>NC_064257.1:35677500-36877500 GCF_003254725.2 Canis lupus dingo | reverse complement strand
CTTGAAGAAAAGAGAGATGAAGAGTGCCTTTATCCCAGCACTCCAAACAAAAGCGCCGAGATTTGCTCTGATAGAACCATCTTGGATCAATGTTTGTTTCTGAACCGTTCAGTGTGGCTGGGGGAAGAAATGATCTGATTGACTCTTCCTACGTCATGGGTTCCAAGCCTAAAGTCAAATTTACCAGATTCCATGATTTTTTTCCCGTTGGGATGGGGAAAAGGAAAATAAATATGGGAGAAGCAAATAGTAGTACACACAGCACACTTCCTGTTTTGTAGCATTAGCACATCTTTCTCACATCGGGTCTCAGATATCCAAAGCCTCAGATTGTTACCCCGGCCAAATACTCTTTTATTAACAGCAATAAATGCTACTTATTTGAATTAACCATATATCCTGAGAGGCATAAAGATTTTTTTAGATAAATACAAATGTTAAAAGACAAGAAAACAAAAGAAGTTATAATGCCACCATTGATCCCCCAGTAACTAGAAACAGCTTCTCTTTGAAATCTCAGTACCACCTGCTTTGCATCTGCTCGACCAACTGAGAAATGCAGGTCTGGCAAAGAGAGAAAATCCATTTTAAGTAGATCTGTGACAATGCAGGGCGAGAAGGTCTTGAAATCCACCAAGGGTTTTAATCAATAAGACTGACAGCACAGAGCATGCCAGAAGCCAGGAAAAGAAGAATTTGCAAAAAAGCATTCAAGAAACAGCCCAGACTCTAAGGTTCTGGTGACAAACCAGGGCCAGCGAGGCAGAGGCACATACCACCATCTTTCTCTTCTGATCTAAGGGAAAGGCAAGAGAGGAAAGGGCTGATTAGCTCAGGGAGGGAGGGTTTTTGTTCTGTTCCTTTAGATTCCAACTTTCCAAATCAGGGGAGAATTCTAAAACCCATTGTCTAATTTCAAAAGTTGGGTTTGAAAAACATGACAAGCTCTTTTTTTTGTTGTTACCTAATTCTCAGCTGTAAACCGAAGCTTCTTGAGTGTGCATGCTTCATAAAAGGCAAAGGGACTTAATTGAATTTTGCATGCCGCTTCTAAGTGGATTGCTAGGGTATACCAGGATTAATTAGTTTCGTGTTGTTAATTCAATTCAAAGGTTGCTGATAAACTAAGACCATCAAACTCCATTAGGAGATACAAAAGTCCTTAATTATGACAGCATCTTTGAGGTTGTGGATAAGTTTTATCAGTATGCTAAAGTTCCAGCCTGGGTTTTTAGGATTTGTGATGAATCCACTACAGTGGACCAGAGAGACCTCAATGATTAAAGCATTTTTCACCTAATTTTTTAACTTCTCAAATTTGGTAACTTTAAAAATAAATTAATCCCTGATTTCAATGGCTGTCTCTCCTCTTTTGTATGTAAAATTCCATTTTTGGAAAAATAACCTTAAGAGAATTACTCTAGCCTTTTTGCATGCCTGCATGTAAAACGTACAAGGATTTGGATTTTCCACTATCTCCCTACCCCAAACCTCTTCTGTGCTTTTCATGACCCCTTCCTTATGTGTGAAAAAAGTCTTTTATCACCTACATATTTTATTCTGTGTAGGGAATGTTGAAAATACCATTAGCTACAGTCTTGCAAATTGCTTTCTCTCAGCCTTACTCCTAACTAAACCCCATCTTCCTATGAAAGCACCTAGGTGAGCATGCTTGCACAAAGGAGCATACACTCACTGCCTTACCATTTGGTTTAAATGCACATGCATATTGCAGTTCAGGCTCTAGTCAACTTTCTTCACAGCTTGCTATACTGGATCCCTTTAACATCTTTCCACATTTAGGGCAAGGCACTTCTCTGCTTCTGGAACACTCTCCCAGTACGTACAGGTACATGCACACACACACATAGACAAAGAGACACACAAAGGCACACTCACACATGCACACACTTCTACTAATTCCTCCTCACCCCCACAGATCTCAGTGTATCCCCTTCATCTCACCTAGGATATTTTCCTTCATCTCCAAGGTTCAATATCACTCCTAGGGGCCACTTCAGCACCAACACTTAGCACCAATGTTGCAGCTGACACATCGTAATAGGCTGTAAATGTATCAGTGACTCTTACCTAGAAGTTGGGCTCCTGAATGACAGGGACTGTACCTTATTCATGGTGGTATCACTGAATAGTGCAACGCATGCCACACTGGAGAAATTCTACCAGCATTTTTTTGAATAAATGAATTAAGGCCAGAATGTCACAAAATTAGCTTCAGAATCCCTTTTATATATTATTCCATTCTAGGTCATTTCATTAATGACCCCCTTACACTTCTACCCAGCAGTCTACCATCTCTGTAGATTGATTAACACCTAGTAACTACTCTAGCAGAGGCTTGTTGCTGCCTCTTGACATTCATTCTTCCCTCTTCTTTTGGAAAAGTACATTAGAGTTTTAGCAGAGAACACTGAAATAAGGTAGGGAGTGGGGAGACATTTCCCATTCTCCAGCTAAACTGACCAACTGAATAATTATGGTCATTAAAATGTAAAGATAAATACTATATGGGACTTCTGGAGAGTCTTCTTAAAAGGAAAAATACATGTACCCCTTCAATCCTTCCTCCTTCTTGCTGCTTCAGATGTGAAAGTGATGGCTGGTTCCCTAGTAGCCATACTGGACTATGAGGAGATATGTTAAGCAAGAAGTCTATGCTCCTAAGTTTTCTGGAGTCCTCATCTCAGCCACGTCGCACTACAACTTACTGCCAGACTTCTTTTGTATGAGAAAAAAAGTATCTGTAAAGTAAGCATTATTTCAGCTGTTTTTTATAGCTAGACCTAATCCTAAATACTACAAATAGTACAGCAAGAGACTTTCTGTATCTAAATCCTAGGAACCATTCCTTGTCCTCGCCCTGAGTCAGCCATAGAACAGGAGAGAAATCCATATCCAGTCTGGCTAGGAATTTTTTCCATAAAGCTGTAGACTGACCTCTCCCCCAGGCTATGTATCCTCTCATCCTCAGTAAAACTCTAAATTAACCAAAATTTATTCTCCACCCTTCTACTTTTTTTTCCCCAGCAAATATGGTTGCAGATGTCTCAAAGACTTTTCCAAGATGATATACTTCTAGTTTTTCCTGAGTCTTAAAATTTTAAACCAGTGTTTCTCAAAGGGTAATACCAGAACTGCATCAGAATCTTCTGGATTATTATTTTTAACAGGGATCTGTGGCCTTAAACTAGACACACTCAGTCATGACCTCTGGACACAGTGTCTATATTTTATAAGCTCCCTGCATGACTATGAGAGATAAAACAGTCTGACAACCACTGACTTCCAAGAGACACTACAGAGAATTCTTGCTACCCCTCAAATCACAATTCAGAGGGCTCTTCTTCCTCTACAGAGACCTAAGCTACTTCCCACCCATCTTGCCAAAATTAGAGCTTCAGAAATTCTACTGTTTTGCTGCCCCAAGTGTGGACAGTGGACCAGTGGTATCTGCATACCTTGCTAACAATGCCCACTGTGGACCTTACCCCAGGCCTACCAAATCAGAATCTGTGTCTAAAAAGATGTCCAGGCACCCAGCAATTGCACTACTGGGTATTTACCCCAAAGATACTGATGTAGTGAAATGCTGGGAGAGCTGCACCCCAGTGTTCATAGCAGCAATGTCCATAATAGCCAAACTGTGGAAGGAGCCATGATGACCTTCGACAGGTCATCATGAATGGATGGATAACGAAAATGTGATCTATATATACAATGGAATATTACTCAGACATAAGAAAGGATGAATATCCACCATTTGCTTTGACATGGATGGAACTGGAGGGTGTTGTGCTGAGTGAAATAAGTCAATCAGAGAAGGACAATCATCATATAGTTTCACTCATATGTGGAAGAAATAGCAAAAGGGACCATAAGAGAAAGGAGAGAAACTGAGTAGAGCAAAATTAGAGAGGGTGACAAACCATGAGAGATTCCTAACTCTGGGAAACAAAGCATTGGGGAAGGGGAGGTGGGTGGGGCGATGGGGTAACTGGGGGACAGGCACTGAGGAAGGCATTTGATGGGATGAGCACTGGGTGTTATACTATATGTTGGCAAATTGAATTTAACTTTTTAAAAAAGTAAAATTAAATTAAAATTAAAAACAAACAAACAAAACCAATATGCTCAGGTGCTTCCTAAGCAAATTAGTGATTGGGAAGTACTGAGCTCTAGGACAGTGCCCTCTCTTGAAATGTATCACAGCCTTCTTCCATTCCCATCATTTGGCTACAGGCTGCCATGTACATTATCCACAAACCTGCTGCTTGCTGAGGCCAATGGTACAACTGTTTGTTGAGCATCTACTGAGCACCATAGACAAAAGGGTAGGAAGATATCTGATGGTGAATATCACGTGACAACTTGGCTGGCCTTCATTACCTGGATAATTTGGTCAATTACTAATCTAGATGTTATTGTGAAGGCCCATTTTGGGTGAGATTAACATTTAAACCAAGACTTAAAGTAAAGCAGGTTATCCTCCATAACGTGTGAGCCTCATTCAATCAGTTGAAGACCTTAAGAGAAAAAAGACTGACCTCCCATAAGGAAGACAGAATTATACCAGAAGATATCCTCTATGATACTCTATCATAGCTACTCTATCCTGAAGATTCTGGACTTCTCTGCTTCCACGCTTGCATGAGCCAATTTCTTAAAATAAATAGATCTCTCTCCCCCTCACTCTCTCTTTCTCTATGGGTATATAAGTATATGCATATACATACATATGTATATATGTATACACATATACCACATATATATTAATATGAAATACATTGTGTATAGTTTCTTATATGTATAATATATATCCCCATATATAATATATATTTATAATATACTTTTTAAATATATCTAATATCTATAAATATTAATACAATTACATTTTATATTAAATGTATACATATAAATGTATAAACATTTATGATACACACATATTTTATTGGTTCTGTGTCTCTGGAGAACCCTAATATATTTGTAATATATCTCCAATATACTAAGCAATATGTCGACTAATACAATATATTTGTTTTAAATTCTTTGCAAATCTTCTTTACATTGATTCATTCATCTCATCAGATTCTTCCATTTTTCCCCATTGCCTATTAAATAAATCCCAAACTCCTTAGCATGCTCTTTAATGCCTCCTGATCTTGTCCCCACAATAGCACATTTCTGCCTCATCAGTCTACTCTCTGGTTTTTAGACTAGCTTTCCTGTCTTTCTGCTCATTCTTTCTCTCCTTGGCCTCCTTCTCATCTCTGATACTAAGTTCATATGACTCATTTTCACTTACTGAATACGAATATATAAACATTTGTTGAATATTATTGAATAAAACCTTCCCCTTCCCGGTGTCTCTTGCCAGCTGTAATTAACCATTGTTCCCCGAAGGACCTTTGAAAAATTATTTCATTATGAAATATGTTGCAGTTGGTTAAGTGTATAGGAATGTATAAATGTATAGGAATCTCTCACTAGACATTCAACTCCTTGAGGGCAGGAAATATATTTTTATTACACATCTGATTTGTTTGCATGTATCCCTTTCAGTGTATATCCAGTAAAACTTGTTGAATGAATGTAAAATTATTGTATGCTTGATAAATATTTTGTTATTGATATTATCAGTATATTATGAATATTAAGTGGAGAAGGGGGATATGTTTGCTTTTTGGTTTTTTGACTTTGCAATATAGAAAACTTTAAACGACAAATTCCCCACTCTCAGAGATTATTGTTTTATGGGATACCTGAAGTAGCACTCTCCTTCCTTACTCTGTCCTTTTTCCTCTGTCGCCTTCTTTGTAGCTCATTTTACCACCAGACATTTCATTTTATGTATGCTTTTGTTTATCACTTGTCTTCCTCCTCTAGAACATTGGCTTTATAGACTTTGTGAATGCTTAATAAATATGCATTGAATGAATTCGTTTATCTGTGAGCATGAATGTGTGGTCAAGGCACGAGTGCTTATCCACTAAAATTAACAAAAATATTTACATACCCAAGACGGAAGATACTGAATGAATGCACTGCCTTGCTGTAGAATCGTGAGAAGTCAGTCCTATTGGTTTTGGCTTTGTCTTGGATAAGGTAAGGAGCTGGCCTAGGTTAAAGATTCTCTAATTTTTAGCAGCAGAGCACCTTTCTGGAAATCAAATGTTATACAAACCATGGTCACCCTGTTGTGCCCAGAGGAAGGGTGACTTTTTCTAACTTGCACAAAAGCTCCATATGGACTCGGGGTGACCCTGCACGGAACACTGATTCATAAGGCAGATGAAAACTGTATTGCTTTGATTAAAGCAAGGATAGAACCCTCTCCTCTGGCCTCTTGCCTTGTCATTCCCCTGTGGTCCCTAAGGCATTTTTGGAGAAACAAGAGTTCCTGAAAAGCACTTTGAAAACCACATTATTCGATGTATCTGGGGAGACTTCCAGTGCCAAGCATCATTAATCAGGTGGGACTTTCAGTCTAAACACAACTGAGGCTTAAGGAGGTGTGAAGTTTTGATAGAAGCTGATCTGGCACTGATTTCATAGAGCTGCAAGAGGAGGGAGCCTGACAGTTAGCATCTGTAAGCATTTAGATTATAATGGAACCAGGGGCAATAAGCAGCCTGGATTTTAAGATTGAATCAAGCTGGGCAAACCTAATTGCTTAAAAAAAAAAAAATGAAAGGGAGTGGGAATTGCATGATTAATAAAAGAGAGAGAAAATAGATATTAGATTGGTAAAGCACTTAATATAATATCTAATAAAGTCTTACTTGCAAAATGAATTCAAATTGGATTGGATTTGAACTCCAGCATTCTATACTGGCTAAAAGCTGAGAGCTGGTGACATAGAAACTAAAGATAAAGGCAATGTGTGACATTACAGAAGTGTCTGGTAGCCCTGCCCCAGGAATCAATGAAGCTCTAGTGTTAGTTAACAGCTTCATTAATGATCTGCATGATGAGACAAAAGAGTATCTTAATGAATGTTATTGAAGAAACTGTGGGGAGATGCTGTGAATTCCAGTCTCAACTGAGAGGTTTGCAATAAGAAAATAAATATGCAGAAACAATTGGAAAGAAACATCTTAGAAGCTGATATTTTGGGGAAAGTGGTTTGCAAGATTTTGATGAAATGCATTTCCTTAGCTTTATAAAATAGCATTCTTAGAGATTTGCGTAAAACAAACATTTAACCCAACCATGAAATTAAATGCTAGTCTAGATGCCTAGGACAATCTGTTCCCCCAACAAAACTAATATATAAATAAATAACCACAGGGCATTAAGAAGTAGCAGCTAGATAAAAGTCATTTTTTTTTTCTTCTTCAAGTTTTCTTTTTCTCTTGGAGTGTTAGTGGGAGAATGAATACAAGGAACAATAGAAAGGGATCAGATATTTTTTTTTTTTTGGATCAGATATTTTTTAAAGGGGAGGAGGAGATGACATCAGCAGATGGAGGCAGGATTTATAAACCCCACACCCTACCCCAAGAAAGAAGGATTTCAGTGGCCTCCCAAGTTTTTTTAAAACTAAGATTTAAAAAAAGATAGAATCTAATAATTCACATGATCTCAAAAGCCAGTACTTCTCTTCCACTCTTCCTCCACCTTCCCTGCCCCAAACTATACATAGAGAAAGCCAAAATATATTCCATGATTAAAGTCATTCATTTGACTTTCTTGGTCATTTCTATATAACAGGACGAAAAGCAGAATCTTAACGTTAGAAAGCATACATTATTATAGTAGCAAGATAGCCAAAAACATTAATATTGAAAAAAACAAGGGCTCAAATTAAATGTGGAATAAGGAACATGGGTAAATTCAAGGAAATCATGGAGAAGGAAGCATTTATAACTTAGACTCAATAAGCATTTACCAGGAAGTCGATCAGATCCGAGAATGGTGGAGGGGTAGCAGCTTTAGCAAGCAATGGGTCAAAAAAGTAGAAGGCACCAAATCATGGGCAACCTTAGAAAGCTATTCAAAGAAGTTGCAGCTTTATCCCATCTGTACTGGGAAAACAAGAGAGGGAGACCAACACAGGGAGAATTCTGAGTCGGAGGATGGCATGGTTGGATGTATATGTTAATGAGATCATTCTGGCGTCCAGAGTATTGTAATGGTTTCCTCCTAACAATTTCCCTCTCTGTCCTTCTCTTTCTACAGTCTAGTCTCAACAGTGCAGCCAGACTCATCCTAGTAAAATGTAACTCTGACCATAACATCTGCTCAAAATAGCCAAATACTTCCTATCCCAGAGAAATAGAAGCCCAATCCTTGCTGTGACCTTCGAGATTCTACATGATCTGGCCCCTGAGAGCTCTTACCTCTTCTGCTACTGCTCTCCCTTCTTGTCTTCTCTACTCCATTCCAACCACAGGAAAACACCAGACATAGGTCTACCTTGCGCCTACTCTTTCCTACTAATCACACCTGTCCCCCAGATACCTGCACTGATCAGCATTTAGTCCTCTCAAGACCCTGCCCCTACGCCACATTGGCAGTAAGACCATCCCTAACCACTGTATCTAAAACTTCATCTCCCTCCCCCCAATACTCATATATCCCCTTTCCTTGTTTTATCCACACTTAAACCACACAGAGCACCAGACAGGAGGTCTAAGGGCTAAAGGGCAGTGAAAGCCGGGGAGAAGGCAAAGTGCCTGAGTAACAGGTGCAAAGATACCTGGCCGACCTTTATATACTCATGCAATAAGCTTGGAGGGAGGTGCAGTGCAGAAGAGGCTCTTCTGTAGACTTAGATAGCCAGGGGAGCAACCTGGAGGATTGAGACTTAGTGCCTTCTCTGGGAACACATAGTCTAGTCATAAAACCATAAAAAAGGGCTCTGTGGGTTTCACTCATGTTTACACACACTAAGGTAGAGGAAACCTGGTCCTTAGGATTGAAATAAATTTCTACATAGAGATACTTCTAAAACTATAGTTTTGATCTTATGGGGGAACTAATAAGTGCTACATTATCCCAAGTGAACTAAAAATGAGTTGAATGAATTTTAGAAAGACATTGTCACCAACAGTGCCATGCATACACATACATAGGTTTACATAACAGCCACTGAGTTGGTAAGGAGTTCCATCGAGAAGGCACATGAAAAACCATACAACTTCTGAACAACTTGCTTTCTCCTGATATATCAAATCCTCATCAAAAAACACTACATATATATGCTAGAAGAAAGGCTATCTTGACACTATAGTTCCAGGCAAAGATATACCTGCAAATTGACTTGGTGGTTTCCAGTCAGAGAATATCATATGGAATAAGTTTGTACTATGTGCCATATTTGGATAAAACCATTTTTCTTTTTGTTCATATACCAAAGTGAGACGGATAGATAGGCAGCACTTCTTTGCCTTCTACTGTGTTTTGCATGTGCATTCTATGTATGTTGTAGCACTCTCATGTTTGGCTTGAGTTTGCCCTACAGTTTTATATGTGCTATAACTTTATTTTCACATGCAACTTGAGAGCAAGACAACCCATAGTCCTAAAAATCTACCTTCCTGGAAGCTGACCACCTGACCCTTCACACCTTCCACAGGATGATTTCCTGGCACCCCAATCCATCTGCTCTCTTCCTTGGTAAGTAACCTTCATTACAATAAAATTTCAGGACATTTCATGTTTTAAGTGACATTTATTTATTTTCAAATTGCCATTAGTTATAGAAATTTACTTATGTTGTTCAATTGATAATATTTTTCTCCCTATGAATAACGTTTGGGTATTTGGGATTGGGTGGAATGTATCACTTTTTCCAACTAAAATTAACAGAAAAAAATGTTTGTAGTTAATGGCTTTTCACTTACTGGCAAGGTTTTCAAAACAAATTAAAGTCATTAAATGGAGAGCAGGAGTTTCCTTTTTGTCTTTCTAGTATTCCTTTTTTGCAAATAATGACTTCTAATTAAATGAAATAATATTAACAACCTGGTCCTGGTTCTCAGTTTGGTTTGGTTTTTGTTTGTTTTAATGAAATTACCACTTGATTCTTCCTCAAGATGCCTCCTTTTGCAGGTAGTTACATCTCACTTGAAAACTCCTATTTATCTGACCCAGAGGTTCCACCTATGAATTCTTCTTCCCTTGCTGGGGGGGATCAAAGCAGCAGGAAGGCAATAACAGGGCTAACTGTGCCCTTCTGGATTATCTGCAGATTCAATTTTCTCCAAGAAATCCAGTCCCCAGCTATGCTGAGTGACAGGAAAGCTTTACCAAGATGGGAGCCCAGACTCACAGGAATGCTTGAGCATATAATGACTGACAGTGGGAGGCCAGCTATAGGAGAAGAAGTAGGATGGGAGGAGGGAGGAGAGGCAGTGAGTTGAGTTGTGCTGCACTAGGGTGGGGGTGGAGGACAAAGAGCGACATCTGGAAAGGAATATATATGGATCACACACATGTGTGCCTGCACACACACATGCAGACCATGCACAAGAAAGCACTAAAGGAATCACACAGATGAAAAAACATGACATCCTCCATTTAGATTCTTCTGCCCTAGTTAATGCATGGTGTTCATAAATGTTTGCCAGGGCAGAATCTTAGGTTAACACTGAGGCCCCTGAGATGGTATGAAAATTAGTCGTGATCTGTGTTATTTCTGGAATTAATTTTCATAGGTTTTTTTCATCTCCTTGGATCCTTAAACCAAATCACTTGAATACTAAGCCCATTAAAAAAGTGGGGGGGGGGGGAGTGCAGTAAGCTCCCTCAAATTACAAAATGGTACATAATACCTCTAATGTATGAGTTTTGCAAACAAGCTTTCTTTTCCATGGAATCTAACTCTTATTTAAATGGCTCTGAGAAAAGAAATATGACATTCTCTCAAACTTGATCAGTGGTGACATGAGGGCTAAACAGGTTTTCTTTTGGATTCTGACATGACAGTCACAGAAAGACAAAATATAAGCCAGTGTTACGTTACTAAAGGATGGATCTCCTCACAGCTCTTGCGTGGAAATTACTATTAATAACAAAGAAATAAATTCTATAATAGAGAAATCTACACTGTTAGTGGTGGCATTAATGAGGTCTATGCTTGACTATAATCTAATAGAAGAACTTGCCAATAATATAGACATTTAAAAATCATTAAAATCACTAAAAACAGCTAAGAGCCCCAATTTTTTCCAACTTTAAATTATGAAAAATTTCAAACATATAGAATAATTTTAAGACTTAGGACCAATGAATATCAATTTAACTACCACCTAGATTCAACATCAATTTAACTACCACCTAATACTCTTCATATTTGCTTTATCTATAAATAAATATATATACACATATATTTTGGTTTTTTCCTTAATCAGTCAAGTTAATTGCAGATGACATAACACTTTACCCATGAATACTTCAGTATGTGGCTCCTAAAAAATACATCCTTCTACATAAACATAATTCTATCATCACACCTAAGAAAGATCACAGTAATTCCATAAGATCTTCTATTGTCCAATGCATATTTAATTTTCCTATCATGCCCAATATGGCTTTTAAAGATTTTTTTTTACATGGATTATCAAGGTTCTCACATTGCACTTCCTCTTTGGTTCCTTAATTCTACAACAGTTCACCTATCTTAATGTTTTCCTCATGACATTGTTTAAAGAGACACTAGCATCTCTTTGGTAGATAGTTTTATATTCTAGATTTGACTTAACGTTTCCTCATAGGATTGTTTAATTTGTTCCTCCATTCCCTTCTCTTATTATAAACTGGCATTTGAATCTAAAGACTGATTAGGCTCAGGTTCAATATTTTGGGCAAGAGTACTTCTTGGAAATGCTGTACCTTCAGACTGCATCATGATAGAGATACATAAGGTTAGGTTGTCCTAGTATTAGTGAGAGTATGTGTATCACCTCTGCCACTTCTCCTGACAATAAAGTTATATTCTCTCTTTGCAATCAGCAATCTGTGGGCTGCTCCCTTAGCATCATGTGAATATCCCATGTGCCAACAATATCTCACTAATGATTTTCTCATCCATTTGTCATCCAGGTCCAAATCAAGACTTTCCCTGGGGACTACAGAATGGTGACTTTCTAATCCCACCATTCTTCTACATTTAGTTGTGAGATTTTAAAAAAAATTTTGGTAAAGAAGAGCTTTTCCTCAACAACCAGGGATAAACTATAAAACCAGGGATAGTTCTTCCTAAAAAACATAAAGTAAATCCTTTATTTTTATTTTTTATTTTTAATCACTATATTTCAGAATAAAGAGCTTACATAATAACCACCTCCAATATCATCAAAGGACTCTGTCTTAGTCTGGATTCATGGTTTTTATTTATTGTATGCTTTAAATGTAATTATAATTATTATTCTTTTGATGCTCAAACTGCCACAAACATGGGCCAGTAGAAGCCCCATGGACTTGGCTCCTGAATTCTCTGATGTACTCCTGTTAGTCTTTGAGTGTTTGTTTGTCTTCTAAAACAACATGCTCCTTGCTTATACTCTTCCCTTCCCCAGATGTGGAATTAGCCATTTCTCTGATGAGCTTTGGTTACTTTGAGTGGGGAATGATATTTAGAAAACAAGATCCAAGTATTAGATGTGCTAATTGCTTCTGGGGTATTACTGTTTCTAAATAATAATTTTAAAAAGGGGTAGTATTAACTATAGTTTAATTTTAACCATAATTATAGCTTAGCAGAGGCTTCCTTCACACCTACCAAATAATTTAGACTTCACTATAGTAGATATTGCTACAAAGAGGCTCAAATGAAACAGACCCTTATCCAACTAGAAATCAGGGAAACAAAAAAATAAAAAGAAATCAGGGAAACACGGTTACTTTCTGGAGCTACAACTTTAATTTTTTAAAAAGATTTTATGTATTTATTCATGAGAGACACAGAGAGAGAGGCAGAGACAAACGCAGATAGAGAAGCAGGCTCCCCCAGAGAAGCCTGATGCAGGACTCAATCCCAGGATGGCAGGATTATGCGTTGAGCCAAAGGCAGACACTCAACCACTGAGCCACCCAAGCATCGCAAGGAATTTTAAAATATAGAAGAGATAGGTGAATTCACTTAAAGTATTTCTAATCAAAGAAAAAAAAAAAGACTAGGTTGATCAGAAGAGGAGTAAATAAGCCATAGCAACAAAGGAAAAGAAAGCTAATCATGCTCATTTAGAAGAGAAGATAATCAGATCCAAAGACTCATCCCATCTGGACCAGGTGATAGATATGCTCCCATGGAGGAGATAAATTAGTCTGAGACATTGAAGCATCTATCCCATCTCTTACTTAAATAGTATCCTTCTTTCTTTCTTTTTAATTTAAATTTTGTTAGTTAACATATAGTGCAATATTGGTTTCTGGAATAGAATTCAGTGATTCTTCACTTACATACAACACCCCGTGCTCATCACAAGAAGTGCCCTGTTTAATACCCATCACGCATCTAGCCCATCCCCACCACCTCCCTCCATCAACTCCCAGTTTGTTCTCTATCTTTAATGGTCACTTATAGCTTGTTTCCCTCTCTCTTTTTTTCCTCTCCTCCCTTTCCATATTTTTATCTATCTTCTTTCTTAAATTTCACATGTGACTGAGATCATATGGTATTTGTATTTCTCCGACTTATTTCACTTACCATAATACATTCTAACTCCATCCACATCATTGCAAATGGCAAGATTTTATTCTTTTTGATGGCTAAATAATATTCCATGTTACACACACACACACACACACACACACACACACCATGTCTTTATCCATTCATCAGTTGGTGGACACTTGGGTTCTCCCCATAGTTTGGCTATTGTTGATAATGCTGCTATAAACATTGGGGTGCATCAAGCAGTATCTTTGTGATTATGATGTGGCATCTGTATTGGTCAGCTATTGTTGCACAATGCTCAGAACAAGGTAAAAACTTCAGCAGCTATCAATAACAAACATTTGTTTCTTGTTCATAGAACTTTGGGTTGGCTGTGGTTGCTCTATTTTAGATTTCAGGTTGGGTTCAGATCTAGTCCACGTGTCTCTCCTTCTAGGATTCAGGTTCAAGGAACATAGTTACTTGGGCATACTCTTTCATTATTCAGGGCAGGAGTACAAATGCAAGCCAAACTATGCAAGTGCACTTAAAGCTGGATGTTTTGTACAGCATCCCCCTAATATTATACTGGCCAAGTCAGGAAACAGAGCTAAGCCCAAAATCCGTGGGAGCAGATAAATATATTTTGCTCTCAAATCAATCATGACAAAGGCCGGAAAAGAAGGAAGAACTGTGAACAGGTTCTTCCTACACACGACGCCAAAAAAATCATTCCATGCAGCACATACACAGAAAGAGATCAGGCCATCCTATCCTTCCCAATGTTATATTTCTTACAGTAAACTAATAATGTGGCATCCTGGTCTTTGCAAACTTAATACCAATCTTTTCCAGAAATAAATGCATTTTTGTATGGACTGACTAGTCAGGTTGCAAGTTTCAGGGTATTTGCCAAGAACTGCACAGAGATGACCCATGCAACTAAACCTATACTCCACAGATAACAGTGTTCAGAGTTGGCCAGATTTCTTTCAGGGCACAGCATTCAGTGTTCATAGAGAGTTCATCTACCTTTCACCCCCTCCTCCACATGCCCCATTACTTCATCCATGATCTTTAAGGGGTGAAGCCATATGCCCTCCGTATGTCCAGCCAGAGACCAAGGGTACTCCTTGGTGGAGGAGTAAGAGAACAGTGGACTTTGATTTAGACAGTCTTGATTGGTATCCTAATTCTACTAGTTGTCATCACTGTGATTCTGAACCAGTCATTCATTTGCATCGTTCTCAGTTTCTTTAGTGGTAACATGAATACTTCCTTACCGCCACACTGTGAGAGTCTAAGACAAAATCAATCAGCTATCATGTGCGAGAACTTATAATAAAAGAAATGGTTATGAAAGGCATTCCCTTTAGTGCCCATCTTGCTCTATCACCTCATTTGGCACTCTCTCCTAGCCACCTGTATCCCCCACCCCCAGACACACACTGTTCAACTGTAAGAGTTGTCCAGACCAAACAGGAGGGCCCTCCGTATGTTTCAGCCACAGGATCTGTCCATGAATCATCTTTGTATGCACAGCTTCTTCCTGGCTGATGGCAGCTGTGCACCACTAATGGCCTCCCAAGCATCAGAGCTACTCTCGTGCAGCAATTATTTGCATTAATCAAAGGCTTCAAGCAAATCTCCCATTTTTGGCTGAATAGTAAAAGTATATTCATGCTGTGCCCAAATGAGAGCTTTCACAAGAAAAGAGATGCTTTGGGCACATGTTGCTATTATGGTATTCAGCTTCCAACCAACCTCTCACTCACAGAGGGTCAACCTAGCTGGAGAATATTATCTGCATACAAGATTACTTAACACATAGAATGTATGCTATAAGTCCATAGACATATTTGCTAATTAATGGATATTTGAACTGGTTAAATAACACTATTGTATCCATTTCAATTCCAGAGGGCTCTCTGAGTGTGGAAATAAGAGCTGATTAGCATGGACAGACACCTGTTTGAATAGTTCCAGGTGGGGTTTTAAATGGCTCCTTCTCAGCCTTGCATTTGAATACAGTACAGTTGAAAATCTCTTTGGCTTGGTCAAAGAATAGTAACATGGACCCCAGCAGGCATATGAAGCCACTTTCATCCCAAAGACATGGACAGGGTCCATTTCCCATCAGTTCCCAAACGAAGCACCTCAGATAACATCACCCTGTCGCCAGAAGTCCTTCTTCTCATCCTCAGCACCAAAAGAAAAAAAGGACTTTGAAATACCAAGCTTCAGAGGTTACACCCCACCAAATCAGACCAGACTGGGGAGATCTAAAAGATACTAGAAGAAAACAAGATTCCTGTCAAGCCTACTAGATTCTTCTGAGGTCAAACTAAATCTAAACTTCTTTTACCTATTCAACCAGACAGAAAAGAAAAGAGAGGCTAAAAATTTCTCAATCAGTGCATGATGACTTGTTCTCTGTATGCTGGAGTGGTGTTAGAATAATAAGGAGATTCTGCATAGTTGAATGCTAAGAAGCCCAGTACACTGCAGCAATAGTCATTGAGGGGTACATTGTGAGCTGTGGGGGGAGTGGGTCAGCAGAGCTTGACGAAATTCCCCCCCTCCAGAGACCTCTGTCTGTGCGCTCTGAGTTCTACAGCCTATTGGTGGTCAATTCAAGTTACTGCTTTAAAATTTCACTATGCATTTTTTTCTAAAATAATAACTTACATTTTAATGAAAGGATCATTATCATATTCAAGCATACTCTTTCCCACAGGACTTTAACTCTTCTTTGCATATTTATGATTCTGCTGGGCTAAAGCCGACAGAAATTTACAAATGAACAAAGAGAAGGAAGATGTTGACTTCTGAAAAAACTGTCATAAAATACCATTTGTCATGATTATTTCTTGTTTGTTCTGTCCACTTCCACTCAACCTTCCTGAAGGAAATATACCCCAGACTTCCTCTAGAGAATCATCTCCCTCACTTTCAATGCTTCTATTTGAATTGATGACGTTCTTGGCTCCATGGGAGGGTAAGTGACTCAGACCTGTCCATGGCAAGCATCTCATCTCCCTGGATCATAACGACAAGTTTGGAAGTAGGTATTAGTTCAAACTGCTGGATAAGAAAGGAGTTCTCTTTTGCCTTGGATTTATTTGAACCTGGGAGAATATAGCCCTGGCACTGAGGACAGCCATTAGCCACTGCAGGGAGCCTATAGTAAAACCACACCATGGAGATCAGAAATTGAGAGACCTCGGGGCCATGTTAAGCCCTAGAGTTTGAGGTTGGATGAGCTACTAAGTTCTGTTTCTTCCCTTAAGCACATTTGAGCTGGGCTTTTTGTGCATCCTTATTTAAAGAAGCCAAACCAAAGAGATTTCCAACTGTACTGTATGTTTCACCCTTGGAAGAAGGAAATACCACTACCCTTTCCATGACTGACTTGCCACTGTAAAGCAATGGGAAAGGGTCCTGGTGATGAATGACTTTCTGGTTCCAGAGGTACCCCTATATGAGTAGGTGGTCAAGCTACTGAGTCAGTGTAGATATCTTATCTAGGACATGGGGGCTCCAAACTAGAGAATTTCTTTTTTTTTTTTTTTAAGATTTATTTATTTATTTATTATTTATTTATTTATTTATTCATAGAGACACAGAGAGAGAGAGAGAGAGGCAGAGACACAGGCAGAGGGAGAAGCAGGCTCCATGCAGAAAGCCTGACATGGGACTCTATCCTGGGTCTCCAGGATCAGGCCCCGGGCTGCAGGTGTCACTAAACCGCTGCACCACCAGGGCTGCCCCAAAACTGGAGAATTTCTAAGGGCTCTCTAGCCCCATACTTCCTCTCTAACACTTGCCTAACAATCCTGAGAGGTAGGACGTTTGAGTACTCAGTAGGACATTGACTCAAATGGCCAAATATTTTGTGTCCTTTAAACATCTTTATCATAAACCTTAAGTGTGACCCATGGCAAAGGGCATTGGTCAAAAAAAAAAAAAAATCAAAGAAACATACACCTTAATACATGTACTTCTTCACCTGCTAGAAAAGTCTTCTGTGTGAATCAGATTAAGCTATTTTCCAATTTTCAAACCAGGCCAGCTGGGCAAAGCAACACCATCTTTGATAAATGAGAGGGAAAACCTCATTAAAGAGAACATCCACACTTTCGTTTTCTTTCTTTTTTCTTTTTTTGTCAAGAATCTCTCCAAGCAGTAGTTAACGATTGGAACAGTCTGCAGGCTGCAGTTAACGATCCACGTGATGTTTGTGTCTGCCGAACTTATTTATTTGCATTTAAAAGAGATTTGGGGGGTAGATGTAAACACTTTGATGGGATTTATGGCAGAGACAAAGGTCGGTTAACATTTTGATCCAGTGGGTAGAAAACTGAAAAGCCATCATTAAATTGGTAACCAATGGTATTGAAGTAATCTTTTGAAGCCACTGAAAGGAAATCTGAGGCATGAGGGATCAAAACAGAAGATATAATTGCAAGGAAAGAGGGAAGAAACATGAATCTTATTTTTAGGATTCAAATACATTAATTTTATAATCACAAAATGAGAAGAAAAGGCACTTATTGGATCCATCCATTAATATATACCTGAAGGTAAAAAAAAAAATGAAATTGTATTGGCCACTATGTGAACAATTTAGAGATATAAGAATGCTATACCTATCAGATTGCCTGCCTTCAGGAGGACCACCTGAAACAAAGGAGAATAAGCCTGGAAGCATTCAACCAGTTCAAGGACTAACACAAAACCTCTTCCAACTCAAGTGATTAGGATGCTTACAGAGCTCCTGGTCACATCCCTAGGGACCTGTGGACTTCTGGGGAAGGGACATGGCCAAGTTGAGGGGGGAAAGGTCTGGATACAGACACACAAGTTCAAGACCCAGATTCAGTACTTTCTGACTGTGAGATCCTTGAGTCTTCAAAATATGGCACCTCATTTCTCTTGCCTACACAAGTGAATAAAATAGTACTTATCTCACAGTTTTTATAAAGATTTAATACTTTCTTCCTGATTTCATCAAGCTAGCATCAATTCCTCTCCTTTTAAGCTTCCTTAAAATTGAACATTTATTCCATATTTATTTCCATTTATTCTATAGCCCAGAACCCACAGCCATGAATGTTGTCTGTGGTTTTCTGTCTCTGTCAGGATGCTGCAGGCTCATTAGATGTATACTTGCATTCACTGATTGCTATTGATTGAATATGTACTAGGTGACAGGCAGCCTTTGGGGTATTCAGAGTTTATCAATGAATATGAAATACATACTGCCTGCCTTCAGGGGGCTTATAGTTTGGTAATAGCAAAAAAGGCTCCGGTAGGAAACAACTACAACACAATCTCACTTTGTGAGATAAGGAGCAGGGTACTTTTAGAAATAAAAGGCATCAGAGAGCCCCAATTATTTGTTGAAGGATGGTTAAATGAGCAAGTTAGTAAATGAATGAATTAATCACTGTTTATTCCACTTCCTTTAGAAGCATCAAGAACTCCTTAATTATATGAGTGAAGTACTGGAGAACTAGGGAAGTTAAGTGACTTGCTTAAATTTTATATGTGGCTGATGACTGCTTTGTATGATATTTTCTACTAGTAACTTTTAAGAAAATATTTAGAATCATGACAATGCCCCTATTTGAAATTCAGCCTCAGTTGAGAGAAAGAGAGAAAGAGAAAGGGAGAAAACAACTCTACTTTTCAAATTTATTGGTGTATAGGGTATGAACATAGAACCCTTGATCTATAAAAAACAATGTTCCTCCTAGGAATCACATGGCACATAGGGTAGACTGCCTACTGCACAATATTAGTTTCTTCTTTTGATTTTTATTTAAACTTTCTTCAAAGCTTCAAATTCTTCAGTAACTTCTAGGAGTGATAATTGTATCTCTCAGGAGGTATGTCTAATGTTTAAAAAGAAGAGTTGACTTCTAAGACAATGAAGGAGCTATTTACACTTGCCACAGCAGCCAAATCTATTTATCAATAGCCTGTCTCTCCTAAATGAGTTAATATAAGTACTCATAGGCCTAGACTATTGATATTTAGTATATCTCAGGCCTTTTGAATTAATTTTCCCACTGCTGAGTGGCAATGAAAGACAATGAAAGGGATCCCTGGGTGGTGCAACAGTTTGGCGCCTGCCATTGGCCCAGGGTGCGATCCTGGAGACCTGGGATCGAATCCCACGTCGGGCTCCCGGTGCATGGAGCCTGCTTCTCCCTCTGCCTGTGTCTCTGCCTCTCTCTCTCTCTCTCTCTCTCTCTCTCTCTGTGTGTGTGTGTGACTATCATAAATAAATAAAAAAAAATTAAAAAAAAAAAAGAAAGACAATGAAAGACTATTGTCTTTTAACATTGGAGTAAGTAGAGCTGTAATGGAAATTACATTCATCTAGTCTGGGTGCCCCCAAAATGGATCAACTCTCATAACTGTGTTTTTTCATTTTTCTCTCACAAATCATTTAGTCTCTCTGGACCGCAGTTTTCTCATTTATAAAATGAGAGAATAAAACTGGAAAATCTAGAATTCTAATATTTTCATTTTATCAATATGTTAGATGCAAAAAGTCCAGTGTTTCAGACTCAGAGCACTATTTTTCTGGGGGCTGAAGTCAAATTCCTAATGGGTACACCATGGCATGGTTTGGAGGGGCAATGAATACCCTCTCCTGAAATCTATATCAGCTCTCCACAGATAGCCAAAAAAAGAACAGACAACCTAAACAGAGTATGCTTGCTATGTAAATGCCACTTTAAGAACAAAACTCTTTGGCACTCCCCAACATGTGTAGATATGTACATACCTCCTCCCCCAGTATACATACAGCTACAAAAACACAGACTAGATTTCTAGTCCTCAAACCCCTCCAATGTAAAATTCTGCAGCTACTAATGCAAATGCTTGAGCTTCAAGTGTAAACAGGAAAGAAATAAAACAACTGATTAGTGTGACATACATATGAAAAATTCTTTTGATATGATCTAGAATCTGAATCACATACATTTTGAGAATTAATTTTTAAGTTCTTATTTTGCCCTTTCAACAGAAACACATGGTAAATAAAGGAGAAGAAAAGAAGTGTCTATGACACCAGAAATGCATTTTCTGTGGGTCACTGAAATCACAAATGCAAATGGTACAATGTCCAGAAGTAAAGTAGAGAGGGTGACAGGTCTTACTTGAAAATAGGTATATCATTAAGTTGATAACTACTCTCGGCACATAGTCGCAAGGAGGATCTATTTGGCATAAGTTTGTTCTTATAGCATTATTGTAATTAATAAAGTTGAAGATGAAACATTGGGTTATAAGATTGGACTGGATGACTGTCCTGGTCTCCTTCAAAGAACCTTTTAAGACATAGGCAGACTCTGTGAAAAAAGATGCATACGTAAAAAGCAGATAAATAAGTCATGCCATAAAAAGGATATCACAAGTCAGTTAAAAACCAATCCAGAATCAAGTGAAATTTCAGAGTATAGGATAATGGCACTCAATAAGAGAACTCTTCAACTAAAATGACCCAGATAGTTGATTGTCATGCGATTTGAAGAAGAGCGAGCTGAAAATCAGTTTCTTTATTACATAAATCTCCCTAGACCACTCTTCAGAATTATTATCTGCACTGGTTCTGGTGCAAAGGGAGGCTCTGTCCCTTATAAAAGCTTTGCAACCCCTGTCCTTACCAACAAGAAGGCACAAAGAGCCTAAAGACTGAAAGTTCTCAATCTTTCATTCACGTATCAAATTTATGTTGAGTTCTTAATAAACAAAAATACTGATTCAGATATTGGGTGTGTGCGCAGACAAGGTCTCTGCCTTCAAAATTTTGCAACCCAGGTAGTGGGTGGGTAGGTGGGCATTCATAATCACTAGCAATCATTGAAAGACTGTAAACGCTCTCCAGAAGAGAATGGGGGCATGGTAGTGGAAGCAAAGTGCCAGGTTATTGCCACAAGGATCAGTGATCATGGTATATGACTGTGAGCCTTAAGTCTTGAGTTGGATTGCATGACATGGAATAACCTTGCATTGGCACTCTCAATCTTCATTTCACCTTATATCTATTTGGATACTCTTAGGAAATGAAAAAGGACACTTCTTAGACTCCCTTGCAGCTAGGATTTTCAGTGTGAAGTGTGTTTTGCTGGCTAGAAATACTTTCAAGAGATTAAGACTTCAGTAGCATAGTAATGTAGTGGTCATTTTTCTTTCTTTCTTTTTATTTATTTATTTATTTATTTATTTATTTATTTATTTATTTATGATAGTCACACAGAGAGAGAGAGGCAGAGACACAGGCAGGGGGAGAAGCAGGCTCCATGCACCGGGAGCCCGATGTGGGATTCGATCCTGGGTCTCCAGGATCGCGCCCTGGGCCAAAGGCAGGCACCAAACCGCTGCGCCACCGAGGGATCCCAGTGGTCATCTTTCTGTGGGTATGGCTGGCTGCTAAAAGCACCTCAAAAATGGCATTTGCAATGGTAGACTTCATTCTATGTAGACCCACTCCATGGGTATAAGGCAGTTGTCACAGCAGTTGTTTGGTGCCTGGATTATAGCTACAGTGCTGAATATTCACCCGGCAGTCTGGAAGAGCCCTCCTGACTTCTACTTTTCCAGCTTATCTCTTATGTATTAGAGTTTTCCAGAGAAACAGGAAATATTTATGTACTTTTCCTAGTAATTCTCTACGTTAATTCGACTACCCCTACCTTCTCTCTCCAACCCTTTCTTCCTTTGTTCTCAAATCATATACACGAGATTGTAGAGACTGAGAAGTCCCATGATTTGCCACCAATGGTGTTAAGTCTTGGTCTTAGTCTGAAGGCCTGAGAAGCAGGAGCAATGTCTAGATTTCTAGTCCTCAAAACCCTCCAATGTAAAATTCTGCAGCTACTAATGCAAATACTTGAGCTTCAAGTATAAACAGGAAAGAAATAAAACAACTGATTCATGTGACATACATATGAAAATTTCTTTTGATATGATCTAGAATCTGAATCACATACATTTTGAGAATAAATTTTTAAGTTCTTGTAATTAAGTGTCACCCTTCTTACAAATGGAAATTTCCTTTACAAATGTCAGTTTTTCAAGGGTGCCTGGGTGGCTCAGCTGATTAAGCATCTGCCTGCTGTTCAAGTCATGATTCCGGGGTCCTGGGATCAAGCCCTACATTGGGCTCCTTGCTCAGTGGGGAGCCTGCTTCTCCTTCTCCCTCTGCCTCTCCCTGCCACTCCCCCTGCTTGTGCTTTCTCTCTTTGTGTCAAATAAATGAATAAAATCTTTAAAAAACAAACAAACAAACAAAAAACAAATGTCAATTTCTCTTGCAAAAGGGGTACTATTTATTCTCTGTGTTCAGACCTTCTCCTGTGTTTTCTGTGTCTCAAAATAATCCTTATGCCAAAGAGACATATTTTGAGATAGCATATTCGGGTCTTTCACACTAGTCATAATTTGCGAGCAGATATGCTAGCCCCAGTCAAGACTTCAGAAGCTGCAGAACTGGCCAACATCCTGACAGCAACTTCAGGCAAGAGTCTTGTTATGAGTTGAATTTTATCCCCCCCCAAAAAAGATATGTTGAAGTCCCAATACTCAGGACCTGTGAATGTGACTTCATTTGGAAATAGGGTCTTTTAGGTCTAATCAGGTTTCCATGATGTCATTAAGGTGGGTCCTAATCCAGCATAACTGGTGTCCTTATAAAAAGAGACAATCTGAACACAGAGACAGATGCAGACTGAGGGAAGATGATGTAGACACCTACCAGAAGACAGCAATGTGACAATGGAGACACAGACTAGAATGATGCATCTACAAATTGAGGAATGCTGAAGATTGCAGGCATACACCAGAAGTTTTCCCCTATGAATTTTAGAGGGAACACAGCCTTGCCAACAACTTGATCCTGGACTTCTAGCCTCCAGAACTGTGAGATGGTGCCTATTATTTTAAGCCTCTCAGTCTGTGGTATTTTGTTAAAACAACTCTAGAAAAATGAATACAAATCAAAACCATTCAGATAAGCCACTCCTGAATTTCTGACCTGCAGAGATTATGTAAAATTATAAATGTTATTTTGTTTGTTTTGTTTTAAGCCACCGAGTTTTGGTACAATGTTATGCAGCAATAGTTAACCAAAACTCAGAGTTAGACTAGAACTTAAGTTTTTGACTCCAACTTAGGAATCTTTCTACTATATCAAGTTGCAGTTCATTGTCTTTCAGGATAAGAGAAAGACCACGAATATTTAGCTTAAATTGTAAATAACATTTTTGGAGACATTGATAAAACTTTCCACTACGAGGCAGCAAAATCATCTTCATGGAAGACAGAACCCATCTGACAATAGAACTGAACTCTACTGGGTTTGCACTGCCTGTAAGATCTTCTACATCCTACAGAAAAGCCATCAAATAGACAGTGGTCACTGATAAACTGCACTCAGCTAGACATTACATTACAAAGAATGTTATCTGTAACTATTCAACTATTCTCCAAATAGAGATGATAGCTGGATAAACGGATGGATAGATGAATGGATGGATGGATGGATGGATAGATGGATAGATGGATGGACAAATGGAAGGAAAGAAGAAGGAAGGAAGGAAGGAAGGAAGGAAGGAAGGAAGGAAGGAAGGAAGGAAGGAGTAAAGGAAGGAAGGAATAAAGGAGGGAGAATGAACATAGAGAGTTACAAGGAGAAAAAACACAAAAATAAATATATTTCCACGTGCCAGAAAACTGAAATTATGCCTTATTATTTTCTAGGTTTTAAACCAAACTATTGCAATGTTCTTTGACAGTTGTTTCTCTCTCTGGCTTATAAATAGATCTTTGTTTTCTCCCTCTACCCCTCCTATTTTTTTTCAATTTAAAACACCCTTTTTCTGATTCTGATGGAGGAAAGAGAGGTATGTATTTACATTATAATAATTTATAATCTCAAAAACGTAATTTTGGAGGTCTTTTGCTTAATGTCATCAATTTATTAATTGCAACTTGATCTAGGTAAGATCATCTCAGAATATCTGAGCTTGAAGAGGAAAAGGAAAAATAGATGTGATGTTTTTCTCCTAAAAGTCTCTCTTCTCAGAAAATAACAAATAGAGTCATGTAGCTCTGCACAGGGTCCCAATGTGAGGGGAGCTGGGGGACCAGCATAGCATATCTATCACTTGGGCAATTACAGGAGTATGATCTTACATAAAACTATTTGGGATCTCAAATTCAGTACCACCAAACATCACCATTTGATTGCTCATTATATTATAGTAGTTCCCCCCTTCTCTGTGGGGGATACATTTTAAGACCCCAGTGGATGCCTGAAACTGCTGATAGTACCAAACTCTATATATACTGTTTTTTCCCATACATACATACCTACAACAAAGTTTAATTTATAAATTATGCACATTAAGAGAGTAATAATAGTAATAATAAAATAGAACAATTACAACTTATGACAATATGCTGTAATGAAAGTTATGAGAACATGGTCTCTTTCACTTTCTCTCATTTTCTTATGTCCTGTATTCACTCTCCTTTTTCTTGTGATGATGTGAGATGATAAAATGCCTATGTGGTTAAATGAAGTAAGGGGAATGATATAGGCTTTACTGACTTTGTGACAATTCGTCAGAAGGAGGATTATCTGCTTCCAGACCATAGTTGATCACAGGTAACAAGTGAAACTGGGGATAAGGAGGGAACAGTATATTTTCCCTCTGGTTAGTATAACAAAAGCCAACTACTACTTTCAAAACAGGAAAAATTTGGGCAGCCCGGGTGGCTTAGCGGTTTAGTGCTGCCTTCAGCCCAGGGTGTGATCATGTCAGGCTCCCTGCACGGAGCCTGCCTTTCCCTCTGCCTCTCTCTCTCTCTCTCTCTCTCTTTCTCTCTCCCTCTCTGTCTCTCATGAATAAATAAATAAGATCTTAAAAAAAAAAAAACAGTAAAAACTACTTTCAAACTCCCTTTTCAAATAATATTAACTATGGAAATTCTTAGCACTTTCTTCAAACATCCAACATCAACTTCATGGGCACTGAGTAGTTAGAAAATGTTATTTTGATTTCATTCTTTAAGGTTGTAGGTACCTTCCAAAGAAGTTACAGATAAACAGATCATGCCAAGCTTATGCATTCGTGCAAATCAACGTATCCATAAGGACACCAATTGCAGGAATCCATTCTATTCCAACACTGTTGAAGTTAATATTTTTTCTTGAAAGTTTGTTTGTTTTTTTTAATCAAAGCACAGCAAACAGCAAATGAAAATGATAATTTACTTTGGACCCACCATATTTTCTACAAAGCAACTATTGGCTGTGATTAAGTGAAGACAAAACTACATGCTGTGGCAGTTGAAATACTTCTGGAATTTATTAACTTCAGTATACATGCTAAGGCCAAATGAGCTTCTTTAATTTCCATAATGAAATTGTTTTTGTAAAGTTAAAAATACTGTAATGAGGCCAAAACGGTGTGCTTTCAGGGGGCTCCCATGGTGAAACAAATGAGATTTTAGCTTCTCTAATTGGGCATACTGCAAGCTGGCTTGATGCTGTCCTCAACACAGGATGTTTGTTATCCTAACAAAAAAGAGGTCTACAGCTGTCAGCATAATGCTATATGGCTTTTCAGAGGCCTAGCTATGGGAGGAAGACTGTGCTCTTGGGCTGGGACCACCCAAAGGGAAAGATCAAGTAGAGAACTGTGCTTCTTTTCCCTGATTAAGAAGTTATTCGTAAGGTAATTTGTTTACAGCTATCAAAGGAAAGCTTTGGAAGCAACTGGGGAGAATTCCCAGAATCCTCTGAAAGAATTTTATTTGATGAAGCAATGAATATGGATATTTTCTCTCCTCTTTTTTTTTTTTTTTGGTCCTCTTATGAATTAAATCTCATTACCTGTCAACACAGGCCTTTGGAGTCTAACTGTTCCTGTAGAAAACAAAAGTTAGGCCCATTTTGTTGAGGCGGCTACTGCCAAACTCTGTTGGTGAGCTGCCACACTGGGTACCATGGAAACAGCCTATAAACCTCTTTGAGCTTTGGAATGGTTTTGATGTAATATTGTCTTCATTTATTTTTAACCATTACTTTCAACTACAAAGGAAAGTAAAACAGAGGGCTAGTCAAATTAATTTTTAGCCACCAGAAGTAAGTCAGTAACTGCATTTTTCTAGTTTGTAATGGGTATTTCATTTTGGGTATAAATATTTAAAATCCAGAAAGATGAATAATTTTGCTGTGAAGTTCTACACTATTCAGTAACATTTACTAGATGCTAGATGAGTGAACGATTGGTATACTATCAAAATATATGAAAAATTAATGGCATATTCACCAAATGAATTCAAATCTCCTAAATCCAATTATTCAAAGGGATAAATATTTAAAAGATAATGTAAGCTGCTATATTAGGCTATAATTATACATTACAGTGGTAAAATGTGCATTTCCAACAGCATGGTTCCAAAATGCTCTTTTTGTATTATTCTAGAGGAGAACATTATAAATCATCACACAGGAGTTAGATGAAATAGATTTTATTATAGTAAAACTTCCTCCCTTGCCCCCAACACTAATAGCTTCTACTTTACGTTAATTTGATTGTTCTTTCCAATTTGTTCAAAACATAAAGCAAGTCCACTGTAATAAAACAAAATGATGTTACTTACTATTCTACCTTTCCATTACGTTACTTTTCATTTTTTTTAATATACTTTCATATGTCCATCATTTCGAGGACTCCAACCAAACCTATATTTTCAAGGTAAGTTTAAAGATGAAAGAGGCTTTTTGTAGAAAATCATCATTATAAATTTTGTAAATAGAGAATCTAAATAAAAGTGAATTGATAAGTTACATGCATGCATATGTTTTGCAAATAAAAGAAAGAAAATACAATTGTAACTCCAGAATGATGGTAACACCAAAAAACACATATGGACTAAGTATATAGGATGGCATTTAATGATAGAGAATCCACATTCTGAAATTCTAAGACAACAACAAAGTTTAGTTATTAGCAGCATAGACTTTGGAGACCAGGAGATATGGGCTGGAATCTCAAGTCACTGGTATAGTGTGGCCTTGGGCACCTTAACCCTTTAAACCTTGGATTCCTGATACCAAGGATCATAAAATTATCCACCTCTCTGGGCTGCTGATTCAAATGTGATCATACATACTGATGCAGTGCATGCATATGACAAGGTATCAGTTAATTTATGTGAAAAGGATAAAGTCATGAAAACAGTGATAGAGATAACAGTGATGACACTGAGGATTCGTGCCCTGTAAAATACTATGTTTGAATATACCTGAAATGATCTTCTTGATGCCTGGAAACCTGAGTTTAAGGTGCCCAGAAGTGCACACACATATAGAATATATTTTGTCATTCTATTATTTATGAAGGGTAGGAGAATATGTCACCCCATGACATCCCACTTTGGCATTTTGATTTTTTGAGCTGAAGGGCACTAAGAAAAAGCAGATATCGGACAAGCTTTCTGCCTTCCTCCAATCTACCTGAAAACAGAACATAAATTTCTTCTGTGAGGGTGTTTTCCTAACCCTTTCCTTCCCCATGTCCCGTATCAGGAAGGGGATAGCCTTAACACAGGGACAAGATGGCACCAAGAAAGTGTCTGCACACACAAATCTTACTTCTTCTTCTTTTTTTTTTTTATTTTTTATTTTATTTATTTATTTATTTATTTATTTATTTTATTTATTTTTTTACAAATCTTACTTCTTAACTAGCCTTTGTCTACTGTTAGATTCCCTACATATACTTACCTTCCCACAATTTGCTGCCTCTAGAAGCTCAAAGTTCTTTTCCATTTTCTGATCACTTCTCTACAATGTTATTGTTCTTCTACTAGATGCTATATAACCCCAAGTTCTAACTACTCCTATGAGTTATTCCGAGTGTGTAATAAACTTCTGTTTCTCTCCTGTTGATCTGTCTTTTCTCAGTTCAATTTGCAATGCCCCTGCCAATGAATCTACAATGAGTAGAGAGGCAAAAAGATTTTTTTTCCTCTCCTACATTTACTATAAAATACAGTGTTTTAGGCAGGAGATACATAAAATGCCTTCGTGTTCTCTAAGAGTCAAAAGTGACTGAAGAAAGAGGAGTCAGAAGACACATTTAGTTAAAAGGAAGAGATGAGATGAGGATAGAGGTAGAGCCACAGATGCCTTACACAGTTCCACAAGGAAGTCTGACAGAAGAATTCTTCTACCGACTGACAACAATCATTCAACAGAAAACTTCAAAGAGTAGAGGCAAGCTTCATATCATTGTAACTTTCCAGACTGGAGCCATATGCACCAATATTTCTTGGAGAAAACAGATCCTAGAAAAGAAGATTGTAGTATGCTTTGCTAATAGAAGTCTATCAAACAAACTGTGAGTCTTCCCTCCAAACATGCTAAAAAATTATGGTTTCTCAATGAGAGGCTCCATGAATCCCTGCTAGAGGAATTATCTCATTTCTCTCCAGTAGCAAAAGTAATCGCATGTCCTCTCAATCTTTTGCTTTTCATAACATTTGTCTAAGTCTACTTCATGAAGAATGTATCACATAATAGCAAAAAGTGCTGTATGTGAAGACAAAAACAAGAAAAATGTGGTGAGATAAAATTGAATTACTTAGTTTAAATATGTTACTAATAATCAATAGCAATACTTATTAATAATGTTGATCCACATAATGTCTCATGCTGAAAGTCACTAATTGGTAGTAGATGAGAATAACCATTTTATGGCCACTGAAATGGTTTTCTAAACTATTTACACAGGGGATCCCTGGGTGGCTCAGTGGTTTAGTGCCGCCTTCAGCCCAGGGTGTGATCCTGGAGACCCGGGATCGAGTCCCACGTTGGACTCCATGCATGGAGCCTGCTTCTGCCTGTGTCTCTGCCTCTCTCTCTGTGTCTCATGAATAAATAAATAAAATCTTTTAAAAATAAATAAATAAATTATTTACACAAATAGGCAATAATAATAAACTCATTTTATAGTCTCAAATCCTCTACATTGTGGGTACACCTCAATTCACTAACTGACCATTTTCTTTTAAAGTGAAAAATTTGTGCATGCGTGCATATGTGTATGTGTGTGTAAGTATACACACACACACACACTCTTAAAGAACATTTACTCATTTATATTTTCAGAATGAATTTTCAATTGTGCAAAGCCTTTTGCAACATCTCCACTCATCTCAGACATGAATACTATAACATGTATGGGCATAGCTGAGGCAAATGTATCATGACAGCAACCAAATAATAAATCTGTATCTCTATAACCAGTTCCATTTCCGAATAATTTCTCTGTCGCACATTATTTTAGTCTGGCAGATTGCTCCATTCTTTTTTTTCCTCTTTACTTTAGGGTTAAACTGCACTTTCGAATTCACATTATTTTGCAGATAGCATGTCACCTTCACTTAAGTTGCTATAGCTGGCATCTCTCTTCTATCAGCTGAAGCAGTTAATTTACTTGCATTGACCAGCCAACAGTGTAATCTACCACCTGATAATTGTGTTCTCAGTCCACCAAAGTCTTAAAAGACAAAGAAGAAGACTTAATTTTTGCAATTTTATCCTTTGAATTCTTATGATTTGATCTTAAATTCTTTGATTTGCTGAGGAACTCCATGACAGGTAGGGTGGGATTTTTTTTCTCTCTCTCTCAAATCACATTTATCCATCTGTGCTGTGTTTAAAATAGGAGGGCCCTTTCAGGTTGTATTGTAACTGATGCAGTAATATTGAAATTTCAAACACAGCGAGATGTAAAACAGGGATAAATGTAAGCGTTGCTGGATAGGCTATTTCTTTAAAAATAGGCTATTTATTTATTTATTATTCCAAATAAAATAATTGCTTCATTGCTATTATTAAAAGAATGGAGAACACTATAGGAGGAGCAGAGGAATAAATATTATGTAATACCAACATGGATGTGCTCTACAACGTCCACATGCCAGCAATTTAATATTGTAAAGCTGGAATGGAAATATTTTGGAAACCTACTAAATCATACCAAAAGTAAATACTTCTGTTAATCCAAAAATGTTAGACAATTTAAACCTGCTAAAGTTGAATTTCACAGCTATTTTAGTCTTCTGTAAATAATTACTATTTCTACTTTTCTCTAGACAATTATAATACCAGAAAATGCTAATTCATACTTATCAAGATAAGATTGAGCTAGAAACCAGAAACATCCTCTCTTCAGTCTGTTACTTTATTTTGGGCTAAGAGATGCAGTTTTGACAGTGGGGCCATCTGCTACTAACTTTTTTCCTCCTCATCATGCCAGTCCAGTCAAAAGCAATTAAACCTGTTTTGCCATTATAATATGTAGATAATGATGATAAATTATAGCTTTAAAATGAGCCTCAAATTATGCATACACTAGGTATTTTCCTTACAGCTACTGATATAAAAGATATTCCTGTACTTGTGAAAATTTTCAGCTATTTTATTAATGATGTTAGCTCTATAATGAGCTACCTACCAAGATATTTTGCAGGCACATAGCCTAGCAGTCATTATAAATCTATTTATATCCCAGCAAGATGTTTCTCCAAGTGGAGAGCAGAGCCCTAACATTCTGTATCGCTGTTGAACAAAATATATAGCACATACGGCTCTGACTTGCTATGTTTTATTATGTCACATAATCAATAAAACGCATAAATACCACAAATAAAAAGTAGCAGGATGAAAATTCCATGGCTCTGGCACAACATGTGCTATAGAAGAGAGAAGATGAGGCTTAATGATTTCTAGGAACAGATACAAAGCTATCATTCTTGAGGCAAGTCACACATTACCTCTGATTTCCATCAAAAATTGGACTTTTTTCAATGTAGAAAGTATGAACAAGCCAATATTTCAAAATAGTATCTAATATCAATTTTTTTTAGGAATGTCAATGGGAATTGCCATATTAGAAACAACTGTACTGTTTGTTTGCTTTAGCTTTTCAAATCTGCAGCTGCTGGGGTAATTACTTTTTCATAAAATTCGTTACAATTCTGCCTCTACCTTTTAATTAGGTCAAAAAATAAAAATAAAAAACAAGACGTGCAGTAAATGCTTTGAGTTTCCCAGGAAACTCCACTTAAGTAAACTCAGTTGTGGTATATCCTACTTCAAACCATTGCTGTTTAAGACATCACCCCTCTACAGTAGGTACTTCATGTGGCTTTGCTAGCTGAGAGTCCCAGAACTGAAGCCCTTTCTTTTACCGTTTCCTGCCAGTGTTCTCTTAGCAAGAAACCATTTGGCATGGTAAACATGTATTAATTATGGATATCCAACTTTCTAATTCTGTTTTTTTTTTTCATCAAAACAGAGATCATGGGGAGAGAGAAATGAATTTTCCCGAAAAGAAAAGAAACTTAGCAACTGTAGAAAAATGTTCCACATAGCAGTCTTTCATCACAGTGTATCTTTTCATTACTGCGTAGCACTCATAAATAAGTCAGAGGGAGGAGCAACATGGAAAAATGAGAAACTCACCAATTATATTCGCGACAGCGCTATATAAATGGAAGCAACTTACTGATATTGTGATAAGTCTTCTCCTGAACTATATGAAAACAGGAGTCTCAACTGCAACTAATCATCCATTTACAGATGAAGGCATTAATCGTCATGACTCACACAAGGACCCACTTCTATTACACATCATTCTTCAAATCATCATTTTAGGGGATAGCCTTAGCATCTCAGTGTGCTTCCCTAAACAAATGCAAATAGCAGGCACTAACCGGGGGTGTGCAGATTGCCAACTATAGAAACCAACGGTGTGGGAGGAGTTTGGTCTTTCACTTTTTCTCCTTCATTTATAGCATGGAGCCTTTTGGCAATTGCAAACTTTTACAATACGGTAGATGTATGGGCAAACTCTTACAGTGGGGAAAATATTTCACATCTTAGGGAAACAATGAGATTGCTTCCCTTCAGTTCCCCATTTGTGTAATGAAATGTGTGTTGTGAGTGAATGTATGGAAATAATGTTAAAAATATATATATATATATGTATTCAATGTGCCAGAAAACAGTTTCTGCAATGCACAATTTCAATATTCTAATATTGGCCTTAGCAGGGAAAGCAAAAAGAGCAGGAATATGATATGATAGGAAAATAAAATAGAAGGGAGGAGGGACTAACAGGGAGGAAAACAGGCAATTTCAAATAATATGAAGAATACAGAATGGCACCGGTATCTTTCCAGCTCTGGAGGATGTCTATATAGAGGAAGCTGAGGGATGCACACCTTCTCTCTCAAGAGAGGCTGTGGGAAGAAGAGTAAGTATGATGGAAGCAGCTCTGGAATCCCTCATCTCCAGATGTTGGCTCCAGCTTCACCAGCTGTGAAATTTTAACTTATTTTTCCCTGAGTCTCTATTTCTTTATCTGTCAAGTGGATAAATCCAGCTACTTTATGGGGCTGGTTATGAGAACTCAAAGAAACATTACATGAAAGTACCTGCTCATGTCCCTGGGACAAAGTTAGGTGCTAACAAGTGGCATTTGTCATGATTACCTCTTATGTCCAGAATTTAGATCCATTTAAAAATATTTTCCTGATTAACAAAGTTGTACACCACCATGTGCATGGGAAATACTTTCTTCTGATTCCCACTCACATAATATATACTTTATCCCCATAATTAATGGATGCTCTACGCATTGAAGATCTCCATCCATCCTGCCCCTTTTGGGTGGCCAGGAGAGTATGATCCCCAAACCCATGGTTCTCAACCTTGGTTGCACATTAGAAGCATCTTGGACTTTTTTTTTTTTTTTTAATAAGAGTGCTAGCGACTCTAATTTGATGTGGGCTTTAAGATTTCTGAAAGCTATCCAAGCAATTCTGATAAGCAGCCAGGGTTGAGCCCAGCACTTCAACCCATTCGGTGTGTAGGCGAGACAGGGTAAGCAAGAGAGATACTGTGAGTCATGGGGTAAATGTAAGCCCACTGGTGAGCATAGATCCTTTTGCTCTAGTTCCTATTTTTAAAGGAAAGAAAACACTTTCTATTCTGGGAGGGTAAGTGATATTTGGTACACAGTATCTTGTAAAGCCAGTCCAAAACCAGCTAAATAAATATAATACATTACATTTTTCCCATTTGGCCTATTTGTTCTCATTAGTGGCTGCCAACGTGTGGCCATATTTTTATTTCCCATGCCAGGGAGAAGGCAAATTGCTCCCTGGCGAGTATGTGCCAATCAAGAGGATGGCAGAGATGGTATGTTGGATCATCACATCCATCCTTCTGACCCCACAAGAGCATAAATTATCCTCCATGTGATCTTGGGGTCCAGTTTTCAGGTCATGTATCTATCCCCACGTTTTTTCAACTCTGATATCAGGCCATGCTGTCTTTCCACTTTTTTTTTTTTTTTTTTTTTTTCAAAATCCTGGGAATATAGAGAGCTACTACCTTAACTGCAAATGTATGTTTTTAAAGCAAAAATGACCTCAACAAATCTTTTACTTAAATCTTTTTCTAAAAATTAATAGTTAACTTGTCTGAAATTAGATTCAAGCCTGATTTACCTGAAAGTTAACTGTGTTCCAGAAAGTCTGTTAATTCCTCTAATTCTCCATTCAGGAAAAATAAAACCACCCACCTACTCCTTTTATCAAGTTCATGAAAACACTGCATTGTGTTGCCTCCTCTGTATAATTCAGCAGCAGTTAACTGATAAACACTAACCCACCTCTGCTGACGTTAGCCAATTAACGCTAGTGCCAAACAATAGTTAACAATGAAAACATGCTTTATGAATTGTTATTGTCTCAAAATAGCCATATTTATATCAACTCCATTTAACTCAGACAAAGGTTTTCCAAGCAGAAGAAAGCAAGAGTGAATAAAGCAACAGAAATTTTCCTGCTTTTTTGTTTTTGGGGTTTTTAAACATTTTTGCATTGTAATGAAGGGGAATAAAATATGCTACCCCAAAATATGCTATTTTGGCATATTGATTATTCCAAATTAAAGCTACTTAAGAAACAGGCGCAAGAAGTACACTCTGACTCACCTCCTTCCCCGCACCCCCAAAAGCAGGAAATAAATCTCCCCTGCGAAATGTATCCTCTCTCTGATCCAGGAGGTAGAGAGACATCCTCATCACCAGAGATAGGAAATTCAGGGCCAAGGAAACTGTATAAATAAACCTTGCTACTACTTCACTAATTAGCTACCCCAAGCCCAAACCTATCCGTTTTGTCCTTCGCAAGTTTATTTTTTCTTTGTCCAGAACGTATAAAAGCTGCCTGCTCTGGTCACTTCTCTGTGCCTCATATCTCAGAGGCTCCCATGTGTACAAAATTATGTTTGTTTTTTTCCTGTTAATCTGTCTTATGTCAATTTATTTATTAGACTGACCAAAGAACCTAGAAGGGAAGAAAAGTTTTCCTCCCCCATAGAAGCATACTACTTTAGAAGGGATGGTTGGATTTTATCCTCCTCTCAATATAGTTCTTTCTTCCTTTCTTTCTTTCTTTCTTTCTTTCTTTCTTTCTTTCTTTCTTTCTTTCTTTCTTTCTTTCTTTCTTTCTTTTCTTCTTTCTTTCTTTCTTTCTTTCTTTCTTCTTTCCTTCCTTCCTTCCTTCCTTCCTTCCTTCCTTCCTTCCTTCCTTCCTTCTTTTTTTGAAAAGGTTTAGAACCTACTTAAAAAGGTTAGGAAGGTCTGTTGGTCTGTTACTGTGGCAACAGTCATCCCCAAGACACAGCATAACTAATAAGTTAACTAGATGCACCTAGCTCCAGCCATCCAGCATAAGCCGTAAAACTAAACTGCTGAGAATCACTGGCAACTCTACTGAGGGAGGAATGGTGTACACTGGTACACTAGGGAAGCCAATAATCCAATTTAGAAGTGCAGATTCTCATTTCAGTTTCATTGGCATGTTCATTTTGAACTAAAGGGATCTGAGCAGTAATTCTATAAACAACCAGCACTTAGAAATCAGAGGCAACAAGATTCTCTAGAGGTATAATTGCTTTTAAACCAGGCAACCTGAAATTGTGTCTGCCTGGTGCAACAGGGAGAAGGGGAGAAAACTCTCTCAGGTGGGAACCGGTAACTGGCCAAAGAGCACGGCAAGCCAGGCAGGGCTTGGTTATCTCAATACCCAATAATGTAATTCAGCTCAATAAAATGCAACAAGGGTTTCTGTAGCACTTACAATTTTATTAGGTACCATCCATTTTACATAAACTAAATTTCGTAATTCAAATTTTATAGTATCAGGAGAACTAATTATATAAAGAAGACCTGTTTCAAATCACAGGTCTGCCATCTTATCATCCAAAGCAGGGAGACTCTGCCAGGTAATATAATCTCTCTAATCCTAGCTACACTGTCTCTAAAATGGTGACAACAGTGGCATCTACTTCATGGATGTACCATGAAGTACAAGTACAAATGGAATAAAACAGTTCTCGATGAATGTTAGCCCTCAATGTTAGTGATTTTTCATGTATCTATCCTTTCTGTTCACATTTTGAATCTGAAAGAAAGATTCTACTGCCCACAGCAATATGGACAAGCTTCTCCAACAGAAGGAAAGTATTCCAACAGAAATGGGGAGGCAGGGAGGAATTGATATGTAGAGGTGCCATTCCTGATTATTTTGGGATAGAGAGCTATACACAGCAACATTCAAAGACCTGAGTAAATAAGTTAGGAGCCTTAAAAGTTGTTTGTGTGAGGCAAATAATAAATAATGAAACCTCTCTAATTAGGATTTTGCCCCTTCTATTACACTTTGTCAAGGTCACCAAAGACCGCTGCATGGTGGCATGTGGCACTTCATGATTCCCTCCTCCATGCTACCTTTTCTGCTCTTGGCTCCAGAGCACCACATTCTCTAAAGGTTTTCTCTTGGTCACTAGTCACAACCTGGTTCCTCCTCTCCTCCCCCAACCTTATAAATAGAAAGTGCTTCAAGGCTCAGTCCTTGGTCCCCTTCTTCATTCACTCCTGCTTCCTCCATGCTCCCACCAAGTCTCGTGGATTTATGTGTCATATATGTGCAGACATGTCTCCCATGGATATCTCTAGCTTTGAGTTCCCTGAGCAATGAGCTGCCTACTTAGGGCTCCAACTTCGGCATCTAAAAGACATCTCACAATCAACATGTCTCAAAGGTACTGAGCCTCTCCTAGGCCTTCAAAGCCTATTTCACCTAAGTCTTCTTCATTATAGTTCATGGCAATTCCATCCTTACAATTAAGACACACCCCTGTGGGCAGCCCGGGTGGCTCAGCGGTTCAGCGCCACCTTCAGCCCAGGGTGTGATCCTGGAGACCTGGGATCGAGTCCCATGTTGGGCTCCCTGCATGGAGCCTACCTCTCCCTCTGCCTCTGCCATTCTCTCTCTCTGTGTCTCTCATGAAAAAATAAATAAAATCTTAAAAAAAAAAAAAAGACACACCCCTGACCATTCCTTCTTTCACATTCTACATCCAATCTTTTCAGAAATTCTGTTGGTTCTGCATTCAAAATATATGTGGCTTCTCACAACTTCCACTGTTACCACCTTTGTGTCACCAATTCCTCTTCTCTAGATAACTGTATTAGTCTCTCAATAAGTCTCTCTGCTTTTACCTTTGTCCCCCCCCGCCAACACAGTCTATTTCTATCACAATAGTCAAAGGAATCTTTTTATTTTTTTTGTTTTTTTTTTTATTGGAGTTCAATTTGCCAACATATAGCCTAACACCCAGTGCTCATCCTGCCAAGTGCCCCCAAATCTTTTTAAAATATAAGTGAGCTCATGCCATTCTTTCAAACCTGCAATCGCTTCCCATTTCATTAGATGACAGGGTCCTATACTGTTCGTCCCTTTCACCCTCTAACCTCATTCCCCACAACTCAACCCCCAATTCATTTCTTTCTAGCTACTCTAGACTGCCTGTCATTTCTAGAACATTCCAGGTATGCTCTTTAGGACCTTTGCTTTAACTGTTCCCACCACCTGCCACATACAAGAGTCAGAGGACAGTGACTCCATCCCCAGAAGCAGGGATGGATCCTGACTAATAAAGCCATTTGGCATGGTGGCAGCCATTGGTCCTGGGTTAGGTGCTCCAGTAAGACTAATGAGGACTTTCACCCCACTTGCAGGATGAGTTTCCCTCTCAATTGACCAAGAAAGCATGAAGCCCAGATTGCCATTGGCAGCCATCTTGTAACAACTAGGAAAAACTGACCAAACAGGGAGATGATGTTAAGGATTAGAGAAACAGAAATAATATGGGTCTTTGATGACATCTTTGATCCTCAATCATACCATGACTGTAACTCACTTCATTTCTGGATTTGCAGTTATGTAACATTAGCAATGTCTTTAATATTTAAGCTAATCTGAGTCAGGTTTCTATTACCTGCAACCAAAGGCATTCTAAAGATACAAGGTTAATAGAATAAAGATGTCATACATGAAAACTAAGACATAGGGTTGAGCCAATCACGCCTGCTACATTTCACTAATACTTAGACCTTGACGCCTGGCATTATGTCACATTTATAAAATGAGAGTATTAATTCATACGCCATGTTGTATCTCAACAATAAAATTTTGTTAATCATAAAACATAAAAGTCCAAATAAGTGCTAATTACATTTGATCTTTGAGAGTTTCCTCCTGAAACACCAAGTAAATATTTTATGATTTAACGGTTATTGGGCAATTCAGACTGAGCAACAATTTACCTTAGCAAAGTCATCCTTTACTCCTTCCTTTCTTTCTTCACATTCCACATTTATTCCATCTGATAATCCTGCAGCTCTACTTTTGAGACTAATATAGACTGAGACTGTGGAGGCCAAGAAAATTAAGGCCATTCCACTTTAAGTTCAGCGTTATCACAAGTACAGCCATCCCAGGCCACTGTGAATAAGAACTGAACTTTACCTTACTTCAGTTACAGGAAGAAAACAGCTTACAGCTTAACGTCCTAGAAAGCCCCATATTAGAGTAAAAACAGAGCCCAAGCCAGTGGTAGGAAGCCTCATATTAGAATGAGAACAGAGCTCAATGCCCTTGAAGGCCCCATATCATATATTTACCATATATGTAAACAGAACTTGAGGAATTGCTCCACCCCTTCTGGAGGTCCCCTAGACCAGTCCTTAAAACTAAGCTGAAACCCACCTCGGGGTCCAAGTCCCTGCTCCCCTGTGTCGGGTATACTTGGACCCAAGCTCAAGCTTGTAAATAAACCCTCATGTGTTTGCATCAGTGTCGGCTCCTCGGTGGTTTCTCGGATTCGCAATCTTGGGCACAACAGAGACTACACCTAACCATCCTACTGCAGCTACTAGAAGCCCAGTCTAAGCCACCACCATATTGCATTAGCCACACACAGACACCCTACCCTCTGAATCTCATTTCTGTTTTCATCCTTGCCCTCTAAAGTCTATCTTCCAAACAGGAACAAGAGAGATCCTTTGGAAACAAATGCAGACCATGTCACTCCTCTTCTCAACACCTTCCCAAGTCAGATATCCTATCACTCCTGGGATCACCAGCTAGGCCCTAACCTCTGTGTAATCCATCTCCTTCTCACTCTGCCTCCTCCCTCTGCTTCCATTTCACTGGCTTCCTTGTTCTTCCTTGAACACCAAACAAGCTCCTACCTCTGGCCTTTATACTCGCTGTTCCTCTACCTGGAATTTTTTTTTTTTTTTTTACCTGGAATATTCTTTAACAAGAAGTCCACTTGGTTCCCTCCCTTACTTCCCTCAAGTTTCTGCTCCAAATATCATCTTATCTGTGGAATCTGCTCTCAATACCCCACGTAAAACACCAACCTCAGTATCCTCATCTCCCACTGCCCCCTTACACCTTGCTTTAATTGTTTTCATAAGATGTGATGTATAATATATTTATTAATATATCTGCCTATGGTCTACCTCCTCCAGCTAGCATTGGAAGCTCCATGAGAGCTGGCGTGATGTTTAGAACACTGCTTTATCCCCATTAATTACAGCAGTCATGGGCACAGACACTCCAATTGTTGAAGAAAAAGAAATGAAACTAGATCAATGTAACAGAATATGGTACTGGCCCTGTTCTTGTACTCATATTTGTTTGTATAGCCAGACTTTCAGGCTCTTGGGAGAAAGAGCTCTATCCCCAGTGTGCAGTAATGGGTTAATTCAGCAGGCTTGGGGTGTCAACCCCTGCACATTCCAAAATAAGCACCAGCTTTCGGGGAGATAACCTCTAAAGCTTTGCAATATCCTGTCTGATAAAGTGTCTTTATATGCCTAGAGCCTTGGGCCACACAAGATAGTTTATGCTAATGATATGATTTATGATGAATGCTTGTTTTTGTTTGCCTTAGGCCCTGCATTCTATGGTATCAATTTGACCTCTGTGGGGGCTGGAGACTGGGTAGCTAAGATCAATCAAGTGGCTTTTCCATACCTATGAGACTGACCCCCAATAAAAGCCTTGGACACCAGAGCTCAGTTGAGCCTCCCCTGGTTGGTAATACTCCACACATGTTGTCAAGCATCACTGCTGGGAGGTCAAAATGCCATGATTCCACTGAGATGGGACAACTGGAAGTTTGAGCTGAGCTGTCCTGGACTCTACCTCACATGCTTTTATCCTTTACTGATTTCAGTATGTATCTTTTTGCTATAATAAGCCATAAACATAAATGTAACTGCTTTTCTGAGTTCTGTGAGTTCTTCTAGTGAATCATCAAATTTGAGGGTAGCTTTGGGGACCACTGACACATTCGGCATTTAGCATAGTGTCTGGCACATAAGGGTGTTCAATAAAGGTTGACTGAGTAAGTAAATGATGAATTAACTTAGACGATGGAGCCATGCCATGTTAACCACCCCTCCAAATTTCTCCTTTCTCTCCACTCTCTTGTGGAGGCCAAGAAAATTAAGGCCATTTCACCTTAAGTTCAGCGTTAGCACAAGTACAGCCATCTCAGGCCCCTGTGAATAAGAGCTGAAATTTACATTACTTCAGTTACAGGAAAAAAACAGCTTAACGTCCTAAAAAGCCCCATATTAGAATGAGAACAGAGCTCCAGCCAGTGGTAGGAAGCCCCATAATAGAATGAGAACAGAGCTCAATGCCCATGGCAGAAAGTCCTAAATCAAAATGAGAACAGAGCTTAATGCCCTTGAAAGCCCCATATCAGAATGTAAACAGAACTTGAGAAATTCCTCCCCCCCTTCCTGGAGGTCCCCTAGACCAGCCCATAAAACTAAGCTGGAACCCACCTCAGGGTCCAAGTCCCTGCTCCGCTGTGTTGGGTACACTTGGACCCAAGCTCAAGCTTATAAATAAACCATCGTGTGTTTGCATCAGTGTCGGCACCTTGGTGGTTTCTCGGATAGGTAATCTTGGGCACCACACTCTCATTCCACCTCTCGCAATATATGTTTCCTTTTTTCTCCCACTCTAATTTAAAATACAAGATAGAACCACTATCTAGTGAAATAGCAGCCCTTAAAACTGTCACTAAACATAAGAACAGCTGACAGAAAGGTAAGATTTAGAGGTCAACACCATTTGGGTAAACAGAGTTCTGCCTCTGCAGATCACCTTTCAAGCCAGCGTTCTGCATGGGATAATTTGCTTTGCTTCCTGACTCCTGCCCTTCTGACCTGGCTTGAACCCAGCTCAGGAATGCATCCACCAAGATCTGACTCTAGCTCTTCCTCGCTGCTCCTCATGGAATCAATAATAAGGGAATCTTCTTTGTTTGCATGGGATTTGACAGCCCAGTGATGGACAGGACAAGGAAGCAGCCATGGCCTTAGCTTGGCTGCACTTACACTGCTCATGTAAGATGACACATGTATATGTGAGATTTAACGATGGATGGTAACATTCAAGGTCTTGAGTGGGTTTCCTCTAGCCTACTCCACTGGTATCTATCATTTTAATAGCCACCATGGAAGAAAAAATATGGTTCTCATTAATATCCTGAGTTTGACCTTCCACTTGTCTTGAATTGAAACTCACTTACAGTCTGGAATGCAACTGTGCCTATTAAGAGAATGGAGTAGTCTTCTTTCCTGCTGTTACTTCATTTTTTCCATGGAGTACAAAACAAGGAGGGAGAAAGTCAGAGCTGAAGTCCACAAGGTTATGATGGGGTAAGCTATTTCCTGTTGAGGTTCTCCAATTAAGGAGAGTGCAAGATATTCTGCTAGACTTGAAATTAAGGTAAGTTTCTTGTGAAATCATCTATCTAAAGAAGAAAGAAACGTGAAAATAACCTATAATCAGAATTGTCCAGACTTCAAAAGATAAGTCTATTGATTCTATGAGCTATATGACAATCTAATAAAAATTGGGCAGAGTCCATTTCTGTTTCTTATAACCAAAAAAATCCTAAAAAAATAGACATTATATATTACTTTAAGATGGATCCACCAAAATCTGTCATAGAGGGGGGTACCAGAGATATGAATCTCCAGTGTAGTAGTAATAATCATAGCAAAGCAATCATATCCCAATGATATTTGCCTTTGATCCATATGTGGGTAGAAGATGGGGCAAAGTATTCATTGCTAAGCAAATGAACAATGCAAGCAAAGATGAAATTTGGTCTTCTTAAGCACAAAAGCCAGCAAACTTTTAAGCACTTGTAAAACAATTATATGTAGTATGGATGGGCTGTTTAAAAAGCACTGTTGCTTCATGTACTTGAGTGTGACAAATAGAGCATTTCCTTACAAAACCTGTAATTCTGGTTTTATACCTTAAAAAAAGAAATTGGACTATATTAAAGATAATAAGCTCAGTCTAATGGGTTAGAATAAATTTATTTTAAAGAGGACACAGCCCATCGCTGGTCTTACACAGCATCTTCATTATTCTTTTCCAAAGACTCTGATGCAATCATTCAGACACCTTTAAAGATAATTATATAACATGTAGTCTAGGTTTACCAGAGTATGATGTCTTATGAGCTATACCATCTCTACCCTAGTGAGTTTCCAACTTAATTGGAAGCTAAGGCATTGACAGGCCCATGAAAAATTAAGTTTAAAAAGCAAAGTAGCAGTAAGATACAAAAGCTTACTCAAGGAGAGACCCAAATCTGGTCCCTATCTTTGACTGTTCATAACAGCTGGAGAGACAGACAGATAAAAATAGATCTGTATTAAAAGAGAGCCCATGCTATATCAGTGACATAAGAAAAAGTGATGTGAGAAGACAAAGGAAGCCATTAATTCTGTCTCATACATCTGTGAAAGCTTCATACAGGAGGTTACAACTAATATGGAACTTGCAGGATAAGCATGATTTAATATGGCTGGAATGAGGAGAAAAACATCCTAGCCTGAGGGAATTGTAAGAATAAAATTTGAACAAACTCGGCTATCCAAGGCAGTGGTGAGTAGGCCAACGTTCCTGGAACATGAGATACATGGGTGGATGAAGACTCAGGAAAGACCATGCTAGTCGGTTTGTATTTTAACCTAATGATAATGAATGAGGAGGCAAGTGCTGGTGTTTAAGTAGGAACAACAAGACCCGATTTGGATTTTATAAAGGTCATTCTGTCAACTACATAGAAGACAGATTGAAGAAATTGGAAGCAGAAAGACTAATACTTCATTCATCTATATACCCATCCACCTATTCTGTTGAGGGGTATTAAGTAGTGGCTGCCCAAGTTTGATTCTTTGAACAAAGGTTGCAAACTCACGAGCCATGGACAGATCTGAATTCCAGCTATGTTTGGCACAGCTTATTCTATTTGTTTCTTTTAATCTGACCCAAACTTAAAGATTAAAAGATTCCATATAAAAATCTAGATTTTCATCTTATCTGAAAAATCAGATCTAGCAAAACTAGACCGTTTCCAGCCAGAGTTGAGTTAGTAGATGAACCCCTGAAAAAGAGGCATCAATAGCCAATTGCCCCAAGTTCTTACCATTTACATTTTGTCCCTGGCATTGAAACTAATTGTTAGTGGCCACAATCATTGCTAACTAACCTTGCTAATTAACTTCCCATAGAGAACACTGTCTTTGTACTGACAAAACTACCAAAAATAAGAAAGTAAGAGATAGATGGAAAAAGCAGCTCACTTCAAGAAAAACAGGAGAGAGCATATTTCTTTGTGGAAATGATGAACTAGTCCATGTTTTAATGCAGATACAGTGTCTGTGTTGAAAGACTACACCTTAAGATGCCCTTCTGTTTATATCATCTCATCACGCTCATTTGTGATAACTGTTTTGCATTTTAATGCAAAGAAAAGGAAGTTTGATGTAGGCTTCTCAAGAAAGTGGCATTTGAGCTGAGACCTAAAACATGGGTAAAAGTAGAAGTTAACTTTATAAAGCTTTCTGCAACTTCTGTATAGTAATCCCAGATATTCACCACAATCACCTGGATTTCAGTGAATCAATCAGTGTTTGCTTCCTTTAAGTTGATTCTAATGTCCTAGGGAGTATGGTTACTAATGAGATAAGGCCTAGTACAAGTCACATATTCATTTAACAAATATTTATTAATCACTTACCTACAGGTTCCTGTAGTCACACAAAGACAGTGTTCTCTACTAGAAGGTCGCCAGCAGTGCAAAAAATGATGTGACCACTGACACTTGGTTTCATTGTCAGGAACAAAATATAAAGTGTGAGGACTATGGGACAATGACTCTTAATGTCTCTTGTTCAGAGGTTCATTTACTCCTCAACTTCAGCTGAAAATGTGGGATCAGTTTTGCTAGATTTATCCCGGCACCCTGGTTTTTAGCATTCTGCTAGGTTTGGGAGGTACAGCAGCAACCAAGACAGATATGTACTAAAGTTTACACTCTAGCTAAGGAGACAATTAGATAACAAATTAAAATATAAATGATATGAGATGAGATGAGATTAATGTACAAAATAGAACACATAGCAGGGGCACTAAGTCAATTAGGAATGCTTTCAGGGCAGCCCAGGTGGCTCAGGGGTTTAGCACTGCCTTCAGCCCAGGGTGTGATCGCGGAAACCCGGGATTGAGTCCCATGTCGGGCTCCCTGCCTCTCTCTCTCTGTGTCTCTCATGAATGAATAAATATAATCTAAAAAAAAAAAAAAAAAAAGAATGCTTTCAGCTGCAAGGAAAAGAAAATGCAATCAATGGTGGCTTAAACAAATAGGGATTATTTTTCTTACATAACAAGAAATCAGGCTGATTATGTGGTAGTTCCAAGATGACTGTACTGGTGTTCTGTGATCTTCTAGGCCTCTTCTTCATGGTTACATGAGATATTTATTATGTATGATGGACAAGATTTGGTGTTTGATATAGAGAGAAAGGGGAGCAAGAACCAAGGATGATACACATCTTGTCAAGTACACAGAAGGGAAAAATTTCCCAAGATAATAGTTAAGGGAGAAAGAGCATCTTTGTCTAAGAAAGAAAAGTTGTCAACTAGGCAGCTGACTAATCAGCAGTCCTGTGTGGCAGAGAGATCTAAACTGAAATCCTAGACTTGGGAGTTGTTTTGAACACTAATGGCTTTACCCATTCAATATCTCCTTTTTTCTCTTTCAGTAACAGAACCCTTTTTCCCACGGAGAATTTATTTTGCACAGTTCAAATGGGGCTAACTCCATACCCTTGCTCCTGCTGCCACAGGAGCAGACATGTGACCTAGATCTGGCCAATGAGAATACTGATCACTCTAGCCATAGGGATGGGTGCAAGGGTGAACCAATTGAAGTCCTTCCCAGGGATGGAGGAGAAAAATATCATTCTCAACTGGGATTCCTAAATGGGCATAAGGAAACCTTGTGCCAGAGATAGAAAAAATGGACCTCAGGTAGCACTCTATAAAGACACAGATAGTCAGGCCTGAAGTAGGTCAAACACTGTATATTTCCAGGATTCTCTCTTTATTTTTTTTTAACTTAAGCCACTTTGTACTGGGGCTCTGTCTATTGAAACCCAGGGAGAATTGGCTACCACAGGATCATCAATATTTTGATGATGATTAAAGCCACTGAAGTTGATAAGGGACAATGTGTAGAGTAAGAAGGAAAGTATACCTGGGATAGAGTCATGATGATCCCAGACATTAAAACCCACAAAGGAAACTGAGAAAGATGACCAGAGTGATATGAAAACACCCAGGAGAAATAGAGTGAGTTTGGAGATGGAGAAAATAGTCTTTGGTGTCAAACTGAGAGAGTAAATAAGGGTGGCAGTCTTAAGAGCTGTTGATAAAGAGAGTCTGGGATCCTGGGGAAGGCAATGTCAATAGGCTTGGGGAACAGAATGGACAAAAGACAGAGTGTAGTCAGTTGCATAAACTGGAAGTAAGGACACTGTGAAAACTATGGTAAGCCACTCCTTTTTAAGAGTTGTAGCCATAAAGAAGATGAGAGAAAAGGACAGCAGCTGAAGGAGAGACACAGGATCAAGGAAAGATTTTTCACTAGAATTGGATATATTTAAATGCTGATAGGCTCTGTATTGTTAGGACTCTGGCTTGCATGTGACAGAAACCAAACTCAAATCAACTGAAGGAAAGAAAAGACTGTGATGGCTCAGTAACTCCAGAGGCTGATGTGGCAGGATCCAGGCACCCCACCATGTCTCCAGGAATCCCCTCTCACCCTCCACAGCTCTGCTCTCAGATAAGCTCTTATCAAGTACAGGAAAAATGGTCCAAAGTAGCTCCAATTAGCACCCCCAATGGAAAAGAAGTGCCGCTGAGTGAAGTAAATCAGTCGGAGAAGGACAAACATTATATGTTCTCATTCATTTGGGGAATATAAATAATAGTGGAAGGGAATATAAGTGAAGGGAGAAGAAATGTGTGGGAAATATCAGAAAGGGAGACAGAACGTAAAGACTGCTAACTCTGGGAAACGAACTAGGGGTGGTAGAAGGGGAGGAGGGCGGGGGGTGGGAGTGAATGGGTGACGGGCACTGGGGGTTATTCTGTATGTTGGTAAATTGAACACCAATAAAAAATAAATTAAAAAAAAATAAAAGGAAAAGAAGTGCCTTTTCTCAAGGGTCTTACAAAGCCTATGGAGTAACAATGACCAGCCTAAAGACTGAGAGATAAGTTGTGTGAGCCCCATCTGAACAGGGATGTGGAATTAGAGTGGTCTGCTTCCCCACCGGAACTGGAGAAACAGGTAGGGGGCAGGGACTGACAGATGCTACGGCCATGCAATGGCCATGCAATGGCCAGAACTTCACATCAACTGGTTTGGGACTGGTAGAGGGCTGACAGAGTAGGCTGAGAAAAAAGTCTCAGGTGACTCTGAACTTTATAGATTGGCCAAGTAGGTGATTAGGTGATGATGAAGCAACATACTGAGAAGTTGGAAGAAGGAATAGAGTGAATGCTAGTAACTTAAATATTCGGTGATTAGATACCCTTTTAGGATATTTTCAACTTAGCATCCTATGGGTACTAAGGGGAACTTACTGAAGCCTTGAACAAATAGGAGTGTGACAGCATTCAAGTAGGTAGACATAAAAATTAAGGTGCAGGAATAAGGTGGAGACATTCTGGGCACCAGTAACACCCAGTGAACACTGCCACAGCTGAATTAAAATACTCATGATTTATGGTCTCTACTTAAATGGTCACTGAGCCCTTGGAATAGTAATTCAAAATTGAAAGGAAGGCCCAAACCATCAGGAATTAATACAGAATTCTGTCTAAAGAACATGAGAAGCTGCACCCTGTTCAGTAACTAAAGAGAGCCATGGCCTTCATGAGTGTATGAGAAAGTGGGCTATGAGGGCCCAAGGCTAGCATAACTTAGGCAACCTTTCATTAAATTTGGTCCCCATTTACAAAGGAGGAAAGAGCATCAAGAGAAGTAAAAGCACAATTCTGTCTGCTTTCCTTTCATGTTATTCAAGAAATGATTTAATACAAGAATATACCAATATGAATGGAAAGGAGTTCTGTGGAAGGTCTAATATCAAGTGTATTAAAAATGTATGACACACTGTATATTCTCACAGGATTCCTAACCAGGGCCTCTACAGCTGATAAAATAACATAAAAATGTGATTAATAATATTGTAAATCCTGTTGATTGGAAAACTCAGGGACATATGACAGATTGACCTGACTCTTTGATTTAAGCCAATATCACTGAAATAACCTTTCATATCTGGAGAAAGAATAATGTCTTGCCTGCAGGATAGAACACAGCATCAGAAAACACAGTCATCTTTTGAAGTTTGCTTTCTTACATTAAAAGCTCCTGAAACATTTTCTATCTGAATTCCTCTTTAAAAAAAAAATATTTTATTTATTTATTCATGAGAGACACACAAAGAGAGAGAGAGGCAGAGACACAGGCAGAGGGAGAAGCAGGTTCCATGCAGGGAGCCTGACATGGGGCTTGATCCTGGGTCTCCAGGATCAGGCCCTGGGCTGAAGGTGGCGCTAAACCACTGAGCCACCCGGGCTGCCCTCTATCTGAATTCCTATATCTAGATACCAAGCTACTACCCTGGAATTGTCGTTATTTCATTAAATCCTTCCAAACCATAAATATAATTTCTGATGCAAAATAAAGGAATAGGAAAAAAAAAGAAATATGCCAAGAAGCTAACAGTGAAAATATTTAGGGTGATAGGTCTGAGTGAATTTTGTTCACTTCTTTATAGTTTATGGGATTTTTCCAAGTTTTCTATAACAGGATGGACAGAGCAAGGGCAGTGGGGAGTGAGGTAGGGTGGAAAAGCAAATGTTTACACTAAAAAATAAAAAAGTTAAAAGGAAAATCATTTTAAAAACAAAAAACACTGTAAGTGCTTTCCATCAGATCTAGACAAAAAGGTCACTACGGTTTAAGGGAATCTAATGAACAACCAATGCATAACAGAACAACGTACATAACCAGGGTCATCACTGCACACTCCCAAGGTGTCCCAAGCTGCTGCTCAATGTTCATCTGGAAATGTAGACTATCCACCCTCTTTTTGTTAGACTCCACCACCTTAGGAGTGGGTAACTTTTTCTTTTTACTTCCCTGTGTCTTTTCTTCTGTCACCATATCCCAACAGTCCTCTGTGTAACCTTGCCCTTCCTCCAGTCCTAGACCATGAGTTTACAGAAAAGATGACTTCACTCAGGGCATGTGATACATTCTTGGTCATCCAGATCATCTTCTCAGACTATATAGATTTAGGAAAGGGAGGGCACACGGTGAATCTTACAGAGGTTCAGTAAAGACTGAGGAAGAAGAGCTTTTTATGGTTGTTTTGCTGGCATATAAAGCCTGAGAATGAACCTCACCTGGTGAAAGGTTATGTTCTCACTACATTGTTTGAGCCTCTGGATCAAGTCAGTCCTGAAGCCTTCACTGCTTCTGGGCTATTGGCTGGTAGGAGCCAATAAATTCCCTGTTGTGCTTAGGCCTGTTCAAGTTAAGTTTTTAACACCCCTTACAATTGAGATTCCCAATTGATATAACCTTTTAACTACTTAATATCCTATTCAGGGACCTTGTACCAGAGCATTTAATTGTTGTACCTGCATAAGACTCACAGAATTATGCAATGCAGACTCTTGGAGTTGTACTCCTTTTAATGTATAAAATTTAGGTATTTATGTAGCACTTTGTCTTTTAGATCCTGAGTACCAAAGTTTGCCCACTGAAGGCATAAGCACAACTATCTATGCTTATATTACAAATAAGTCAACCTTAAAGGTAAATAACATATACAAACAGTAGTACACACCAACACATTAAAATAACATGCATTAGAATTTCTAAGCAGTGCTCCAAAAACAGGTCTTATGTTTCAACAAATATACCAAATGATAAACTCAAGCAAAGGTTCTCAATCCTGTTGAATTTCCCTGTCATTAAAAGTCAACAATAATTTGAAGGTAGAGGATTTTGCATCTGAAGGTACAAAAGTTTCATCTACTTTAAATTCAGTCATATCTTATTTAAGAACACTCTGATATAAGCAAGGACTACAGGAGAACTTCTATCTTGTTTTACAGAAAAGGACAATGAACCCATCCACTAATTCTGAAGGTACCTTGTTTTTTTTTTTTTTTTAATCAGTGTTATTTATTTTATAAATTTATTTTTCATTGGCGTTCAATTTGCCAACATATAGAATAACACCCAGTGCTCATCCCATCAAGTGCCCACCTCAGTGCCCATCACCCATTCACCCCCACCCCCCGCCCACCTCCCCTTCCACCACCCCTAGTTCGTTTCCCAGAGTTAGGAGTCTTTCATGTTCTGTCTCCCTTTCTGATATTTCCCACTCATTTTTTTTCTCCTTTCCCCTTTATTCCCTTTCACCATTTGAAGGTACCTTGTTTGAGAAGGAAAGGGCTCAGAGAAGAATATGGTATAAGCCATCCTCTGTTTTCCTCTCCTACAGCAGAGGGAATCAGTGGCATAAGACAGTACAACTAAGAAGGTGAATGGAAGTCAGAGAAGAGCAGATCATCATTGTTGGAGATGATCACTCTGGCAATGGGTCATAATAGGCCTGCTGTATAGCACCCACATGCTTTACTTCCATCTGCTATAAAATTGTCCTAATATCATAATTTTGACTGAACAGAATACTTTTTTATCTTCCACGTAAAGGTAGTGATAAACAAACCAATTTACTATGTCTGTTATATGAACATATCCCTTACATGTAACACTTTTATTCAATGCACATCCTACACTGCTGCACATGGCAGCCCTGTTAGTGAAGACTATGATAAAGAATACTCACATACACTGGCCCACATTGAAACAGTTCAAATCTTTTTTGATCCTTCTCTCATATTTTTGCCAGGGAGAAATACTTTTCTCAGTACTGGACATGTTACACCTACTCAGTCTCTCCTGTCCAGATAACAGTCAAAAAATGCCAGTTACAGGTGGAGAAAGGAAATAATCATTTTTAAATACTTGTCATATGCTGGGAAATATATTTTCTCATTTTTGAAATGAGATTTCATTTTCTCATTTTGTCATTCCTTTTGATGGCTACGCCTTTATTTTTAAAATTTTTATTATAAAGTAAATTTTTAAAAATCAAAGCAAAACATTTAGGGGATAAGGTAAAAAATAAATGTCTTCTTCCTAACAACCATTCTTTTTTTTAGATTTTGTTTTATTTATTTAGAGAGAGAGAGAGAGAGTGAGCGTATGAGTAGGGGGAGTGGCAAAGGGCGAAGGAGACAGAGATCCTAAGCAGACCCCTTGCTGAGCCCAGAGCCTGACACAGGACTTGATCTCAGGACACTGAGACCATGAATTGAGCTGAAATGAAGTTGGAAGCTTAACTGATTGAATCACCCAGATGACCCCTAACAACCATTGTTATTCTTCATATATAAGTAGCATTGACAATTTCGTGAGTGTTCTTCCAGAAAGTTTCTATACATATGCATCATCGACAAAAAAAAAACAAACAAAATGTGTGTGTGTAAGATACATAAATATTCAGGTACCTGGAATGCATAGTAAGGCAAGGATAAGTGCCCATATCCCCCAAGTTGTTACCTATTCGAAAAGGAAGATCCAAGAAGTGACCTTGAAAGAGATGTCTTCATTCCAGAAAAAAAAAAAAGAAGAAGAAGAAGTTGTTGCTGGTACTTACTCAAATGCAGGGCCAGGAGATACCCAGTCCCCAGGATAAGAGTGCAAGGAGACAATTCAGACCTGCGTAATTAAGCAAAAGTCACTCCTACACTTGGTATGCAGAGAGTGGAGAGGAAATGGACCAATATGAAAAAGAGCCCTAACCTCATTGTCTTCTGGGAAAGAGGAAATGTAGAGTTCACCTTCTGCTTGAAGTTAGGGAAACCAGTTGGGTGGAAAGGATACTGAGGCCTCCCAGGGGTTGGTAAAGGGAAAGCGGTTCATCACCAGGGCCAAGGGCTTCCATTGAAGGGGAACAAGGCTCAGATTAGCCTTTGTTGGTGGTGGTTTTGTTTTGCTTTGTTTTGTCTTTTAAAGATTTTATTTATTTATTTATTCATGAGAGACACAGAGAGAGGGGCAGACACATAGGCAAAGGGAGAAGCAAGCTCCCTGCAGGGAGCCCCATGCGGGGACTCAATCCCAAGACCCCAGGATCACAACCTGAGCCAAAGAAAGACACTCAACCACTGAGCCATTCAGGCACCCCTAAGACTAGCCTTTGATTTGGAGAATAATGATACAGTCTGAGGGTGCAAGTTAAAGCAGCTATCCCTCCACATCATAGACATGGGCCATCACAGCTTCTCAGGATCCTGGAGGAAGCATTCCAACAGTGTGGGCAAGTGCCACCTGGCAGCTGGTGCTGGGACCAGTGAGTGCAACTTAGACCGGAAATGAGAAGCTAGGCCAGAAGAGGGCTGAGCAGAGTCTGCTGTACTGGCTCCCCCTGATGTCGGGAGCTGGACTGACATTATGGAAGGTGGACACAAGCAATTAGTGGGAAAAATACAAGAGATGTATTTATCTGTATACCAACTTAGTGAAGCATATTAAGCTTCACTAAGCTGCCTTGCATTTAACATTGCATTTATTTTTTTTTTTAATTTTTTTTTATTTATGATAGTCACAGAGAGAGAGAGAGAGGTAGAGACACAGGCAGAGGGAGAAGCAGGCTCCATGCACCGGGAGCCTGACGTGGGATTCGATCCCGGGTCTCCAGGATTGCGCCCTGGGCCAAAGGCAGGCACTAAACCGCTGCGCCACCCAGGGATCCCTTAACATTGCATTTAAATGCAAGATGCTACATGTTCTTATGTCTATATATACTTAGTATACTTGTATGCATGGTGCCTATCACTATTCTTCAACTAGCTATTTAATATAATAATAATTTTTTGATATCTTTCCATATCTATGTATCTATGTCATTCCTTTTGATGGCTACACACAATTCCACTGTATAGATTTATTATCACTTATTATTTACTATTCCAAACAGGTGCAATAAGTATCCTTGCACATATTTTTTTATTTATCCATAGGATAAACTTCTAGAAGTAAAACTCCTGGTTATGTGCATTTAAAAGGGTAGGAGATGTTGCCAAATTGTCCTTCAAAATAGTTGTACCAATTTACGTTTCCACTGATAGAATATGAACCACTTTCCTATATTTTTCCAAAAGCACAGAGAATTAAGTGTATAGATTTTCCACTCCAATGGTGAAAAATATCATTTCATTTGATGTTGCACAACAACTCTACAAGATAGAAATGGTTTCTATCTTTCTAATCTTTCAGATGAGAAAACCAAAGCTCAGAAAGGTTATATGACTCATCATATGGTTAGCAATTAGAAGAACAAAGAAAGATTCAAATCCTGATATATTTGATTCCAAAGCCCATACATTCATTCACTTAATAGAACTATGTCTCAGGCACTGCTCTAAATATGCTACATATATTTCCCCTTATTTTTAAAATTTAGACAGACACATAGGCAAAGGGAGAAGTAGGCTCCCTGCAGTGAGCCCAATGTGGGACTTGATCCCAGGACCCCAGAATTATAACCTGAGATGAAGTCAGATGCTCAACCAGTGGGCCACTCAGGTACCCCCCTATATTTGCTCTTTAAATCTTTATATTAAGACTTTAATGTAGATACAATTAATATCCCCATTTTACAGATGAAGTAACTGTGCCAAAGAGAAATTAATCTACTTCTCAGATAGCTAGTAAGTGGCAAAGATGGGGTCAAAACCCTTGCTGTTTGGCTTCTGTTTGTTTTATCTTAACAGCAACATCTTAAAATATTTTTGTTTTGCAAAGAAAAAAATTCACCACTGCAAAAGCACTGGCTCTACGTGTCAATTTTTATGAAGAACATTATGAGGAAATAAAAATGGACTGCAGAAAACTGATACAATGGGCTTCAAATGGCTACATATATTGAAATCCATCCAGTAGCATCCCTTTCTCTCTCATTTTCAAATTATAAATGCAACACTACCTCTCAGGTTTTCCAATGGTTGTTGATAAGGTTGTGGGTCTTTTCTATGCACAAGCCCATTGCTGTTACACATTTTGCAATATGAACTTAATCACCTTGGTGCAGGGGACAGATGTATAATAGCCATTATATCCTAACTTTCAAAATATTATGGGCAAGTGTACACCTGTCCAGAATTAGTTGTGATGGAATGGAAAACTTAAAAAAAAAAGGTCATTCTTTTAATATCTGTTTTTACATAGATTTTTAAAAATCATTATAGATTAACCCAGCAAATTTAGCATTATTTTAAATAAAGGGTAATGGTAGATTGCCATTGTATAGTCACTATAAATTAGTGTATTATAAAGGAAATTAAAATAGACTCCCCAAAATACTGTGTATCCAGACAATAATCTTTTAAGTTTAATAAGATAAAAAATATCTGTGATTCCACTGACTGTAGTTCACCTGATAACACTTCTATACCAGATATAGCATTTTACTAGATTTATCATCTTTGAATATATTCCAATATCCATATAAGCACAAATATATAGAAATGTACTTATATAATGAGTTAAAGGGAAAAAGGAAGTCAATTCACAGAAATAATTAATTTTACTAAGGCAGTTTCAGCTATAAAACTCAAGCGATTTCAAAGTTTCTTGAGCTAAGTAACAGGGGCAAGTGGTGTCCATTTTTATTTTTCACATCTCACTGTTCTTTGTGTATTCTGTTGTTACAAAGCCAAAGACCATGTCAAAGAGTTGAGTCATTAATATTGAAATAGGATGCCATTAATTAGGCTTACTAATGGACTTTGGAATGCAGTCAGTATTTTAATGGGCTTTCAAGAGCAGTCAACTCCTTAAAGGGTCTATGTTTCTGTGGTCACTTCTGTTTAGGAGAAATACTGTTACAGCTTTCTCTGGTCAGCTAGTAATGCCAACAAATGTTTGGGAAAGACTTTATGCGGTCTTTTTCATAATAATTTCACCTCTTACATATAATGCTTTAACTGATACCTTCCAGGGTTTGCCTATTACAATAATTTTCAAAAGCTGAATGTTCCTTACATATAATAAATGATCAATTACACCTGATTTTCTCCACCAGTGTGAATAGTACCATAGTCATTTTTTTCTACCACTTTGCTAACCTCTTGCACTTTTTTTTCTCCCCGATAGCCAGGCAACATGACTGTTCCTCTAGACTTCTAAGTATGAGGGATCAGAGTAGAGCGGCTCAGAGAAGTAATGAAGTACCAGTGATGTTTTTAGGCAATTTGATAAGGAAGTATGCAATGCAATTCTAGATCAATAAGTTTGATTCCCATGGAATTTAAAGTAATTACACACATAGCTACATTCATTTGAGGAGCACAGACCTCGTAGAGTTTCTTTCATCTACTTTTAAATACACATTAATTTATATTATTAAGCTATGCCCTATATATGTATATATAAAAGCTATATGTATGTATCAGGTACACCATACATATGTGATATATGTGTTTATATATATAAATATAAATATATATAAATCAGTGTACTTGGCTTGTTAAAAGGGAGTTAATAGAGTGGCACTTGGGTGGCTCAGTCAGTTAAACATCTGACCTGGCTTTGGCAGAGGTCATGATCTCAGGGTCATGAGATCCAGCCCAACCTTGGAGTCTGCTGGATATTCTCTCCTTCTCCTTCTTCCCCTCCTCCTGCTCTCTCACACACTCTCTCTCTCTCTAAAATTAAAAAAAAAAAAAAAGAAAAGGTAAGTTGGTAGAGATAAACATTGCAACTTGTTCAAAACAGCGTTCATTAATACATTTAATAACATTTTTTAAGATTGATTTATTTGAGAGAGAGTGTGTGTGCCTGCACAAGGTTGGGAAAGAGCAGAGTTGGGGGGGGAGGTGCAGAGAATCTCAAGTAGATTCCCTGCTAAGCTGGGAGCCCAACACAGGGCTAGATCCCAGGACCCATGAGATCATGACCTGAGCTGAAGGCAGATGCTTAACTGATTGAGCCACCCAGGCACCCCTCATTTAATAAATATTTAATGGGTCAGATCCCTGCTGAGTTCCAGAGATACAGCAGGGAACAGGGCAGACAAAGCCTTTAGGTCTTAAGGAGTTCATGTTCTAGGGAGAGAGACCCACAATTAATAGTAAATAAAATACAAGTCACATGGTGAAAAGTGATAACAAGGAAAAATAAAGTAGGGATTGAAATGTCAGGAATTTATAGCCACTGTAAATAGAGTGATTAGAAAAGGACTTTTGGAGAAGGGAACAATGGAGTAAATACCTGAAGGCAGTCTGGGAACCAGTCATGGTAATATGTGTGGGAAAAGCATCCCAGTGGAAGGAATGGTGAGGGGAGGGTAGGACAGCACACTCATGGCTCTGTAAGGACAAGTGTGGTCAGCAGGCAGAAGCATGGGAGGGAGAGGAGATCCAATATAAAGTCCAAGAAATGACTTGCACCAGATCTGAGGCCACTATAAGGATTTGGGGGTTTACTCTGAGATGAACAGCCATACATGTTTTCAAACAGAGGAACTTTTATCTGATGGGTAAAGGGTCTTAAAGAATCACTATGGCTACTATGCTTTAAAGAAAAATCTAATGGAGACCTCTCAGGAGGCCGCTGTGACCATCCAGATATAAGACAGTGGTGGTTTGAACCCTGGATCACGAGAGCAGGTCATATTCTTGATATTTTGAAGGTAGAGACAATAGGATATGTTGATTCATTGGACATGGGAGTAAGAGGGAAGAAAAAAAATATAGGATGATTCCAAGGTCTCTGGTGTAAGAAACTGGTAGGAGAGAAGAACCCTTAAAGGTAAAAAGGAAAGCCTGAAAAAGAATATAGCACTAGACAGTATTGACAGTGTCACTGACCAGATCAACAGAGAAAATTATCCTCGCTGCTTATAACAACCCACAAGAAACATGGAGTGAACAGAGAGGCTCCCCATATTGGAAAGTATAGCTTTCCCTGGCTTAGATGCTTATTACAAACATATTACAAATATCTTTTCCACCTAAAATTCAGAAGCATCCAATTTAAAAAAACTGATTCTGGGAACTTGGGTCTTATTATTAACTTTGATCATTGGTGCTCTCACCCATAGATGAAATTATTCCATTGGGAAAATACATATTTAGTATCCAATATATGCCAGGCAAGGTACTGGGCAAACCTACACAGGAACATTAAGCTTTAGGACCATAATTATGAATAGCACACACCTTCTTTTCTCACCTTCTCATTTTTCTAGCATTCTTGGTAATGTATATCTCTGTTATAACTACACTGTTACAATGTAAACAATACTGTGCCATCACCAACGAGGGAATAGATTTGGCTGGAAAGGACTGGAAAGAATCCTGATGTGAAAGTCCGAAATAGAGAGAACAGAAAGGAAGGCCGGCTTATGAAATTGATGTTAAATATGAAATGTGACCGAGGAGAGAATGGGGTCATTCATGTTTACTATGTAAAAGGTTTTCTATTACAGACAGATGTGCTTCAGCTCTGCCTTCCTCGGTATGAGGGAAGAAGGATGCATGCGCCACATTAGGGCTCTCTGTGGGATTCTGAGGTTCAGAAGCACAGGGTAACTGTACATCAAAAAGAGTCAGCGATGCTGACTTCAGACCCAAAGAGGAGCAAAATGCAGGAGATGGATTTAAAATGTCACTAAATCAAAATGACTCTGGCAGTACACGAACTTGGCAGAATTAATCAAAGGGCTAACTTGGAAGGAGTTCACAATAGTGAAGAGGAAAGCATCTCATTGTAATCAGGGCTCCCAGAGACACAGAAACATCATGTACCACATCTTGCCACATACATGCCTGTTTAGAGCACTCAAGTCACCCTTAGCAGATTATTTCCTGGCATCCCGATCTACCCAAATTAGTTTGGTCTTTCTCTGTCTCTCTCTGTTTTCCCTTTTAGATATCTGGATTTCATTGTGTGGATCCAACATGATAGTAAAGCCCTGACTACCCCTTCTCCTTTATTAAAAAAAATTCTTATGGTAACAACCATAACTTACTACTGTACACAATTTCCTGTCTTATTTTGCTTCTTATTTATGGTAACAGGTCCTACAGGGTATAGGTCAAAATGATAGTAACAACATTCATTTTTACTAACTTCTTTGAGAAGTACTTAGTATATTTACCTTTTTACCTTTTTATTTGTATTATTTCTAAGAAATTATTTCCTTTGTCTTTTCTTGCTTTCTTCTTCTTCATTTTTTTAAATATTTCCTCCATTTTTATGGATGAAGTACTGAGTCTTGGAGGTAAAGTACTAGGAAGTCACCCAGAACTGGAAATTAAACCTATAATGCTTTCTCCTGCCCCTCCTGACCTTTCAGATCAATGGAATTTTACTTTTGAATGCTTTAAATCTTCAGAGACAAATCCAATAAGGGCAGTGGAATGCACCCCACCACTTCAGTCCAATGTGGAGCAGGAGAGACAAAAGAGTTGGCTTCTCAGTGTGCATTCTAATCAAATCTCTCATGAATCCCCCCAGCTAAATACAGGAAATCTCAAGTTTTCAGCCAGTCTTCAATTTCCTAATCACAGACTTCAATTCCCTTCAGTCTTTATGCTTGAGCTACCACTCATTGCCTCACAGGCTTCGTCCAGGAGCCCAGGCAGCATATTCTGTGTTAAGTGTTCACATTGTTTGAGGTGAAGTTGAAGTGGGCCATGCTGTTCTGGCTCTGGAAAGGTTGTACTGCCCTGAAAAACATTTCTCTTGCAGGCCCTCATTCCCACAGCATTATGGAAGCTGGGTCCTGTCCCTTCCATTATTTCTGTTCCCTTGATCATGGCTTTTTTAGCCAGTAAACTGATAAGTTTGGGAAAAGTTAATTTAACCAGACTTAACGGTGAGCCTTGCTCTGATTGACTCTTAAAAAGAATTTCCATTTGACTTTCACATCAGCTACAACATAAAAGTGATTTGTTGGGTGTCACTAATGACCTTTCTCCAGAAGGCTTGAGTCAGATCTCCAACAACAGTAAACAGCATCTATCAAAATCTTCCTACAGCACTGCAGAGCCAACAGCAATCCTTCTGTTTCCTCTCAATAGCCTTCCAAGTTAACCACCCTCAACACACATAACCACACTCACATACACATGTTCGATAAAATTACATGTGTATTTTTGGCACTTCTAGTCAATGCAGATGAAAACTGAGACATTCTACAGGAAAGGAAAACTTGAATTATCTAAAGTTCTGAGAGGCAATCACTGATCCTCATTTTTTCCACTGGAATTTGTTTCCACATTTACAGTGTAAGTTTGTGTGTGTATGTCTAAAAGAGAAAAAGTCACCTTCCTGTGACAAGGAAGAATGATCATCCCTTACCCTGCATTTCTCTAAAACTAATGGAGGTAAATATAGTCATAGATCAGTAAACAGTCAAAGAGTCTTTCTAGACAGAACAAGAACAGAAGAGTCTTACACCATCTATTGGAGAATAATTTGTTCATGAAAAGAAATCTGTAGGGCTGTTTTTGAAAGTATCATTACAATCAATTTCAATGGGAAAAAGTTTTGTGTTTCCATCATCCAAATTGATAGGCACTTATGTTAAAACAACATCAAATCCCATTACAATGGGCTTAATTACCTCAATAGTTAACATTCATTATCATAACATAACCTAACACAGTGTTTTCTCTTCATTAATTATTCTACAATATGGTTGTTCCCCTGATCCTTCTGAGGTCTTTTATGAAGCTATTTTCCATCTTATGATTAAGACAATGCTCACAAAAATGTATACAAGTGGTATTCTGTTAAGTAATTCAACCTTTAATATAGAAAAAAATTATAGTAATAACAACCAATGACAATGATATAATTAATCTCACACGGAGAAAGTTGACAGCAGAAGGGCCATGCCATATCAAATATCCCTGACAAAAATTGACCACTCTGAAAGGAGAAGTCTGTACAACTGACAAAACAGAGACAACTGCAAAGATGACCACGTGCTGATCCCTCTCGAGACACTCGGGTATTCACAAAGTCCAAAATCTACACTGATAAAAGTTTATTTGTATGTTGGGACCCACAAAATGGAGGCCCCACATCACAAATCTATATCTAAGTCTGCCTACACTAAAAAATACCTCACTATTAAGGAAATCTAACACTAATCACCATCTTCCTATTCAACTTTTAGCCAATTTACCTTACTCTCGAAAACAGGACCTACTCACCTTATAAGGAAATAAATCCCTGTTCTCCTAGTCAATCATGCCTGGCTTCAACGTTGCCTCTTCTAACTTTGGACAAAACTCACTCTTGCCCAAAATCCCTCAGGAAGAGTGTTCCACTGCTGGTGAGACACTGTATTCTCCAGTCCATGGACTGTTTTCCCTTCAATAAAGGCATTAAATTGGTTACTAAATTGTTTTAGTTTACTCATTTGACAATATTAAAGAAAATGTGTTTAAAGAAACTTGGTATAAAGTCAAGTTCTCATAATCCAAATAAGCAAATGTTGAGTAGGATGAAGGAGGGGAAGTAAAGAGAGTGCTGAGAGTTTGGGTACCTAGTTGGCTTGTCCCAGGTATATCTGATATGCAAGATTTTGATACAAACCAAGGAGGTTGACAGAACTTCCTGAAGCTCATCCATGGGGACTAAGGAGTGGCTTTTTAGCATGATATTATGGATCCCTCTGAAAAAGCTGTTCAGAGCTCTGGTCCTCTCCAAAAAAGCATGTGCACGTGCATGTACACATGCACATGTGTGCACACACATGCACACACATACACACCACTTGGTTTACACTTTCCGGTGTTTGAGAACTCCCTAAGACTCACTCATGATTTGAGAAACCCATCAAAAAACCCTTGCTCTAGAGACAGAATCCATCTAAATTTCAAGATCTCCTTTCTCTTGGTTTAAAACCTCTTTTTGTAGTGACTCATTACTCATAAATAAAGCCATATATAAGTAAAAATGGAGATGAGACACCTCCCCTGCAAGGGCAACTTAATTGATGAATATGAGTGCTTAATTATCTCTCGGACATATTCTGTTAAGTTTTCTACAAAAACTTAAATTCACATCACTTCTGGGGAATGAATTAAGCTTACTGGGGAGTTTCATTAACTCATGAAACTCCAGGCTATTTTGGAGAGTAATTACAGATTTGCCTCATTTTTATTCAATGGCTATCTGTCTTGAAATTCTATACAAACAAAACCAAAACCATTATGTAAATAAAATCATGTTTAAAATCTATTTAGCCAGTAAGATTTGCTCCTTAGAAGAAATATTATGGTAAGTCTTTGGGGGAAAATAATCATGACCTGAAATGTTTTATAAATCCTGTGTTTTTAAAAAAATAAATAAATCCTGTTTTATATACATTGATTCTACTAAAAGTGGGAAGCTCCTGAACTAATTTATACATAGTAGCTGGAACAGGTTCATAAACTTCTAAGAGAAATCTGCTTCAAGGATGAAAGGATTTGGTCAATTCTGTGTGTGTATTGATTTAGTACTATAATTGGTCATATGACTATCACTTCTGGATACCTGTGAAGCAATTATGATTTTTACTCCAGAATTTAAAAGTATTGGGGAGTTTTCTCTATTGTGTATTGTCTCCTCAATTAACTTTTCAATAGCAAGATCCTTTCCTCTGGCTTCACTTTTATCTCTCATGGTGCCAGGCTGGAGGAGGAGGAACCATGGGATTTAAAATGGTCAGTGTTACAGATGGGCCATAAAAGATGGAGAGGATATGAGTATACAGACAAGAAAAAGGAGGCCATCCAAACAGCAACTAGTAGAAGCAAAGTCTCAGTGGTGGGAATGCAAACCCACAGGCAGGGAGTAAAGTGGAGGTCACAGGCAGAGGATCCCAAAGCAGAGCTGGTAATGAGGTGGCACATGGTGAGCCAAAGACAGTGCCCAGTGCATAAAAAGAGCTTAATAAATACTTGTTGTTATTCTAAACACTTCTTATACCAAGTAATATTTTAATAACTAAACAGGAGTGTGTGTGCATGTGTGGGTTTGGATTAAGGGGGATCGCTAGCATTTTTTTTTTTATACTCTGGCACTTTCCCCATTCAAGCCAAACAGTAAAGTTTCAAATGGAGGTGATGTTGTAAGAACAAAAAAAGAAGATAGGAGGCTTTTATGAAGTTCAAAGTCTGGCATTTTAGGTTTCAGTAACTTAGAGGGGAAACAGGCAGGAAGGTTTGTTGAAATAAAGCCAGGTTTCCCACCTGTCCCCTTCCAAGAGCAGGTAAGAGTTCCTGGGATAAAGGGTCTGGGTGGATGGTAAATAGAAGGAAGAGGAAGAAGGCCAGGGAGAGTTCAGTGTCTCCACAGGAGATAACTAGGCCCAAGGCACCATATAGGCAAGAGCAGAGGCATTCATACTGGCTGATATATTATAATAATGATAATCATAATGATGTCTGTAAATGTTTGTTGAGTGCTTAATATATGCCTGACACTATTCAAAGCATCTTACATGTATTAAATTTCATCACATCTTCACCAACAGCCTTAGAGGTAGATGCTGTGTACTAGCTCCATTTCATCAGATTCTCACAGAGAAGTTAACTAAGCTTGCAAGGTCACACAGTTAGTAAGTACTGGAACAAGGATTCATGATTTGTGAAACAGATATTTCAGAAATTTGTTTTCTGGTTGGAGTGTGGATAAAGGGATGAAAGACTGGCTTTAGGGTGAATGATTTAGAAGATTTACAACAATCAAGACATAGGTATACCCTGGGTGTCAGGGACCTGGAAACTAAAATACACATTTTGGACTGTCAAAGATGACACTTCCATTCTGTGTGTCTGGAAGACCAGAAATTCAAAGCATCAGCTATTTGGGGATGGTGGTCTAGGAATGTTAAGTCACATTAGAAACACATTTGGATCTGATCTTTTCTTAAAATCACTACAAAGACCTGCAATAAAACAAAGACAATTATGTCACAGTCATATATAACCAATAAGCAATTCACCAGCAATAGCTTCTAATCTCATGCAATAGTTGGTTGACAATCAATGCTGTATCTAATTGCTTAAATTGCAAAATTGAGAATATTGTGAAGTCATACTTAAGTGGGACCAGTGAAGACTCTGGGAATGTCTGAACTTAAATATTCTTTCTTAATTATCTGACAGATAAAAACCCATAATCAGATGCAGGTCCTGGTATTACCAAAATCAGATTTTTTTAAAAGACAAAAAAAAAAAAAAAAAAAAACACTTCCTAATTCCTCTAGTAGGTAGACTAATGCCCCTTGGCCCCCAAAAAATGTCCACAGCCTAATCTCCAGAACCTATGAAAGTATTAGGTTACTTAGCAAAGGGGAATTAAGGATGCAGATGGAGTTAAAGTTGCTAATCAGCTGACCTTAATTAAGGAGAGTGCCTTAGTTTATCCAGGTAGAGCAATGTAATCTTAAGATTCCTTAAAAAGGAAAACCAAGGAGCACCAGGGAGATGACAGTGCAAGAAAGACTGAGCCCAGTGTTGCTGACTTTGCAGATGGAGGAAAAGACATGAACCAAGGAATGTAGACGGTCTCTAGAAGCTAGAAAAGGCAAGCAAACTGATTTTCCTACAGCTTCCAGAAAGAAATGCATTCCACCAGCACCTTCCTTTTAGTCCAGTGAGACCCATCTTGGACTTCTGATATCCAGGCTATAAGATAATACATTTGTGTTGTTTTAAGCCACTTAATTTGCAGTAATTTGTTACAACAGTCATAGGGAACTCATATAGTAAGTCAGAAAATAAACTCTCTCTCTGAGTATTTTAGATTTTTATTTTAACAAAACACTTATACACTGACTCTTGCTTACATGAAAAATGCAATACTGGCAAAGAATCATAGACTTCCATTTGTGTGCTTGACAATGGGAACAGTCTTAACTATGAATTGAGCATAAAAACTTTTAACTGGGTCATAGTCTACATAGTCCCCTATTCACACTGCAAAAAACATGCTGGCAACAGGGATTCCCACATTCTGGGAGGCAATTGCTTCCTTTTATCAGGACATATCCCTAATTTAAAAGCGAGGGAGGACAAAAATGCAGTGATCTGTGTGAACATATAGGAAACATTCCTTTGTCTCAGCAGCAAAATAAAGTAAGGGCAAAATGCCTTGCTCAAGGAAGAGACTCTTAACTTATATCAATAATTGGTTGGCATAAAAAGGAAAACGGTGGAGGTTGTAACCTTATTTTCTTCCTGCCAGCTTCCGCCTTTCGAGGGTTGTACTATAAGCCCATTCTCTTAGTTAAGAAGCACAGCTCTTTCTGCCAAAGCTCCAGTCTTATTCTCAGCAGGTTGCTAGGTTTGGAGCCCTGTGGTCACTTTAAGATCAATGCAGCCCTTAACCCTATTAAGTAACAAGACAAGAGAATTCCAGGCAGTATGAGAGGCTCTAGTCCAATAAGAGTTCCTTTAACCAAGTCCCGAGTGTGATAACACAAGTGATATAGTCTTGGAATATAAGATGAAATCTGCCCTGTTCAGGGGTCAGAAAGTAGGGGAGAGCTTAACTTGGTTAAAAGAGTCCAATAGCTTAATTTAGACAAGTTAGTGCTCTGAGGTGGAGCCCGCACTGTGCTAGCTCAGCACTATTACCTGCGTTAGAGACTGTATTACTCACCAGTTTAGCTTTAGTCGATTACAGAAAACAGTACCTCTGACTTCAGTCTAATACTTTGAATTTCATGGGTGAACATAGATTCTTTAATAGAATAAATTAACCTCTGACCACATCATAAAGCAATCTCAAAAACTTGACTGTCTTCCTAAGTGGAAAAATAGGAAAAAGTTGGAGCCAAGTAAGAAATTAATGCCAACCTCAGAGAGCTCCTTCTGCCAAGAAGTCCTTAAACCCTAGAATTTCTTCTCAAATCCAGATGGTCAGATAATTAATAATCAACCAAGAGTGACTGAGAGTTCAACCAAGCATGGTAGAAGGACCCAACCAGTATAAGATGTGCCTAATGCCTTCAAAGAAACTCAAAATAGGTTGGGGAAATCAACCATGGGAAAGTTATAGCAAGTAATTATACCCTTCTTTGTGTACGTATTTTTTCTGCCTTTACTCTATGCAGAGAGGGACCATGTATGTGCATTTTACTTGCTGCTATGCCCACAGTAAGCGGCATAAGGTATGTACTCAAACTACTTGCTAAAGGTAAGGGTAAATCTCCATGTGTGAACAGTGACACTAGCATTTCTACACAGAAGTAGTTCAGGAACCACAGTCTGTTGAGAAGGGAGTTAGAAGCCATGATGTCTAGCACTATACGTAGGATTGAGGACATGCCAACTGCACATAATAAAGAGGTACATGTGTGTGTTGTGTGTATGGTAGCAAGGCTAATGGATGTTACCGGATTATGCGATTATGGAAAAATTAATCTCCACAATTCCTCCTTGTTGCAGTGTAATCCAAGTGCAATGACGGTTCAGAGCAAGGAAAGATCAGTTTTAGCTAGTGACTCAGACTGTGTCCTCCAAAATTCATCATATTGAAACCTAATGCTCATTGTGATAGTATTATAAGTTGGGGCCTTTAGGAGATAATTAGATCGTGAGTGTGAAGTCTGTATGAATAGGACTAGTTTCTTTATAAAGAATGCCCTCACTCCTTCTGCTATCTGAGGACATGGTGAGAAGGCCACTCTCTATGAAGCAAGAAGCGAACTCTTACCACATACTGGAATTGCTGGCACCAAGACTGGAAGAAATAAATGTTTGTTGTTTAAGCCACCCAGTCTGTGGTATTCTGATGCAGCAGTCTGAACAGTCTAAGCTAGTTAAGAAAGATTTCACAAAGAGTAATCTATTCTGTTCATTTTCCAAAAAAAAATTGAAAGACATGTTTCACTCAACAGTTCTTGATGTCTTACTGTGGGAAGCAGAAGGATTAAGAAATCCCCACTATATGGGGGACCGGGGAAAGGGTACTAAGAAGACCAAAATCCATACCAAATTGACTACTCTTCCCTCTACGTATGATATATAGCACAGTGCTTATAAATGCAGATTTCCTGGGTTTCATTCCTGACTCTGACAGCTCACTAACTATGTGACCTTGAGCAAATTACTTCTTTTCTATGCTTAAAATGTACCCATCACTTTAATGGAGATAGTAACAGGCTCAGGTGGAGTGCCAGAGACAATAGTTGCTTATGAAAATATGCTATGTATTCCCAATTTCCCAATTTGCCTTGTAGTGAGGTGAATCACGTGACTAGTTCTGGCTAATGGGCTATGAGCAAAAGTAATTGTGTCACTTCCAGGGCACCAAAAAATTTTAGGAGCTGGCACATAATATTCTATGCTCTCTTCTCCTCTGCCATAGTGAATGCTGATGACCTTGCAGCCTCCATCATCTTGAGTACATGAGTGAACATAAAGAGAAGAGTATACCCCATTGCTATCCACAATAGATATCACATGAAAAATAAACTTTTATTAAAATCTCTGAGATTTCAGGGTAAATTTATTATTGCTGTATAACCAGTCTATCTTGAGTAATCTAGTTGTCACTGTGCCTGAAAGAAATAACTAGGGAGAAAAAAAGCAATCTTCCAAAAACATGACTCAAGAATATAACTAATAAGTAAATGCTACAATTTTCAGTAAATGAACACATGAATAACCCATATGTCACAACTCTTGGGTTCAAGGTAAAATTTCTTAAAGTTAATCCTTCTGACTTTCACTAAAGACAAATTCTAGAGACAGCAGAATATCAAAATTCTCCCCAAGATTTCTGTGAATGCCTGGGTCCTAGAAAGTTCCAAGGTTCTTCTCCCCTCTGACACTCATTTATGTAAACTTGGTTTTGTCCCACAATTACCTAGACATTGCTCTCAAACTCTTTTCTGGGTGCTTCAAGAAATCTAATTCCATCAGTTACCATTTTAAGGCTGTATCAAGGATTTAGAACATCAGAAATATTATTGACAAGACAAAGCATTGTGTAAAGCCACTATTTCTAACTTGCTGTCTCTCCACCTCCCTGTCTCCCCTTCCCTTCTCTCACAGAAGTTCCTAATTCTTCTCTCTTATTCAGAGTAGTTTCTCTGACTTCTGAAGATAAGAGACCTAGATTTGTTTCCTGGAGCTGCTAGAGGCTAGAAGTAAAAAATTCAAGTGTCAGCAAGTCACTTCCCTCTGAAATCTGTAGGGAAGAATCTTTCCTTAACTTTTCCTGGCTTCCAATGTTGGCTGTCATTCACTGGCATTCCTTGACTTATATGTGCATCACTCCGATTTGTGCCTCCATCTTCACATGGCATTCTCCTGTGTCTCTGTGTCTTCACATGTCTGTCTTCTTATAAGAACAGCAGTTATATTGGGTTAGGAGCCTACTTTACTCCAATATAAGCTCATAATAACTAGTTATGCCTGCAATGACCCTATTTCCAAATGAGGTCACATTCTGAGGTAATGGGAGTTAGGATTTCAACATATTTTTTTGAGGTGTATACAGTTCAACCCATAACAGGGCCCTATTCCTTTACAAAATAGAATCTACCCCAAGAATTTATCAGTTCCACTTGTCTTTATACTCCTCACACCTCAAATAGTATCTGATGCATCTCAGATGCTGACACAAACACTTCTTTCCTGAAAAAGAAATCCAGTATTCTCAGAATATTCTCAGCAGGTCAATATTACTCAGAATAACTTAAAATTTAGAACTAAACAAACAAACAAAAGACTGTTTAAAGGATTTGCAAGTTGCTGAAACAACCAGAACTAAAAGGGACAAGATTCTGGAAAGGAGAGAACTAGGAAAAAAGAAAAAAAAAAAAACTGACATTGTGCAACTGTTTTGATGATTCTGGATTCAGAGCAAAAGAATGCAAATCTGGGTTTTGTCCAGGCAGAAAGCCACCACTTGGGACATATAAACGAGTAGAGATTTTCACTGTCTTGTGAAACAAGAGAGACAAAATTTGAAATCCCAAGTTACTAGTAATAAGGGAGGAATAGAGAACAAAGCCTGATACATAGCCAGCTTTTCCCTTAACACATAGGCCAATTTCTAAAGTGAGGCCAGAAGGCTTAGAAGCTAAGCAGATAGACTGAAAAGCAGAGCAGAGTTTTTGGGAATCTCAGTTATTAAGGAGAAAAGATTAGAGTTGAGGCCCTGTCTGGGTGAGGGGGGCCCAGTGAACTCCTCAAACTCTCAGGCTTTGGGGTGGGGATGCACCAGGAATAGACTCAGACTGAAACTGAAACATAGTCTTTAGTTGGATTAACAATCAGCTCTGGGGCTCCTCGTGGCTCAGTTGGTTAAGCGTCTGCCTTTGTCTCAGGTCATGGTCCCAGGGTCCTGGGATTGAGCTCCACGTCGTCAGGCTCCCTGCTTAGTGGAGAGTCTACTTCTCCATCTCCTTCTGTTCCTCCCCCTGCTGCTGTTGTTGCTGCTGCTTTCTCTCTCTCTCCCTCTCTCTCACAAATTAATAAACACTAAAAAAAAAATCAGTTCCAAGTTGCCCTGGGACAATAAAAAGTAAACTCTGGTTGGAGGAAGATAACATCTGGAGCCATCACAATTTTTTTAATATAAAATGACTGGCACTTAACTACAAAATTACTAGGCATGCTAAGATACAAAACAATATGCCTAAAAACCCAAAGAAAAATGATATGGAAATATGTCCATATGGATCCAGATATAGAACAGGAAAAGAACCTTTAGTATAACTATGAGTTATAGCTTCAAGAAAATAAATAAGAAAAAATTTTGAATAGAGGAAAGATGGAGAATTTCAACAAAGAATTGAAATGTGTAAGAAAGAGTCAAATGCAAATTCTAGAACTGAAAAATACAGTTACTGAAATTAAGAATTTATTGAATGGATTTAATATGGAAGAAGACAAAATTATTGAATTGGAAGACAGGTTCATAAAAATATCTAAACAGAGAACAGAGAGGAAAAGAATAAAAATTCAAAAAAGAGCATAAACACATGTACAACATCAATAAATCTAACAGATATGTAATAGATATCCTAGGTAGAAAGGAGCAACAGGAAAATAGTCCAATAACCATCAGAAATTTCTCAAACTCATGAAGACCATACCCACAGTTTCAAGCATTCTTAGAATCCTAAATAAAGTCAAAGAAAAATATATTGAGCTATGTCATATAAAACTCCTGAAAACCAAGGAAAATTAAAAAATAAAAAATCCTATAAGTAGACAGAGGGGGAGAAGAGACACATTACCTTTAAGAGAGCAACAGTTAGAAAATCTGCTAACTTCTCATGAGAGATGATGAAACCCAGAAGACAATGGAATGACTTCTTTGAAGAGTTGGGAGAAAATAATGAAGACTTCAATACTCAAACATAAAAGGAAAATTAAGATGTTTTAAGACAAATTCCAAAAATGGAAAGAATACATTTCTAGCCAACCTGAACCAAAAAAAAATAAAATCACTGAAAGGATTTTTTTCAGGTAGGAGGAAAATATCTAAAATAGCCACACTGAAATGTACGGAGTAATGAAAAGCCTACATTTTCAAAAACCTGTCGGTAATCTCCAGAACAGCAGGGAGTGTAACAACTTATGGCCAGTTCGTAGCACAATGACTACTTCTTAGTAAGTACTTAACTGTTAAAATAATAACATTATGTCCACCTTGCTCCAAATGTATACTTCCCTTACTCCCATTTTCACTTAAGTCAGAGAAATTTTATATCCTAAAGTATCCATTAACCTTAGAAAAGGAAGAAAAGGAGAATCCAAATGTCTGTTCCTGGGTCTGAAAATGATTCTATATCATTTCTCATTTCAGCTCCCTAAATAAAAACTAAATCTTAAGAGAATAGGTGCCCTCAAACCTCTCCCCCCACTTAATACTTTCTCTCATTTCAAAAGAGAGATTACCTCAAGGAACCCTCATTGCTGAGGATTAATGTTTTAAGGAATAGAGTGCCACAGATCAGGCAATTCTTTCCCTTGTCACCAGTAATGATCCTAAATCTTTTTCCTATATTTAGTTTAATCTGCACAATAGAAATCTGTAAAGAAGACAGTATGGGAGAAATCTTTTGGACTCCTTAGATGCCTTCCATAACATTCCACCAAAGTTTTCAATAACGAACTGTTTTAAAGGTTTCAATGCTACATCGATGTTTAACAGACCATATTAAGTCTCTTCCCAACCCCTTAAAGAATATTTGAAATCAGATAACAGGAAGAGGGAAAAACTAGCCCTAACTGGTAGAACAATAGTGTCACCAAGCCTTCTTAGAGGCTTAGAAAAGCAGTCACCTTTCTTGGCTGCTACCTTTTTGTGCTCAGAGCACATTATGCAGCTTTCTTCATAGCACAGAGCTCCCTGCAGTGAAAGCCGCTTCCTGAATGGGGTTTCTGAGCACAGATATTTTCTTGCGTCTTATTTGCAGCTTTGTACAATAAGCCCTCTCCCACACAAATACATATTTTCATTATCTTATTTTTAGAAATGCAATGTGAAAATGGGAAGTGTGATTTGACATTCTAATTGTGGTAGATTTTTCTGTTTTAGTCTCTCTAGGATCTGGCTGCAAGTACAACTCTAACACGAGATTTCTACATACTAGGCTTCAGTTCCACTTAGCCATATTAAAAGCCATGTGCATTGCAGTCACAGGGGTGCCTTCCCACACATTCATTAGTCAAAATATATCATGCAATATGATTACTTTCCATTACAACAGATTAGGTGTCTGATCCAGACTGTTGAGTGTAGGAAATAATTTTAGGGTTCTGTGGTTCAATGAGTAGAATTCTCAGGTCTGATGTTAGTTTCTGCTATTTGTAGTCACATGAGTACTAGTCTATGTATTCCACCAGTCTTCAAACTAGCAGGACTCTCCAAGTATTTAATTTATCAGCTGAAAGAAACTTTGTTACCTTAAAGAATCTGACAGAACCAAATGCTAGAGAGAGGAGGTTGTCTTAAAACTTGGGATGTGTGTCTTTAGTTAACTCCATATTTCTTTCCCTCTTTCATTCTTTCCTTTTCCCATCCTTTCTGCCTTACTTCCCTCCCTCCTTCCACCCATTCTTTTATGAAAAATTATCTTAGTATCTAAGAAGCTCTACATTTGATTTGAGGTACTGAGAAGGCAAAGATATCTAAGTCAGGGCTCCATACTTTTGGGGGAGACAGATCAGTGGGAAAAATAATTAAAATGCAAAATGAGACAGATGAGCTGGATTCTCTGTGACCAAAATATGTGAGAAAGCAGCAGGTGGAAGATGAATTCTAGCCAGAAAAGAAAAGGACTGCATAGTTCTACTCCTGCAGTTAAAGCCTAAACTGGCACTTGGATTTGATCTGAGCATACTGGTTGTAGGCAGGACTAGAACAAGTTGATTTGCATTTGGGTTGTTGGATCTAGAGAAAATGACCAGTAGAGGGGAGAGCAGGAAGTGTCAGTCTCAATGTACCAATCCACACACATTTATTTAGTACCTATTACACTGCATCAACTATTTCATTACAACTCCCCAAATAATAACTTTTTTAAAATTTTTATTATTTATTTATTTTTGAGAGAAAGAGAGAGAGCCACAGAGAGCATATACAGGAGCAAAGGGAGAGGAAGAAGGAAGAAGCAGACTTCCGGATCAGCGGGAAGCCCAATCCTGGGCTCAAACCCTCAACCCTGAAATCGTGACCTGAGCCAAAACCAAGAGTCCCACACTTAACCGACTGACCCACCCAGGCAATCCCAATTAAAATCTAATCCTTAAAGTTTAAATACTACACTAGGGGCTGGGGACACATGGGCAAACGTGGCAGATGTGGTCTCAGCCCTGCATACAGCTACAGGCCAGAATATTCACCCTCTATTTTTCTAGAACATGTAACTGAGTGGTATGGAGTGATGAACTACAGGTAGATACTTGATAGGGAGTATTCATGTAGGTTTCAGGGAATGTGAGAGACAGGAAGGCACAGATAGAGTCACTTTGGGCCCTAGTGACAATCTGCCCATAGGTGAGGAAAAGAGATGTTCCAGCAGATACATCCATAATTCTTTGGAACCTCAAAAACTGAGAATCCTCAGAGTACCCTTGGTATAGACACCCGTATCAGTTGGTGTTCCCCCAGAGAAACAGAACCAGTGGAAGGGACAGATAGATGGATACATATTTTCATGAACTGGCTCATGTGATGGTGGTTGGACCTGCAAGTTTGAAATTCATAGGGTAGGACAGCAGGTAGAAATTTAGGAAACTCAGGATTTCACTGTTACAGTCTTAAGGCAGAATTTCTTCATCTCTGAGAAACTTGTTTTTGCTCTTTAGGCCTTCAACTGATTGAGGGAAGCCCTCCCACATTATGGAGGATGATCTGCCTTAATTGAAATCAACTATTTGTAAATGTTAATTTATACAATACTTCCACAGCAACATAGAATAGTTTTTCACCACACAACTGGGCATCACAACCTGGCAAAGTTGACCTACAGTTAACCAGCACAGCACTGAATCAGGAATTAAGGGTACCTTCTGTACAGATGTCAGTATTCTCAGCAAAAATGTAAGACACCAGCAAGAGGAGCAGTGGTGGCTGGTTGTGGGTACCAGTCCAACAGAAGACTAAGAGGACTCCTATAAGCACATGTGAAACACCCTCTAGGTCCCTCAGAAATACGCTAGGCTGGAAAGGACTATGTGGGTAAAGGCAAGAACCATACAATTTTGGTTACTGTCTCCAGCATCTCAATAACCTGGTGAAAGACTCTGAAAACTGAAGGATGAATTTTGGAAGTGATAAAACTTTGGATCTATAAGGGACCCAAGGGTGGCCAAGAGCACAGGATATGCTGATCCATTATTGCAGGACATCTGTGAGGACAAACGAGAGAGAAGCAGAAATGTGTGAGCCTCTCCCAAGCTGTGAGGGGGTTCTGTGTAATGAGGTTGAAAGGACAAAGACCCTGAATGGGGCAAATGGGAGGGAACCTTCCCTTTATATCCAGTGGTTTGACTGCTGCTGAGTGTAGCTTGGTTGCTGTACCACCAGCCCAACTCTCCAAGAGGCCAGGCCACAGAAACATTGTTTTGATTCCCCAGGTTTGTAAGGCCTAAGCCTGAAGAAGAATGAATCTCACATCATTTTAAGATGGGAAATGTCTCTGCTTTCAAGCTCCTATGGTCTTGGAATGATTCACAAGAAAATTAGTAGAGACAATCTTAACAGGGACTGCTGGACTGCATCAGCCAAAGCTGAGAACTGAAACACCTGATACACATATATGAGGAAAGCTAGGGCTGAAAAACTAACCCAGTATATACATCTTGTCAGCTTCCAGGGATAGACACATGTGTATTCTTTTCCTCCAAGAATGTGTATTTTCCTCTACATGTGTATTCCTTTCCTGCATCCTTTTTCTTAGAAACCAATGCCACCACTTACCCAACTTCCCCTCCTGGGGGAAATCCTTACCCCCTTGCACCCAAGGTAACTCACCAAGTTCTATCAATTTTTACCTCCTAAAATATCTCATAGATCCAACCCCATCCTCTTCATTCTGCTACCACTCTTTGAAGCTGGTCTTCCTTCCTCTAGTTCCCAGCTACCTCCAATTCATCCTTCCATCAGAATGATGATTCAAAAATGAAAATCCAACACTGTCTCTTTCTTACTTCCCTTCTCATTTATCGTGAAGGTTTTAGAAGAGGGAAGCAAGGCATTTGTAATGTGGTCCTTGCTTACTTCTCTCACTCACCCCATACATGGTTACATCAACCACTCAGTTTCTTCCTCTCTTTTTAAATCTCTATACATGCAATCCTCCCTAGAATGCTCTCCCCAACTTCTCTGCTGAGCTGACTCCTACTTCTTTAAGACCTAGATCAGAGGTTATTTCTTCCAACTCACCCTGGCCAGAACCAGATGTTTCTCTCCTAGCCTCAGATTCTTTGAGAAGCCACATACCTAGAGACTTTCTCTTTCTTTCATTTTATGCAGTGATGGGTATGGATTTGGTTCACCTAACACCATCCTTGGCCACTGTCCTGCCTGGCTCAGCTGGGTCTCTTCCTGAACACTGGATCCAGCAGAGGAGTCAGGTGAACTTTGACTCTAAGACTGAGGATCTTTTTGAAACCCTACTCAGGAGTCTGCTTGGTTCTTGCTGTCCCAGGCTAGAACCCAGTGTTTATCACAGACCTTTGTTTTGTCCAAGTACAAATGAAACTGAGGGCAAAAAGATATGATAAATAGTTGCTTTCAGGATCTGCTGGTTTGAAAGACACAGCAGCATCTTTGAAACATCCCAGCAGGGTTACTTCAATCTGTGATTCACCCAGGAATTGGTTTATTGGCATTCTTTTTCTGTCACTTAAAAACAAGTAGCTCTTCCAAAAATAGGTAAATAAACACAAATAAAAAAAGAGCAATAATTTCTATTCATCTCTAGCAAAGTACAGGAACAGGAAATGGGACAGGTCCTCATGTTTGTTATACGTGCCTTGGGATTCAGTTTCCTAAAATTAAGGCCAAAACAAAGTTCATAGTCTCCTCTGGCAATATATCTGGATAGTCAGGTAAGGTCATTCACTTGCCAGACAACATTTGGTGTTATCAAGACAGTCACTAAAGAACCACAGTGGAGGGCAGCCCTGGTAGCGCAGCCGTTTGGCGCCGCCTGCAGCCTGGGATGTGATCCTGGAGACCTAGGATGGAGTCCCGCATTGGGCTCCCTGCATGGAGCCTGCTTCTCTTCCTCTGCCTGTGTCTCTGCCTCTCTCTCTGTGTGTCTATGAATAAATAAATAAAATCTTTTTTTTTTAAAAGAACCACAGTGGATTAAATAAATCCTTCAGAAAAGAAAGGCATCTGACAGTGCAAGGACAACTGAGGAATTAACTTTAAGGAGAGTCACCTCCATCCTGGAGAAAAAGCAAGCAAAGGAAAGAGAATCAGAAAGACAATACAAATGAAGCAGCCCCATCTCCTCTGTTGGTTATTGATGTGTTTTTCTGAAGCACTATCTACGATGGCCAAATAGATCATTATTCTTCTGAAGTTAAGCAAATCTCAGTGATCCAAACTTGTAAAATCATAAGAAACCACATTAACCAAATCCTTGGAAAAAAGCTGAACTCTGAGAAGCAGAATGTAGAGTGATGGTTACTAGAGGCTGGGGAGTGGAAGAAATGGGGAGAAGGACCAAGGTATAGATACACACTTATAAGATTAACAAGTTTTAGGGATTTAAATACACAATATGGTGATATAGCTAGTAATACTGTAGTATATATAAAAATTGCTCAGAGAGTAAATCTCAAATGTTCTCAAACAAAAAAAATGGTAATTATGTGAAGGATGGAGGTATTAACTAAAACTGTGGTAGTCATCATTTTGCACTACATAAGTGTATCAAGTCAACATGTTATGTATCATGAATTCACAGTGTTTTATGGAAATTATATCTCAATAAAGCTAAAAGAAATAAAGCAAAAAAAAGTGCAACAAGCTTTGTAGAGCATAGAGTAGTCTTTTAAGTATAAATTGTCATCATGATTATGTCTTAGCTAAAATTAAAAATAAATTTAAATTTTTGTGTTCCAAAGTATGGTGGTAGGGAGCAGGGTTGAAAGAAGCCAGCTGTAGAATCTACTATTCACTCATTCATTTTTTTCTACAAATATTTATGAAGAAACCATATGTAGGCACTATATCAATAAAAATAACCAAAACTATCTTGGGACTACAAAAATGGAGCCAAATGCCTGAGTTTAGTTCCTGACCATGCTACTTGGAGGGACTTGGAGAAGTTCTTTTATACTTTTTTAAGGATTTTATTTATTTATTTATTTGACAGAGAAAGAGAGAGAGCACAAGTAGGCAGAACAGCAGGCAGAGGGAGAGGGAGAAGGAGAGTGAGCAGGATCCCTGCTGTGCAGAAAGCCTGATGGGGGCTCAATCCTAGGACCCTGGGATCATGACCTAAGCCAAAAGCAGACGCTTAAACCACTGAGCCACTCAGCCACCTGAGTGGATGAGCCCCATGTCGGCTCCCTGCTCAGAGGGGGATCTACTTCTCCCTTTCTCTCTGCTCCTCTCCCTACTCATGTTCTCTCTCTCTCTCTCTCAAATAAATAAATAAAATCTTCAAAAAAAATGACTATGCCCATGGTCAAGGAGAGAGCTTATCTTTTTGTACCTTATTTGACAAAGCAAAGCAAGAGGATGGGCCTAGGTCAGAATAGCAAATCAGAAAAAAATTAGTAATGTTAGTAAGCTTTCTAAGTTAATCAGATATGAGGTTATGTACAGAAAATTCAGCTAAAGCAAGGAATGAAGGCAGTTCTGAGTCCAGGCATGCTAGAAGGAAGGTGCCATCAGTAAGGTACTTCAAGAGACTGAGAAACAAAAGAAAAAGATTCAGTTCAGAAGATGAGAAACTCCAGCCATGGGTAACCAGTGCAGGAATCAAGTTTGTCTAGGGACATCTGATGGTCCTCCATCTAATTTTCACTGGCCAGGAACTATGAGGGTCTAACAAACTGTAGGCACTCAAATACTGGTTGTCTGACTGATGCTGGTCTTACTCTGTGGACTAATGCTTGGAGATAGGCCTGGGATATCATGCTTATGCTTGCATGTCTCTTACCCTTATTGGATTTTAAGTCCCCTAAAAGCATCAACTGCTTCCCCAGCTTGACATTCACAGAGAGACTTTCATAATATAGATATTCAATAAACATTTTCTGAATGAATGAATAACTACCATGAACAAATTATCAGACACCGAGGGAGTCTGATCCTAAGCCAACTGCATTCTGAGAGAAATGTTCCTTACATCTTCCCTATCCAGAGCAAAAATGGTTTCAGAGTGTGGGGACATCTGTTGGTGTTGTCTGCCAAGAAAACACAGTGCCATCTTCCAAGAAGAGCAAATCAATTTTCCTCTGGGGAAGTACCCCACCCCATCCTATCCTGGCTAAGGGTAGGGCTAAGAGTTCAGCTGATCCTCTTTCTCTCCCTGGAATTTGAATCTTAAGCAGACCTTTAAGGACAGAAAATGGTTGGGGCTGATACATCCAAGCAGTGCCTAAAGAGGTCATCCGTTAGTTCATGCTGCTTCCATTGCCATAGTTGTCTTGGTTTCTGTCCTGAGACCTGATAACATAGCTTTTCCTTTTGAGTTGGTGAGCTTCCCTTTATCTTTTAACAAATTCCTTTTGTACATAAGTTAGCAAGAGTCCATTCCAATAGCTATAAACTGAGAATCCAACTGATGTGCTAAGAAATCCTTGCTCTAGAACAGTGGTTCTCAACTTTGGCAGCACAAGAGAATTACTAGGGAGTTTTTTAAATCCAGCACTGAAGTCACACCCCAAGCCAATTAAATGAGACTCCGTGAGGGTGTGACCAATACCTGTTAAAGTGCCCCCAATGATTCTAATGTGCAGCCAAGGCTGAGAATCACAGCTCTATAATTAAAACAAATATGCCCACCTGCCTACTCTAAGAAAATGAGGGCACAAGGAATATTTTATAGGTGGTACATTTTAAAAGAATTTACCCTACAGAACTAACTAAGCCCCCACTTGGAGTTTGTTTTTTTTTTTCTCCAAGAATTAAAAAAATAAAAGAGTTTTCATCTTTAATTGCTTTTTTTCTTTTACCACCAAGTAAATTTATTTATTTATTTTTGTATATTTTTTTAATTGGAGTTCAATTTGCCAACATATGGCATAACACCCAGTGCTCATCCTGTCAAGTGCACCAAATAAATATAAAGAACTTCACAACTGTAAGCACTTTTTAATTTTATTAATAACGCAAGTAAAAAACAGTGTCAGGGAAGAAAAGATCCCTGTCGGCTTATATTTAATAGATTGTGATAATCTATTCCAAGCTTGGAAAAATTTCCACCTAAGGAACCCTAGAATTGTGTGGAAAGTGAGGCCATATTTGGTGGTACTTGTTGACTAGAAAGTGATCATGAGAGGAGAGAAAACAGATACATTTTGCCTCCTCCACTCCATCTTGTGAATGACCATTTTCTTTTGAAGGTGTATGAAATGTATGAGTAAAAGCTAGCTAAGGAGCAAAGCAATTACATTCCACAGAAAACAACAAACGTGTCTACTATGAGAGAAAGATATGTTGAAATATTTTAGTTTCCTAAAAGAAGAGTTGCCTTTTCACAAGAATCGTTTCAATAGAGAGACTAAGACAATGTGGTGACATTCCAGAAGAAATCCCAGGTCTGCATGCACCATGCACAGGAACTCAAACAGTCACACCAGGAATGAAAGGAGGCGCCTCGGTGATGGTGCATCCCAATGGCTGCCCTGGCTGCTGCACTGCTCTCTCTTGACTGTGACTCATACTCACGGCACACAGATTTGAGGCACACAGGCTATTTTGAGCTCTGTCAGGTCTCACCAAGTGATGCTGCACCTAGAGGACTGGCTCTGCTTCCCACAGCCCAAGCGTGGGACCCAATGTCCCTAGAAATCAACTGGGTCCATCCTCTACCTACTAGCCTCACAGCGTGACTTCTATTTCTGTTTTTAACTTCGGTGAGACTGAGTCAGTGGAGAATAGGTTTATGTATGATGAACTACTTGCATAAGTTTAACAACGGGGCTTAGACACTTCATGGAAAGTACTGTCATTGGATACAGAAAGGAAATAGGGCTCAGTTCAAAGGAACATGTAAAAGGGGAATATTAATGCATCTTGCACATATGCAAGATGTCCTTTTTATTTTTACTTCACCCACTTATAAACTCAAGTATCGTGTAAGAATGCATTTTAAAACATTTAAAAGACAGTCAAATACATTTAAATTAGATGGTACTCTTTTGTTGTCATCTTTCATTTCCATTTGATAAATCTATCAGGAAACAACTCCTGAGAACAAGTCAATCACTAGTAAACAATTCAGATACGGGTTTTCCCATAGGTCAAATACATTTGTTACAAATGTGAATTGAATTCAAGATATCTAATTGAGATGCTACCATAGGCTAAGCATATAAAGTAAAAAACAAAATTCATACCTTCATGATTTATAATACAATAAACGACCTCTTGTGTTGTGCTGTCAATTCATTTTGTCATCATCTCAACATCATTTTTAAGCAACCATTTGGCACAATCTTTGGCAAGACACTATCATCCTAAACTGAGTGGCTAATTCACTCTTTAGTGAATACTAATTCACTCTTTATCATAGAGTGGCTAAGAATGGCTCACTGTGGGAGCATAAGCAGTAGAAATGTAATGGAATTGTCCCCATGCATTACTTATTGACCACAGGGCAACACAACTCATAGAAACAGAGGAAGTATAGGATAATGGAAAGAGGTGGACTGGGAATCTGAATTTTAAGTCTGAATCCTGCCCTCTCAAGATGCAAACTGAGAAAGCACACAGTGGTCACCTCCTGTCACTGTTTCTTCCCCTTAAGATGAGGTTAACACTTACAGCTGCCTCCCCAAAGGTTAATGAAAAACAAATTAATAGCATAGGTTCAAACACCACCTACCACCCACAAATTTTTGCGGAACCTGACCCTCAATTCTACTAGCATCAGGTCATGAACATCTCAACTGGCTACCATTAATGCCTTTTTACTTTACCACAAATGAGCACTGATCACCTGTGATCTTTACCTTCTTCTTTATACTTTCTATATTTTCTGTTTTTTCTACAGTGGTCATGTATACATTTTGTAATCATGTTTTATGAATAAAAAGATGTGGATATACTTTAGAGGTTAAACTGAAAGCACTGAATTCAATGAATACATGAGTTAAGAGTATTTTGATATTTGTGTGAACTGACCAAAGGACAGAATGTCAGCAAATCAGAACACTAAAATTATTAAGGTGAGAAGCATGCTCCATTCTTACTATCTTTGTATGCTTTTAAAAATAAAGAAAACTTTCCTTAACATGTTCATTGTATTCTTATATAGTCAAAATATTAATTTATTGTCTATGTATAATAATGGCCATTAATTGAGCATTTATTATATCTTAGGTGTTTTGAAAATAATTGGACCAATGCTATAAGAAACGTACTTTTATCCCCATTTTTATCTATAGGAAAATTCAAACAGTACTTTACCCAAGGTTGTGACCAGTAAATGGTTGTTTACCATTAACCCACTCTATTCTCTTCGATTGTATCTTTCTATACCATTGAAGCTAGAGAGCTAGTTTTCAGACTCTCTTGTCGCTCTGGCTCTATATACAACCTAGGTTTGAAAGTAGATACATCCACGTAAGACAAGGAAGGTAGATATGAGTATCAAGCAGAGAGATAGGATTCTTTGGCAAGCACAGGGCACAGCCTTTTGTTCTTTAGGGTAGTGGTTGAAGACGTTATGTGTTTAAGTCATAAGAATGATGAGCAGCAGCAGGCAGAGTTGGTAGTGGGGTCTTCTCTAAAGACGTACCTTGTTATTTTTTACTGTTTCAGTTGGTTGCATTATTTCTGGCTGCACAGCAAGCAAATTTGTTTCCCAAGCCTGGAAAGTGTGCAGATTTCCCAATACCCTGTAATAAAGCCATTTCAGTTAAACAACCTTGGGTGAATTTTGTTGTCTACAAAAAAAGGATTGAGGCTGCACCGATGAATCTTTTAGACTCCATGCTTTATCTACCATGTCTATGCTTTTCCCAGTATCTGAAACTGACTTTTTATAGAAATTGGCGAGATAGAAAAAGACAAACAACTCTGGATCCAGGCTTCCTAAAATGAAAGAGATGACTTTAAGGCAGCATAGCTATGACTGGAAAGGGTATAGAGAACCAAAGTAGTTAAATAGAAGAACATACTTAAGGCAAGAACTCTGGAAAGGATTAAAACAACAGAGATCTGAAAAAGCAGGAAAAAGTAGAACCCAGTGGAAAGTTTCAACTAGGGTGTAAAAGAAGTTTAAAAGTATCTGAGCACACATTCCAGAAGAGTTCAGGCAGGGGTAACAATGCTAACAAAACACAACAGTTTGGACTGGACCTGATCACAAAATTACACTGGGAATCCCATTCACTGGTTCAAAGATTTCAGGCTAAAAAACATACAGTTCAGTCCAGAGGTTAACAAACTATGGTCCAAAAAAAAAAAAAACTATGGTCCACAAACAAAATCCTGCTTACAGCTTTTGTTTATAAATAAAGTTTTATTGGAACACAACCACACTCATTCATTTACACATGGCCTATGACTGCCTTCACAGCATAATGCTGAGTAGTTGTCACGGAGACTGTATAGCCCACAAAGCCTGAAATATTTACTATCTGGCTCTTTACAAAGCAATGTGCTGACCATTGTACTGGGAGGCTGGGAGGGCAAAGTCATTTGGAATTGGTTGGTTGGCTTTATGTATGTCAACAGAACAGAGAACTATGTGACCAGAAAAAGGGACCAGGGTTGCTGTCTGAAGGGAAGAAAACTTTGTAAGATTTTATTTATTTGAAAGAGAGAGAGAGTGTGTGTGTGTATGTGTGTGCATGTGTAAACAGGGAGGGGTAGGGGGGAGAGGGAGAAAGAATCTGAAGCAGACTCTGCACTGAGCATGGAGCCTGATGAGGGGCTTGATCTCAGTACAGAAAGATTGTGAGGCTCAATCTCACAATCATGAGATCATGATCTGAACTGAAATCAGATGCTTAACTGACTGAGCCACCCAGGCACCCCCTGAAAGGAAGTTAACTTAAAATACCTTTGGTGGATACAATCTGCAAGAGGACTTAGTCTTTGAGTATGTGTGGGTTGGGGATGAGGAACAGCACAGGTGCTCAAGTGAAGAACTGTAGAAGTTGAAAGAGGTGAAAGTGTAGTCAGAGGATGTCAGTGATAAATCGAGAGAGACAGAGAGAGAGAGAGAACACAAATAGAGATGGAAAGCTTAGATGCTCAGGCTCAAGCTCCAGAGGTATTTGAGGGAGAAAGAGCAGGTACAGAGGGGTTGTTAGAGAAGTAACATGAAGCCTGTTTGAGGCCACTCCTCAGAGGCCCAGTCATTATGGGCAACTTCTGTGTGTTCCTATTCCATCTCAGTTGCTGCATGGGGTCCTCACAGGGCTTGCAAATTAGTGAAGGATAAAGGTGCAGCTCATAGTACCAGAAGCAGTCCTGTGGCTAAGCAGCCACCTTGGAATCTGACCATTCAGGGGGGCCTTCAGCAATCGTCATAGAGAGAGGTGGGCTCCGTGTGGCACTACATAATTTGGAGAAGTAAGCACTATCCTGAAAGGGGTCTCTGGGAATTTCACATATTGAGACAGAGTAGTGCTCCAGAAGTGATTAAAATGAAAGGAAGGAGATGAAATGAGAGCCGGAAGGCATCAATGGGTCTCATGTTGCTTTCTGAAAGATGGGTGCTGTAGCCAAAAACCCTTTTCATCACACGGAGATGATGGTGCGGCTCTAGCAGCACTCTTTGTAAGTGGACTTAACCCACAGTGAGCAGCTTCCATTCTCTCCAACTACCAGGAGATTTTTCTTAGCTGCATTTTGGATAAACAGAAAGGAATGCCAAGTCTACTGAAAACCACTGTAAATGCTACCTACATGGTGCCTGTGGCTACTTTATGCAAGGGTTATGAGAGAATGACCAGAATAAAAATACTCTGTGGCCTTTCTCAGCAGCAAACATGCAGTGTGATTGAGTAAGCACAGAAGAAAAAGCAAGAGCCCTTCCTGAGTGGAAAGAGCACAACAAAAGATAGTTATTAAATCAATCAACTAACTTGGGCTCACAGGAGAACCTGTTGCTGCAACTGCATGAGCTCTCCCAGAAAAAAATGAGAGGTCAGGTCAGACACTTAGTGTAGTATTATATAAGCTGAAGAAGCAAAAAGAATCCTGTAAGCCCCAAACTTAGAGGAACGTTGAGATTTCCTTATCTTCTGGCTACATTTTCATCACCCCTGAAGACTTGCAACTCAAACCTGGAGAAGTGATTTTGATTTTGGGGGGGGGGTCCCTTTTTCCATCTATAAAAATGGGGATGATAAATATTATGAGTTGCTCCTCAAAGAGCTCAGCCTACTGCTATCAAAATATCACTCTTGTGGAAACTCAACACATAGAAACAGAGTTTTAGCAATTTTCTCCATCTCTAAGGAGCACTTTGGGAACCACAGAGAAGCAAGACTTGGATGCTCAAGATCCTGCAGAGTGACATCTCTGTAGGCTTCGTTACTCTATGTAGCACTTCCTAGCAAAGCAAGATGTATGTGGGGAAGGCTGGTGGCCACAGAGAGAGTAATACTTACAGGGTACTGGTTAAGAGCATGGACTCTGGAGCCAGACCACCTAGATCAGGACCCCAGCTCCTTCACTGTCTATTGGGTGATTTTTTATAAATCTGTCAACCTCTCTGATTTCAGTTTCCTCACTTGTACAGATAATAACTGTACACATTTTAGGAGGTTATAGTAAAAACTAAAACAATGAATATAAAGTACTTAGTACAGTGCCTGAAACACAGGAAGCAATCTAAAATGTTAGCTTTGATGTTATTACAGTTTGATATTAATGAAGGCTCAAGGAACATGCCATGGGAAGGAAATTTATAGAAGCACTGGCCTTATTTGAAATCAGAAAGTCAACTAAAATATTTCTGGAAAAATGCCAAAATTATCTCACAACTATTAATTGCTTATTACTGCCATGAAGCAGGTATGCTAAAGATAACTGAAGCTCATACACTATTGTTTAATTCCATTTCACCTGCCATTTCCAGGCTCTCCCCTATATTCCAACAAGCTTTGTGGGAAATACAAATATGCAGGCCTATGCTTCTCCCTTGGTTTCTAATCTTCTTAAGGCTATGAAGCAAAACAAAAAGAGGAAACAACAAATACTTAATGGTCTGAGTAATGGTATATCTACACCCAGGAGTGGGGGATTAGATTAAAAGATCCCCCACCCATAGAAATATCTGGGCTTGAATCACCTGGGATAGGAAGCCTGGAACCCAGAAAGAGCTGTGAGGACAGAGGGGTTCAGAAAGAACATGCCAAGGACAGTGTCAAGTTTTCTGAGCATCAGGGACCAGCTCCGGGTTGAAGACCAAAGTTCATCAGCCATTGGAGGTTCAGAGATTATATGAGGCCATAAAATGGAATCACGAAACTCACTGAGTAAGGAATAGAGGGGAGAAAAGAAAGGAACACACTGGCAAAGATCATCCTCAAAAACACATCTCAGCCGAGAAACGAACGTAAGGAACTCTGTTCCAAGCAAGGGATCCAACACCCCTTTGGCTTCAAGATGCTACCAAGAAGTAAACCAGTAAAGAAACAGAAGCCCCAGCTTATGTTGTTTAACAACACCTCCCAAGTACTATTCAAACACAGCCTTTGTTTTCTGTTGCAGTTATTTGACAAAGTTAAATACCATTTTCAAGACAATGAAAAAATAAAAATATTAGAAACCTTCCAAAAACAAAATTATATGGCCCATTCTCTAGATTTAGCAAACATCTTTCTTCCTACCATGTTGTCCTTTATTAAAATCTAATACTAATGTGGGGTTAATGTGACAGCCCTGAGTACACAGATGAAGTTATAAAGGAAATAAGCTTTTATTACTTTTCCAAAGACAAAGCAATAACTTAGAATAACAGAATGATGTTAAACTTTCTACCGCTTTCCACCCTCAAATTTTCCCCTTTTTTTCCATATCACAGGGAAATTTTCTTTAAAAAAAAACATTAAAACTCCATTTATGAGTCTACAATAGAGCAATAAGTAAGAATAATATCATATGTTTCTAACAACATCTTCTAGGGGCAGGGCAAACTGTCTTTGAAATTAGCCCTCAAATTTAACTCTGTTTCTTATTTTCAAGTATACTAGGCTAACTGCCACTGTATTGTTACACAGTACTTCTCCCTTACACCGATTCCCCATAGCCAATTAACCACCAAATTCTTTTTTTTTTTAACTTCCTGAAAATTTATCAACTTTGTCATTTTCTTTCAGTACTCCTCATACTTCAGATGCTGTCAATCTTCTCAAATGAATAATCCTAGCTCAGGGGACTGGGATCCTTATAAACTGTATGTCTAATTTCTTCCTTTCCGTGCTCAAAAAAGTCAACAACTTCCCATCACCTACAGAATCACGTCCCCACTCTTTGGCATGCCCCACTTATATGTCCATCTAACTCTGTCTTCCATCTCCCCACCCATCTCCTCCTTCCCTACTTCCCATGTGTGCACACATGCACACAAACACACACACACACATCTCTAGCATAGCCACCACGCACCACCATCATTTAACTCTTACAGTTCTAGAAGACCTGTGGTTCTCTAATACCCCTCCCCATGCTATTGTAAGCTCACTTTTCACATTCCATGTCTCAATTATGCTTCCTTCTTGCTTGTTGCATTTAACAACCCACTAATATAGCTCTTATCATACCAGATCTTATTCCATAAGCTTTATGAGTATTAACTCATTCAATCATTACAACCCTGTGAGGCAGATACTATTATTCTCCTCATTTTACAGATGATGAAACCCTGGCACAGACCAGTTAAAAGACTTGCCCAAAGCCACACAGCAAGTATATTGGTAGAGGAAGGAAAGAAGCAAGGTCCAAACTCAGGCAGTCCAGCTCCATGGATGTGCCCTTCATCACACATGCACTGCCTCCTTCTGCTTCTTCAGTTCCTTGCTCTGTATCATCTCCTCTGCAAAGCCCTGACTACCGATCACAATTTCACATCAGCCCCTCCATGAGTCTCATGAAGAGTCTTATTATATGATAACTATCACAACTTTTCTTCTCATTTTCGACCATAAGTTGCCAGAAGGCAGATGCTATCATTCATCATGGCATTTCAGCACAGGTGCTCAATACCTGTTTGACGAATGACCCAATAAGGATGACAGATAGCCTTATTACCTGTTCCACAGTTGGTATAAGGAGAAATTCAAAGAAAGTGGAAGCTAAGGATTATGTGGTTCTTTCAACATTTCACGTTTGCAGCTAACATTATATCTAAGCCATAAATTGTAGGAAACACTTGCATGCATGCCTCTACCCCAATTCTCAGTTACACAGATCAGCCAGGTCTGATAGAATGTTCTCAGACACTAGCTATGCTCTATGTCTGTACTGTCCCACATGTTGAGCACTTGGCTAGAGAGACTGAGAAACTGAATTTTTTATTTTACTTTATTTTAAATTTAAGTAGTCACATGTAGCTGGTAGCTAACATATTGTATAGTGTATGTCTGGACCATTTGCAAATCATCAAGTGGCAGGGAACAGAGCAGTGAGAGGAATAGAAAGTGAGAAGCAGGAAGAAATGCAAAGAACACATGGTGCTGGTATAACGAACCTGTCTGGTGTGACTGGGATTGTGGAGTTTCGTGGGACTTTCAAGACCAAAAATGTGACAGTCCCAGGCAAACTAGAACCACTGATCGGCCTACTCAGTGCCTAGAAGGACCTAAAAGTAGATTCCATGCAGGAACTTAAGAAACTGAAGCAGGAAATGGAGTAGGAGAAACATTAAGCTTGGGACAAGGTGAAGATAAAAACATATGATGGGCTGGAAGAAGGTCATTGTCTTGGAAGCCATACCCTCTTCAGATTTCCATGTATCTACATTAGTCTAACATCCAGGTTCTAGTGTAGAGATTTCAAACAAATGTGTATAGTTGGCTTTTGCTTTTTTATACCTGCTGTTTTTCAAATATATGTGCTTTATTTTATTCATCTGTCTCTTACTGGGGAAATCAAGACAGCAACTATTCAACTGTCTTTGATCTGTCATTTACATTTCCATTCTCATCCCATAATCTGTTAATCTTTCCAGTATCTCAGTGCAGGGCTGAATTAAATTCCCATATTGAATCCCAACATGTAAGGCATTTCTTTGTGAGCAGCTCAATATGATGTTCTTCTAAATGACATTTAAAATGTTCGGCTTGGTAATGGGATGATAAAGAAGGGCACCCGATGATAGTACACATCGGTAAAAAGAACATTTTTTTTTATTAGTCAGAAACCAAAAAGATAGAACAAGATAATTAAAAAAGAAAAAGTTTATTCCTGCCTGAGTGCCACAAGAGTATTATGACTCAAAATGTAATAGTTACTGAATTCCTGCAGGAATCTAACTTCTTAAAAAGACATCAGACATCAAAGTCTGAGTCATGCCACATTAACCACCAATGGCCAAAGAAAAGTTTGAATGCCACTGGAAAAGTTAAATATTAGACTTCCCTGAAACATTTAAACTCAGAGAAGTAGGTATTGCAGTTGTCATACCAACTTGTGTGCATTCTTTATAGGCTTCCAGGCAGATCTTTGCACCCCCTTCCGTTGCCATGGTGACCCAAATAAATTCTCTCCTGAGATTCATTTCTCTCAGATGCCAATGCATCAGGTCAAGCAGGCAGGCAGGCTAGCAAATAACGCACTGGCCCTAAACATTCTCACACTCTCCAGGCAGCCATAAAGAGCTTTCCTCTACACTGCACACCCTATCTCAACATTTTCAAGACTATAAGTCCATTACATTGAGAAAAAAATTATCCCAAGCTTTGGTACTTCTTTTATTTGTCTAACTAACAAGATGAATCCCTGCACAAGGCAAAGAGTAAGAAGCTGAACATCAGAAATTCTCCTAACATCCACTTCATCACCCTTATGTTCCCCCAGTAAGACTTGAATGATGGTTCTCAGTAAAATAAAGATAAATCCAAGGACTTTTACTGTCTGACCTCCGTATAATACTAGTAGATATGGTATTTAGTACTTAGAATTAGGGACTGGGGAGACTGAGATATTACTCAAAAAAAAAATTCACGAAGAAAGGCATTTGGTGCATAGAAAACATGCAGACATAATTCTGGAGGAGAAAGCCTTAAATCCTTTTTGTCATTAGAGATGTTACAGTTGAAGCCTCTAGTGTTTGTCCTCGTGTACCCCCCCACACACGTTAAATATGTATTGTCTATAGTGCAAATACTTCTATAGAGCAGCCTAACAAGCAGCATTTCACAGTGACAGTATGTATGTAACAGGAAGCAAAGAGATGCTACCTACATTCCCTAAAAATCCAAGTCGATTAATTTTACCCAAAGGTGTATAACATTTTGTCCCCAAAACTAATACAAGGCACATAATAAGAAAGGGTGAGTTGGGCATTCTTCTCTGGGGCTGCTTGTAATAATAGCTCATCTGTATTAATACTTTCCCTCTGACCTTTAGTAATATCACCACAACCCTATAATAGTTGTTACCCCACTCTGAGCAACAGAGGGATAAATTAACTTGTCAAAAGTCACACAGCCAAGATATGGGAGTTTAAATCTTAGCTCAAGTGTCTGGGCTTGTTACCCCCTTGCTGTACTGCCCTGAGGGTCCCCAATGCACTTGGATGAATCAAACTTTGACTAGAGACTTTCTACCTCCAAATGCCTCCATCTCACTATCTGTTCTCCACCTCTCAACATACATGTGCTCACTCTCTCTTTCTCTGTCTCTCCCCACCTTCTGTCTCTCTTCTTTTCACAATGCTCCTAGATCAGAGTATCATTGTCCAGATATATTTTCTGGGAAGCTTAGTACTGCTAGAACAGGGTGTTACTCCTCTACCAACTTTGTGGTCCAGGACAGAGATGAAACTCTCAGGAGCCAGAGACTAGAGGCCAGAGGAAGTTTACACTGAGCCTGCGGAGCAGCCAAAGTTGGAAGATAGAGGTGATGAGACCAGAAAGGAAGCACATTACTTTCCATTTCTATGTCATGGTTTCCCCTGTAGAAAAAAAAAAAAAAAAAAGAGTGGATTGGCTGCTCCCATACTTGTATATAGAGACTAGCCAGACTATGAGGAGCAGATGATTCAACCAGAGGGCTGGGTAAACGAGAATGGAAAGCTTTGAGCAAATAACAAGTGCAATGGGTTAGAGATTCAAAGAAAAAGAATGGGAATGAAGAGGAGAGAGGGAGCAGGCTAAAATATAACTGGGCCCTTTTATGTCTGCCCCACACATGCTCTGAGCCCCTGTGCTGAACTCCACCAGGGTCTCCTGTCCTCCCTTGCTCATCCAGCTCCTGAGCACTTGCCTCTCTCCTTCCTCTCCACTACAGGTTGAAACCAAGGTTGGTATTTTGAGGGTCAGCATGGGTATTTCTCAGTGACTTCTGAATACTATTAACCTTTTCTTATAAACCAGTGTCTTTCTCTTATTAGGAACTCAAAACTATATATACTGGAGATTCTTTGGCCTTGAAATGCCAGTTGGATTTCTTAATGGCCATCAGTGCAAACGGGACTAACATGAAGAAATCTGCCTTAAAGGCAGCTAACTTTTGGAGGGGAATACATCCACTCTACATATCAAGGGATACCTGTTTTTGACATCAAAAGAGTTATGAACATTCATATTTCTCTCCAAAGGACAGCTAGGAATCTTATAAGCAGAGTCCTAGCATGACTCACTTGTTAGCGTTTGCTGCCCAGGGGCACAAAATGTCTCATCAACAAGACTTGGGGTTTTGGATAACTGCCTCTTAAGTGGATTCAGCTCTTAACCTGGATTGCATATTTTCCTCCTTCATTACAAATGATTTAATTTCTCAAGAATTAAATTATCTTTAAAGTTCTTCTAAATTAAATGAAGAGTAAATAAAAAGATCTTTGACAAAAAAAAACTGAGTAATTTTATTAGGAATATGATAAATGTGATGGGTTGCAGTAGCCTGAAAATCCCATTATATGCAATTAAGGAGCTACATTAATGTAATTGCAGACTTCCTAGCATTTTAGCCCAGCACATACAGTATTTACAGATAATTGCATAGTAAGGGGGAAAATGCAAGCTGTGAGTCTAGCATGCACGTGACTCATGTTGTCAAATTAAAACCTGGTTGGGTTTCTCCTTGAGTTATTATCTCTAAAAAGCTTAATTTTTATCTTTTCAAGATGGGAAAATGCACAGGCATGCAAATGAAATGTTTCCTGTTAAAAACCACACAAAGTGCAGTGAAATTACAGACACTATTAAAATAAAGTAATAATCACTTGGATAATATTCCAAATTTGTAATTCTTTGACTAGACCTTCACTGAACAAAGAATTCTAAGGCAAATTAATATTGCAAACAGTGTGCAAGGATAGGTAACTTACTTTTATGCTTATGGGACCTCCTATGCACATAAAATGATGCTAAAGTTATAAAAGAGCCAATGAGTGACAAGAAAATACCATAGAAAAAGTGCTCACCTAGGCTGGAAGAAATCTGAGTTCATATCCTACGCTGTTGACAATAAATTACATAGTCTTGAAAAAAATTAAACATCTGTTTCTTCAATTATAAAACTCAATGATTGAAATAGATAAACCACAGAAGTCTCCTCAGTCCAGAAATTAAGAGGTTATCTAACTACTGAAGCAGGCCCAGCAGGACAAATACTTTCCAGCTATCAGGTTGAATTATAAATCTCAACTTGAAAACAATTCTACATGTATTTTTAAATAACTAAAGTTTTCATTATTTTAAGTTCACCTACCTTCAGATATGATAGGGGAATAGCATGGGCCAGATACTTGTGACGAGTCAGGAACTACAATAGCCATTTCCATGTATACCAAACAGGTCTACAATATCAGTATACTCTGTTGGGAAAAAAATACAAAATTTATTTTGTGCAGTGCTAATTTTACATTAAAAGAGGTTACAATCATTTTAACCTCATTTAAATGAAATATGTGCCTAAGACCATAGCTGCAATCACAGCAGTCATCATCCTAAAACCTCTGTTGAGTACTGTGTATACCACTGAGTGTGGTGGGCCCTTAATCCTCCAAAACACCTTACACAGAGAAGGTACAATGACCATCTCCATTCTACAGATGCACAAAATAAGCCTCGGAGAGGCTGGGCTACTTGCCCAAGCCACCCAGCCATCATATGCAGGAGCCAGGACTTGAACTCCCGTCAGACATGAAATCTAAAGCCATGCACAAACCGGTTTGCACAAACTCAAGAATGAAGTCACTCCCTTTTTCCCACTGCCCTCTAATCATTAAAGAGGTCAGAGGGAAGTGGATATATAATAAACACCCTCTATTTAATTTCCCCTGTCAAATTCATGAAGAATAAGTAACCAATCCAGCATCTTCCCCACTCCTGTTCCTGTATGATAGAAAACAAATATTCTTGCTAAAGGGCTTGGATGGAAGCTAGCAACAGGAATGAAATCTCAAATGATAGCTGCCCAGAACCACACAGCAATACATTATCACTCATATAGTTCATGGAACATTCATTCATTTTCTTTAACATCAAGTTTAACTTTGCAGAAGGCGAGTTATGTTATAAAACTGCAAGAAAAAAAAAGTCCAAAAATGTTGATATGATTGTCTATCTAGTGGAAGGGAGACAATTTGCAGCGAAATAATTGGTACATTTTCCCACTGCATTATGTTTCTCAAAACATGTTACTGTGGGAGGAGATTAGCTTCCCCTTTCTTCAGAAAGAAAATGACTTGTCTCCTATAGTGAATAGAACTGTCATTCTGAGAGCTGACAAATGCTAACAACCTTTGGAGGTGCAGTGTGCCAGCATCTAAAAAACAAATAAAATAAAATGAAGATTCCAGTAACCAAAGAAAAAAGGGTCATAAGAGGAAACAATAGGGTAGGACCCTTACATGCTAAAAAAAAAAAAAAAAAAAAGATGGGAAATCTGCGTAATGCTAGAAATAACAGTCATACACTAAAATGAATCATTCTAAATTAAAATCATTTCAATTAGCTTACATTTTTATGTTAGGTTCCATAGCACCAAATTAAATATAATGAATTCTATTCTGTTTTGCTAAAAATATAGTTGTACTAGGAAGACAATTAATAGTTCTGGCCACAGATGTTCCAAATGGTAATGATAAGAGCCAGAGTTGGGATCTTCACAGCTGAGGTTGCACTGAGCCCTCACGCACCTCTTGCACCCTTGGTCCCATGAGCCTGGTGGAATTAAGATTGGTGACAAAAAAAAACCCGACATGAGACCATAAGATGCTGCTGGATGGAAAAGGGGTCCTGAGAGGCCATTACAACAGAGCTGACTGAGATTGTGGCAGATGATGCAGCCAAAAGCAGCTTCTGGTCAATCTTGGTCTCACTTTTTCCTGTCAGAAAAGGCTCTGAAATAATGACATTTTAATGGCAGCATTTTCTTTTTGCAGTTTATTTCCATCAGATAAAAATCTGTAACTGACAAAACTCAGATTTTTGTCTGTCAAGACAGAGTATTTATATTCTTATTACCCTAAGTAAATTTCCAAATACTTAATCATCATAGAATTGGCGGTGGGCGGAGGCGGGGGTTGCTAAAAATCAAAGTTTACCTTAGAGAAGGAGTCTTTAAACCATATTAAGCACTGTTCTGTACTTCACGAACATGCAGAAATTAGAGGTGTAAGGGTCTTCAGCAGATATCCGAGGGTCTGTGTAAGAAATGTAGTTCTTCCCAAATAATCATAACAGTAATGTGATTATTATATAGAGAACACTTTGTAATATGCCATGATCTACACTAAACACTTGACGTCTATGAAGTTATTTGCCCTACACAATTCTGTGAAATGTATTATGACCATCTTTACTTTGAAGAAAAAGAAACAGAGGATTAAAGAATCTGCATTATTTACTCAAGGTGCCACTGATAAGTGGTCAAGTTTAGACCTGGTAATTTTTTTTTTAAGATTTTATATATTTATTCATGAGAGACAGAGAGAGAGAGGGGCAGAGACACAGGCAGAGGGAGAAGCAGGCTTCCCACAAGGAGCCCATATGGGACTCAATCCCAGATCCTGGGATCATGCCCTGAGCCGAAGGCAGATGCTCAACCGCTGAGCCGCTCAGGCATCTCTAGATCTGGTAATTTTTTATGGAAAGTTAGTCACTGTGAATTTTATATTGTTGGATATTGGATATTTTTGTATTCCTTTCTTGAGCTGTATTCTGCAATGTTAGAAAGTTACTTGGGAGGAATTCAATCCTCTTGGGTCTTGGTTTTAAGCTTTGTAGGCAGGACCAAAGTAGTGTTTAGTGAATCACTAAGTATTCTTCGCAACTAAGGCAAAATTTTTCAGAATATGCTACCTGAGGCCCCATGAATTACGAGGTTTTATACTGTGGCTAGTGGAAATAGGAACTTGTCCTAGGCCTGTATAAGCTCCTAGTATTATCCCTTTAAACCTTGCAGTTGGTTCTCTCCTATCTTTGGTATTTTCCTCTCCTTAATGAGCTGGTTTGGGCAGCCTGGGTGGCTCAGTGGTTTAGCGCTGCCTTCAGCCCAGGGCCTGATCCTGGAGACCCAGGATCAAGTCCCACATCAGGTTCCCTGCATGGAGCCTCCTTCTGTCTCTGCCTCTCTCTCTCCTTTCTCTCTTTCTCTTTCTCTCTCTCTCTTTCTTTCTCTCTCATGAATAAATAAAATCTTTTTTAAAAAAATGAGCTGGTTATCACTTAGCTAAAGACTCAAGCTGGTTATCACTTAGCTAAAGACTCAGATTTCTGGAGCTCTCTCTCCATGGCTGTCTTCTCTACAACACTCTACCCTGCAAATTCTGGCTTTGGCCTCCCAGGAATTTTAGCTCTCTTCTCAATTCAGGGGAATTGCCCTGATCTACCTGGGTTCCCCTTGTCTACACCTTAGTCTGGAAACTCTCTAGGCAGTAAGCAAGGACAATTATAGGACTCACCTTATTTGTTTCCCATATCCCAAGGATCACTGTCCTTCATGACATGATGTCTAGTGTCTTAAAAGCTGTCCCATGTCATAAATGTTGCCTGACTTTCTAGCCATTTCAGGAAGAAAGGTAAATCTACTTCTTTTTACTCCATGTTAGACAGAAGCAGACATCCTCACTCAGATTTGAAGCCAAGCAAGTCAGTTTTCAGGAACTGAGACCATAATTACTATCCTAATTTTTATGTAGTTCAGACCAGAGAGGTTAAATAAATAACTATAGAACATACTGGAGAAAAAAAAAAAAGACAACTAAATCTCCTTCCTTTTAATACATTTTTCCCTAAAATACCATTATTTGTACAGTGGTATTACAAAGGAGTAGGTAAAATAGATTCAGATCCTCTGTGAGTTTAATATTTTCCACTAAGTTCAAGTATCAGATTTTCCTCTGAGGGAATGCTTACATCTTCTGGGAGCACTAGTCCAGGAAGGTCATCCATACAATTTTTTTTAAGATTTTTATTTATTTATTCATGAAAAACACACACAGAGAGAAGCAGAGACATAGGCAGAAGGAGAAGCAGGCTCCATGCAGCGAGCCCGACATGGGACTTGATCCTGGTACTCTAGGATCATGCCCTGGGTCAAAGGCAGGCGCTCAACCGCTGAGCCACCCAGGCTTCCCTACAATTATTTTTTAAAGATTTTATTTACTTATTCATGAGAGACACACAGAGAGAGAGAGAGAGAGAGAGAGAGGCAGAGACACAGGCAGAAGGAGAAGAGGGTCCATGAAGGGAGCCTGATGTGGGACTTGATCCCAGGTCTCCAGGATCAGGCCCTGGGCTGAAGGAGGCACTAAACCTCTGTGTCACCCAGGCTGCCCCCAATTTTTTTTAACTGCATGTTTATACTCAGGGCACCAGGGTGGCTCAGCCAGTTATGCATCCCAGTCTTTTTTTTTTAATAAATTTATTTTTATTGGTGTTCAATTTACCAACATACAGAATAACACCCAGTGCTCATCCCATCAAGTGCCCCCCTCAGTGCCCACCAAACACTCACCCCCATCCCCCACACTCCTCCCCTTCCACCACCCCTAGTTCATTTCCCAGAGTTAGGAGTCTTTATGTTCTGTCTCCCTTTCTGATATTTCCCACACATTTCTTCTCCCTTCCCTTATATTCCCTTTCACTATTATTTATATTCCCCAAATCAATGAGAACATATAATGTTTGTCCTTCTCCGATTGACTCACTTCACTCAGCATAATACCCTCCAGTTCCATCCACGTCGAAGCAAACGGTGGGTATTTGTCATTTCTAATGGCTGAGTAATATTCCATTGTATACATAGACCACATCTTCTTTATCCATTCATCTTTCGATGGACACTGAGGCTCCTTCCACAGTTTGGCTATTGTGGACATTGCTGCTAGAAACATCGGGGTGCAGGTGTCCCGGCGTTTCATTGCATCTGAATATTTGGGGTAAATCCCCAACAGTGCAATTGCTGGGTCGTAGGACAGGTCTATTTTTAACTCTTTGAGGAACCTCCACACAGTTTTCCAGAGTGGCTGCACCAGTTCACATTCCCACCAACAGTGCAAGAGGGTTCCCTTTTCTCCGCATCTTCTCCAACATTTGTGATTTCCTACCTTGTTAATTTTCCCCATTCTCACTGGTGTGAGGTGGTATCTCATTGTGGTTTTGATTTGTATTTCCCTGATGGCAAGTGATGCGGAGCATTTTCTCATGTGCATGTTGGCCATGTCTGTGTCTTCCTCTATGATATTTCTCTTCATGTCCTTTGCCCATTTCATGATTGGATTGTTTGTTTCTTTGGTGTTGAGTTTAATAAGTTCTTTATAGATCTTGGAAACTAGCCCTTTATCTGATACGTCATTTGCAAATATCTTCTCCCATTCTGTAGGTTGTCTTTTAGTTTTGTTGACTGTATCCTTTGCTGTGCAAAAGCTTCTTATCCTGATGAAGTCCCAATAGTTCATTTTTGCTTTTGTTTCTTTTGCCTTCGTGGATGTATCTTGCAAGAAGTTACTGTGGCTGAGTTCAAAAAGGGTGTTGCCTGTGTTCTTCTCTAGGATTTTGATGGAATCTTGTCTCACATTTAGATCTTTCATCCATTTTGAGTTTATCTTTGTGTATGGTGAAAGAGAGTGGTCTAGTTTCATTCTTCTGCATGTGGATGTCCAATTTTCCAGGCACCATTTATTGAAGAGACTGTCTTTCTTCCAGTGGATAGTCTTTCCTCCTTTATCGAATATTAGTTGACCATAAAGTTCAGGGTCCACTTCTGGGTTCTCTATTCTGTTCCATTGACCTATATGTCTGTTTTTGTGCCAGTACCACACTGTCTTGATGACCACAGCTTTGTAGTACAACCTGAAATCTGGCATTGTGATGCCCCCAGCTATGGTTTTCTTTTTTAAAATTCCCCTGGCTATTCGGAGTCTTTTCTGATTCCACACAAATCTTAAAATAATTTGTTCTAACTCTCTGAAGAAAGTCCTTGGTATTTTGAGAGGGATTGCATTAAACATGTAAATTGCCCTGGGTAACATGGACATTTTCACAATATTAATTCTGCCAATCCATGAGCATGGAATATTTTTCCATGTCTTTGTGTCTTCCTCAATTTCGTCCAGAAGTGTTCTGTAGTTTTTAGGTTTTTTTAACCTTTACCTCTCTGGTTAGGTTTATTCCTAGGTATCTTATGCTTTTGGGTGCAATTGTAAATGGGATTGACTCCTTAATTTCTCTTTCTTCAGTCTCATTGTTAGTGTATAGAAATGGCATTGATTTCTGGGCATTGGTTTTGTATCCTGCCACGCTACCAAATTGCTGTATGAGTTCTAGCAATCTTGGGGTGGAGGCTTTTGGGTTTTCTATGTAGAGTATCATGTCATCGGCGAAGAGGGAGAGTTTGACTTCTTCTTTGCCAATTTGAATGCCTTTAATGTCTTTTTGTTGTCTGATTGCTGAGGCTAAGACTTCCAATACTCTGTTGAATAGCAGTGGTGAGAGTGGACATCCCTGTCTTGTTCCTGATCTTAGGGGAAAGGCTCCCAGTGCTTCCCCATTGAGAATGATATTTGCTGTGGGCTTTTCGTAGATGGCTTTTAAGATGTTGAGGAATGTTCCCTCTATCCCTACACTCTGAAGAGTTCTGATCAGGAATGGATGCTGTATTTTGTCAAATGCTTTCTCTGCATCTATTGAGAGGATCATATGGTTCTCGGTTTTTCTCTTGCTGATATGATGAATCACATTGATTGTTTTACGGGTGTTGAACCAGCCTTGTGTCCCGGGGATAAATCCTACTTGGTCATGGTGAATAATATTCTTAATGTATTGTTGGATCCTATTGGCTAGTATCTTGTTGAGAATTTTTGCATCCATGTTCATCAGGGATATCGGTCTGTAATTCTCCTTTTTGGTGGGGTCTTTGTCTGGTTTTGGAATTAAGGTGATGCTGGCCTCATAGAATGAATTTGGAAGTACTCAATCTCTTTCTATCTTTCCAAACAGCTTTAGTAGAATAGGTATGGTTTCTTCTTTAAACGTTTGATAGAATTCCCCTGGGAAGCCATCTCGCCCTGGACTTTTGTGTCTTGGGAGGTTTTTGATGACTACTTCAATTTCCTCCCTGGTTATTGGCCTGTTCAGGTTTTCTATTTCTTCCTGTTCCAGTTTTGGTAGTTTGTGGCTTTCCAGGAATGCGTCCATTTCTTCTAGATTGCCTGATTTATTGGCATATAGCTGTTCATAATATGTTTTTAAAATCGTTTGTATTTCCTTGGTGTTGGTAGTGATCTCTCCTTTCTCATTCATGATTTTATTAATTTGAGTCTTCCCTCTCTTCTTTTTAATAAGGCTGGCTAATGGTTTATCTATCTTATTCTTTCAAAGAACCAACTCCTGGTTCTGTTGATCTGTTCCACAGTTCTTCTGGTCTCGATTTCGTTGAGTCTGCTCGAATCTTTATTAACTCTCTTCTTCTGCTGGGTGTAGGATCTGTCTGCTGTTTTTTCTCTAGCTCCTTTAGGTGTAAGGTTAGCTTTTGTATTTGAGTTCTTTCCAGTTTTTGGATGGATGCTTGTATTGCGATGTATTTCCCCCTCAGGACTGCTTTTGCTGCATCCCAAAGATTTTGAATGGTTGTATCTTCATTCTCATTAGTTTCCATGAATCTTTTTAATTCTTCCTTAATTTCCTGTTGACCCTTTCATCTTTTAGCAGGATGGTCCTTAACCTCCACGTGTTTGAGGTCCTTCCAAACTTCTTGTTGTGATTTAGTTCTAATTTCAAGGCATTATGGTCTGAGAATATGCAGGGGACGATCCCAATCTTTTGGTATCGGTTCAGAGCCGATTTGTGACCCAATATGTGGTCTATTCTGGAGAAAGTTCCATGTGCACTGGAGAAGAATGTGTATTCAGTTGAGTTTGGATGTAAAGTCCTGTAGATATCTGTGAAATCCATCTGGTCCAGTGTATCATTTAAAGCTCTCGTTTCTTTGGAGATGTTGTGCTTAGAAGACCTATCGAGTATAGAAAGAGCTAGATTGAAGTCACCAAGTATAAGTGTATTATTATCTAAGTATTTCTTCATTTTGGTTATTAATTGATTTAAATATTTGGCAGCTCCTACATTCGGGGCATATATATTGAGGATTGTTAAGTCCTCTTGTTGGATAGATCCTTTAAGTATGATATAGTGTCCCTCTTCATCTCTCACTACAGTCTTCGGGGAAATTTTAGTTTATCTGATATGAGGATGGCTACCCCTGTTTCTTTTGAGGGCCATTTGAATGGTAAATGGTTCTCCAACTTTTTATTTTCAGGCTGTAGGTGTCCTTCTGTCTAAAATGAGTCTCTTGTAGACAGCAAATAGATGGTGTTGAATGGTTTTTATTGATTTTAGGGGGGGATCTATTTCCTGGATCTGAATGCCTGTTTCCCTTCCCAGATTAGGAAAGTTTTCAGGTATGATTTGTTCAAAAACGTATTGTGGACCTCTGTCCCTTACGGCGCCCTTGGGAACCCCAATTAAACGTAGGTTTTTCTTCCTCAGGCTGTCATTTATTTCCCTTAACCTATCCTCGTGGTCTTTTAATTGTTTGTCTCTTTTTTTCCTCAGTTTCCCTCTTTGCCATCAACTTGTCTTCTATGTCACTCACTCGTTCTTCCACCTCGTTAACCCTCGTCGTTAGGACTTCTACTTTGGATTGCATCTCATTCAATTGATTTTTAATTTCTGCCTCATTAGGTCTAAATTCTGCAGTCATGAAGTCTCTTGAGTCCTTTATGCTTTTTTCTAGAGCCACCAGTAGCTGTATAATAGTGCTTCTGAATTGGCTTTCTGACATTGAATTGTAATCCAGATTTTGTAACTCTGTGGAAGAGAGGACTGTTTCTGATTCTTTCTTTTGAGGTGAGGTTTTCCTTCTAGTCATTTTGCTCAGTGCAGATTGGCCAAAAACAAGTTGTATTGGGAAAAGGAGAAAGAGAGGAGAGAAAGAAGGAAAGAAAAGAAAAAGAAAAAAAAGGAAGAAAAAAGAAAAAAGAAAAAGAAAAAGAAAGAAAGGAAAAAGAAAAGAGTGGGGAACAAACAAAAAGCAAAAAGCAAAAAAAAAAAAAAAGACAGAAAGAAAAAAGAAAACACGGGGGAGTATCTTCTGATTCTGTATACTTTAAGTCCCTTGACTTCCCCTGGAACTTGTCCTTGTAGCTGCTCTTCTGGGGGGGGGCCTGTTGTGCTGATTTTCCGGTGTCAGCACTTGGGGGAGCTGCTCTGCCCCCTGCCTGGTGCAGGGCTCAGTGACTAATGTTTATCCTGTTTATCAGGTGAGGCCACTGTGAGGGTCAGTGGGGGTTGTTTACACCGTGAGGCCCCAGGAGGAACAACCGCAGTGGCGGCGGCCAGCTCTGGAGCCCTAGAGTCAGCTCCCGCAGTAACCACAGAGCTCTCCGTCTGCAGGGCCTGCCGGCTCCCGGGGACGGGGCCGCTGATCTGCTCAGCTCCAGGAAGGAGCATCCTTGCTGTCCTGGGCCCTCCCGGCCTCTGCCTGTCCCAGGGGGAGGCCGGATCCTGGGTTGTGTCCCCGGCGCCCTGTGCTCCCGGGCCTGCGCTGTTGGGTTTGCGCTCCCGGCCGCGCAGCCGCCTCTCCGCAGCCGCCGCCGGAGCCCCTCCGAGCTGCTCCGGGTCCCGCCGTGCGCGCTGCAGCCCTTAGGGAGCTCGGCGCACTCTCCCCGGGGCATAGGTGTCTGTTAGTGTCCCAGGGAGCCTGAGGGCATCCCCGCCCTCCTGGGGTCCTGCTCCAACTCCCTGCGAGTGCCTTTCTGCCCGGGAAGATTGGTGCAGCTCCTGCTTCTCCGGAACGGGGCTCTCCTGTCCTGGGGACACTCGCCCGGCCTTAGCCCGGCTCCTCGTGGGGCCCCTCCCCCTTGGAGGCCTTTTGTTTCTTTATTTCTTTTCCCCAGTCTTCCTACCTTGATAGAAGCACGAACTCTTCTCACTGTAGCATTCCAGCTGTTCTCTCTTTAAATCTCAGGCCGAATTCGTAGATTTTCAGGATGATTTGAAGGTTATCTAGGTAATTTGGTGGGGACAGGTGATTTGGGGACCCTACTCTTCCGCCTTCTTGCCCCTCCCCCGCATCCCAGTCTTGATTTCAGCTCTGGCTGGGATCTCAGGGTTGTAAGCAGCAGGCTCCATGCTCAGTGGGGAGTCTGAGATTATCTCTCTGCCTCTCCTTCTGCCACTCCCCCTACTTGCATGCTCCCTCTCTCTGTAAAATAAATATATCCTTTTAAAAAATGGCAAATTTATGTTCATGAATCTTACATAATTATCCATATAGAGTATGACTGAGGTGGGGTTTACTTTAGTCTCTGACCATTAGGGAAAATCTAAGCACTGTAGACCTGTTGCTCACTTTAAACAACAGATCTGTTCCTTTAAAAAGCTATGCCTATAATAAATAAAAAATAAAAAATAAAAAAAATAAAAAGCTATGCCTAAATCACTATATTGTATACCTGGAACTAATATATAACACTGTTAACTATACTGGAATTAAAATTAAAAATTTAATAAAATTTAAAAAACATGTATTTAAATCAAATTTGAGTAAAATGAATGATTTCTAAAGCAACAGTAAAGTTTAAAACAGTAAAGTTTAAAACTGTTTAAAACAGTAATAATCTCTTTTGTGAATTGAATCAAAGCCCCTATTGTCTTCATGAGGTCCTGCACAGCATTTCTGATTAAAAGCTCAGGTTTAACACAAAAAAAACCAAATAATCCAGTTAAAAAATAGGTGGAAGACATGAATAGACATTTTTCCAAGGAAGACATACAGATGGCTAACACACACATTAAAGATGCTCAAAATCGCTCATCATTGGAAAAATACAAATCAAAACTACAAAGAGCTATCACCTCACACCTGTCAGAATGGCTAAAATTAACAACACAAGAAACAATTTTATGATCTGTTGGTGTTGGTGAGGATATGGAGAAAGAGGAACTCTTTTACACTGTTGTTGGGAATGCGAACTGGTCAGCCATTCTGGGAAACAGTATGGAGGTTCCTCAAGAAGTTAAATAGAACTACCCTATGATCCAGCAATTGCACTGCTAGGTATTTACCAAAGGATGCAAAAATACTAATTCGAAGGGATACATGCACCCTGATGTTTACAACAGTATTATCAACAGTAGCCAAATTATGGAAAGAGCTCAAATGTCCCCTGACTGATGAATTAATAAAGAAGAAGTGGTATATACACAATGGAATATTACTCAGCCATAAAAAAGAATGAAATCTTGCCATTTGCAACAACATGGATAGAGCTAGAGAGTATTATATTAAGCAAAATAAGTCAGTCAGAGAAAGACAGATACCATATGATTTCACTCATATGTAGAATTTAAAAAATAAAACAAATGAACATGGTAGGGGCATAGCAACAGGAAGAGAGGCAAACCAAGAAACAGACTCTTAACTATAGAGTACAAACTGATGGTTAATGGAGGAGAGGTGGGGAGGGGGATGGGTTAAGTGAGTGATAGGTCTTGAGGGGGGGCACTCGTGTGAACACTAGATGTTGTATGTAAGTGATGAATCACAAAATTCTACATCTGAAACTAATAGTGCACTGTATGTTAACTAGCTAGAATTTAATCAAAAACTTGGAAAAATAAAGCATAGCAGAGAGGAGGTGGGTGGGGGATGGGTGAAACAGGTAAGGTAATTAAAAGTATACTTCCCATGGTGAGCATTGAGTAATGTAGAGAATTGCTGATATACTGTATACCCAACATATTGTATATTGTACACCTGAAACTAATATAATACTACATGTTAATTATACTGGAATTAAAATGTAAAACTTCATAAAAATAAATAAATAAAAGCACAGGTTTAGGAATCAGGCAAGCCTAGATTTAAATCCCAGCTTCCAAGTTACGCAACCTTGGTCAAGTCATTTAACTCATCAAAGCCTCAGATTCTTATATAAAATGAGGACAGTAAGAATACCTACCCCTTGGATTGTTGGGAAGATTCATAAAATCCCTGTAAAAAGGCTAACCCCCACAACTGTGCTTAGTGAAAGTATTATGCTTAATACTGAATTAAAGCTAACTATCATTCACTCACTTATATAGAAAAATACAAAATTAATACAATTAGAGAAAAGAAGAAGTTATTATCTCTAGTTAAAAGTCATTCTGCATATATGCTGGGTTTTAGTCTCATTTTAAATATATTAAAGTACATAAATATATACTACAGTATATATATTTAACATACTTAAATACCCAACAATTTCTTAGAAGAGTTTTGTAATTAAAATAATTCACCTTGGCATCATTCTCTTTAAGTTTTCATTTACTTAATGTCATTTATTAATACTTATGTACCATGGTAGCTAATTCTGCAATGTTCATATTCTTTGGATATTATTAGATATCTTCCTCAACCCACCACATCACTTTAGTTACCATTTTCATCAACTATAAATAGTCATTTATTTATTGCCATCTTTCTGACATGCATGAATCAAATCCTTTAGCACTAAATAGTCTCATCATTTTCCACAATTTTTAAAATTCAGATAACATTTCCCTCAGAATTATAGAAAATTGAAAATTACAATGTCCTTTTCAATCTCTTATTTCTCATTCACACCCAAACAAAGCTACTTGGATAGCCATATCATACTTCAGACCAGACCCTTGAATCAGTCTATAAAAGCAGGTTAACCTTAAAAGAATTAACCCAGTATTCCTAGATGAATAAGTACTATTATCTTTTTTTACAAATTTTTCTTAGGATTTCTTAATATATCTCTGTTTGAAAATATATTCTAAGTATATTTAGTACTTTAATTTTATAAATCTGGCAACCCTTAATATGTTTGAAATAGACATATGCTTGTATATTCACAGCCTAGAAAAGGCTATATGTGAACATAACTGTGTGAGTTGGTAGAATGTTTAAAAGCCTGGAGGTTGTCAATGATATAAAATATGAATATTTATGATATTTTAACACATCTTAGTATAATTTCTCTTTCCCTAGTTATTCCAGCAAGTTTTAATGCAACACAAATGTAAAATGTCACCGACTTATTTAAATACAGCTTCCAAATCAAACACTAAGATGGCAATTGAAGGCAAACTTAGTTTTCATTTCTGAAATAGCTCATCATAAGATGCATCATGATTTTGTGTTAGTAGACTTTTGTAGCATCTAGCAGACAACAAGAGGTTCACACCAAAGCCAATTTCAATTAATTCAAGATGGAAAATTTCATGTGACACTATCAAACACTTTACCAAAATTGAGACAGATTACATCTACAATTTCACATTACTTTTATCTACTGATCTTGTAGCTCTATCAAAAAAAAGCAATCGAGGTTTTCTGGTACAATTTGTCCTTTTTAAATTCCTATTTTATAATGTCCATTATCATTATCCTTCTATGTTTCATCAATGCTTGCAAATTTTCTATTAATGCTCATTCTATTTTTTCAATGTAGATTTACCTGCTTTTGCTAGATAATTATGTCAGTGTTGTTCATTGTTTTAAAGAACAACAATAATCATTATCATTAAGATAATGCTCAAGAAATTACTCCTCATATTTGGGTTGATAAAAGAATTCAAATCAATTCTACAAATACTTACTGCACATTTACTAATTGCTTATTACTCTGCCAGGCAATGTAGAGAAGACAGATTAGCAGAAGAAAACTTCCCTCTGGAAGCCACTGATCTCATTGAGGAGATAAAATACAGACTAATGGGAATTCTGCATTCACTGGTACCCAATGTTTTGCAAATCCTAGTAGGTTAAAAAAAATCTTATTATTAAAATTCAAGCATTTGTGTGTTATTTCCAGAGGTTCTGATTCAGCATTTGTGTTTTTAACAAGCACTCCCGAGGTGATTCCAGCATAAGCATTTTTTAAACCACACTTGAGAAAAAATGTTATGGACAGTTAAAGTATGAGAAGACCAGAATAGAGTTCAGCCATTATAGACAATATCATAAAAAAACTTCCCAGGAGAATCAGAACCTTTGGAATATCAGACTAACAGAGCTATTATATTACCCATAATAGCATATTATTAATATTATTAATAATTTTACTCATATTAGTTATATTACCCTTACTAGCAGTGCTGGAACTGTTTTGAAATATACTTGATTTACTGATACAATCGTGATCTGCTGTTCTTTGGCCAAATCAATTAAACAATGGAGAAAACATTACAATAACTTCTCTATGCAAAAATGAGGATGTATCCATGTCAAAAGAGCTAAAATAAATTTAACACTGAGAAGCATTTATCTGGGTTGCTTTCACATTATATATGTTGGATACATCCCAGAATTTGGGAATGTATCAATATTTTAGTGACAATCTAAAAAGCAATACTTAGAAGATAATTTCAGAGCCACCAGGAGACTTTTTACCCCATGAGTAAGCTTTGTAATACTTTCGGGAAAGCCTGTAGTGTTAAATATGATTACTCTAGATTCATGAGGTATCACATAAAATTATTATTTGAACATGTATAACTAAATGCCTTTCTCCAAAAATCTCAGGACTGAAACACTGTACTATTTCATTCTTTATATTACATGTATGAAACCAGTGTAGCAGTCAGGGTCCAACCAGAAAAACAGTATTTAAAACAGAGAGAATTTAACAGAGGGGATTTTGTTGAACAGATGACAAAAGAGATGAGTAATCAAAGGGAACAGTGAAGCAATCGAGAGATCAGCAACACTGCAAGTCTCTTCCTCCAAGACCAGTAGAGCAGTGTGTTTCTAGAACCCAGGGGCAGGGTCATCTAACTAAAGCCTGAACAATGGGGCTAGTCTGGAATGATGCGATTAATGGAGAAGCAGCAGCCAAGGCAGAGAGAGGGGTGGAGAAGTACCCTGCTTTCTCCCTTCCTCTCACCCTCCAATCCCAGCACCTTCTGACACCTCAACACAGCAAAATGTCAGCCGACCCATCACCTTTGGAAACACAGTCAGGCCCCCTGCTCCTCAGAGTGGGGCAGGAAAAGTGTAAGAACGGTGTTTGAGAGCAGATAAGCCAAAATCTCGGAAAGGTGGTGGTGATGGTGGTGGTAGTTATTAATATTTTTGTAGTTCCCCTTTAAAACAGAGAAATTGAGTTTGCACAGGGAATTTGAAATTGTTACAGAATCTCCATTCAGGCCTTCACTTATTCAACAATGCATGCTGCCTCCAAATACATTGCATTTTATTCTTATTCTTTATCACTCTAGTTTGCTATGATTTAAAATTCAGTGATTGAATAAGTTTCATTATTCTTTTTATAATATTACTAAATGCAAATCCTTTCTTCTTACTCTTCTCTCTTACCTATACATCAGGAGATACTCTTTATTTCATTCCTGATATGTTTTTAATTACCCAAACATCTTTACTCCATATTTTTTAAATGTACACTTCTAAAGAACAATCTGGTATTTAAACCATTTAGTTACCATAATTTTGTTCTCACTGCATTCATTAATGGAATTTTTATGTCTAGTAATGTCTATTCCCCACGCAGAAGGCCATATATTAGCCTCTGTAGTCCATTTATCTGGTAAGAAGGATGTGCTCAGAACAAAAGTTTGCTATCTTCCCTTCCCCACCCAGAAAAATTGATCATATTAACTAAGCATTGCATGGAGCTTTATGCTTAGCAAAGTGCTTTGCATACTGGGTGTGTGTGTGTGTGTGTGTGTGTGTATGCATCTGTGTGATGTCTCAACACAATGGCTTCAAGGATGAGAAACAAAGAAACACAATTATAGGATCTGGCGTTCCCTTCCACATATTTATGCATAAATACATAAATGCAGCATATAAATGATTTAACAATTATATAATCATGTTCTCAGAACATATAATTCTCTTTGTCTCAAAATCTAATCTAATCTAATCTCTTTGCCTAAAATCCATAGAGCATACCTCAGCTGATCCTCACTTTTTCTTAATAATGAATTTCTGGTCTTATCAGGTCAGTCTTCTCACTAGCCACTCAACACTTCCATGTTCAGTTTGGGCTCTGTGATTTTTTTAGTCTACTTTCCCCCACACTCCACTTTCCATGACTTCTCTGTTCTCCAATGCACTAAGTGCCATCTCCTTCGAGTAATTTACTGTAATGGGCCAGCCCAGAAGATCCCTCTTTCTTCTTATGAGCTCCTGTTAAACAAATGTCTATGGATTAAATTTTTATTCATTACTTCATGTATGTGCTTTGTAACCTCAAAAGTCCTTTAAATTCTTGAGGACAGGACCTTTAGCTTAAATCCTACAATACTGTTAAGTAAAAAGCAAGTACTCAAAACATACTGAATGCCACTGAAGTTCCATAATCAGGCCTGGAGAGGTGTGTCTGAAGTCATCATAAGATGATGGAGAAAAGGCAAAAAGGAATGATGTTAATAGTGCAAAATGTAAAAGAACAGATGAGAGACTAGTAACCTAAAAGGAAGCAGAAATAAATCGATTTGAGGTATGCAGAAGTAGATCTCTTTTAAAGAAACTTAGATATTTAGGTAAAGTTCCCAAGACATTTTTTTCCTAAAAAGAAAAAAATCCTATTTTTATCTTCACTGATTAAATTTCTTTTGTTTTAGCCAGCAATATATTTTTGCTGCCTCTCGCATTTTGAAAAATACCTCTCTGGAATTTCATCTCATAGTCACTCTTGATTATCTGTCTTCTATCCTGTCTTAATTCAGTTTCATCAGGTGGATCAAATCTGAAGTCCATCTGTAACTCTGATTAGGAGTTCACTAAATGTGATTGTAAGACCCAAGTCTCAGGATATCATCCTTCTCAGAGCCTCCTGAAGGTCAACAAGGATTGCACCAGCGGCAATTAACCAACATGGCCCCCCTCAGGGAGCCCCTCCCCTACTGACGGGGCTTTTCTGATTCTGCCCTATCTCCTCATTTAAACCTTGCCACATCAATGTGTCTTCAACTTAAAAATCAATTTTCTCCCTGTTTCAGTTTCTTTTTCACAGTTGCTTCTTCATTTAATCTTCAGGGTCATCTCAATCCCATAAATCTAAACACAGCAATCAAATGTCTCCTCTCTTTAAAATGTCTCACCACAGGTGGGGCACAAATCCCCCCTCTGATGGATTGGGCAATTTAAAAGAAAGATGGTGAACATGGGAAATTATATCCCTGGAGAATTATAAATTCCTTCCACCGGAAACCTGGGGCTGAAGGGGCAGCTATTGTTTTTATTATTGAAAGTATTTATGCTTTGATCTCTGCTTTAAGAATGTTTTTTTTCCTTGAAAAAACAACCTTAACCATTTATGAATGAGATCTGAAAATCAAGGTTTCCATAACCCACTGCAAGTGGTTTGTTTACTAAAATGAGAAGACTCCTACTAAACCTGAAGTGGGCTCTGTCTCCCCCTCGCCCCATACAGATAGCTACTCAAAATGTCTGCAGTAGGCTTCAGGCTAGGGTTCTCTGTTTGTGTGCTCACTCATTTTTTACTACACAAATACTTAACAAGCACTTATGATCAACAAGGCACTGAGCTAGGTGCTGTAGGGCCAAATAGGATTAATATGACATGGCCCTTGTTCTCAGTGACACAGATGTGACAGGCATGGATACAAATAGCTATACGGAAAGGCAGTATGTGGCAAGTGGTAGACTTTATTGATTCAACAAGCATTTACTGAGTGCTTTCTCTGCCAGCCACTGAGGACACAGTAGAGCGAAAAACAGGCATTCTTCCTCCCCTAGAAGAGCTTCCACTCCTGTGAGTGGGTGATGAAAACTACTGGAATGATCAGACTAATGACCTATGGCATCAAGAACCAAGATAAGTGTTCTGAATGCAGAGCCTATCTAAGGAGACTGATCTAAGGAGACCCAGCAACCAGAGACAGGATTCATGGTGGAGACCTCAGAATGAACAGGAGGTGACAAGGCTGGAAGAACATTCTAGACATGGCCAAATAAAGAAAAAAAAATGCTATGGGAACTTTCAGGGGGAGAAATCCTTTCTGGGTGGGAGGAAGAGATGGTACATCCTAGAATACAGAGAGCACTGGCACTGATCTTCACGGATGCTAGGACTCATTGAGTAGAGACAGTGAAGAGGAGATTCTGAGTAGAGATAGTGAAGAGGAGATTCTAAGCCAGAAGAGGCAAAGAAGCAGATCAGAATGAGCAGTGCTCATAGAGAAAGGATCTGACTAGGGTGTGTAGGGAACTCAGTGAAGAGACTGAAAAGGGAAGGGGAAGATTCAACATGGAAGGCTCCACCTCTCTGAGCTATCAGAGGTTTTGGATTTTTCTAGGTATGCAGTGCAAAAGCACTGAAGGCTTCGGAGCTGGTCTCTCTGTTCTTATGACTGGAATTATATGCTAAGGATATTGATCTGAACCTGGGATATCAATCGGCCCTTCCTAGCAACAGGAATGGAGGGGAAGATACAGATGCAAGAGAGTCACAGAAGTAGATATAACAGAACAAATCTTAAACGGAGGTTTTTATGTGTTCAGGAGCTATAAAGACATTTTATTTTACTTTGAGAAAGAAGGACAAAGAAACTTCTATATATTGAGAATTATATCCTCTAGACCCTATGCTGGGAGCTTCTCATGAAATTTTATTTAATCCCAGGAATCTCTGAAATGTGTATTATTATTATTATTATTATTATTATCCTTTTTGTAAAGGTAAGAAACTGAGGCTCAGAGAAGTTAAGTAACTTGCCAAAGAGCAAGATAATAATTTATGGAGCTGCAATCTGACTTCAAAATTGTTTTGTTTTACTTCAAGGCAAAAATAACACTCAAAGGTTTTTATCCTTTCATAGCACTCAATTCTTACTCTGTTCATCACTCTTTAGACTTCATCAACATTCAAAATGGATTCTCAGTGCTCTGCAAACCTCTGATTGAATATGGGAAATTTCCAAAGGGTTGTTCAGCCAACGCCAGACATATTTATCTCTGGAAGAAGAGAGAGACTGTTGCCAATAAGACACACAGCTGGAAGAATAAAGGGAAAATAATTCACGTTTGAAGAGCCTGGTCCATCACTCCCTGAAATTTCAATGGCAGGGCATTTGTAGGACTTGAAAACCAGTGAGTGGAATCAGTATATTAACTTTAATTTTGTTGTCTTTATTTTCCCTGTAGGGATCAAAAGATGAAGAACTCTTGTCAAAGCTCGTAACTCTCTAATTACTTAATTATTAACAGTGAAAATCTGATTTTCGAAGTTGTTTAATGGTCATGCAATAAACCAACGTGAGATAACTGCTAATGCCACAGCTCAGGTCTCCAAAGACTTGAGTGATGTTGTAGCTATTGTTATTTCCAGATGAAAATGGAAAAGTCATGACTACAATACTGCCTAGGATTCCCAGTCACCCACTGAACAGGTGAAATATCTTTCACATTTGGATGGGATCAAGGAGGAGACTGTTACATAATAAGATTTTTCCTCAACCAGTCTTTGTCATAGCAGTTAAAAATAAAGTTGATTACTAGGCAGAGGGGAAAAAATGAACCAATTATTAAGCACGTTGCATTGTTCTTAAGAGTTGTTTTCTGACTCTTGTTACCACTGCTGGCTGTGAATTTCAGCATTAATTATCTAGGGGCATCAAAAGTGTACTGATATTATAATATGAAACCATTATACCAAATATCTCCATTCTAGTTTATGCCTGGCAACAAACAGGAAGGTAAAATGCAAAGTAGCCATAAAAAAGAAAAGAGAACAAAAGAATAATAAGTAAACAACTTTGTATTAGTCATGGAAATGATGAGAGCCAGTCCACAAATGTACTACTCTGGCCACAATTCTCTGAAGGTCTATCCAGAGTGGTAGTGCCACTAAGAGAGGGAAGTTCAGCAAATGCATTATTTCCAGACTATCACTGAAGGGTAGTATTTCAAGAGGACTTGGCCATACAGAATATTTTCAGAGTAGGCCATACCAAGGAGGAGTAGACCCTAAAGTGGGTGGTCCTGGAACAGACATCTTTTTTCCTTCACAAAGAAAATGGAACTCATTAGACAAAGGTCTTGCAATTTTGACCAAATCTACTTATCAGTCAACAGTGTACACGATCTCTCCTCCTTTCTGTTAGAACATAGTTTGTATAGGTTCCCTCCTCCAGTGGAAAGCCACTCCTACTTGTACCTTGGTCTCTATCTCCTCCCATGTTTTGGTTCTCCTGGCTATTACCTCTCCTCAATTTATTGCTCTGTGTTATCTTCTTTCTCCCCTTCCCGCTCCCTCTGTCCTTTCCCTCTCCCACCACCCCAGACTTGCTCTCTCTTCCTGGACAGCATTTAACATGCTTAAGTCTCTTTCACATTAAAAAAAAAAAAAATCCATCAACCTTCTGTCCATCCTCCAGTTGACAATGTTTCTTCCTTGTTCCTTTTCTGTTCTAAACAAATTCTATGCCATCTTCCTTAACGCCCTTACTCCTTGTATCCCTTAAATCTGGACCTTTTCTTTGTACTCCACTGAAACTACTTTTCAAGATCATCACTGTCTCCCATGTTGCTAAATCCAATGGTCACTTTTCAGTTATAATTTTCTGACCTCTCAGCAGCATGTGACACTATTGTCCAGTTCCCCTTGAAATTCTCTTTCTTTCTTGACAGCACATACTCTTAAGTATTTTTCCTACCACTCTGGCTACTTCTGGTCTACTGATTCCATAATGTCAATGTTTCTCTGACTTATTCTTCTCACTTAAAGGAGCTTAGATACTCCTATGACTTCAAGTACCATCCTTAGGCTAATGAGTTTGCAATGGGTATCTCTAGATCAGAACTGATTCCTAAGCTCTAGTCCTATACATCCAAAGGCCAATTGGACATTTCTACTTGGTGTCTTGTAAGAATCTTAAACTCAGCATGTCAAGAAAGGAACTTAATGTCTTTCCTCCAAACTTGCTCTGGTCTTGGTAAAGAGCATAACCAAGTAAACCACTTACTCAAATCAGAAATCTGGGAATGATTTTTGGCACCTTTTTCTCCTTTGTCTTTTACCACTCACATTAAATCAACAATAAGACCATCATTCATTCATTTCACAAATATGTATTGAATCTATCATCTGTATTAGGTGCCATGGTGAGCAAAACAGCTGAGTTTCCTGGCCTCATGAAACTTACAGCTTAGTGTGGAGAACAGTAGTCACTAAACAAGTAAATAGACACATAAGAAAGCAAGAAATACAAGGAAAAATAAAACCAGTTTCTTGGGACAACAAAGAAATTAAGAAGCTCAGAGATATCCCGGGAGGTAGAACTGGAAGGTTTTCCTGATTCACTTGATATAGACATCAAGAGAAAGAGAAATAAAGGAATGTTTCCAGCTTCTTCATTGAATATCTAAGTGCCAGATGGTAGTGCTATTATCTGAGGTGGGGAAAAGATAGAGAATCAACAAGTAACTTTTAGATGTGTTGAATTTGAAATGTCTGCTAGCTTCCAAATGGGTTTGGCAAGTAGTAGTTGGGGTAATAAGCTTATAAGTTCAAGGAAAAGTCTAGGCCTAAGACATAAACTTGTGAGTCAACAGCATAGGGACAATAAAATCACTTGGAAAACAGTGCAGACACTAAACTATAGAGAGAGAAGGAAAGCAATCCCAGGATTAACCCCAAGAGTTCGATTGTGGGTGGTTAAAAGGTAGAAAAATAGTTAAAAAGAGATTGAAAAGGTAAGTCACAAAGAAGAAAAACAGGTAAAATTAAACTAAAAAGGAGAAAAGTCGATAAAAGAAAAAAATGGGATCTAAAAGGCAAGAGGCCAACTATCTAGAATACTGTCAACTAAGAATGGTAAAGTAAGAAACTACGGCAATGACAAAGGCATTGTGAAAGAATGAGGAGGACATACACCAGAAATCCTATGGCTCCGTTGTCTAAATATTTCCTAAACATGTCTCAATTATCCCATCTCAACTTAAGTTTAAGCTGCTACCATCATTTATGCACAACACTCTTATATCTCCTTCAATTTATTCCACATTCCACATCCAGAATACTCTTGCGAATAACCAGTTCTGACCACATCATCACACAGCTCCACTTAGGATACAGACCAAATTCTTCAGGATACTTTCAACGCCCCCCACCATGTGAGCCTTGCCTTCCTTATCTCATTTCATTCCACTCTCTCTTTAAAGTTCAGAGCATCAGCTATATTGGACATCGCAAATTCCAGGCAGGCCTTAATGTGATGGCATCCAAGGATCGATTCTGAGTCACAGCAAAAGTAAACTGAGAAAAGTACATGGACTTAAGCTTGAGGGAAATGTCTTAGGTGTGAACGAGATAAGCGTTGTATAACTGAACTGACTCATCTTTCCCATTCTTGCTTTTTGTCTTTAAGCTGGCTCTTGTTCCCGCTTAAGTATTATACTTACACCTCTGTTGATATCTTGCATGATCAGGAACAAACCCTGATGCTATTTGTTTTTTGCAGATCTTACAATGCTGAGCCTTCTCCAGAAGAGCTATGTGACCTTGTGTCCCCAACTACACAACTTTAAAGTCATTAAAGTTGGGGAATATCAAGAAGCCAAGAGTATGGACACCTGTGTCTAAATCCTGGTTTTTCTGGAATCCATGGGCCACTTTTTAAATTCCTCTAGGCCTCTGTTTTTCTGTCAGTAAAATTTATAGAGTAACAGGTACCTACTTCAAAAGGTTGTTTTAAGGATTCCATGCCTGACACATAGCACACAACAAATTCCATTACTATCATTTTGACTATTATTGTTTTCTAGACCCTAGAATGCTTCTTTACACAGTCCTGGGCAGAGTCAGTGGTAACAAATACTGGTTGGTTATCTGATAAATGCTATGGCACCAACCACTTTCCCATGACTGTTATGGTATATTATTCAAGGACAAGAGTGGTGCACCCATCCTTAAGATTAATTCCTTCTTCCGTTTTCATGTTTAGTTATGTAAATCACGCTTGCACATTTCACCCTTCAGACAGAAATGGAGTGGTTCTAATTTGATCTAACCTAAGGTGGGAGCAGGGGGATACAGAAAACTGTAGAAGTTAAAACTTTCTAGTATAAATGAAACAGCAGGCTGCCTTATGTTTTCAGCATTAGCATTTAAGTTCACTGCAGCTGAACTCAATTCGTATCAGTGGAGATTTATATCAAACAGTGGGAAGGCAAGTCATATCCTACTGCTGTCTTGCAGAATTATCATCAGGAATGTAGCCAATTTTAGCACAAATAAATGGTAGTTAGGGAAGTAGCTCATATGATCGAGTCCTAGAATGGTCATTCTTTGATTTAGAAATATGTTCTAAACCTGTCACTTCGCATGAGCTTGATTTTCAAAGGAAAAAGGAAAAAAATCACTACACTTTCTCCTGTGGGAATAGCACATTTACAATACACAATAACAAAATAGAGTAAGTTAAAGAAAATTCTTCTCACTATTTTATCATTTTATGTGTATAGAAAATAACTTTAAGTGGTGTATGCACGCCTAAGGATTAAATTATATACAACACAGCTCACTATCATTACTGTTACACATCACTAAACCAAGACACTCCTAAAACTGTCATCTTGTTGGCAGTCAACAGACAGCCGAAATGCTGATTTGAATTTTCTCTCTTATCTTCTTTATGAAGTAGGAGAAGCACTTTATAAAAGTCACATACTAATGGAGAAAAATAAAACTGATTTGGGGAATGAAATGAAGGTATGTTAAGAGCAAGAAGGGATCTTAAGAGATCATTATTTCAACCCCCTCAGTTTAATAATGAGGGAAAAAATGCAAAGAATAAAAATAGCCAGCTCAAGGTCACATGATTGCAGACTACATCTATAACTCTCCCCACCATTAAGGAATTCCCATACCTGGCTAAACATTAGTCACCTGAGAGTAAACAGAGGTTCCTAGACACACAAACTTGCAGAAACAGACTCTTTGGGGAGTGGAATCCAAAATCTTATGGATTTCAGAAGCTCCACAAATTATTCACATGCCAAACTTCCAGAGGTTAATGTTCATGAAGCACAGAGCTATACTGCCTATGGCTATTGGCTAGATATTCAACTTGGGGATGAGGGCAAATATACCTGTTCATTTTTTATATTTAAATAGCTGGATTACTACTTTAAATAGCTAGTAATTACAAAACAACAAATGTCATTTTAAATCAATTCTTCTCTATTTACTCTACATCCACCATAAAAGCAGTCAGGCTTACGATAGTTCTTCTCTAGCTTATAAAATCATTGTATGCATTATTGTATTCCTAAAAAAAATCACAGGACACTTTTCAAAATATTCATTTTGTTTTTCCTCAGATGGAAAATTGATGTCTTAATTACCTCATAAGGCTACTAATATACCAACAGTGTGATACAAATGAACAACAAATGCACAACCCACCCCAAAATAATCTTACACAAGGTATTGATTTGCTTGCCATTCCCCCTATTGTTTACTAATATATCCTGAGTGCTTGCCATGGGACAGCCTTGCATCCACAAAAGGAGAACTTCAAAAAGAAATAAACTCTTTCCAAACCACAAACGCAGATGGATTTAAACCTGTTTCTCAGGCTTTTATCTTTCTCCTATGTTCCAGACTCATGTATCCTTATGTCTACCAGACAGCTCCATTTACTTGGCCATGAGTAATCCAGACTTGACATGTTCCAAACCAGTCAACACACTCTTCCAAACCTGCATCTCCTATATGTTTCATACATTGGTTAATCCGTCAAGTCACCCGAGGCAAAAATCTGGAAATCATCTGTATCTGCTAGAATTTCAAATTCGGTTTCAAGTGAAAGAAATTCAACTGAAGCTGGTTTGACTAGAAGACATAATTTATTGAATTATTTAACTATAAAGTCTAAAAAGGAGATTCTATCTCTAAGTCTCAGTGGACCCAGCTAAGTGACACCATAAAATTGCTCTCCTGGTTGGCTCCATCCTGGGTTGTGTATGCTGATCTTACATCTATCTGGTTTTAATTTAAAAAAAAAAAAAAGAGGCTCTGCTTCCTAATAATTTTAGCAAGAGTCCTGGTATTACTGGACCAACTTAGTTTACTGATGCACTCTTGAGTAGTTACTTAGTGGCCAGGAATATGGAACTGTTGGGTCATCTTCACACATCATGGATAAAGGGGATTGGGAAATGGACTATGTGTGAGGGGAAAAAGGAATTGCCCAGAGGAAAACTGAGATGCTATTTCAAGGGAAAAAAAAAAAAAAGAAAGGAAAGGAAAGGAAAGGAAAGGAAAGGAAAGGAAAGGAAAGGAAAGGGAAGGGAAGGGAAGGGAAGGGAAGGGAAGGGAAGGGAAGGGAAGGGAAGGGAAGGGAAGGGAAGGAAAGGAAAGGAAAGGAAAGGAAAGGAAAGGAAAGGAAAGGAAAGGAAAGGAAAGGAAAGGAAAGGGACAGGACACTGTGTAGACAAAGACATCAGATACTTTTTCCATATCATCCTGGACTCCTTTTCCCTTTACCCTTTGATCCAAAGAATTGCTTAGTTCCAGTGATTTTCTATCCTTAACTGTCTTACCTGTCTCCCTTCAGATACTGCTATCACTGACTTACCTCAAGCTCTCATTGTGTCTTACCTGCAACTGTAATGGCCCTACCTACAGACCTTCATCCCTACTGCAATTCCAACCTGATCATAGTACTGCCTAGTTTACAAATATATCAGTCCTACATATGATGTAAAGACCAAGCTCCCTAGCAGGACACCTAAGGCTCTCTAGAATTTGCCCTGCTTTGCCTCTCGATATTCCCCAACACACACCCTAAGGTGGCTGATATCAATACTAACACTAGTAAAGAAAAATAATATTTCTTGAGTTCTAACAAGGCATCAGGTTCTATACAAAAAGCCCTCTATGCCGTCACAACAACTTTACTGCAATCCTCATTCTACAGATGAGAAAATTCAGCCTTAAAGAAATCAAGTAAGGTGCCCAAATTCACACAGCTGAGAAGTGCTAATGCCAGTACTGGAACTCAAATGCATGTGTTTGGAAACAAACTCTGATCTCTTAACTATTATACTATGTTGCCACACTGAACTACATTTAGTTCACCAGATTTGCCATGGTTTTTTTCTTCCACTGGGTATATTTTTCTGTTACATGTCTGACTGATCAACCCCCAGGCAACTTCAAGATCTAGCTCAAGTGTCTGTTTTTCAATGAGGCCTTCCTTGACAGGGCTTATCACCCTCCCCTTTGTGAGGGATACATAACAACTTGGGAGCAGTGGAAATATAAAGATTTAAAATAATGATATAATTAAATAAATGATGGTCTATGATAGAATATTAAGCAATGTTAAAAGTCATCAAAAAAATTCTTTTAAACCACTAATGACTTGAAACTCTGCTCCCAATACAAGGTGATTGGGGAAGGCATGGCAGGGTACAAAGTGCTAAACAATGCATGTTTCTACTTTCATAAAATAATATGTTTCAAAAAATGGCATACTCAAATATAGAATAATGATTAAGAGAAAGGGATGTTAGTGTCAGAAATGGATCTGAGCACCATCTTTGCCACTTACTGGCTCTGAAACCATGGGAAAGATATATAACCCATGTGAATCTCTGATTCACATATTCAGGTATGTGAAGTATGTGTGTAAATACATGTGTGCATCTGTATCTATCTACACCTATATTTCTGTCTATAACATATCTGTATCTATATCTCCACTTATAGGGAGAATGAGAATAAGAGACTAAAAGGAAATACACACCAAAAGGTAACAATGATGGTAATTTGGTGTTGACTTCATATTTTTATTTATTTTTATACTTTTTCCAAATATTCCACGATGTATAGGTGTTTCCCTTATCTATATTCTGATCCATTCCCTGCACTAATATGCTGTGTCTAATTTAAAATTTGGGCCCCAAGAGCAGAAACCACATCTAATCATCTAATTACGCATCCTGCATCACACCCTACATGGCATCAGTGTGAAATGACCCAGGGGTTAGCATTATCACAGCTATGGCAGATCTATTTGGCACACCTGGGAGGTCTTCTTTGGAAAATAGTCAATTTTTGGCAATTTAAGGGTTGATTATCCAGTTTTAAATTATCTATATCCTTATACTCTACGACATTTCCCTCCTGCTGACCAAATTTGAAGGTTTCATGGCTCCTTAATATCTCCACCATGACAAGAAGAAACAAAAGTGATGATATTGTAATCAATCAAACTGCTTACTCTGTGGAACCGCTGATCATTATGTTCACTTCAGAAGCTCCAACATGAGAAATTTCTTTTTTAAATGTAATGATAGGGTGAAAAAACTTTTCTTTCTCCTGAGAAAATATTGTTTTCTTTTTTATTGGTAAAACTATGAAGTTTGTGTTCTACCTTTGGCCTTGGGTATTAGAAGGCTTTACCATTATTTGTTGCTCTGTCTTCCTCCTTTGCTTAAATCTGGTTTACCAGACCTTATTTTTATGACCTTTTTTTTTTTTTTTCTTTTTTGGTAGCTTGTCTCAACTTATTTTTTGAAGGAGCTGCAGTAGAAATAAATTCACTAAGAATCAATTTTGAAAATTTGTGCTAATAAATAGTAATATTTTATCTTTTGTTTTGCCTTAAGTAGTTTCATATTTATGACCTTACCTATTTCTCCTTACCCTATAAATAGGGTGGCCATCATTCCCATTTTACAGATATAAAAAAATGACAAAAAACCTCTAGTAGAATAAGAAAGAAAAGCTATAGGTTCTGGAGCCAGACTGTCTGAGTCTGAATTATAGTTCTGTTGCATTTCTCCCTAGAGTTGTACCTTTGGATAAGTTGCCCAACTTCACTGTCCTTTGGTATTGTAAAACAACACCTACCTACCTAGTTGATAACAACTACCACAGAGGAGTGTTAAGAGGTCTAGTCAAGCAAGTTATACAGTTACGGCACACAGACCAGTGCCCAGTACACAGTAGAACACATAAATGCTTGATGTTGTTATACCTATATCCTTGTCATTTAACACCCTGCATTGACTATTCCTTTCATTCCCACTTATTTGTAGTCTATTGGTGCCTTTGTTAGCTGCAGTTGCCACAACAAAATACTGTGTGGATTAAGCAACTGGAATTTATTCCTCACAGTTCTGGAGGCTGGGAAGTCCAAGATTATGGATTATTGGTTCCCCAATGAGGGCTCTGTTCCTGGTTTGTAGACAGTCAACTTCTTGCTGGGTCCTCACATGGTAGGAAGACAGAGGGAGCCCTGGTATCTTTTCCCCTTCTTATAAGGTCATTAACCCTGTCATGGAGATCTATCCTTATAACCTCAGTTATGTGTTCTGGGGATATGGTAGAAAGTTCTAAAGGTATTTTTTTTTTCTGTTTTAATGTAATAGGTTATTACATGCCAAAGGCCCCACCTCTAAATACCATCACATTGAATGTTAGTGCTTCAACATATGAATTTGGGGGGAATGCCATCCCTCAAGTTAGGGGATTCAGTCCATAGCAGTCAGCATTCAAAGCATACTAGACATAAATATGCTTTTGCCATAGATAAGAAGATACGGTTTCCTGAGAACAGTGAAAACATGATCATGCACTCATATTAAACTTGATTTCAGATGGACAAAACAAACAAACAAGAAAACACTTTTAGAACTTTCTACCATACAACAAAAAACATAGCTTTCATCATATAGTGCAATGGTTTACAGGTGCTTTAGTACCAGACAGGTACTCACTCTTGGGCATGACTCACTCTTGCCATTTGCTAACTGTGAAGCCTTGGGGCAAGCTCTATAATGTCCAGAGCCATATTGTCCTCTGTTATAAAATGAAGACAATAATGGCTCCTACTTGGTATGTTTTGTTTTGTTTTTTTAAGTTTTTTTTGGTTTTTTGGTTTTTTGGTGTTTTTTTTTGTTTTTGTTTTTGTTTTTGTTTTTTTATTCTTGAGAGACAGAGAGAGAGAGAAAGAGAGGCAGAGATACAGGCAGAGGGAGAAGCAGGCTCCATGCAGGGAGCCTGATGTGGACACGATCCCGGAACTCCAGGATCACACCCTGAGTTGAAGGCAGGCACCAAACTGCTGAGCCACCCAAGCTGCCCAGTATGGTTTTTATGTAAACCACACAGCGCAGTGCCAAGACAATTGCAGGCAGCCAATAAATATTACAGGGATCACGTTGTGTTGTTATCATTATATAGTAGACCAAGTATATCAAATGCCATAAAATTCTATTTCTTTTATAATATTCTGCAATTCAGATTTTTAAGAAATAATTCATAATTTTCTCTGAGTTAAAATTACAGAGGATTTACATTAGTTGAGGAAAAACAAATTTGTGCCCTCTAATATACACAGTTTTATTGTTATTCCCACCCCTCCCCCTCCCCCCAGGATTTCTGGCTGACTGCTGGGTTCATTACATCAATACTCTAAAAAAATAATTTAATATAGAATGAATCCCTTTTGTTATATAGAATTATATGATGGATTTTATGATAAGTATAGACCTTAAAGTCATTTAGACCCTCACCCTGATTCTGATAAATATTGGTAAAATGTTAAGGCCTAGATTTTATAGTTGGATGTGTTTGTTTCATTTTGTTTTGGGGTTTTGGTCAAGGGAAGGGTTATGTGTTTGAGTATTGGGAAGAATGTAGTCTAACTGTCTTCAATAATGAAAATAAACTTAATTAAATTTGTGCTTAATTAAATTCATACAACAGACTTTATTAAAGCATAGTATCCATCGCATTCCTATAGCTATTAGCTTAAAAATAAAATCACATCAAGAACATAGGTAGGCCCTCGTTTAAGAAAAATCTAACATGCAAAGCCTTCAACCTATAAATGGAGAGAGGGCATTTGCTTTTCAAAACAGACTATGTTTCATGAAAATGTAGCTCTCTTTCAAAATCAAGCTTTGTATGGTATTTTAAATGATTCAATGGCAAGAAATTTGATTTTCACAGACCACAAATATTGAATAAAATGAAATATGCTTGTGTCTGGAGTAAATAAAAAGCTCACTTTTTTCATTTTGATGCCATTATTTTCATGTATCTTCTAGCACATTCCTATAGTTTAAAAATAATAATCAGTTTGGATGAATCTGGCCCTAATGATTTTAAAACGGGTCTGGTGATCATGTGTACCTCACCACCACTGATGTGAAAAATGCAGTGCCCTGACAGCTTGCATTAAGCATCATGCAGAAAAAGTATAATTAGCATTTCTGTGCTAATTAAAAGTGATGCTGGGTTAGTTCCAATATCATGCTTTTAAATGGCTGATGTCTCAAGAGAACAAAGTTGGGGGAGAGATGCATTTAAAATGGAAAAACCCTGTGCAAACTTTCGTAAGTGATTCGGATTTGTGGCTGTTGTTATTTACATCTTATTATATGGCAGACTTCAAGATGACTTCTGTTAATCAGTTTACTATTTTCACTTTCTCCACTTTGCCAGCAGTAGGGAATTCAAGATGTTTTTCTGCTTCTTTAAATCCTTTGACCGTCTGCTTTCACCAAAATTAATTAAGGATTTTCTAAATAGAGAACATACCATACAAGAAAGAAGCAATTCAGGATTTTCAGTTTTTCTTTTGCACAGTGCAAAGCACATAGTGTACTCGGCCACTTCAGCTTTTCCTACAAGTGAAAATTTTAAAGACAAATACCACCTCCCCCACCAAATGGTTTTTCAAATAAACAGATGATTGCCATTGATTAAATACTTTTTTTTTTTTTCAAACTTAGTCCAATTATTTAAAATCACAAAGGTTCTACATGGTGTTAAACCTGATTTTCTTTTCAGGCGAAATGTTGGAGGATCACCAAGATGTGGGGAGAGAGGGAAGCTATTGTTCCAGCACATTCCATTCCTGTTAAATCAACTTGATATACGCGATAGATTAAGTCTGCACTGCAGGTCAGTGAATTTCTATTAACTACTTATTATGGAAGAAAGGAAAGCAGCCCAGTCAAGAACTCTTACACATTAGCCAAAGCAAGCTGTCACTCTGTTTAACTTTTACAATAAATGTCCCTCTGTCTCACACATGTGAAAGAAAAAACATCATTTGGCATTTAAGCTCTCATTGCCAATGTGCATTAAGGCAAAGAATCAGCCTAGATTGAATACTTCTCCTGATTAAAAAGGCTAGGAAACTCTGGATTTTTGCTAGGATTTTGCTGATTTATAAAGTAACTATTTTAAAATAGGCCTCTAGGGATTCTGAAAATAAGAAGACCTTGCTAAGGTCTGTTACAGCTATACCCCCAACTCCAGTCTATCTGCTTCTCTTAGGTCCAACAATTGGTGGATGGAAATGAGGCCTTCCCTCAGGGTGAGTCCCCAAAGATGGAAATGGTTTACGTTTTTCCCAAAGGGACTAAATAAGCAAAAGACTACAGGAAACCAATGTGAGATCCTAGCATGAGAAGCATAACTCCAAAGATCCTGGAAAGAGTATAGTTCACAGAACTGGGTGGGTTCTAAGCCCCATGAGCATGCCTGGGATCCTTAGACAAGAAGTGTTAGATAAATGGATAAGAAATAACTAAGCACATGGTCCTGGTCTTCCCTGTCCCCAGCCCTTCAGAATCTCAAAAAAAAAAAGGGGGGGGAGGGGGACAGGAGGCTTCTTTTCATGCTTCTGTGAGAGGCTAGAGGTACACTAACCACTCAGAATGTAGACACCACATTGCTTTCTATCACCCACTTCCTGAACTGGTACCACTTCAGAACTCCAACAACCAGCCCTGAGTCCCACTGAGGATGCTAGTAAGATATATGAATAAATAAAACATATTTTTCACAATTATATTAAAGCCATCAAGTAAGATCATGAAGAGTAAACAAAATACATGTCTAAGAAAATAGAATTGCTCGGGAAAATAAATGATGATGGTGTAACATACATATTTTTGTAAAAAAAAAAATGTAACAGCAATCACAAAGTAAAAAATAAAAAAGCCTTCTGGAAGAAAATCAAAACATAGACCATGATTTTTCCAAGTAAACAACTTAATAGATGAATTTGAAGACTGAATGTTTATCATTAAGATCCAAATTAGTGACTTGGAAATCAAGTATAAGAAGTATTTCAAAATAGAAAGCCAAAGTATAAAGAGACGAAAAAAATGTAAAGAGATAAAAATGAAGAGATGCAAAAATTATAGAAGGTTTTAGAAATATTGAGAGAAAAGACAAAAGCTCTGGAGGACAAAGTCAAGAACTTAGGTTCTTGGTGGTTTGTTTTTTGTTGGTTTGTTTTTGTTTTGTTTTGTTCTTTGCCCCCAGAAGAAGACAGAGATACAATGCCTAAACAAATAACAGAGAACATTTTCTCTGAACTAAAAAAAAACACTTGAGTCTGCAGAAGGAAAGGACATGATTCAAATATAGATTAACAAGAAAATACAGGTTTACAACTATTCTAATAAAATACATGGATTCTCAGAATTAAGAGAAAATTTAACAAACTTCTAGACAGAAGCGAAACAAAACAAGTTACCACCAAGGAGAAAGAATTAGGCACCGGACTACTTTTCTGCAATACTGAAGTAGAGAGGATAATGAAGTAATGCCCAAAGACCATAGGGAAGGAAGAACTATAAGGATCTGGACAGGGGAGAGGTCAAATAAAAGGTAGAAAGAAGTGTAAGTGGCATTGTTCAAAAATTCACTTCACTAGGATGGAGTAAAATGGAAGGGAACAGTGCCTCCTGGTAAGAAAATAAACAGTATCTTATTTTCAAAATAATATTAGAGAAATATATTTAAGATAATAAGTACAGAGAAAGGACCCAAAATAGTATAGTAGATCTTCCAAATAAATAACAAATGAACAAATCAATTAAAATTAGGATAAGGGGAAAAAGGTGGAACAACAACATAAAGCATAAAGGAAAAAGACAGGAATAAAATCAAGTCACTACACTAAAACCCAGTAGATTAAATTTTCCCATTGCAAGAGACTGTCAAACTGGACTAAAAGGGAACACATAGGGGATCCCTGGGTGGCGCAGCGGTTTGGCGCCTGCCTTTGGCCCAGGGCGCGATCCTGGAGGCCTGGGATCGAATCCCACGTTGGGCTCCCGGTGCATGGAGCCTGCTTCCCCCTCTGCCTGTGTCTCTGCCTCTCTCTCTCTCACTGTGTGCCTATCATAAATAAAATAAAATAAATAAAGTAAAATAAAATAAAATAAAATAAAAAATGGAACACATGGATTTATACAATCTAAAAGAAACAATTGTACAACAAAGTGACTCAGAAAGGCTGAAAACAAACGTATGGACAAAGACAAATGCAAAGAGGCTGTTAGTATTAGACAAACGGAATTTAATGTTAAAAGCCCTAAACAGGAATTAGAGGGTCATCAGGTTTTCATACAAGGTATAAAGAAGATAAAATAACTATAATTTTATATATAGTAGGTTGCTAAGCATAAAATGCAAAAATTATTAGAAATGTGAGACCTTGATAAAAATATAATTTTGGCTTTAAATATCAGTATGTCTTTTGAGCATTATACAATTATAGTTTACAAAAAATAAAATGAAAAAAATGAATAGTGCAATTTATAAGCTTTACTTAATAAATCCATGTTTGGGGGCTGAATTGTGTACCCCCTCTCCCCCCACCAAAAAAAAAATCAGATGGAAGTCTTAATTCCAAAACTCAGAATGTAACTGTATAGAGAGATAGGACTTTGAAGTGGTAATTAAAATTAAATGAAGTCATATGGGTGGGTCCTAATCCAGCCTGTCTGGTGTCCTTATTAGAAAATTTGGACACAGAAAGTGCAATGAGTGATACATGCTCACAGAGGAAAGAACGCAAGAAGACACAGTGAGAAGGTGGCCCTCTATAGGCCACAAAAAAGGAGGCCTCACAAGAAACCAAACTGGGTGGCACCATGATTGATCTTGGACTTCTAGCCCCCAGAACTGTTGCTTACGCCCACATCATGTGTGGTACTTTGTTATGGCAGCCTTGCAAACTAATACAACCCAGGCTGAATCTCTTAATTCCCAAATAGAAAGTATCTCCTCAAATAGAGAGAAAGAGAGAGAGAGAGAGAGAGAGTGTGTGTGTGTGTGTGTGTTTGAAGAAAGAATGATCCATGGATCATCTATAAAAATATATATAAACCACAAAGAATACCTCTAATATATTTTTAAAAGAAACATGCTACATTCTCCAGCTACAAAATGATGTATTAGAAATAAAAAGTTTCCTCCAATAAAGTTATAACTACTAGGAAATTAAGGCACATACTTTTAGAAAATTCTTGGACCAAAGAGGAATCAAAAGAAAAATGACAAACTACTTTGAAAGCAAATTAAAAGAAGAATATTTCATACCAGAATCTATTGGAACGTACTTTTGAACCTAAGGGAAACAGATCCATTAGCACAGAGTTTTGAAAGGTTAAAAAAAATTTTAAGCTATTATTAGAAAGAAGCATTGAAATCAGATGGATTCTTAGCTGAGTTTTTCAAACCCAGTGTTTTTTTACTGGGGAACTATTGGCATTTTCAATGGAATAATAATTTGTTGCATAGGACTCTTTTGTGCATTGCTTGGCATTAACCCATTCCTAGCTCCTAAAGTACACAATAACATTAGCATCCCACCATCACTGAGATAACCAAAACACCTATACAACTGAAAATGTTCTGATGAACACATAATTCCAGTGTTATTTAAACTCTTCTAGGGCATGGAAAATGAAGAAAATCTCATTAGAGAATCTAGTTTAATGCAATACTAAATTGTGGTAAGAAAATAGTAGGGAAAAAAATCCTACTAATACAATGTCACTTAAATATTGGTCCATGCTATTAATTAGGAAGACTTAATGCCAAAAAAAGTCTAAATAAACATCTATCAATATATCTATGTAATTTTAATGTAACTTCAATTAGATTTCCAATATGACATTCTTAAAAATTTTGGCTATAATGATCACACATTTTATATGAAAGGATAAATATCTAGGAAGAGTAAAGAATAAAAAAGAATAAAGTAAGACTTGGTTTACCAAATATTAGAACATAGTACAAAGAGAATATGGTATTAACCTAGAAATAGAAAACTGAAAAAAAAAAGAAATAGAAAACTGATCACTGGAACATAACAGAAAATCACGAATCAGATGCTAGCATATGGGGATGTAATATACAGCAAGGATAGCATTTCATTTCACTGGGTGAAAAATGAATTACTTAATAAATTATCCTGGTTATCCATCTGGAAAAAAATCATTTGAACTACCATCCTACACTATATACCAAAGCAAACTTGAGATGCATTAAACATATAAACATAAAAATATTAAACAAAACTATTTTTTAAATCTAAGAGACTATGTGTATTATTGAGGGGCAGGTGAGTCCTTCCTCATCCAAACTGAAAACTCATATTGTAAAATGTAAAACATATTTGGCAAAGTAAAAACTAGACATTTTCCATTGCAAAAGTTACCCTAAACCCAACAGACAATGCATTTGGGAAAAAATACTACAAAACAGAAGAAAAACACAGTTAATACACGATTTGTACACAAAAAGCTTCTACAAATCAACAGGAAGGCAAACAATTTTTCCCTATAGGAAAGGAATAGGAGGAGAAAACTCACAGAAGCTGATATAAATGGCCAGAAAGTATTTAAAAATGTTCAATTTCCCTAGTGATGCAGGAAGTGTAAATAAAAGTGAATGAAATATCCATGATGCCAGTAAGATTGACAAAGTAAAAAAGAAAAATAATTATTATTGTTGAACTTTTAAAACATATCCATTTTATATTTCTGAAAGAAGACAAAAACGGGTATAAGGATAAACATGTTTTAAAAAATGTAAACTATAAAAGCCTTTTTGATAAAGAATCTGCCCATATTAATTAAAAATATATGTATCTTTGACTGAAGACTTGCCCCCCCCCCCCCCGGGAATCCAGCCAAAGAAATAAAAGCTCAAATATACAAGAATATGATACAGGATATTTAATGTATCACTGTTGATAAAAGCTACCAATAACAACTGACAACAATGACAACAAAATGGAAGCAAAGTAAATGTCCATTAATCAGATTCATTGTGGAATATTCTATGGCCATAAAAAAGAATGAATTACAGCTCTGCCAACTGGGATAGAAGGGGTATTTTGAGTGACAAAACCTAAATGTAGAGAAAATGCTTTCTAAAATATCACAGTATTATAAAACAATGATCAAACTTCCTGAAAGAATACATTTATGTATGTGGGTGTATGTATAGGCTTACACATGATTGTATGATCATGTGGACAAATATGGATTACATATAATACACCCCTTTATAATATTATATAATTCAATTCAGTTATATGAGATGGATGGATGGATGGATGGATGGATGGATGGATGGATGGATGGATATAGCAGCAATAGTGAGGGAAAGGGGGATAAATAATTTGCACTAAAGTATTATAGTTCTGTAAAATTAAATGCATGTATGTAATGATTAAAAAATCAAATATATACACCTTATTTCACTGAATCCAAGACAATCCTTTTTTGCCTTTTAATATCTCAGGAATCAGAATGCATCTTATAATTGAGAGCGTCTGGTATTTCACAATTAACTGGCAGGGTTTTCTTTCTTTTCTTAATGGTACATTAGATGACGGTGCCTTAAGTGGATAAGATATGGTATTATACTAACATCATACCCTTCAAAAAGTGCTTTTAGCCCAAGCTGAAAACAATGCATCCAACTGAAGAGTAGTCATCTTTCTTCACATTTCTTTAAGTGGGTTAAAAAAAAATAAAAAGTGTGCAAGGGTAAAAATGGATCCATTAGGACAGAATCATCCAGTAAACAAATAATCTAACAGTGTTATAATTCTGACAAGTGGAGTGACAGAAAAAAGGCCATGTCCTGGGATCCACCTTGGAGGACAACTGAAATTAAGAGTATTTTGTTGGAGCTTCTACAACCCTCAGGCAGGCAACCAGGGCAAGACAACAAAGGATTTCTCCTGCCTCAACTGCATTCTCACTGGCAACCTCAAGATTTGATCAAACCAGTCTTCCTTCCACTCCTAGAGGGAAGAGCAGGCCCGGGAAGGCAGTGTTTCTTTGGTGTTATGAAATAATTGAATACCTAGAGGAAACTGAAATTTGGCCATAGAGCTCACTCAAGTAGAACCTGTAAGTTGACTCCCGGTGGGTCCATTTAAAATAGGTCTTTCTGATCTCACGTGGGATTTTCCAAAAGTCAGCATCTAGGAACATGAGTAGCCATCTGCACAAAGTTTTCATTTGCTTTAAAAAGTTCCTTACAAAAAATAAATAAATAAATAAATAAATAAATAAATAAATAAATAAATAAATAGAAGTTCCTTACAATTTATATCTAATGAATAGAATATATTTATCTTATGACCTTTCAATGACCAAAATACTTCCACTCTTAGAATGTGACTATTCAGATCACTCTCAAACAATATAAAACCAGTCCAATGGCTCCTAAAGTCATTTTTTCTTTTCCTTAATGTCTCCAACCACACAGATCAAGAACCCCTAAGCTAAAAAGGAAAGTGAAGAGGATCCACCAAAGAATAAAGACGAACACTCTGGCTGCAAAGGCCGATGGTTAGAAAGCATTGTTGAATTTTACTCCATATTTTAATGATCTTATCATAGGCCTGTTGTTGGCACTGGATGCCAGGATATATAAAATAAGTATATGACCCAATTCCAGACCTTGGATGACTTATAATCAGGAGATAAATCAGAGAATAATTTACAGAATGTGGTACTGCTAGTCAATCCCTCAGTGTACGCTATTTGCAAATATGCTACTTCTATGACTGTCCTTTTTTCCCCCCTAGAGGAGGCCTCCATTGTTCTCCCTGACTTCCACCTCCAATCGTGCAATATCCAAGCTGTCCATGCCTAACAGGGTCAGCTAGAGACTGCTACAAGGTGGTGGTCAGCTCCAAATTCTCTTCATCACCATCCCATCTCCTCTTCAGTAGGATCATGAATATGCTATCCTAGCCCATGTTCTCATTCTTCAGTTATTATAGCTCAATTAATTTTATCTCAGTAACCATTTCTCACCAGTACACATTATCTTTAACTCATTCCCTTAACCACTTTCACTTAATGCCAATTGCTTCAGGAAAGATCTAGAGAAGGGTTCTAACATATTATAATGTGTGATTTAATTTAAAAAAAAAAAACTTTTTTTAACTCCTCTGACTTGATAAAAATTTAAAACTTAGAAGTTTTTGAGAGAAAAGAGGATTCGCACTTTAAAAATTATTTGCCCCCAGGGAGCCTGAGTGACTCAGTTGGTTAAGCGGCTGTCTTTTGGTTTCCATTCAGGTCACTATCTGATCTCCGGATCCTGGAATCAAGTCCCACGTCAGGCTCTGCACTCAGAGGGGAGTCTGTTTCAGGATTCTTTCTCTTGCCCCTTCCCTGCTCACTCACTCTCTCTCTTTCTCTATAAAATAAATAAATCTTAAAAAAATAATAATAATAATTAAAAATAAAAAAAAAATATTTGCCCCCCACCCCCTCCCAAAAGGATGCAAGATAGAAAACTCAAATCACTACGGCTGGGTCTTTTAAAAGGTAAAACCTATTATTTGTATTGTTTGTAGTACGTTCTAAAAAGGCATGAGACAGGGGTGGGAATCAAGTAGTAAACAAGAGAATATTCAGTGACAGTCCATATAAACACTTTTTTAAATCACCAATCCAAGAAAACTCAGGATCAGCATAAGCCACGTGACAAAAAAAATAATATTAATTAAACAGAATCACAAGGGGGGAAAGTAGATGTAGGGAGCAAGGTTGAAAGTTGAATGGAGAAAGGTAGTTTCCATTTTGATTTTGAAGAGTGGGAAAGAGGAACTGAGTACATAAGATTCACTGAGCCCACGGACTCTATGTATGGTTGTGCAGGTGGTGAACTGCGCAAAGGCTCCCAGTGAAGGTGTCAAATGGAACTACATCCATCCTGTGTTCCCTGGCATGAGGCAATATTTGTTTGGAGAAAGAAGTTGTTTTTTTCTTGCCTGAAGGGCTATGTCCTGATTAACCTGTGGCCTTTTAAAAATGACTTCCAAATTCTTTGATTCTCCTCCTAACAAGAAGTGTGATCTACGGTCCAACCCCTTTGTTGTTGTTAAGATTTTATTTATTTATTCATGAGAGACACACACACACAGAGGCAGAGACACAGACAGAGGGAGAAGCAGGCTTCATGCAGAAGCCCATGTGGAACTCGATCCCAGGACCCCAGGATCATGTCCTGGGCCGAAGGCAGACACTCAACTGCTGAACCCCCCAGGCATTCCTATGGTCCATTCCCTTTGAATCTGTTGTTTTATTGTTTTTTGTTTTGTTTTGTTTTTTTCTTTTTCTTTTTACTGCTGGATTAATAGAAAATTGAAAGTAACAAAGTGACAGCTTCCTTTTCCTGCCTTTTGGGACATGCACTCTTGGAACCTAGGTACCATTCCTTGACGGCTACATGGAGATGCTGTGCAGAAGTTCCAGCTGACAGTCTCAGCTAAGGGCCTAGCAAACAGCCAGCATTCACCAGCAAATACATATGTAAAGAGACCTCTAGGTGATTCTCACTGTTGGGTCACACCCAGCCTTCTGCTCTCTCCCTGATAGCCCAGAGGTAAAGCAGAGGCAAGCCAGAGCTGGTGGGCCCTGTCCAAATTCCTGACCCACGGAGTCCATGAGCACTCAAATGGTTGTTTTATGCTACTCTGCTTTGAAGCCGCTGGTTATGCAGCAATTGATAACTGGGGCATCATCCACTGGGACCTACTTCTCACTTGGGCAGAGGCTCTGAACAGGCTAGCAGCAGCTCTGATGTAAGCCATTTCAGAAATACTGTGTCAGGCTGTGCTCACCAAATTGGATCCTCAGGTGCACACCCCATCACTCCTGTTTCACAGAGCCAGCCGGTATACAGGGCTCTTGGCTTATCTCTCCTGACTCCTCCCTCTCCACTGCCTCAAATCTCACACCATGTTTTATCTACACTCCTACTTCTCAAACACAGCTCTCTTGTCTCTGGGTCTTTACCAGTGCTGACACCTCTACCTGAAATATCTTTCCTCTTTTCACACCCTCCATCTGCACTGCTGTCTTCTCACCTTCTAACTTGGCTCTCCAAAACTGTCAGTAATGCAGAGGATTTCCGTATTCTTTCATTCTGAACTGACCATAACACTGAAAGTTCAGTGGCTTCCCCAGGAACTTCCAGCTATCCCTTGCAGATATAGTAGACATGCCCTTCGACAGAAACAAGGGGAGAAACATGGCTGCCAGCCAGATTCTAGAATCACCACCTTAATATTTGTCATCCTGCAATGGACTCAGATGAAAAGTTTGAAAACTCATTCCCACAAAAGAATGATGCAAATTCAAGAAGTCTTAAAGTCAAGTTTACCTGTTAAAGCAATGGCATGCAGCAGAAACTCTTCAGGATGCTTTAATCTCTTACTGACTAGAACCTCAGAGTAAGCAGAAGTGAAAAATAGCCTAGAAATCACATTTAGCTTTCATTTCATTTGGCGCCAGGAAAGCTGTGATGAGGTAGTGTTGGACCAGCCATAACATGACAACCCACGGCCTAAGCCGGCTGCAACGGCACGCATCTGAGATGCCTGAGCTCAAAACTAAAACTCTGGAGGTTTAACAGAACATTTTAAGAGCTATGATCAGGAGCAATTCCTTTCTTTCTGATGATTTTCTGCACTTCTACTTTTGATTTGTTTTTCTCCCTATAATTCCTACCATGAAACAATTAAAACAAAAAGTGACTGGACTTGAAAATGATCGCTTTGGTTTAAAAAAAAAAAGTCCACACTATGAAATAGATGCTGCTCTCAAATAAAATCTTCTACATGTTATGAAATGAGACAGCCCTAATCTCTCAAATAACAAAGATTAGGCAAAAATGATAGAATGTGAATGTCAAAGAGACTCACAGGAATAAATGGAAAATTGATAGATGCTCTGGAGTCTCCAAAATGCTTTTTAAAAATCTTAGCACATTCTGTGATATAATACAAAATCTGTGGCATTCCATGGGAAAATAAATGTTTATTTCCAATATAAGCTTTGAAATGTGTAAATAAAAGCAGACAGGCTCTTTTCTCCAATGTTGAAGGTGCTGATATGCTAATAAACATTTCAATGAAAAGGAGATATTATCTCTGAATTAAAGAAAGCGATGTCTGCCTATCTCACTCCTCCCTGTCTACCTGTCTTTCCTTTTTTTTCCTTCTGTCATCTCAATTTTTTGCCTGCTCTATCTCTTTTTTATTTTATTATTACTTGCCCTTTCATTCTCCTTCTCCCTATAACTCTCTCTTCAATCAAAGTGACCTATTTCTTGTGGTCCTACTTTGTGCAGGTCAATTTGCTGCACCTCAGGACTACGTGAATGCAACATGGGGTCCTTGTGAGACTGAAAAGTACAATCAAGCCAAAATACAGGCGAAGAACCCAGAGAGTCACAATCGGGCAGTGTCAGACTACAAGTGCTGGACTGCTTAAGAGCTGGGCCTTAGGAGACAAGCAGACACTGGCATCCTGGGAAAGTATTCAGCCAAGGGATACTGGGAGCAACAAAACAGGGGAAGGAGAGTGCTGTATTTGCTGACAAGTACAGTCAAGTAGACTGTTTAGTCTTTGGTGCAGGATTCACATAGCAAAGTGGTAAGAGGCAGGGTTACAAAAGCAGATGGGATCCAAATGATAGGGGCTTTGAACGCTGGGCAAAGGGATTTAGACCAGACTGTCTACCATGAAGAGCCAGTGGCATTTTTCTGGTGTTTTTTTTTTTTGTTTTTTTTTTTTTGTGGGATTTTTAAAAAACTATTTCTGAGAATCTACCCTTCCCTATCCTTTCATTCAGGCCAACTGTTCTCTAGTTATAGTTATAGAACATAATGTTGCATTCTTCATTCTATTCTCTATCATGAGAGTAGGTGAGCTAAAATTTCATGTGTATCTTTTTAAGTCACCTACATTGCTTGGGTTTCTGTGAATGAGTAACCAAAAAATAATAATAATAATACTCATGTCTCATTGTTTAGAAATAAAAGATTTTGAAGATCATCTTTTAGGTAAAAAGGAAAAAGATAAGATAAATCCAAGTCCACTATAAAATCTAAGAAATAAGTCATTTGGGATATCCAACCTATTCCACAGAGATCTCCAAGAATATAGCTAAGTACTTCTGATTTAAATGGAGTCTGGCTTGCAATCCTTGATATGGCCTTTCTTGATTCCTCACTAAAACACTGATAAAATCAAAGAAAACTATAAAACCACACCCCCATAAAACATAATAGTGATAGACAACTTATTACTAGATTCTAAGAAGTACTTCAAATAAATCCGTGGTTCACAAACATGAATGAAAATGTATGCTTGTAGGGGTGCCTGGGTGGCTCAGTGGTTGAGTGTCTGCCTTCAGCTCAGGTCATTATCCTAGGGTCCTGGGATCGAGTACCACATCAGGCTCCCTGAAGGGAGCCTACTTCTCCCTCTGCCTGTATCTCTGCCTCTCTGTGTGTGTCTCTCATGAATAAATAAAATCCTTAAAAAAATAAAATAAAATGTATGCTTGTAGGGCCTCAGAGACCCTGGTCTGAAGGACCTCAAGCCTGAGGAGTCAGATGTTGTTTACTCTCCCACCTCCCTCAACTCACTGATCTTTCTCCATCACTTTCCTCAGACTGAAACTCCCAGAAAATACTAAGGCAAGAACTAGACAGTGAATGTTGCATTATTACTCCCTTTTCAGTTGCTGCACACTGAGAAGACCTTTTTTCTTCCCCAAGAGAGCTTTGAAAAACCATGGAAAAAGGTGGGAAAATATCCAGGGTCTCAGAGGAAGTGCACCCTCTTGAAAATGCTTTCCTTACAGGAATCAGAAGAAATTCTGAGAATTTGTTCGGCAGCCCCAACTGGATACTGTCCAAGAAGCTGTGCCCTCTAAGGTACCCAGAGAAGAGCCCATTAAGGAGAGAAAGAGTCAAGAATAAAAGACAATAAGATGAGTTTTGAAAACAGTGAATTGAGTGCAAGAGAAGCTGTGTGGCCCAAGGAAGATTTCCACAAAAACTAAAATTGCACTAACAAAAATAAAACTCATAGAGAATCTAGTAAAGAGTGGAATTCACACTCTAGAAAATCAAATCAGAAAAGAGGATGAGGAAAACATCGGCACTGCCTTCTCTATTTGCATGCATTTCCTGTAAATGAATCAAGAGTTCAACGTGCAACGAAGAAACTGGGAAGGAAATTAGCTATAATCTTACTAGGAGTATTACAAAATAAAGGCATAACCTGAAATTACGAGAGGCCATTCCTCTCTAACAAGGTGGACACAAGGTCTCATTTGGTCTTAGCTACAACAGAGAAATAGATGGCATCTCATAGCAAGTTCATAGTGCAAAGGCACTGCCAGGGTTGAAATCCTGGATTCATTACTAAGTGACCTTGGCCAAGTTACTTTCTTTTTGCCTAAAAAAACAAAATTATAAGTAAATTTACCATGGGAAATCATAGCTCTCTCTTTAAGGGATGGCTGTGAGGACTGAAAATGCTTATGCCATGCAAAGCACTTAATCTGTTATACACACAGCAAATGCCCAATAAGTCAGTTGCTGTTGTGTTAGTGCTGTTATTCAAATCAGAGGAAAGAATTATATACATAGCCCTAGAGATGGAGAGAAAAACATTAAAATAATTAAAGAAGCCAAAAAGAAAAAAAAAGCAAACTTCTAAGTTTGCTTTTGGAAGTTTTGGAATTAGTTGTAATTCTTGCAACAGGGGCATGGGGAGGGACGGTATGGAATCCCATATACTCAAATCAAAAGGAAGAACTGCATAATTTAAACCAGAAGGAGCCAACTTCACCTACAGGCAATGCACTGGGAGTCCCCTGTTACCATAACAACAATACTATGCTATCGCTACCACACTAGACCCTATGCATTCTGGTCAAAAATCTCTAGTCAATAAGCATCCTCAGCATCCAGTTCTCCCCAGACAGTAACACCAACTTGTTTGGAATGGCAACCTCCATTTATTTTAGATAATTCAATCTAGTGGGTGTCTTTTCCCTCCAGGAAGTTTTGCGTTGAATGCAGAAATGATAAAGTGAATCAAACCCACAGAATTAATATTTTTGTGGTAAATGTAGGAATAAGTTTCTAATCTTTGGACAATATTTGTATGTGTAGTATATAAAAAGGTTTAATGTTTAAGAAAATGCACCATATTGGTGAATATGGCAGATTAGACTTGGGATTTCAATTTAAAAGGTGTAATTGAGTAATGGATTTTAGACTTTTACCTTTAAGTGGGAAGATTTAGAGAATTTAATCAAGTTTAAAAGTATTGGAATGGTTAGGAGAACGTGTGATTTGTTATTTAAGGTTAGCTTATTAGATTTATTGGAGTTGTTAAGGTTTGGCTAGTAGGGCAGGCATTTGAAAAACTTAACAAGAAAACTGAATGTATCAAATGTATAAATGGATTTTAAATAATTATGGGGATTTTATTAACTAAGTTGTAAAGGGACATGCTTGGGAGTTGAATGAGTTCAACTTAAATTGATCAAACATTACTCAAAGGCTCCCTTGAAAGCAATTGTTAAAATTTACTAGATTCATAAATCAAATAATAATGTAAGGTGAACTTAAAGGTTTGAGAAAAGCTAGATTAAAAAAAAAAACCTGTATCTTTAATAAGGTGAATATTAAATTAAAACCTTGAATAACAGCATAGCCTTTCTCCCTACACAAAATCAGCCCTCAGGCATAAAACAAAATCACAATTGACATGGAGATCCCATCTAAGAGTTATAAGAGTTTCTGAAAAAGAAACCCATATAAGCGAAACAAGAGCAACAATTCTATGTGACTGAAAATTACCTCCCAAAGCTAGAAAAAATGACTTGTATATACAGGTATACCTTGTTTTATTGCACTTCAATTTATTTTGCTGTGCAGACTTTGTGCTTTTTATAAATTAAAGGTTTGTGATGACCCTGTATCAAGCAAGTCTACCAGTGCCACTTTTCCAACAGCATTTGCTCACTTTGTGTCTCTGTGTCACATTTAAGTAATTCTCATAATATTTCAAACTTTTGCATTCTTATTATATTTGTGAGGGTGATCTGTGATCATGTGATCCTTGATGTTACTACTGTAATTGTTTTTGGGGGGGTGCCACAAATCATACACATTTAAGACAATAAATTCAATTGATAAATGTTATGTGTGTGTTCTGACCGCTCCACCAACTGGCTGTTCCTCCATCTCCCATCTCCCTCCCTCTCCTAGGGCTTCCATGTTCCCTGAGACACAACAATACTGAAATTAGGCCAATTAATCACCTTGCAATGGCCTGTTAATTGTTCAAGTGAAAGGAAGAGTCATACATTTCTGAGTTTAAATCAAAAGCTAGAAATGATTTAAGCTTAGTCGGGAAGGCATGTCAAAAGCCAACACAGGCTGAAAGCTAGGCCTATTGCTCCAGTCAGCCAAGCTGTGAATGCAAAGGAGCAGTTCTTGGAGAAGAGTTTCTCCAGTGAACACATACATGATAAGGAGGTAAAATAGCCTCATTGCTGATATGGAGAAAGTTTTAGTGTTCTGTGTAGAAGATCAAATCAGCCACAACATTCCCTTGAGATGAAGCCAAAACCAGAGCAAAGCCCTATCTCTCTTTAATTCTATGAAGGCTAAGGACCCTACAGAAGAAAAGTCTGAAGCCCTCAGAGGTTGGTTTATGAAGTTTAAGGAGAGAAGCTGTCTCTGTAAGATAAAAGTGCAACATAAGGCAGCAAGTGCTGATGTAGAAGCTTCAACAAGTTCTCCAGAAGACCTGGCTAAGATAATTAAAGTGGTTTTACTAAACACTAGATTTTAATGCAGACAAACTGCCTTCTATTGGAAGAAAATCCCATCAAGGACTCTTTCATAGCTAGAGAGGAAAAGTCAATGCCTGGCTTCAAAGTTTCAAAGGATGGGCTAACTCCCTTGTTAGAAGCCAAAGCAGCTGGTGACTCTAAGTTGAAGCCAGGGCTCATTTACCATCCTGAAAATCCCAGGGCCTTTAAGAATTATGCTGAGTCTACTCATTCTGTGCTCTATCAACAAAACAACAAAGCCTAGACAATGGTATATTTATTTACAACATGGCCTACTGAATATTTTAAGCCCACTGTTGAGAATACTGCTCAGAAAAAGAGATTTTTTTCAAAATATTGCTACTTACTGAAAATGCACCTGATCACCCAAAAACTCTGATGGAGATGGACAAGAATATGAATGTTTTCATGCCTACTAACACAACATTCATGCTGCAGCCCATCAATCATGGAGTAATTTCAACTTTCAAGTCTTATCCTTTAAAAAACACATCTCGTAAGGCAATAGCTGCCATAGATAGTGATTCTTCTGATGGATGTGGGCAAAATACGGGCGCTGAGGAGGGCACTTGACGGGATGAGCACTGGGTGTTATTCTGTATGTTGGCAAATTGAACACCAATAAAAAATAAATTTATTATTAAAAAAAAAGAAAATCTTCTGGAAAGGATTTATCATTTGAGATGCCATTAAGAACATGTGTGATTCTGGGAAGAGGCCAAAATATCAACATTAACAGGATTTTGGAAGAAGTTGATTCCAACTTTCATAGATGACTTTCAGGAGTTCAAGACTTCAGTGAAAGAAGTCACTGCAAATATGGTGGAAACAGCAAGATAACTAGATTTAAAAGCAAAACCTGAAGATGTAACTGAACTGCTTCAATCTCATGGTAAAACTTCAATGGATAATGAATTGTTCCTTATGGATGAGCAAAGAACATGGTTTCTTGAGATGGAATCTACTCCTGGTGAAGATGCCATGAAGACTGTTGACATTACAACAAAAGATTTAGAATATATCACATGAACTTAGTTGATAAAGCAATGGCAGAGTTTGAGAAGACTGACTCCAATTCTGGAAGAAGTTCTACTGAGGGTAAAATGCTATCAAACAGCATTACATGATATAGAGAAATCATTCATGAAAGGAAGAGTCAATCATTGTGACAGACTTCACTGCTGTCTGATTTTAAGAAATTGCCACAGCCACCCCAAACTTCAGCAACCACCACCCTCATCAGTCAGCAGCCATCCACATTGAGAGAAGACCCTCTGCCAGAAAAAATATCATGACTAACTGAAAGTTCAGATGATTCTTAGCATTTTTAACAACAAAGTATTTTCTAATTAAGGTATGTACTTTTTTTTAGACATAATGCTCCCGAACACTTCATAGACTACAGTATAATATAAAAATAACTTTTATATGCACTGGGAAACCAAAAAACTCATTTGACTTACTTTATTGAGATATTCACTTTACTGCAGAGGTTTGGAACTAAACCCACAGTATCTCCAATATATGCCTAAACAGACCAGTAAGCAGGGGCTTACTGCATTCTAGGAAAAATTAAGAACTGATTTTACATTTTAGAAAAAAATTTAATTACAAAGATAAATTTAAAAAATTACATTAGGCTCCTGATAGAAAAAAAAAGGAAAAGGTGATACACAAGGGAGAAAAAAAATCAGGCTGGCCAGTCTTCTCTTTATAACAAAAGCTGGAGGGTTACAGATCAACATCTACAGAGTTTGAACAGAAACAGTTACTATCTAAATATTTCTATTTCACCAACTTGTTATCCACTTGTTATGAAGCAAAGATAAAAACATTCCTAGATATATAAGAACTCTAAATACATTACAATGAACAAAGATAAATTAAAAACAGGAGCTTAGAAATCAGGCAGTCATGTATAAGAGGATTGTGATGAACATTATATGAGTTAAGGAGTAAAGCTTAAATAATTACAAATATTTTTTCAGGTCAAATGGCATTAAGCACAGTCATTTAACTTCTTCCTCCCCACTTTCCCAATAAAATCAGGGGAAATCCTTTATCTGCAAGCCTGAAAGAGAAGAACAGCATTCACATGGCAAAATTTTAAAAACACTCTCATCCAATGAAGATAATGATATTGAGAGAAGGTCCAGAATGTGTTCCATTCATATTGCCCCCTCCTAAAAAAGAGCGGCAAACCCAGGATTTAAGTGAAAGAAGCCCTGGCTGAATCATACTAACATTCCTAAGCTGGAGGCCTGGGCTGGACTTTTAGACAAACAGGAGCCAATTGCACTCCACTCCATCCCTCATGAGCATTAACACTAGAAAGGATGTGGCCCAGGATCCATTCGACAAAAGAAAGCAGAAAGCTGGCACAGTATCAGAGATCTCGTGGGCTATGTTGCAGAAAGAGACTGGATGCTGGTTATAAGGATCAAGCCACAGCTTGATCCAGACATGGTGCATGCAGAAAACTGAATCTCTGTTTCAGAAGTTTCACTAAGCCTAGAGAACAAAGACCATCCACTGATATTTACTTATTTATTCATTCAACAAATATTTATTGTCAACCAACTAGGAAATTAAATAGCATGATCCTTGTGATCCAAAGCTTACAGTCAATAGAGGATTGAGACAAATAGATAGGCGATGGTGATGATAGATAAATAGGTGAAGAATGTAGAGCCAGCAGATAAATCCACAGAGGCATCCAGATCAGACTTTAACAATTGGGAAAGTCTTGCTAAAGGAAATTGTTTGTATTCGAAAAATGAGGTGTGGTAGGTGAAAGATTTGGAATCCAGGCAAGTGGAGAAGTATGTCAGAGAGCACTCTGGGCAGAGAAAGAGCAAGAGTTAAGCCAAGAACCAAGAGAACTTGATGTATTTAGGATATGAAAGAGGCAAGAAGGGTCCAAGACATAGAGAACCTTGTGACTCATGCTTAAAACTGAATCTCAACCCAAGAACAGTGTAAGAGTGCTGAAGGATTTTTAAGCAGTGGAATACAATCTAATTTCCATTGTGAAGGATGATTTTGCTAAGAAAAAATTAGAATGGAGACCATAAGACTAATGACAGGGTGAGAAGACTGTAATAATTGAGGGGATTTATGATCATGACTGACCTAGACAGCTGGTTGTGAGAACATCAGATCTGAGAGATCTGATGTACAGATCTGAGTATATCAGATCTGAGAGAGATACTGAAACAATAGGATGTGGGGGTTAATTTTACGTTAGTTACCTATTGCTGCAAAATAATTACCACTAATCCCGCATAAACACATTTTTTATCTCATAATTTTGATAGATTAGGAGTCAGGGCATGTCTTCTGCTTCTTGGTCCCATACAAGTCTACCATCAAAGTGTTGGCCAGGGCTAGAGTCTCATCTGATGGTTTCATGGAGAAGGAACTACTTTAAGCCTCATGGTTTTTGACAGGATTTGCAGCATGTGGACGGAGGGTTTTTGTTCCTTCCTATATGGAACATTCCTCTGCAACATGGTAGCTCGCTTCAGCAAAGCCAGGAAATGATAGAATGTGCTGGCATGGAAGAAGTCATAATCTTTTTTACCTAATCATGGAAATGACATGCCATCTATTATATACAAGCAAGTTGCTAGGCCAGCCCATAGTTAAGGGGAGGGAATTATACAAAAACATGAATTACACAAAGACAAAGTAGGGATCACTGGAACTATTTTTGAGTCTGACTGGCTATGTGGATTGAGGTGAATAAGAGGGTAGATGGTTGAATTAGTTATTGGGATTTCTGAAGTAATAACCAATTTTTGCCATTAAGTAATGAGATGAGTTTTGGGTATTTTGAGTTTGGGGAACCTGTAGCACATCCATGTTGAGTTGGGTAATACTTGTTGGGACATAGGGTTTTCATCCTTGGTATAGCCATTTGGCCTAAGGGTAGGAAAGGTCACTTCTCAATAGATTATCAAAGTGTTGACAGTTGATGAAATGACCCAAGGAAAGTGAATAAATAAAAACCTATGACATGTGACAATTAAACATAATGGTAGAAAGTGTTTTAAGAAAGTACCTCCTGAAGATGAATCTCCAGAGACAAGATCTAGTCATCCATATTTTTTAAAAGCAATACAGGTGATTGTGTTGTGCAACCAGGCTTGAAAGCCACTGTAATGTGTTCATTAAAAAACAGACTAAACATATTCAGTTGACCTTTGAACAAAGCAGACTTGAATAGCACAGGTCCACTTGTATGCAGATTTTTTTCAATAAATACAGTCAAGTACTATAAATGCATTTTCCTTTCCTCATGATTTTCTTAATTACATTTCCTTTGTGGAGGAGAGGCAAGATGGCAGAAGAGTAGGGTCCCCAAATCACCTGTCTCCACCAAATTACCTAGATAACCTTCAAATCATCCTGAAAATCTACAAATTCGGCCTGAGATTTAAAGAGAGACCAGCTGGAATGCTACAGTGAGAAGAGTTCACGCTTCTATCAAGGTAGGAAGACAAGGGGAAAATAAATAAAGAAACAAAAGGCATCCAAGGGAGAGGGGCCCAGCGAGGAGCCGGGTTAAGGCCAGAGCGAGGGTCCTCAGGACAGGAGAGCCCCGACCTGAAGAAGCAGGAGCTGCACCAATCTTCCCGGAGGGAAAGGCCTCGCAGGGAGTTGGAGCAGAACCCAGGAGGGTGGGGATGCCCTCGGGCTCCCTGGGACAGTAAGAGACACCTGCATGCCCAGGAGAGTGCGCCATACCCCGCAGTCAAACTCCCTAAAAGACTGCAGCGGGCACGGCTGCACCTGGAGAAGCTCGGAGGGGCTCAGGCGGCGGCTCTGCGCAGAGGGGGCTGCGCGGCCGTGAGCAGCTCGGAGGGGCTCGGGCGGCGGTTCCGCGAAGGGGGTTGCGGCCAGGAGCGCGAATCCAACAGCGCAAGCTCTAGAGCACTGGGCGCCGGGACACAGCCCAGGATCCTGCCACCCCCCGGGACAGGCAGAGGCCGGGAGGCCCAGGACAGCAAGGACGCTCCTGCCCCGAGCTGAGCAGATCAGCAGCCCCGCCCCGGAGCCTCCAGGCCCTGCAGACGGAGAGCTCTGTAGTTACTGCGGGAGCTGACTCCAGGGCTCCAGAGCTGGCCGCCGCCACTGCAGTTGTTCCTCCTGGGGCCTCACGGGATAAACAACCCCCACTGAGCCCTGCACCAGGCAGGGGGCAGAGCAGCTCCCCCAAGTGCTAACACCTGAAAATCAGCACAACAGGTCCCTCCCCTAGAAGACCAGCTAAAAGGACAAGTTCCAGGGGAAGTCAAGGGACTTAAAGTATACAGAATCAGAAGATACTCCCCCGTGGTGTTTTGTTTTGTTTTGTTTTGTTTTGTTTTGTTTTGTTTTGTTTTTGTATTTGTTTTTGTTTTTGTTTGCTTTTTGATTTCTGTTTGCTTCACCCACCCTTTTTTCCCTTTCTTTTTCTTTCTCTTTTTCTTCTCTTTTTTCTTTTTTTCTTTCTTTTTTTCTTTTTTCTTTTCTCTTTTCTTTCCTTCTTTCTCTCTCTTTTTCTCCTTTTCCCAATACAACTTGTTTTTGGCCATTCTGCACTGAGCAAAATGACTAGAAGGAAAACCTCACCTCAAAAGAAAGAATCAGAAACAGTCCTCTCTCCCACAGAGTTACAAAATCTGGATTAAAATTCAATGTCAGAAAGCCAATTCAGAAGCACTATTATACAGCTACTGGTGGCTCTAAAAAAAAGCATAAAGGACTCAAGAGACTTCATGACTGCAGAATTTAGATCCAATCAGGCAGAAATTAAAAAGCAATTGAATGAAATGCAATCCAAACTAGAAGTCCTAACGACGAGGGTTAACAAGGTGGAAGAACGAGTGAGTGACATAGAATACAAGTTGATGGCAAAGAGAGAAACTGAGGGAAAAAGAGACAAACAATTAAAAGACCATGAAGATAGATTAAGGGAAATAAACGACAGCCTGAGGAAGAAAAACTTACATTTAATTGGGGTTCCCGAGGGCGCCGAAAGGGCCAGAGGGCCAGAATATGTATTTGAACAAATCATAGCTGAAAACTTTCCTAATCTGGGAAGGGAAACAGGCATTCAGATTGAGGAAATAGAGAGAATCCCCCCCCTAAAATCAATAAAAACCGTTCAACACCTCCACATCTAATACTTAAGCTTGCAAATTCCAAAGATAAAGAGAAGATCCTTAAAGCAGCAAGAGACAAGAAATCCCTGACTTTTATGGGGAGGAGTATTAGGGTAACAGCAGACCTCTCCACAGAGACCTGGCAGGCCAGAAAGGGCTGGCAGGATATATTCAGGGTCCTAAATGAGAAGAACATGCAACCAAAAACACTTTATCCAGCAAGGCTCTCATTCAAAATGGAAGGAGAGATAAAGGGCTTCCAAGACAGGCAGGAACTGAAAGAATATGTGACCTCCAAACCAGCTCTGCAAGAAATTTTAAGGGGGACTCTTAAAATTCCCCTTTAAGAAGAAGTTCAGTGGAACAATCCACAAAAACAAGGACTGAATAGATATCATGATGACACTAAACTCATATCTCTCAATAGTAACTCTCAACGTGAATGGGCTTAATGACCCCATCAAAAGGTGCAGGGTTTCAGATTGGATAAAAAAGCAGGACCCATCTATTTGCTGTCTACAAGAGACTCATTTTAGACAGAAGGACACCTACAGCCTGAAATTAAAAGGCTGGAGAACCATTTACCATTCAAAAGGCCCTCAAAAGAAACAGGGGTAGCCATCCTCATATCAGTTAAACTAAAATTTACCCCGAAGACTGTAGTGAGAGATGAAGAGGGACACTATATCATACTTAAAGGATCTATCCAACAAGAGGACTTAACAATCCTCAATATATATGCCCCGAATGTGGGAGCTGCCAAATATTTAAATCAATTAATAACCAAAATGAAGAAATACTTAGATAATAATACACTTATACTTGGTGACTTCAATCTAGCTCTTTCTATACTCGATAGGTCTTCTAAGCACAACATCTCCAAAGAAACGAGAGCTTTAAATGATACACTGGACCAGATGGATTTCACAGAAATCTACAGAACTTCACATCCAAACTCAACTGAATACACATTCTTCTCAAGTGCACATGGAACTTTCTCCAGAATAGACCACATACTGGGTCACAAATTGGCTCTGAACCGATACCAAAAGATTGGGACCGTCCCCTGAATATTCTCAGACCTTAATGCCTTGAAATTAGAACTAAATCACAAGAAGTTTGGAAGGACCTCAAACACATGGAGGTTAAGGACCATCCTGCTAAAAGATAAAAGGGTCAACCAGGAAATTAAGGAAGAATTAAAAAGATACCTGGAAACTAATGAGAATGAAGATACAAGCATTCAAAATCTTTGGGATGCAGCAAAAGCAGTCCTAAGGGGGAAATACATCTCAATACTAGCATCCATTCAAAAACTGGAAAGAACTCAAATACAAAAGCTAACCTTACACCTAAAGGAGCTAGAGAAAAAACAGCAGACAGATCCTACACCCAGCAGAAGAAGAGAGTTAATTAAGATTCAAGCAGAACTCAACGAAATCGAGACCAGAAGAACTGTGGAACAGATCAACAGAACCAGGAGATGGTTCTTTGAAAGAATTAATAAGAGAGATAAACCATTAGCCAACCTTATTAAAAAGAAGAGAGGGAAGACTCAAATTAATAAAATCATGAATGAGAAAGGATAGATCACTACCAACACCAAGGAAATACAAACGATTTTAAAAACATATTATGAACAGGTATACGCCAATAAATTAGGCAATCTAGAAGAAATGGACGCATTCCTGGAAAGCCACAAACTACCAAAACTGGAACAGGAAGAAATTGAAAACCTGAACAGGCCAATAACCAGGGAGGAAATTGAAGCAGTCATCAAAAACCTCCCAAGACACAGAAGTCCAGGGCGAGATGGCTTCCCAGGGGGAATTCTATCAAACGTTTAAAGAAGAAACCATACCTATTCTACTAAAGCTGTTTGGAAAGATAGAAAGAGATGGAGTACTTCCAAATTCGTTCTATGAGGCCAGCATCACCTTAATTCCAAAACCAGACAAAGACCCCACCAAAAAGGAGAATTACAGACCGATATCCCTGATGAACATGGATGCAAAAATTCTCAACAAGATACTAGCCAATCGGATCCAACAATACATTAAGAAAATTATTCACCATGACCAAGTAGGATTTATCCCCAGCACACAAGGCTGGTTCAACACTCGTAAAACAATCAATGTGATTCATCATTATCAGCAAGAGAAAAACCAAGAACCATATGATCCTCTCATTGGATGCAGAGAAAGCATTTGACAAAATACAGCATCCATTCCTGATCAAAACTCTTCAGAGTGTAGGGATAGAGGGAACATTCCTCGACATCTTAAAAGCCATCTACGAAAAGCCCACAGCAAATATCATTCTCAATGGGGAAGGACTGGGAGCCTTTCCCCTAAGATCAGGAACAAGACAGGGATGTCCACTCTCACCACTGCTATTCAACATAGTACTGGAAGTCCTAGCCTCAGCAATCAGACAACAAAAAGACATTAAAGGCATTCAAATTGGCAAAGAAGAAGTCAAACTCTCCCTCTTCGCCGATGACATGATACTCTACATAGAAAACCCAAAAGCCTCCACCCCAAGATTGCTAGAACTCATACAGCAATTTGGCAACGTGGCAGGATACAAAATCAATGCCCAGAAATCAATGCCATTTCTATACACTAACAATGAGACTGAAGAAAGAGAAATTAAGGAGTCAATCCCATTTACAATTGCACCCAAAAGCATAAGATACCTAGGAATAAACCTAACCAAAGAGGTAAAGGATCTATACCCTAAAAACTATAGAACACTTCTGAAAGAAATTGAGGAAGTCACAAGAGATGGAAAAATATTCCATGCTCATGGATTGGCAGAATTAATATTGTGAAAATGTCAACGTTACCCAGGGCAATTTACACGTTTAATGTAATCCCTATCAAAACACCATGGACTTTCTTCAGAGAGTTAGAACAAATTATTTTAAGATTTGTGTGGAATCAGAAAAGACTCCGAATAGCCAGGGGAATTTTAAAAAAGAAAACCATAGCTGGGGGCATCACAATGCCAGATTTCAGGTTGTACTACAAAGCTGTGGTCATCAAGACAGTGTGGTACTGGCACAAAAACAGACACATAGATCAATGGAACAGAATAGAGAACCCAGAAGTGGACCCTGAACTTTATGGTCAACTAATATTCGATAAAGGAGGAAAGACTATCCATTGGGAGAAAGTCTCTTCAATAAATGGTGCTGGGAAAATTGGACAGCCACATGCAGAAGAATGAAACTAGACCACTCTCTTTCACCATACACAAAGATAAACTCAAAATGGATGAAAGATCTAAATGTGAGACAAGATTCCATCAAAATCCTAGAGGAGAACACAGGCAACACCCTTTTTGAACTCGGCCACAGTAACTTCTTGCAAGATACATCCACGAAGGCAAAAGAAACAAAAGCAAAAATGAACTATTGGGACTTCATCAAGATAAGAAGCTTTTGCACAGCAAAGGATACAGTCAACAAAACTCAAAGACAACCTACAGAATGAGAGGAGATTTTTGCAAATGATGTATCAGGTAAAGGGCTAGTTTCCAAGATCTATAAAGGACTTATTAAACTCAACACCAAAGAAACAAACAATCCAATCATGAAATGGGCAAAAGACATGAACAGAAATCTCACAGAGGAAGACTTAGACATGGCCAACATGCACATGAGAAAATGCTCTGCATCACTTGCCATCAGGGAAATAGAAATCAAAACCACAATGAGATACCACCTCACACCAGTGAGAATGGGGAAAATTAACAAGGCTGGAAACCACAAATGTTGGAGAGGATGCGGAGAAAAGGGAACCCTCTTGCACTGTTGGTGGGAATGTGAACTGGTGCAGCCACTCTGGAAAACTGTGTGTAGGTTCCTCAAAGAGTTAAAAATAGACCTGCCCTACGACCCAGCAATTGCACTGTTGGGGATTTACCCCAAAGATACAGATGCAATGAAACGCCGGGATACCTGCACCCCGATGTTTCTAGCAGCAATGTCCACAATAGCCAAACTGTGGAAGGATCCTCGGTGTCCATCGAAAGATGAATGGATAAAGAAGATGTGGTTTATGTATACAATGGAATATTACTCAGCCATTAGAAACGACAAATACCCACCATTTGCTTCGACGTGGATGGAACTGGAGGGTATTATGCTGAGTGAAGTGAGTCAATCGGAGAAGGACAAACATTATATGTTCTCATATACTCCCCATTTGGGGAATTTAAATAATAGTGAAAGGGAATATAAGGGAAGGGAGAGAAATGTGTGGGAAATATCAGACAGGGAGACAGAACATGGAGACTCCTGACTCTGCAAAACGAACTAGGGGTGGTGGAAGGGGAGGAGGACGGGGGTTGGGGGTGAATGGGTGACGGGCACTTAGGGGGGCACTTGATGGGATGAGCACTGGGTGTTATTCTGTATGTTGGTAAATTGAACACCAATAAAAAATAAATTTAGTATAAAAAAATAAATAAATAACATTTCCTTTTCTTAGCTTATCTTTGTAAGAATACAGTATATAATAGCTATTACATACAAAACATGTATTAAATGTTTATGTTACCAGTAAGGTTTCCAGTCAACACTAAGGTAACAATAGTTAAGTTTCTGTGGATTCAAAAGTTAAATGCGTATTTTCAACTGTGTAGGGGATCAGTAACCCCAAGCCCTGCATTGTTCAAGAATCTACTGTATATATCTAAACTTTAATAATGGTTATTTCCAGGAGGGAGGCAGGATTATAGTTGATCTTTATTTTCTCTTTTCTGCTTTTCTACCTTCTATCCTAAACATATTTCTTTCATAAAAAGGAAATCAAGTTGTTCTTTTTAAAAATAATTCTACCAAAAACAAGTAGCATTTATCTAAGTACTATAAAGGAAATTTTATTAATATAATACATCATATTGAAGGGGTTCAGAACAAGCCTTCCCAAAATGTGCTGCTTTGCTATGTGGATTATGTTGAGCTGAAGTCAATCAAGGCTCAAACACTCAGGAAGAGCTTTACCTCACCTAAAAGAATTTAGGGGGTCACCTGGATAGCTCAGTCGGTTAAGTGTCTGCTTTCAGCTCCAGGTCATGATCTTGGGATCCAGCCCTTTGTGTCGTGGGTCAGGCTCCCTGTTCAGAGGGGAGCCTGCTTCTCCCTCTCCCTCTGCTCCTCCTCCCCCACTTCTGAGTGCACTATCTCTGTCAAATAAATAAATGAAATCTTTTAAAAGGGAAAATAATTTAGATAGAGGGCTTGTTCCAGAAAGAGAATTATGACCACAGATAACTACAAAGAATATGTGCTAGATGTGGTAAACTGTCGGGAGTTTGGCAGGGCTTGAAGATCAAACTTCTCTCTGGTTCCCACTGAGTCTGTAGTACGACAAACATTTGTTACCAAACATCTGCTCTTCTCATCTTCCTATAAATTGTCTCCATCCCCTTTGAAACCTCAGACTCCTACCCCCTTCTTCAGCTCATAATGGCATATAAACCTCAATTGCCTGACCACATGTGAGTCTCATACTTCCGTGAGGTTCCCATACATACATAATCACAAGATTCCATCAAAATCCTAGAGGAGAACACAGGCAACACCCTTTTGGAACTCAGCCACAGTAACTTCTTGCAAGATACATCCACGAAGGCAAAAGAAACAAAAGCAAAAATGAACTATTGGGACTTCATCAGGATAAGAAGCTTTTGCACAGCAAAGGATACAGTCAACAAAACTCAAAGACAACCTACAGAATGGGAGAAGATATTTGCAAATGACGTATCAGATAAAGGGCTAGTTTCCAAGATCTATAAAGGGCAAACCGATGGATAATTGGAAATAGTTAACCTGCCACTCTAACATCCTAACTTCATCCAAGTGAATACAAATGTGTTGTGTTTTCTGTAATACTTTATACATTTACTATAATATGATAACACTATTTACTATAATGCTACATAGTATTTTATACTTACTGTAACACTGTATAAGCAATATACCTATCTCATGTTTACCACATTACCAGCCTATAAGGCCCCACTGGCTTGATTATTACTAGGTCTAGACTTTTCCAGGAATCACTTCCCCAATTATTCCCCCCCTTGATTCTGGGGTGGACAGAAAAGGAGACCTAGGAGGAAGATGGCTATGGAAATGAACCCCATAACCCTTCTGCTCTTCATCTCACTTTCCCTAATTCTATCCAAAGCCTTCCTGCAGCTATTCTCACCTATGCTGGCCTCTTCAGAAAGGCCAACTTCTGACATTCATCTCTGGCCAAGAAAATAGTTCCTTCTACTTCCTATGAAAAGTCACCTTAAGGGTTTTCCCTTAGGAAAAAAAAAAGAGTTCATAGGCCCCAGAGATACAATTCTTCCCCAGAAACTACAATGGGCCAGTCCAAGCAACTCGGGTTAGGGATCATCAAAGTATTGTACCTGGAGCTACTCTCTCTGATACTCCACCCACTATACTCTGGGCAGCCTCCAGATGTTTTCCCTCAGGGGGACTTCACTTGAGTGCCCCCCGTGCCTCCCTTCACTATGGCTTTCTCTGGCAATCCAGTCCATTCCACAGCCTGACTTTATTAATGAGCCTCATTCTGTTATCCTCCCAGAAGCAACTCAAGCATGTGGCTGGGAATCTTTTTCACTGTCTCTAATGGCCCATGACAATTAAGAAGTTCCCTCTGTCATTCTGTCACTCATTATGGAGGCTGGTCTTCTCAGAGCATACAGAGAACGTAGATGGACAAAATTCTCTTTCTCCATAAGCCAGGCACAGCTTTCCACTGCCTTTCAAATCAGATTTTCAAAAATGAATTTTTCTATGTTGTATTATATACACCACATGCATATGTGTACATCCCTAAGTAATAAAAAAAATTATTATAAGTTGCTTTTTTGGGATAAAACAACCCAAACCTCTATTATATTCCAATAAGAACAAATAACTGAGAGAATATTTATTCATCCATTTAATAATATTATTTTTGACTTACAATGTATGTATTACAAGCATTACTAAAATGAGTAAAAGAATGATCTCTACTAACAAGTACAGGAAAAAGAGGTGAGCAAAATAATTGTGATATAATATGATATAAATTGTGATTAGAGTAGTATAAATAATGAAATATGATCGTTCCCTGAATTAAAAAAGAATTTCAAAAAAATCTTCCTGGAAGTGGGCCAACATTAAAATATATGTAAACAGAAATGTTTCAAGAGTAGGCTGAGGCAAGGTTGGGCTTTATTTTTTTTTCTTTTTCTTTTTGTTTTAAAGCAACCAAAAGGCTTATACAAATATTTCATAAAAATTTAATTCTGAGTTGGGATTCTTTTGGTTGCAAATTTTAGAAACCCAACTTAAACTTTTTGATTTATGGTAAAATAGGAACTTACTGGTTTTTGGAGGAATACTGGAGACATCTCAGGTGATCACAGAAAGGGTTAAGGACAGAGCTCTATTATGATTGGTCCAGTTTTTAATTAAGTAACATCCCTCGACCAATCCACAGAAGCTGACTCTGCAGACATGTTTTACAAAGATGGCAGCTCATAGAAACAACATTGAAATAAAGGAAATACCGTTTACAAAAGACAAATAAAATCATTAAGCCCTGTATGATCAACTATGTAAACTTTTAGTTCTTTATGTTATAAGTAAGGCTCCTTTTAGAGAATTATTCAACATCACATGCAGATGGCTGGTGTCCCTGTTTCTATTTCAGATTTACATACACTACAAAAATCAACATGGGCTATATAAGGAGGAAAAAAGAAACACCTCTAGACATTGCTGAAAGTACAGAGAAATCTCGATTGCAAATTTCTCAAGGATCACCAAAAATATAGGCTTTGATGTGACCTATTTCTTGCAACAACATTTAAAACCAATAGATATTCACACCTCCTTTAATTTCTCCAGTTCTATAACCAGGTCATGAAAGATGCAAGTTTCACACTGGCCTCTTCACTAGATGTCTGAACAAGCTAAATAAAATTTTATTCAGTATCCACTTCACCCAGCTAAATCTAAAGACAACTGCCCTGTCCCCTAGTATTTCACAGTTCCCAGATGAGTACCTCACATAACTAAGATGTTCAGTGAAAAAGACTGATTAGCCTGGGATCTTCTGACCCCCAGAAAATGCTATGCCCCAGAAAATGCTATGCCCCAGAAAATGCTATTCACTTTTATAAAATTAGGAGAGACATTAAAAAGTAAGTCTATTAGGTAACAGCAGGTTTTGCTCTGATGAATATCATCAGCACATAGTATAGGAATATTCATGGACATTACTACCACTCCCTTGAGTTTTCCTGAGATAATTATAGGGCTGGAGGCTCAGCACACAGGACCACAAACAACTCTCAGATTGTTCTGTCAGCCATCCAAGCAGAGTTGCCAGATTTAGCAAATAAAATAACAAGATGTCCGGTTAAAGTTGAATTTCAGATAAAAGAATAATATTTTTAGTGGAATAATGCCCCATGCAATATTTGAGATATACTTCTACTAAAAATGTAATCGTTATCTGAAATTCAACTTTAGGCTGGAAATCCTATATTTTATCCAGTAACCCTATCCTCCAAGATCTCTTTTTTTTTTCTTTTTTTTTTTCAAGGTCTCTTTGATACTGACTTTAGTCTTGTTCTCTAAAAGGTTTTAGCACACACAGCTTCCAAAAATTAAATTTCATGAAGCTTTTTTATCCAAACACCATAAGCTATTTTTGAGGAGGAAGAGGGAGAGGAGGGGAGGGGGAGGGGGAGAGAGCATCTTAAGCAGGCTCCACGCCTAGCTCAGAGCCCAACGCTGGGCTCAGTCTCACAACCCTGAGATCATGGCCTGAGCCAAAATCAAGAGTCAGACACTTAACTGACTAAGCCACCCAGGTGCCCCCAAACCATAAGCTTTTTACTTTCAGCATTCTACAGTCATCAAACTGAATTCAGAGGCCCAAGGGATGACTTAAAAAAAAGAGGGAAATACATGCATACATACATACATATATATACATTTATTTTATCTTTCAAATAATTCCTTCTCCCTCTGTGCCACTTGATCTCCAAAATAAAGTACTAATCAAGTTAGTACATTGCCCACTGTTAGTACAGCTAATGATTCCTTGGGTTAGACCTATTTACAGTACAGTCTACAGTAAAGTAGAAATCTTCCATAGAAGCATGCTATTGTTACTTCCTAAAATGCCTGACAGAGCATGCTGGCCATACCAATTACATCCTTTCCAGGATACATGGAGCCCAACATACAACAATGCCACTTCCACAGGAGTTTCCTGTCCATATATCATAAGCATGTGCACGTCCTTACAATACAGCTGCCACAAGGTAAAGAAGAGACCATACATCACCGCTCAACATCTAGAATTTATATTTAAACCTACCCTTGCAATGTCAGGTCTGGGAGGTCCTTGCATTAAACTCAAATCAAATTCTTGAAGAAAGAACATGAAAACCATAACTCTTCCTTCAACTCAACACCTCTACTGTCACTTCTGTTTGAGAATTTTTACTAGTTTTTGTTGAAGGCAGTGTTATGTGTGGGAGGTAGGAAGGTTACAGTTGACCAAGAAAAATAATATAATTCTAGAATGAGGAGACAAAAGCATCTCATCAATGACCTTAGCAAATGGAATTTAAACACAAACCCACAGGTCCCATTTGTTAAGTGGTCACAAATCTAATTATTGGGGCTCCAACAAGTGATTCTAAAAGCTAAAAAATAAAAGAAATGAATGAGTTATTTATTCTGCCCTTCCTATACCTAATGGGGTACTTTATGTATTTCAGGGTAATCAAATAGTCAATGAAAGGAATTCCTTTTTTGGAAAATTTCTGCAAATAAATGCAGAAGGAATGATAGAATCAGAAAATCAACCTTTTTCAAGCCCTTAAATAAAGAACAGTGGATCTAGATAACAATCACCAAAAACCAGAAACTTTATAATGGAGGGATGAGGGTAACATATTTGTCCCCACTCATGGATCTCAGTCTCACTTCAAGTGGGACAACCAGACGCTATGGCTTCATTTCAACAAAAAGCATAGAACACCACCCAGGAAAAAGTCTTGCCTAAAAACTGGACTCGAATCTAATTGAACCTTAGGATCATTATATCATCCTCTCACTTTTGTGTGTTAAATTTTATTTTTTTACTCATTAAACTTTTGTTTTAAGGATTCTCAAAATTCTGTGACAGATTTTTTGGTCATTTCCATTAAAAAGTACTGATTTTAAAAACTAATAACTTAAAACTGCCACACACACACACACACACACACACACACACACACAAACAAATGGTCCACAAAACATTCTCTTTTCTTCTGAAGGTTTTACGATGCATTGTTATCATTAACCAGTCTTTTACTATTAAACTTAAATGTCCAATTGACACAAACAGTTCTGAGATGGTTCTTCCACCACTGATTAAGACTGGGGTGACAGGTATTGGGGATAATACTCATTTAGCTTTCTGAGCTTTCTGGGCAGACTTGGTGACTTTGCCAGCTCCGGCTGCCTTCTTGTCCACTGCTTTGATGACACCCACAGCAACCGTCTGTCTCATGTCACAAACAGCAAAATGGCCCAGAAGAGGATAGTCAGAGAAGCTCTCAACACACATAGGTTTGCCAGGAACCATATCAACAATGGCAGCATCCCTAGATTTCAAGAACTTGGGACCATCTTCCAGCTGTTTTCCAGAACGACCGTCCGTCTTCTCCTTCAGCTCAGCAAACTTGCAAGCAATGTGAGCTGTGACAATACAGCACAGGTGCATATCCAGCACTGATTTGGCCTGGATGGTTCAGGATAATCACCTGAGCCATGAAGCCAGATGCTTCCATTGGTGGGTCATTTTTGCTATCACCAGCCACATTGCCACGACAAACATCTTTGACAGATATGTTCTTGACATTGAAGCCCACATTGTCCCCAGGAAGAGCCTCACTCAAAGCTTCATGGTGCATTTCAACAGACTTTATTTCAGTTGTAACACTGACTGGAGCAAAGGTGACCACCATGCCAGGCTTAAGAACACCAGTCTCTACTCAGCCCACTGGGACAGTACCAATACCACCAATTTTGTAGACATCCTAGAGGAGCAGACACAAGGACTTATCAGTTGGACGAGTTGGTGGCAGATGCAATCCAGAGCTTCAAGCAGTGTGGTTCCACTGGCATTCCTATCTTTATGGGTGAATTTCCATCCCTTGAACCAAGGCATGTTAGCACTTGGCTCCAGCATGTTGTCACCATTCCAACCAGAAATTGGCACAAATGCTACTGTGTCAGGGTTGTAGCCAATTTTCTTAATGTAGGTATTGACTTCCTTAATGATTTCCTCGTATCTCTTCTGGCTGTAGGGTGGGTCAATGGAATCCATTTTTTTTTAACACCAACAATTAGTTGTTTTACACCCAGTATGTAAGCCAGAAGTGCATGCTCATGGGTCTGCCCATTCTTGGAGATTCCTGCTTCAAATTCACCAACACCAGCAGCAACAATCAGGACAACACAGTCAGCCTGAGATGTGCCTATAATTATGTTTCTGATAAAGTCTCTGTGTCCTGGGGCATCAATGATGGTCACATAATACTTGCTGATCTCGAATTTCCACAGGGAGATATCAATGGTGATACCATGTTCACGTTCAGCTTTCAGTTTATCCAAGACCCAGACATACTTGAAGGAGACTTTTCTTATCTCAGCAGCCTCCTCCTCACATTTTTTGATAGTTCTTTCATCGATCCCACCACATTTGTAGATCAGATGGCCAGTAGTGATAGACTTGCCCGAATCTACATGTCCAACAATGATGATGTTGATGTGAGTCTTTTCCTTTCCCATTTTGGTTTAGGTTTAGTGGTGGTTTTCATGACACCTGTGTTCTGGTGGCAAACCCATTGTGAAAAAGCTAAATTTTACATTAAAAAAAAGTATTCAGATTGTTCTTGGAACCTTTGCTTTTGACCTTTGTTTTAAACCCTTCGAAGATGCATTATTAGTTCTCTTCACCATCCTGAACACAGCTGAGTCTTTCTTTGATGACAGAGGTCAGCATTTTATGCTTATTATAAAAAACTTCAAGTAGGAGTTTCCATAGCTACTGATTTAAATCATGTAAAGGAGATTGAGCTGAATCTATATGAATCTCACGTTATTTATTCATTGATTGTAAATAGCTTTCAAGATTTTTCATGTACTCCATATTGCTACCATATAGTTTCTTGATATTTGCCCTTTTTCTGATAAGATTTTTAAAAATATTCAAAACCACAGCAAGTGTTGTGAGAGAATTGGGACTACAGAAACATTCTGGTTAATCAGATTCTGGTTATAGGAGGTTTACCTTACAAAAGAACTTAGGGCAGAAATAGGGGAGTTTGGTCATGACAACATTCTGTAAGACTGATGCTTACCCACTCTTCCCATTCTGCATGCCTGACTCATGGCTGAAACAGGCTCAGTTGTCTGGGTGTAATAAAAGCAGGTGACGTTACCCTCAGACTTCATGAAGATAACAAGCATATTGAGAATAACTGAACTTCATTCACATACAAATACAAAGGAAAGAGGGTAGGGTTCCAAAAGAAACACCTTATTCTTTCTTATGGAAAAAAAAAGTTGCTAAAACTCTTAGCCATTGAAGGTAGGGGACTGTGTTTCTGACATAATCTGAATTGCACTTTTCCTCCTTTCCTCCCTTTCCAAACTATTCTTATTCCACCCTGGTCCACAGTGGAGTAACTGCAATTCTCATCAGTGTCCTTTTGTTAAGTCTTTCAACACACTTCAGAGTTCACTTTATGCATTCTCATGATCAATCATTTTGCTGAGGATACTTTTCTTCCTGCCAATACTCTCTGTAACATGCTGGCTGCCTACATTCTGTGTAAACCCTTGGAATACACTGTTTGTCTCTCAGTTTATGATGTGTAATGACTTACTGCCTGTCTAATCTCTGAGCTGCTGGTGGGACTGTCTGTATTTTTTGTCTGCCTGTGGCAAAGGAAAGAGAAGGATTTCTATTGCTTATTTCTATTTTTGTTTTTGTTTAATATTTGTGGGAAGGACAATTTCCTAATTGTGAAGTTCCTGCTGAAAACTTTTTTCTTCCTTAGTTTGTTGCTGATCTAATGTCGCTAGTCTTGAACACACCTACCTACCTCCCCTTGGACTGCCGCTATGGGTAGGTGTATGTTTCTTAGCTTGTCATGTCTAATACTGAATAGACTCCAACAGTAATCTTCATGGGGTTGGTGCTCCTTTTTCAAACTCCACAAATTACTGAAACTTTGCTTATGGGTAGAAGTACAGATCAAGGCTTTAAGAAAGAGAAGGAAATTCTACAAAACCCAGAGCTGAGTTTAATAGAAAGGAATCCCTGTCACTGTGATCCTTGTCCTTTTCTGATAAGACTGAAATGAAGATCTCTTGCCTTTTTCTTCCTTAAATACTCCCTTTCTACCCCCCCTCCACATCCAACTCCATTTCCAGACACAATAAAATCCAAAGATTAAGACCACGAAGCATCTGCTACTCAAGAGGTACAATAGGTGCAAGACTCAAGTAATGGCCTATAAAAAATGCCATCACCTAGAAAGGATATGGTAAATTGATAGGAAAGATACAGAAGTGCTAATGGGTACCTACAGAGAAATGAGGGCAGAGAATAAGAGTTCAGGAGAATTACTGAAAACTTCATGAAATAAAAATAATTATGTTGCAGATAGAAGTGGACCAGAATCTATAATAAAAATGGAAAAGCCAGGGAACAAGAAAATGTGTCCAAAACCAAGAACCATCAACAGCCAACTGACTATATTGAGAAAAAGGTGGGAATGCAGAAGCTGCATAAGTGAATGGAAAATCACCTGAATACAAACCCTGAGAAAGTTATTTCTCCCTAATGATCCATGTCTCTGGACAGAGGAAGAAAGGACATTCAGAAGAAACTAGATAGACCACTCTCCTCCAGATGATAAAGGGAAGCTAAAGATAGAAACAGCTCAACTTGCTGTTTGAGAATAGAAACAGGGTGAACTAACCAGCATTCATAATTGGAGGGGACAGAACCTACAGAAGAGGTTGTGGCCCAAAGAGGAGATAAACCTATGCCATTACTAGCACAGCAGGGATGGGATCTGAGGCTCTGATCCCATCAGAACCTTAAGTGAGGTGAATTAAGGCAGCTGTATTGGTGAGAAAGCCTTCTCACTCCTGGGCTCTTCAGTTCTGCACCCAGTTTTGAGGGTATGCTGATCTATAGTGGGTGGAGTAGGGGGCAGGAAGGTCCCAATGGCCTGGAGGGGGAAAGTAGGAACAAAGTGACCCAGATCAATTTTGAAGGGAAAAAATCTCTTCCTAACTTCCTAAAGAAAATGAATCTAAGGTTATCCAGTGCTACATAGACTGTAGCCAGCATTCATTGAATAGTTACTGATCACCTACTATATCCAAGGCACCAGTAGTCAAAGCAGATATCAAAAGAAAGTCACCAAGAAGGTGACACTGAAAAAAAGTGAACTAAAAGGATAATTAATTTCCAAGCCAAAATATTAGAAGCCTTGGAATATGAACAATATTGATCTCTATCATCTGATATAAACACTGACTCTATTATCCATGCATCTCGCCAAGTATCCAACAAACAAATACATTTAACATCTACTATATTCTAAGATTAACACCAGTTGGCACAAATAGAAAGATGTCAGACATGATGCCTGACATGAATAGCTCTTCCCAGGGTGGGGAACAAGGGAAAAAATTTAAAAATCAACATTACAATGCCACATCAGCATATATTACACAGGAGCTCAAGGGATGGTATGAGAGCCCAGGTAAAGTGATAACACTTTACCTCCAGATGGTAAAGGAGGAGGGAGGCATTCCAGTCTGAGGGAACAGCATGTGCAAAGAGCAGGACAAAAGAGACACCACATGGCACAGTCATGGAGGAGTAAGTAGTTCCCTGTGGTTAGAGTACTGGAAGCATAGAAGAAATGAGCAAATTAGACACCAGGAGGGTTTGTCAACCTCAGCACTATAGACAGTTTAGACTTCAGGCTTTTTTGTTGTAGAGGCTGTCCTGTGCATTGTAAGACATTCAGCAGCATCCCTGGCCTCTATCCACTAGATACCAGTTACGCGTGCGCGCGCGCGCACACACACACACACACACACACACAAAACCATAATAACAATAAAAATGTACACAGACATTGTCAAATGTCCACTGGGAGGTAAAATTGAGCATGGTTGAGAATCACTAGATTAGAGAGATAGAAATGGGTCAATTTAAGGGATTCCCAGGTGGCACAGGAGTTTAGCGCTGTCTTCGGCTAGGGGTGTGATCCTGGAGACCCGGGATCGAGTCCCACGTTGGGCTCCCTGCATGGAGCCTGCTTCTCTCTCTGCCTGTGTCTCTGCCTCTCTCTCTCTCTCTCTCTCTCTCTCTGCGTGTGTGTGTGTGTGTGTGTGTGTGTGTGTGTGTGTGACTATCATAAATAAATAAAAATTTAAAAAATAATAATAATTTTAAAAAACGGGTCAATTTATGAATGGCTTTGCTCGGGGTTTGGATATTCTATCATTCTAAACCCTGAAAACCATGGAAGGAATTCACCTGATCATATAGGTCCTTGAGACCCATCACTTTTATATGGAGGATCTGCAGAAAGACAAAGCTGGAGAAAGGAACCTAGTTAGGAAGAGGCTACTGCCGCAGTCCAGGCAAGAGAGGATGCACACCTCAACTGAGGCAATGACATGGTGACCAGAGAAAGAAGGGCAGAAGGTAAGAGATGGTAACATGATGTCATGTTTCCCTGACTTCTCAGTCAAAATAATCACCCAAGAGCATACAAACTAAATCTTCAAATGATTATAACTGGTAAACAAATTTACAGTGTAGTGATAGAAAAATGAATACTTCATGAGCTTTCCTGAGAAAACACTATTGCTTTTTCAAAAATCATTTCACATTAAAATTAATACATTCATTTATTTAACAACAACACTATTAACTTCTGGGCTAGCAGAAAATAGGAGAAACTATGTGTAAACATATGTAGAGTTCGTGTAGGAAACAAAACCATGAGACCTGTTGGTGGCCTGTGAAATCTACAGAGACCTCAATCTTCTCTCTCTCAGGGCCGTTTCAGAATTTTATCCATCCCAAGAACAAGAAGAGAAAAAAAAAAAAAAAAAAAAAAAAACACTTCGAGCAAACAACACTGCCTTTTTTCAAAAAAAAAAAAAAAAACACTCTTTCTTGTACATAATCAAGCACATTCTGTTTGTGAACTTATACAGTGTCATCTGTCCAATGATCTTGAAGTGTCAATGCATTTCAGAAGCCAATTAACTGTGTTTCCTATGAGAGCACCTTTACATGAGAAAATTAAAATGCTTTTGTAGGGACGACTGTCAGATTGTGACATACAGATATACCACTTACCATTGCCTTGATTCCTACTGAGATCCACAAAAGCAACAGTAGGAAAGGGGTAGCTCATGGCAACAGCACCATATTCCACATGCTGGGTTGTCCAATCAGACAGCACACCTGGTGGTCTTCCTAATGCCATTTCCAAACTTCTCCCAGTACCAAACCTAAATCATATGTCCACTGTCTTCTCCATGTCAGCTCCACATGACCAAAACAAAAAGCCCTGCATTCACGGAGGCTGTCATACAAATTGAAATTAGAGCAAAACCACAGAGAGTACGTTAGCCAGCTTTGAATATCACTCTAGTAAGAGAAGCACTGAATTGGCTAAATTAACATTTTTCTCTTTCAAAGTCTTTTTTATTTCCCTACCTCTTCTATTTCATTTTCAACACCCAGGTAACTGACTTATTAACCAATCTCTCTGGAGACTGCTGGTCCTTCCAATGAGACTGCTACAGAAAAAGCTTATTCTGCCCAAACTTACTATTACTGGAACACCTCAGGAGACATAACATTTATAAACTTCCTGTCACCCAATGTGCCGTTCAGAAGCCATTCATTTTAACTTAATTTGCAGGACTGAAAGTCTCAGGCTCACTTGCTATATAAAAAGTGACTTTTTTAGCTATTACCCATTATCATTTTGCCTCCTGCCAATGGTACAAAGTTAAAGAGCACCACAGAGCTGAAAACCCTTTGTTTGTAGTTAAACAAGGAACTCCAAGACAGTTCTTACCTGGAAGGCAAACTTTTCCCCCTTTCAAAATATAATAATAATATCAATATCCAGCTGCTGCTTTTCTTAGGAAGCTGCTACTGGTGAAGTACTACTTTAGGGCCAATAAATACTTCACGTAAATCTTTGAAAAATGTAGTTTAAAGATCATTTTTCCTGCTACCTAATCTTTATTTCCTTCTTCCAATATCTATCTGTGGATTTATTTTATTTTATTTTATTTATGTGTGGAAAACCACAATGCTTACTGCCAGAAACATCTCAAACTGCTTATATAGGAAGTTATATGCCAGAGGCACCGGCCCGGGGGGGGGGGGGGGCGGAGGGTAGTCAGTTAAGTGTCCTATTCTTGATTTCAGCTCAGGTCATGATCTCAGGATTGTGAGATCAAGCCCCGAGCTGGACTGCAAGCTGGGCATGGAGCCAGCTTAAGATTCTCTCTCCCTCTACCCTCTGCACCTTGCCCGCTACCCCCCTCCCCCCGCACACACACAACAGTTATGTACCACTTTGTGATATGGTAATGGATACTAATTACATGACCCACGTGTCCTTCTCTTAGTAGAAATAGCCAATTTGCAACTAAATACTATCAATATCATTAAGATCCTTAATGGTATATAACCTAGAGTCCTGAAAAATTAATTAACAATCTAGACAAATTTGGCCCTGCTTATTTCTGGCCTGAGATCACTGCTACCCACCTGGAACCAAAAGTGACAAACCATCCAGTAGGTAGTTTTGGGTAAGAACTCAAGACCATCCATTGAACTATATAGATGAGTTAGGATCATATATTTGGGATGAGATACGGATTCTTTTCCACTAAGTTTGAAGCACTGCACCAGTCTTAAGCCAGACAGACAAAATCACATCATTTAGACGCTGATGTTGTATTCACTCTATTGCTCCCCTAAAACTATTTCTGGCAAGATCACCAGTGGCCTCCTTTTTTGCTAAATCTATCCACTGGACACTTTTCAGTCTTCGCCTTAATTAACCTCTATCCTTTCTCTCCTTGTAGCCTCTCTTGTTGTGCTACCTTTTATATTTCCTCAACTTTTTCCTCCCAATTATTGTGAATGTTTTATTTGAGCAATCATCTCTAATTTCCAAGTGTTTTTCTTTGTTCTTTGTATTTTTCACTTTCATGGCATCTTGGTCTCCTTTTATGAAGGCAATAGATTCTTTAAATCTCTCTGAGGACAACAGAGTTGTTATTGCTGTTTTTAAATTCTTTTCAGTTTCCTGGATTCTCTTTCTGTAGGGGTCAGTTTTCTATGATTATCTTTCACTCTTTCTTTTCCATGTTTGTGAACTTCCTCAAATATAAGGCTGGATGGGAGCAGGATTTCCCAACTCACAGGCTTCCCTTAAGGTGAAGAGGTGAGAAGAACCAGTTGTATTTATGGGCCTCAAAATGACAGAATGTGAAGGGCTCTCCTCCGGGGTGATAATACCCACACTAACAGCTCAAGTTCTCTTAAAATATTTGTTCAATTTCTTTAGAAAAGAATACTCTGGGTTTTTAGTGTATTGCTGTCATTGTTTTTGCCTAGAGGAAAATGTTTGGTTGCTAGACCTTCCGAAGGAAAAAAAGAGTCTATATGTCCTTATTTAAACAGGCCTTTAAGTATACACCTTCAATTCCCTGCTTTTTGCACTCTCATTTCCACTCTCTCAGTTACCCACTATCTCTGAGCTTCCAATCTAGATTCTTTCTGGAACATTCTAGTCAGGCTGGGCTGCAACCTCCTTTGCAGATATTATGGCTGAAGTTTTCTCCACTTTGCTCAACCAATCTTTAATTAGCTTTGGAGCAGTAGAGTCAGTATCTTTGTCATTTCTCCCTTTGTAAATTAAGAATATCAGCATTGTCTCTCTCATGACTACTTGTCAGTCTTTGCTAATCCAAGATGAGATATGAAATCTGAAATCCACATAATCAGTGTCTTATATGCATATTTTCTCATTCCAGCCATCAACAGATAATATCCTTAATTTTTCAGAAATCATACATCTGTGGTTACTTTCTGAAACTGTGTACAGTTGAAAATGCTTTTCTGCTGCTATCACACATTGATAAAAATTTGGATGAACACTTTGATCAAAACATTTTTTCCTCATAGTACTATTATTACCTAGTGCTTCATATTACAAAGGTTATTCTATCATGTGGTGTTTAGTATTATAGAGTTGAAATCTAAATTCAGCTTGATTTTTATTCCTCTGTATGAAAACTTTTGGGAATTCAGGGTTTTGCATCAATGTTTTGTCTTATTAAATTTGAACATTTTTGTAAGGACATGTTGGAAACCAGTCTTACTCTGCTTGTTTTCTCTGGGAATTATTGAGTGCTATCAAATGCTGACTCAATCTTTCTTCTATTTGGGTAAGCTTTCTTCTTCATATCTATTATTATTACTTTGATACCATTGATATTCTTGATACTTGGGGTGTCACTATCTATTCTCTGCCTTCCATATTGATCAGCTTTGCTATCATCATGTTCATCTCTTGGATGATTTCCTCTGTGTTCTAAAGTGACTCTCAACTCTCTCTTCATGGTAACAGACACATTTTTTTTTGCAGTCTCAGTTATGTTCTTCCTTCCTTCCAAAAAAGATTTCAAAAATGTTCTTTTATTTTAATAGGTCATTTTTCAAAGTATACTTTCCATCTGTATCTTCAAGGCAACAGTCCTTTGTTTCTCAAGTTGCAGAAACTTTCCAAAGGCCCCAGGTTGGTTTTATTTGTTTGCCTGTTTGCTCATCCTTTACTGAAGAAAGTTTTATCTAAAGGATAAGTTGCAAATATTGCTCTTAATCCTCTGACCTCTTCCCACCCTCAATAAACACATCCTGCATTCCCTGTCTCTGGATGCCAAAAGAATTCCCCTCTCAGATCTTAACATGGGGGAAAAAGATTATCATTTACACACACACACACACACACACACACACACGCATGCATACAACACACATCCTTATGGTAGACTATATTTCATTTTTCAAGATTTCCATGAAAATATCTACCCTCCAACACATTCTTTGCCAATGTTACCTTACCACCACCCTCCACCAAAAGGAGGAGTCTAATACCCCTCTCTTGAATATGGACTGGCCTCAGTGATTTATTTATGCCAACAAATGCAACAAAAGTAAATCACTTCATGATTTCTGAAACTAGATTGTGTCAGAAAGGCCACATAGCTTCCATATGATAGCTTCCATATCTCCAGATTCCCCCATTGGGAACCCAGCTGCTGTGCTGTGAGAGGCTAAGCCACACCAAGAGGTCATATACAGGTGCTCTGGTTGACATTTTCAGCTGAGCCCAACATTTAAGTCCTCCTAACCCAGGTGTCAAACATGTGAGTGAAAAAGCCTCAAGATCATTCTGCCCCCAGCCATTTGGAGGTCTCATTTATTGTAGAGAAGGGATTAACCACCTAAATTACTAATTCACAGGACCCATGAGCATAATTCAATGGTTGTTGCTTTAAGCCACTAAGTGTTGGGATAGTTTGTTACACAGCAATTTCCTTACATGACTCAGCCATTTTTACAGTATAATTTTGATAGGGTGGGAAGGAATCAACTCTTGGTCCTGCCATTTGGTGTAATATTACTAGAATAATTTATTCATGGATATGTTTTATCAGAATCTGAGAAAGAGTAAGGAAGGTTAAAACTCCTACTTTACTATCTCTTCTGATCTCCACCTTTCCTATGGCTAACTTCACATCCCAGTATATAATGTTTCCCTGTCTGTCAGCCTCAACAGTCAGCCTTTTGCATGACTGAAAAGGCAGAAAGGTCATTTTGCCTCAGAAAGGAATTCCCATGTGTGGTGCTGAGAGGTATTCACATGGCTTTCTCACTGGTATGGGCCTCATGGTACATCAGTGGCATCAGTGGAGGCCTCTTCCTGTCTTTTCCCTCTCCGGCCTTGCCAATCTGTTTAGAGGTTAAACATGAAAAATGAAAAAACAATGCAAATATTCATCATTATAGTTGTTTCATTCCCATCCCACCTTTCACTGTTAGTGAAAACAGGCCTCATCAACTAATAAGCTATAAGGTTTCAAGATGGGTAAAAGGTTTTCTTAAAGCAAGATCCTACACAGTAAGGAAATTATTTCCATTATTTAAAATTTTGAAGGCATCTGACTGAATAAAGTGTTAACCCCAGAAGGACATAAATTTTGTCATATTAGATTATCTGCAGAGTAAACACAGCCAAGCACTCTGTCTCAAACATGGCACCAACCCAAATATAAAATGTCAAAGAGGTACCACAGAACAGTATAATACACTCTCAAAAAAAACAGTGTCTCTATGCCTTATAAATATATTACACGTTTTGTGAACCTTTATTATTTTTAACCCAGACCATATCTTGGGAATGACTTGTTTCAAAAGTTTATGACTTGCTGTGTAAAGTAATGTTTTCTTCTATTTGTCCTAAATTTCTCCTCTTTCAGGCTTCAAAGAGTCTTCCTGCTCATCCTAGTGCTTTGGAATTTGGTGAACACAAACATATTGATGCCCTTCCTGGCTTCATCGACTTTGATCATCTCCCCATGCAGCCTTCATCTCTGTGGGCTGAAAGTCTTAATCTTCTTAGTTTGACCTCATGTTTCAGCCCACGTATTCCCTTAATTCTTTCATCTGCCCTTTACTGGCCCTTCTAAGAATCATATTTCTTTGTTAGGGGGTACTAACCACAGACATTATTTCAAGAGCAGGTGTTCCCAGCCTTATCTTTAACTCTCTCCAGTGGGCTATTCAATCAAGCATGCTTATATGCTTTCAGGAGGGTGGGAGCAAACAGGAAGGGGAAAATATTTCAAAATCAATGTCAGAGCACAGTTTGGAAATATTTTGTCGCCCAAACGATGCAAGGGAAAACTACCCCCTGGGCTCCTTTAGTATCTATTCAAACTTGAATGGCATGATTTCCAAAGCATGTGGGAGCTACAGCGGTAGGCACTGTAGAAAAACAAAGAGCCTATTTTTATACACAATGTTCCAAGAGGAGGGGAGACACAAAAAACAGAAAAACAATCCTAAATTTTGCACATGGGAAAAAAATAAAAATTGGATGGCAGCTTCATTTTGATATTTTGGTTCTTAGAAGCTGTTGTTTTTGCAAAAATGGTGAAAAAATAAACAAATGGAACAGAAGGTGTTACACACAGGAGGAATATAAACACAGGCTCATGGTATGCTAGTGCTTTAGAGGAGAACTCCAAAGTTCCAGCACATCAGGGGGTTTCCAAAACCAGCCTATGGTCAGAGAGGGGCTGCCGCTGTGAGATGCACCTAGAAGGCTTGTTACAAAGGTGTCTGCGGACCCTCCTCCTGAAAATACTGACTCAATAAATCAAGGGTAAGGTCTGGAGGGAATCTGCATTTTTTAAATTAATCTGAATAATTTAATACATAGATCGATCTGTGAGATACTAATCTAGACCACTGGTCTCCAAATTGTTACTTGTTTGAGCTTTCACTGCTTTTTGTTTTAACAACAGAACTCTCCTCTGAAATGAAGTCACACACGGAATGGAAACACAACATCCATCAGATTGGCTCCTGATTGAACCAGGGGTAGCCTGACTGAAAACTACTTTTCAACTATATAGACTCCTCTAAGTGACCCAACAGTATCACCAGGGATTTCTGAAGGTGACAACATGAAGACAATTGCTCTTGTCTCACCCCTTAATTATACTGATGAGGAGCCTGGAGCTCAGAGAGCTAACATCTACCAAGTTCACACAGTACATTAGACAGCAGGTCAACTAGAATCCAAAACAAAATCGCAGACTGTGTATACAGTCCCTTCCCAGGTGTCCACCATCAGTCACTGAGAGCATTGGGATGGGCATAAAGTCCACAGTCTGCTCCCTCACCAGTATGGGACTAAGGTCCCCTCGCCTTCATGGCTATTCCAGGCCATTCTCTCTCCCAGAAGTTGGGGCTGGTCCCTCACCTCATGGCTGCCATTCAGGGAGTAAGAGGGGCCTGCATGCATTCATATTCTTAAGGAAAGCTACCTCAGTGATGACTCCAGGGGCTTCCTGCGGCCTCCCATAGCTGGAGCTCCTGCTAAACCAGAAATAAAGCAACGCCCACACTTTTAATTCCTGCTACATGGTCCCTTCTGTTGGTTATCTTCCTCCTTTTGGTCAAGTATCATCTGTTCTCTCTTTTTTCTTTTTAACAGAGTATTTGTATAGCTAATGACTATATGTAATGTGTATATAAATTACGAATGAAGCACAATAAAACACATTCCCCCAAACTTCCACCCAACTTAAGAAACAGCACATTGCCAAGCAAATTTTCTATGTGTTCCTCCCCAAAGCCATTTTGGGGTTCCTACCCCTTTGTGGCTGCAACTATAATCCTGAACTTTGGTTCTTTAACCTCCTTTTAATATTCTCATAGACATTTACCACAAATAGCTGTACAACTAAACACTCTATTATTTGGCTTTGCTTGATTTTGAACTTTAAAAAGTGTCATCATACTGTGGTGATTCTTTTGTCTCACCTTTTGCATTCACATTTCTGACATACACCCACGTTGATACATGCAGCAGTAATTCATTCATTATTCACTGCTGTCAGGTGTCTCACATAGTGGGATTATACAAATATAGTTGACCCTTGAACAACATGGGTTTGAACTGCATGAGTATATTTGTAGGAGGCTATTTTTTTTTATAAATATAGTACACTACTATAAATGTATTTTCTCTTCCTTATGATTTTCTTAATAATATTTTCCTTTCTCTAGCTTCTTTTATTGTAAGAATACAATATATAATACATAAAATATATAGAGTATGCATTAACTGACTGCGTATGTTATCAGTAAGGCTTCTAGTCAACAGTAGGGTGCTAGTAAAGTTTTGGGAGAGTCAAAAGCTATATATGGATTTTTGACTCTGGGATCAGTGCCCCCAACTCCCAAGTTGTTTAAGGGTCAACTGTAAACACCCACAAGATGACCAGTCTCCACTGCTACTACTACTCCAAACTACCTTCACTCCCCTCCTGCGTTGCTACAACAATCTCAGGACTCTCTTATTCAAAGTTAGCCTCTACAATGACCTTAATGGGTCTATACAATATGGCCCTTCATTACCTCTCTAATATCGTCTCCTATTATTCTCCCCCTTGCTTACTCTGCTTATACTTCAATAGCCTCCTTGCTTCTCGTCAAACTCACCAGATACCTTCCTGTGTTTGCACCAGCTATTCCCTTTACTTGTAATGCTCTTCTCCTGGGACACCATATGGCTTAGTCACCTCCTAAAATCTTTATTCCAATACCACCTTCTCAATAAGGCCCACCTTGACACCACCATCCCTTCCTTCCCAGGAACTCCTACTCTCCTTTACCTTGATGTATTTTCTTATCTATGACACCTTTTTTAACACAGTATATAACTTACTTATTGTTTATTATCTGGTTTTCCTAATAAAATGTAAAATCTACAGAGACAGATAAATGCTTATCCATAGTCTTGCTATTCATCTCATGCATGTCTGTTTGCTTTGCCCAAGAATATCTCATTTTTTAATATAAGGAATTTCTCTTTTCTTTTTTTTAAAAGTATGTTTGTATGTATGTATTTATTTATGAGAGATACAGAGAGAGAGATAGAGGCAGAGACACAGGCAGAGGGAGAAGCAGGCTCCATGCAGGGAGCCCGATGTGGGACTCGATCCTGGAACCCGGATCATGCCCTGAGCTGAAGGCAGGCACGCTCAACCACTGAGCCACCCAGGCATCCCAGGAATTTCTCTTTTCTTCAAATAATCAAACTGTCTTTCTTCCTCTATCTTTGGTTTTCATTCCTCCACTGCTCCTATTCTACTAGCAAGACTGAAGCGAATTTTCCAGACTACTCCAGGTATTGCCTGATGTTCTAAGTAAACCTGATACCTAAAGACAGTGTCCCAGATGTAGGCTTTCTGAAATGCCTTTCTGGATTTTCAGTCTACAAAGATTTTGTGGAATAGTTTCCCCACTGCAACTCAGGAATACAGCATATGCTCTTTATATTAAGGGTCCCTAAAAAAAAAAAAAAAAAAAAAAAAAAGGGTCCCTTCTTTCTTTCCTTCTGTCGCTCCTTCTTTCTTTCTTTTTAAATAAAATCTTATACTTCTTCATGGGTGAGGCCACCACTGGAGCCCTGAAAGTCTAAGCCCATGCCCAGAGTTTATATAGTTAACAGTGCAGAGCCAAAGTAAGACCATAGAGTGGTCATGATCTTAAGGAGCCCAAGGCCAAGAAAATAAAATCTAAGAGGTTAGTTCCTGTCTTGGCCTGAAGATCAACATTATTTGGTGCCATCCATCTCTGCCATCTGGCACTCATCACTGAAAGCCAGTGCTCAAAAGGGCATAGGGAACTCAGCCATCTTCCAGCAGTTTGAAATCATCCCTGAAGATCTTGCCAAGGAACAGGGTAGATTCTTCCCCAGGAAGGGGAAGACGGCAAGTCAGATGTGCCCAGGTCCTCTCCCAACTAGGCTCACTAGGTGAGCCTCTTCTCTTTCCATGGGAAGAAGGGAACAAGAGAGCATTAAGGGCTGAGTAGGATGTCTAATGAGTGTCCCTCCACATGGAGGAAATTTCAGGAATGGTAAATCAGTGTTTTTACCTACATCAGAGAAGAGTAAAGGGATAAACAGAATTGATTCGTCTAGCTCTACATTCCTGCCTGTTGAATGTCACTATGCCCCACTGTGTTTCCCTTTCATTCTTTACCTATTCAATTATTTTTTAACATAGTCTTGATACATGAAACCATTAATGACATTGAGCCAGGGAACTTGTCCATCTGAGTCACCACACCACAACTCCAGAGCCTTAGGACAGTGCCTGGCACATAAAAGCCGTTTCATTAATATTTGTTGAATCAACAGTTCAGATCATATATATTTCATTCTGATAAGAAGAAAACTGCTTTTACATGACATATCCAGATTACTAAGACTCAGTACACAGTTTGATCATTATTTTATTATTTGGAGGCTTAAATTAGCCCAATATTTGTTGTGGGACCCCCTTCCCTTTGTATCTGGAGATGGAGTCACAGGCTGTGAAACGGCAGGTGTTATGGTTAATAAAAAGAAACCACTGAACGCAATGAGGCATCTGAGTGTTTTCTCGCTGATAATTGTATTGTTTCAGAATATTCCTAACTAACAATCTAATATTCACTCGTGCAAGGAAAAACTATATTTACAATTATCCCACATATACCTCCTGCAGTGTTCCTACTGTTTCTCAAAAGTAAAAGCTCCCTCCCTTTTGCCCATGAAGCATGTATCCTTCTGAATCATAAGAATGGATTTTGTCACTGTTCAGCACCTGATGGTTTTAAGTTTCTGACTTGTGCTGTAGGATAAACTGTGTACTTTCATATCAAATTTAAAAGAGTGTTTCAAAAGAAGTTTATGGCATAGAGCATACACAGCCATGCAATGAGATAAGGTTCCTGGGGGCTACTTAACTTATGTGGAATAAAACACATTTCAGAAAATATGACTCAAACTTCGATGAAAACATCATTTAAATATAGGGCTTCTTCACTTACCACCCCAACTTATGTGAGTTTTTCAGATAGTTACACTGGTGATTTTTTAAAACTTGTTTTGGAGAAAGAGTTCTAAAAATATCACATATGTCCCTCCCTGCCTTCTAAGTGTGCACATATGCACGTGTGTGTGTATGTGTGTGTGTGTGCACGTGTAAATCCTCAAATGTTCTCTCTGCTGAGAACTTCTCCATGGGCTATTTCATAAATTTTTACAAACTGGATGGCTAGGAGTGGAATACTATTTGACCCTGCATTGCCCTCTGGCTTCCATGCTCATTTTTACTTCATATCTAAGTTTCTTCAAAGTGTGGTTCACACTTAACTTTCACCACATCCCTGCTTCTTGATCCTTTCTGGACTTGGTAAAAGATGGACTTTCTTTCCATCAGCCTACCAACATGCACTGGCAAAAAGTTGAGAACTTCTCCATGGGCTATTTCATAAATTTTTACAAACTGGATGGTTAGGAGTGGAATACTATTTGACCCTGCATTGCCCTCTGGCTTCCATGCTCATTTTTACTTCATATCTAAGTTTCTTCAAAGTGTGGTTCACACTTAACTTTCACCACATCCCTGCTTCTTGATCCTTTCTGGACTTGGTAAAAGATGGACTTTCTTTCCATCAGCCTACCAACATGCACTGGCAAAAAGTTCTGTTCCCAAACTCTCTGAATTTAATCATGAACTTTTCTGGAAACTCCTTTCCCAGCTCCCTGGCAATTGCCTCTCCATTATCTTTGTATTGGTCTCACCATTTCTTCTCAGTGATCCTCACCAAAGCTTCTGGCCTTTCCAAGTTCTATTCTGACTCTATTGCCTTGCCTTAAGCAGTTCCACACCCTCTGTAACCACGTCCACCCTAATGATTCCCAAACCCAATTTTGGCCCAATTTTTATCCCTCCACTCAAAATAGGCACCTCAAGCTCACAGAACCCAAGGTGAAGTCACTGTCATCCCCCAGTCTGTTCTTTTTCTTGGCTTGCCCATATCCAAAGCCAGAAGCCTGACTTCCCTGATATCCAAGATCACATCTGAGATTTCTAGATGTGTCTCAGCTCCACTGTTTCTTCTTTATCCTTGTTGTCCATATCTTTATCCTGGCCCCTAGTCTTCCTCCTCAGGATTGTTGCAACAGACTTTTAACTGATCACTTTTTCTCTCTCACCTCAATAATTTTACATCTACGCTCCTGTCATCAATAAAGTTACTAAAGATCTAAATCCGTTTACGTTACCTCTGCTTAAAAATCCTTTCCCCAGCATGTAGAGAATAAGGCGAAGGTCACTGAAGGGCATTTGAAGTCCATCTTGATCTGATCCCTGCCCATTTTTTCATGACTTGCCACTTCAGAATCTATCTTTCAGCAATTTATAACTGCCTATAGTTCCCTAAGCACACATAACCACTAAGAATTTGCTTCATGATACACTTGAGGAACATCACATTTCTTTATTTTTCTAGATAAAATTAAAACTGGCTCAGGCTTTCTTCACCAGTGTTGATGAGAAAGCCATTCCCTAGGATTGAGGTGCTGAACTCAGTCCCCTCCTTCCAGGGAGGTCCATTAGGATTGCAGGGCTACCACAAGGAAGAGGTCCTGACCCAGGTTCACAGAGTGGCCCTTACTGTGACTGAACTTACCACCTCTGTCCAGGTCATCTGCAGGCCATGAGCACTGCTCATCCCACAGGACAGTAATAAGAAGGGCACCTACTGGGATCCCTGGGTGGCGCAGCGGTTTTGCGCCTGCCTTTGGCCCAGGGCGCGATCCTGGAGACCCGGGATCGAATCCCACGTCGGGCTCCCAGTGCATGGAGCCTGCTTCTCCCTCTGCCTATGTCTCTGCCTCTCTCTCTCTCACTGTGTGGCTATCATAAATAAATAAAATAAAATAAAAATTAAAAAAAAAAGAAGGGCACCTACTAATAGTGCACTTACTATATGTTTATTCAGTGCCACTGTTCCAAGCAATTTGCATACATTCACCTACTTATTCCTCATAGCAGCCTTATAAGGTAGGCATAGACAAGTCAGGAGCCAGTCCCATTTTGCAGGTGGGGAAGTCAAGGTCCAAAGGTCAAGTGACCTACCCAGGGTAAGTGATGGGGCTGGGATCTGACTCATTAGCCTGACTCTTGCTCCTAATTACTATACTCCACACCTCTCCCACTACAGTTCTCTGAAGCTTCTAGGACTGGCCACGGAGAAACTTCATCATTGCTCCCAAGAACTCATTGACCAGCCCCATACAAGCAGACTTGTACCCCTTTCCCACCACGAGTTACCTTCATATCATGTAGCAGAAGTAGGGTTGGGGAGTCTTGTTTCAACACTTTAAATCTATTGCTTTACCAAGAATAAAAGAGAATGAACAAGGTAACAGCTTACACTATTCCACAACTCTGGCTGTTCCTTCTACCTGAAGTGTCTCCCTCCACCTAGGAAGGGAACTCTATAAAGCTCTTGTTCCTTTTTTTAAAATACAGCTCCTCCAAGAAGCCTTCCTTGCCTGCCATTCCTTTTCATTTTGGGTCTGCACCCATACCTTGCACATGTTTCTATTGTCGTGCTTGCCACAAAACATTGTAATGTTTTTAATATTTTTCATAATAGCCTCTTTTATAAACTTAGGCTTCTCAGAGACAGGAGCTAGATCTTACATAACTCTGTATTCCAGTCCCTAACAAGATGCTTAGAAAACTAATAAATACTGCAAGCTGTTTGATAATTGAAGTAAGCTGACCCAAAGTCAACACTGTACCTATCATTATTTTACCACCTCTCCACTGCTCCCCCACTGGCCCCACACCACCATCATTCCTCTCCTGGTTTAGTGCAATGACCTCCCTGCTGGCCGCAGCACTTCCATGTAATAGCCAGGATAATCTTTAAAATAAAAAACGGAGAATGCTGCTCAAAATCTCCCGATGGTTTCCCACCACAATCAGGAAACACTATGATGACCTACAAGACTTCTATATGATCTGCACCCTTTCTCCCTACTGACCTGATCTCCTTCCCCTACTGAGCTACTTCATCTCTCCAGCCTCCCTGGCCTCCTGTTGTTCCTCAAACACACTAGGCATACTCCCACCTCAGAGCCTTTGTACTTCTGGTGCCCTCTGCCCAGAAGGTTCTCCCCATATAATCCTCAGAGCTCACTCCCTCACTTCCTTCAAGTCTTTGTGCAAATACCACCTTCTCATTGAGGTCTTCCCTGATCACTCTATTGAACACCTTGCTTTATTTGTCTTCATAGACTTTTTCACATTCTGCATAATACAATATAATGTGTATGCAATACACTGCATACTTTACTTATTTATCTTATTTATTACCTATCTCCTCCACATAGAATGTAAGCTCCATGAAGACCTGGCACATTTCAGGAACTCAATACATCTGTGCTGTATGACTGACTCTTAGACCAAGGAACCCAAATCCAGTCTCTTCATTGCCTTTAACTGGACAAGGCCTTCAATCTATCCTCAGCTGCTTCAGCTCTCAAACAAGGGAGGACTGCAAGATCTCATAGAAGGAGGTTTATACTGGAATAAGAAGAGAAAATCTAAGATTTTTCCCACCCACTTTTTGTCTTTTGCACTCTTTAAGGGAAAATTGGCAATCCATATTACAATCTCAAAATATTTTTGGTCCAAAACAATTGCATAAACATTTGTATGTGTGGGTGTGATGGAGAAAATATGAACTCCGTGTTTTCACAGACTTCCTTTTAAGGAGAAGGAGAGCACGGAGTCTTTATAAGTTGATCCAGTAATGAAGGAAGAAAAACTGAGAGAAGGAAGAAAGAATTCATTAATTTACACTAGAAAGGAAGGATCTGGAACTGCTCTTGGAAAAAGAGGACTGATCCAGAGATCTCAGAAAGTAGCCCAGTGTGGGAGGAGGTAAAGATGGGCATTTAAAAATAAAATTTGGTATAAAGAGAAGGGTATCACAAATCTTTGAAATCTAGAAAAAACCTTGTACTTCCACAGAAAATCCTGCCTTGTCTACAGCACACCCTTCTGGATTATCAGATTCTGGCCTTCCACTGCTAATAAGTGCTATTCTAGAGTACTCTTCTAGAACTCTGTAAACTGTAGATAACTGATAGCTATTGAAAATAGTTCTTGTTGATAGACATGTAAATTCTTTTTTTAAAAAAAAAGATTTTATTTATCTATTCATGAGAGACACAGAGAGAGACAGAGACATAGGCAGAGGGAGAAGCAGGCTCCTTGCGAGGACTCTGATGTGGGACTCCATCCCAGGACACGGGATCATGACTTGAGTCAAAGGCAGACACTCAACCACTGAGCGTCCCAGGTCCCCGACATGGAAATTCTTTCTCACAGAAGTAGAATGGACTTCCCTTTCCTACTGTGGAAACAGTCCAGTCTCACCTCCATCTATACATCCATTTCTATATTCCTAATCCATCAGAGCATCCGTTCTGGGGATTCTTCTTTGAACTGTGACACCTTACAAGTTCCTTCATTAATGAGTTAAATAAAATCTTTAACAAATGTTCACTGTATATCAGTATGAGAGTCATAATCATATCTTTCTAAAAAATTATATTCTTTAATTAAATGTGTGAAGAGAATTTTAAAGATGTTTTATATTGTATTATGCAATATGATCAAGAAAATGTAAACAAAATTGAGTTGTTTTTATTTTTTATATGTTGATAATAAGAATGACCTTAAAGTGGCCAAATTATTTTTGGACAAATGGAGATCATACACAGTTCCAGAGTTTTAGGAAATGGACACTCCCAGACTGGTTTCACTGCCTTCAGATTCTTCTCCTTCAATCCAGTCTCCATAATTTTGCTAAAGTAATCTTCTACAAGACAAGTTTGACCATGTCAGTCCCTTGGTAAAACACTGTGAACAGTTCTCCATTGCCTATTGGGTGAAGCTCAGAGATCCTCACCTGATAGACAGTTCAGGCCCAAACTATAGTCTTGAGTACATTCCACCTTTCCCTGCCTTAACTCTCCAACTGAACACTCACTCAAAACCTGTGAGTTTGTACCCTAGAGTCTAAATGTGACATCTATTCCCCACTCATGGGAATGACATCCATTCATCCCTCAAGGTCCAGATCATGTCTCACATCTTCAAAAACTCTCCCAGAGTGATCTTCTTTTTTGAATACACTGAACAACTTACCTATTTTCTCATGTATCATATACTGTTCTAAAGCTTATATCTAATTAGACTGTAAACTACTAATGAGCATACCATATTTTATATTTTATTTGTATTCCCCAGGACTTAACTCGGAATTAGGCACATGGTAATAAGGATCTATTGATCCCTATAACATAAGAATTAGCCTCTGAGAGAGAACTCCAATCCTTTCCTCCAGCAGTGGCCTAATATTTGATGAGGAGTCACATGCATCATACACACTCATGTACATACCCCCCCAACACACGCACTACACAAACTCCAGGCATCATATACCACACACCATCCCACATACACACACTCCTCACACCACACACATATTACACACACCCCATGTATACTCCCCACACACACCACATACACACACAAACACACGCACATACATTCTACACACAGCCCACACATACATATATACCAGACACACACCACAGTGCGAAAGCATCACAAATACCCCTAACCAGAACTCCTATCCCTCTGCTTTGGAATCTTTCCCAAGTTCCCACAAATGCTATTTACCCAAATCCTCCAGATGATTCCAACCTGAAACGTACTCCAGGAATTATAGCACATCCAGAAGTCCCCTGATTGGGTCCCCTCTAGACTCCCAGGCTTTCTAAGAAGGGCTCCTCTGCTGTGCCCTTATTTCCAGACTTCATCCCAGGGGCCTCTGAGAAGTTGCAGTCCATTCTGTCTGCCCAGCACTCACTAAGCTCTTGCCCCAACCTTTGCTCATTTTCTTCTAGGCTCCACACTGGCTGGTGGCAAAGCTGCTCCATTTATGCAAATTCCTGCTCCCCTTAATATATGCAGGGCCTCAGCTAGACCTAGATGAGATATAATAATGAATAAGACATTATCCTTGCCCTCCAGACGCTTACAGGCTAATAATACCTGTAGAACTAATTAACTTCTAAGGGAAAAAGAGATAATATCTTCAGTTGTGTCATTTTTGCTCACATTCAGGTTAGACAAAGTCACATGAATTGCTTGTTGGTCTTTGTGAACAAGTACTAAGGAGAAACCACTGCCAAATCAATACATTTTAATTGGATGTGTTTATGAAACCCAGGAGAGTTTCCTAAATGTATTAATTGCTTCCCAAGGAAATATAAATTGCACAATTACTAAAACCATGAAAATTAATACAATGACAGCTCTAAAATATTGCTTTGTAAACTGTTGCTAAATACATAAAAATAAACCAACTGACCTTTTTAAAAGTTTTAAAAAAATATCTCTAAATGATCAGCATACAAGAATCGTTTGCCTTGAAACTAACCAACTTACTTAGGGCAGTATATTAACGCATCGCAATTCATTTACAAGAGATTTCTTCAACTGTATCATTAGTTTTAGAAAAGTTATTTCAACAAAGAAGGTAGCTAAAAGGTTAGATGTGAACTATTTTCCAAAAAAACAAAAGGTTTATCTCTTAATCTGAACTTAGAATTTAAAAAGTAGTTTGCAGTGAAGATAGCAATTATCTGTATTCTAAGATTCTTTCTAATTTGAATTTTCCAATGACTTGCATTAGAAAATATGCTGAGGTCTGGTTCTCTGAGATGGGAGAGATGGAAGAAATGCCATTCATGCAGAGCTTTCAAAACTTGAAATTACTTCCTCTAGAAAAGAGCCTTCTCGTTCCCATGATCACCCTTTCAACAAACACTTCTGAGTAGTTTCCATATAGGCCTCCCACCGCGTCAGGTACTAGGAGATAAAGGGAGAACAACCCAGTCCCCAGCCTCGGGAAGTACAGTCCTAAGGGAATGGGCATATTTGCTTTCCTAAGCTGGGAAGGGGGAGCGCAAGAGGCTGAACACTGAAGTCTCTTCACAGAGGACAAAGCACTTCAACTGAGAACTGAACAATAAATGTGACGTTGCCAGGAAATCAAGGCAGGCAAGGCCATTCCAACAGAAGAACCAGCATGGGCGAAAGACATAAAGACCTGAGAAAGCATGGCAGGGCCATAGAAGAGCAAGAGCTAAGACCAGACCTTAACAATATGAGGCAATCAGTAGGACACACACAGCTAGAGGAGCAAGCAGAGGCCAAATAAAAATAATGACTAATTTTGAGCACTACTTATGTGCCAGGCACAGTGATAGGTGTTCGAGTAAAGCACTTATATTACTATCATAAAACAATTTCCCCTTGAGATAAGTACTATCATGAAACCAATTTCATAGATGAGGAAAGTAAAGCACAAAAAGGTTACTTGTTCAACATCTCACAGCTAGTCAGTAGCTTTGATACCAGGCATTCTTTCTTTAGAGTCCGTAAGCTTAACCACCTTTTAACTATGAAGGATCCTATATACCAGTCATAGGAATTGAGAAAGTACAGATCTTGCAGGCAATTTGGTTTTGCTCGTTTGTATAATGGGAGTGGGGAAGGGGGCAGGGCACAGAGGTCAGAATCCCAGTCATGAAGAGAATACAACTCTTAGTAAAAGAGAAAACAAAGGCCTGCCCTAGGCAGGAGCGGTGGAGACAGAAGGGAAAGGTTGATGCCCATGATGTTTAGGCGGTAGAGTAAAAGACAACATGGCAACCCTGATGGGGATTGGGAAGAGGACAGAGGTAGACAAGTATTAGGAAGGGAACACCTCTTTCCCACTCCTCATGTTTCTTGAAACATGAACAAAGAACATCAATTAATATAAAACTCCAGGCCTCTCTGCCCTCATACTCCCTGCCCCCTTGAGCTATAGCAATTTATCTGATGATAAATCTGGTAGAGAAATGGGGCATGTGTAGTCCACCCTTTCCTCTTCCCTCCATCTTAAGGGCAATAGGTCCTTGGGAAGTATACATTCTATTCTGCATTTCCATAAAGCAGGGAGGCTCACAGTTTTCCTCACAGTAGGAAATAAACTTGACCCCCAACATCTGGTGCAGGAACCGAGAACTTTGAGAAATAAGACAAAATGGTGGCAATTGAGGTACAGTCCTCTGGTGGAATCTGTGATTTGGGGTCGTTTGCTAGTGTTTAGCATGTTAAATGGTCCATGAAGTTGGATTTTGTTGTTGTTGTTGTTTTCAATAAAACCTTTATTAATATTTTGAACAGCCACTGAGAAAACCAGCTATTCAGGCATTACCGAAACTAATTTCTAAATTTAAATTGGGGGAAATAGCTAGAGTGAAGAACAATACCATCATTGGGCACTGTGAATGCCAGACAGAAGAATTAACAGCCACCCTTCAGATGGAGAACTAGGTGTAGGGTTGATGTTTTCTAGACATTGCAGTCAGAAAGAGTGGGGCCCTCTTCTAGCTGCCTGCTTGCAAAGATGAGCCTCTGCTGGTCAGGGGAGATGATGTCTTTATCCTGGATCTCAGCTTTCACATTTTCAGTAGTGTGTCACTGGGGTCTTCAAGGAGATTCGCATTTTGGCCTGTGAGCAAATGCAAAGATACTGCAAGTCCAATCATACTCAGTTGCCTCAACACCAGCACACTGCCACTGGATCAGGCCAGCTGCCTCTCCTATGAAGCTGATTTTGACAGGCAGTTGACTTTGAACTGCTAGGCCTGGACAAAGGACCAAGGATGGTTTTCCCTCTGGCAGATTCCCCCGCTTACAGACTGTGGTGGCTCTGTCTACAAGCAAGTAACTTTCTCCAGAGGCAGAGAGGCACATACAGGACTCTACCAAAGGCCAGCACTTCACCAAAGGGGAGAGCTTCAGTGCTGTAAAAGGCTGTGGAGGGATAGGATAGGTGCAGGACTGCAAAAAAATAATGTACTCCTTTAAAACTGCAAAGTAGCTGAGCTCTGCTGTATACAGAGGAGCTCTAGTTGAGTCCTGGGTTCAAATGGTTAGTGCTGTGTAAGCAGGCAGTATAAACCGCGAAAAAAATAGAGGTTTCAAATACACATGATAAGAAAGGGGGGGCGGAATAGCTCTAATAAGATCCTCAAACAACTGCCTCCGTTTCAAGTTTTTACTCTTTGTCAGAGAGCCGCAATGCCTCAGATGGCATGTAAAGGGAGGAGACATGAACGTAGGTGGTGTTTTCCCCAGGTTGACTCAATTCCCCATGCCCAAACTAGCCAACTTCTTGCTGATACGTCTCCCATTGCGTTTAAGGTCACATATTGTGTGTTTCAGAAAGCTGAAAATAGCCAACCGGCTTCCTGATAAAATCAAACTTTCTCCTCTGGTCCTCACACTTACCCATGCATTTCTGCTTCAGCCTTTGGCCACTCTAAGAACAAGGTTCTGGAACACTATTTTGCCCAGGATAGGGGTTGACAGTTTAAAGGTGAAGGGTTGGCTTATTTTCTAACCAATGACCTTGAGTATCCTCTTAAATCTTTAGTTTCTTGACATGTGATGTTCGGGAACACCTAGAATTATATTAATACAACTTCCAAGGCACAGAGACACCTGCCCAGTTTCACGAGATTTTACCTGGACTACACTTCCTGGAAAATTCCCCAAATCTATCCAGAATCAGGAACACCTCTCACTAAGACTGATCAAAATAGCAAACTGAGGAGAATGGATTACTGATTTCAATTTCCATGGACTTTCACATCACAGTGGCAATAAAACATGATTTTGGACTTCCAATTCCTCTGGATTTTATTGATCCTTTAGACTTTAATTTCTCATTAGACATTATATAGGGGATTGATATTAACTTTGGAGGCATCTTAATGATGTTGGCATTTTGATTTCTTGTGGTATTGTAATGTTGTCATTTAATCTCACAGCAAGACATGGGCAGTGTGCCATCATATATCTGATGGAAAACAGAACAAGCTATTGATAGTCAGCTACAGAACAGAGTAGCCTACAAGTTCATTCAGCTGAGAGACTTGTTCAAGTAAACTCTTCACTGCCCCCCTGTGGCTCCAGGTTGAGGCCCACAGGAGTAAGGTAGTCATGGGAGGACAGGTCTGAAGAAGTGAGAGTAGGTTGCTCCAACAAGCTGCTCCTCCTTCCCCTGAGCAGAAGAGTCCCCACTCTGGCTAACCAAATGGTAAAGCCAATAAAAAGACAAAAATATGGTAATTAGCCAAAAGGGAATACATCTTCTTCACTCCCAATGTTTCCCTCTAAGTGAAGAGCCATCAATTACCATAACATACCTGGCCTTGGTCCACCTATATACCATTTTGGCTTGAATCACTGGGTAGGCCCAGGCACCAGTATGTTTTAAAAGCTCTCCAGATGATTCTAATGTGTAGGCAGGGCTGAGAACCAAAGAACTAAATGATCTCTAAAGGTACCTTCCAACTCTTAAGGAAAAAATAAAAAATAAATTGCTGCGATCTTGCCAGAAGTGAGAGGAAATGACTTTGAGGCCCTTGGGACATCCTTTCTAGTAGCCCTAAGACTCAAATGCATAGTGTGCAATCAACCTTCTAATGGGAAAAAAATACATGAGCTTCATGTTGGTCCCAAAGCTTGCCTCTTAGGGCTCCCCTACCGGGTCACTGCCACACAATCAATGGTAGCACTATTCTGAATTGTAACTTGAGAGAGAAATAATCAGGAACAATCCAGCTACGCCACAGCCTAATCACAGTGACTGATATTTCTAGGGCTGTGTTAATCAAGCCTTCATGTAGACAGACCCTTATGGTCAAACTGATTCTGGAATGATTTTGCCTCCACGGCTGGAATCTTTTATAAACTAAAATTCTCCATTCACTCTTCCCTCTCACCTAAGTGCAAAATCCCTCCTAATGGTAGCATCTGTTGTCTGCAGCAAACAGAGTTGATTATAGATGCTCTGAAAGGATTTTAGGTCCTTTCTCATGCTATTCAGGGGGTGATAGTGTGATGAGAAGCAGGGACTCTTATGATTAAAAAAAAAATCTTTGGCTAAACAGTAAGTGCAGTAATAAAGATATGCTGTTGTATAAAATATTAATATTTGTTGGATTTTTATCTCTTTCTTCAGTACTAAATACAGCCAATAACCATACGCGCACTATCTCTTATAGCTACAGAGCAGGTGTGCAGGTAACTGGTTACCAAGCAACGTATTGGCTAGGGATTAGAGCACACAGTTGCATGGGCATAACTCTGAATAATGCAGACCTTGTTAAGTGATACATTTTTCATTATCCTAGTATCACATCAAGTTCTATACCACCTTTTTTTTCTCCTTCTTTAATCTGGGGAACATATTCCTATTAAGAACCTTAAAGAAATCTTACCATCAGATATTTCTTTTTTATTAAAAACAATGAAAAGAACAGATTCATTATATCTTATCCATCAAACTTGTTATCTACCTAAACATCTGTTCAGTTTTTGTTGTCGTGTTTAGAAAGAATAATTATCCAACAGACCTTATAAGAAATGAATTCCGGTGGAGCGAATGAACTTTACTAATGACTTGCATTTATAGCTCCTCGAGGAAAAAGTTACCTATTCTCATAATCCTGTTTATTCTTTCAAAATGAAAAGGTCTTTGGTGGTTATTTTAGATCTTAAAGGGTTTTTAAAAACTAGCTCTCAACAGCTTTCTGATCCTTAATAAATATGATCAAAATATATTTAAAATGTTTGTAGCTCCTCAGTCCCCAAGTATGGATAAATGCCTCTGCTCTTTACCTTTACTTTCCTAATTTAAATATCAGCCTGCGTTAAGGACTCAAAGTAGCAACTATAAAATATTTTGTTTATAGGGAAGATCTCTGATACTTGTGATGACATCATTTGTCCTTTCTTTTGTCATAATTAAAAGAGGAGGCAGTTAGCAGCTGAAAGGAAGACAGTGGGAAGGAGGAAGGAATTCAAAAGGGGTCCCTAATTCCCCCATTCTTTGGAAATATTAAACAAGGAGGAAATCTAGTTATATATATATAGTAATCACCCTTCTGTATATTCCACAGAACACCTCTCTGGAGTTATTTAAATGATCTTGCCTACTTTAGAGAAGGTACTTCCATGTGGAAATGATATATGAAGTGATTTTAGTGCAAGGGAACAAAATAAATATTATTTTCCTTAATTTTAAGATTATATATCCACGACAAATACATTTTTTTAAACATGGAAATAAGACAATGGGGTTTAGTCTTGATTATGAGTACAGAGGAAAAAAACAACTTAGCCTAGTTCTTGGGTTTCATGTCATAGTTATGAATTTAGAGAAAAATAAATTTTGCACAGCCCTTTGGAGTTCATGCAAGGCTGTACACAACCACTTGCCTCAGACAATGGAGCAGTGGGAACTTGCTTCTGACCTGGCGGCTTATTGAAGCTCAAACCGACAATTTTATAAAATTTCCAGCAGCTTTGTAACTGTGTCCATTATTTATGATTCAGCATCTTCAAATTCATCTAAAGTATACTTAACATGAGCAGAACACCAAAAAATGGCAAAGTAGGCAACTTCAAATTTTTTAGGGGAAAGAGCTATGAAAGCTATGCCCTCTCTCCCTATGTGCTTCTTTCCTTTTAGGAAAGAAATATAATATTCTCCATACTGAAGGTAGGATTAGGAGTCAACACACTGAAAATGAAATGGATATTTCTTTTCCTTACATTTGAAATCTATATTTTGGAAAACAAATTTTTTAAATAAAAAAATAAAATTTGTATGCTTGATACCAACCTTATATCTAAAATAAGTATCTGGAATCCATACCTTTCCAAAATTGCAAAATGACATAGCTGCTTTTAGTTTCAAGATTCTGCAGTAAGATACATGTACGGCGGTCTCCCTCTTATCCATGGGGGTTGCATCCCAAGACCCACAGTGGATGCCTGAAAGTGCAGGTAGTACGAACTCTACATGTGCTAGGTTTTCTCCTACACACATATACAAACCTATGATAAAGTTTAATTTATGAATTAGGCACAGTAAGAGATTTACAACAATAACTGAAGATAAAATAGAACAATTATCACAATATACTGGAATAAAAGTTATGTGGATGTGGTCTCTCTCTTACACATACAAAATGCTTTATTGTGCCGTAGTTACCCTTCTTCTTGTGATGTTGTGAGATGATAAAATGCCTGCATGATGACATGAAGTGAAGGGAATGATGCAGGCACTGTGACACAGCACAAAGAAGGCTACTACTGACTTTCTGACAGTTCGTCAAAAGGAGGATCATCTGCTTCTAGACCAGGGTGACTATGGGTAACCGACACTTACTTTGTCCCAGTCTACCTGGTTCTTTCCTTTTATTTTATTTTTTTTAAGATTTTATTTCTTTATTCATAAGAGACACACAGAGAGAGGCAGAGACACAGGCAGAGAGAGAAGCAGGTTCTCCACAGGAAGTCTGATGTGGGACTTGATCCCAGGACCCAGGGATCACGACCTGAGCTGAAGGCAGATGCTCAACCACTGAGCTACCCAGGCATCCCTACCTAGTTCTTTCCTGATAAGACTGTTGCTATGCTGTCTGGATGTGAAACGGTCTTTCGACTAGTAACTCCTCAGAGTGGTTTAAACACACACACACATATACACACACACATAACGAGATCTGTTCAAGCTTTACCTTTGTTCTATGAACTTTTTGTTAAACCAAAAAGATATTCTTGTCAACCTCACCTTACTATTTCAGGCTGGAGATTCAAGATCATATCTATGTACAAAGTCTTATAACTTTAAACTAGTTTCATGGTAATTTCCTCATAAATGTCATTTCTACCAAAATCACACTTGAAAGATACTCATTACCAGAAATCATACCTTATCAAAGAAATTTGCATTGACTCAAAACAGATAAATTTATACACATACATTCCTGCTCTACCCCCACTCATTTAATTACTTAATAATTATGTAACAAAGACATACACAAACTAGGTAAAATTTCTTAAGTTAAATTCTTCCAAAAGTATTTATTGTGTGTCCAGTATGCCTTGACTGGTTATTTTCTTTATTCCAATAAGGACTCTTTCTAAAAGTGTTTGCCTAAAGTTGTCTCCATTTCTCAGTATCAGTTAAGGTAATAAATGAAAGGGAGAAAAGACGGTCTATAAGCCTATCTTCTTTTGTGATCTTTCATGCAGAAATCAACTGGGTTACACTTCAGAATTGAATCTTTAGACTTACAAATTAGCAAACACTGCCTAGCCTGTTGCTAATAAAAGGGCTGTATACATACTTGCTTTTTTCTTTACAATGAAAATTTTAAATTTGCAATACATACAAATCAGTAATAAATTCATATTTCATGTCAATTCCAAAACAAAAAATACCTTTGCGAGACCCAAAATGAATACCACCTTCCATTAGTCCATTTGATGTTATGAGTCACCTTTCTTCTTCTTTCTGTTCCCCTACAGCTGTCAGAGAGTCACGGCCAAGTTAGTCTGTTTGCTTTGTTCAGCAAAGAAAATGTTCAGTTTCACCTTGAAGTCTGAATTTATTAAAAGGTATAGAACCTTCTACTCCGAACATCATTACAACTCTTTTCCCCCAAAAAGTGAATGTGATCTAAATGCTATTCTCAGAGTGACCACCTAAATAATCATATTTTCAGTTTATTGCATTTCTTATGATGCTTGAATCTTTTCAGAAATAAGACAGGACCAAAAATTATATTATCGAGAGAAAATTTATTACAATGTCTACTATTCCCATATTTAAAATGTCGGCCTCATGATTCATTACCTTTTGTCAATTCTCCTGTGCACTTGAACGCGGTTAATTAGCAAAGTCTTTCTTAAAATCTGCCAGGGTCTTGAGGGAAAAAGGCAGGGGGCAGGCAGGAAAAACAGGCCTGCGGTTAGGAGTGAAGGGATAAACTAGATTAGGTCACAGGACTGAAGAACCCCTGAGATAAGACAGGACTGTTGCTCCCCACCCTCTAAACCTGGAGGGCCTCGATACTATCCTCCTTTGTGACCAGTGAGGCAAAACTCCCCTGAGAAACAGGTAAATGTGTCAGCACCCTGAATCATACCTTTGCACTGCCAGGACTATTTTGTCATCTAGTAGACATATATGTTTTTGTCTCTGGACTATCAGAATATGTCCTTGTCATTATCAACTCAAGTTCAGTTTTCTACGGGAGTATCTATGGACCGTATAAATGAGAATCAACATTTCTCAAGTACATGCTTATACCCAGTGCTTTCTTTGAGAGAGAGAGAGAGAGAGCACATGTGCACTAGGAGGTAGGGAGGGGCAGAGGGGGAGAGAGAATCTTAAGCAAGCTCCATGCCCAGCACAGATGGAGCCCAATGCAGGTCTTGATCTTAGGACTCTGAGATCATGACCTGAGCTGAAATTAAGAGTCAGATGCTTAGCCAACTGATCCATCCAGGAGCTTGTATGCCTGATGCTTTCTGTGCATCTTCTTATTTAATCCCCTCTATACTACTGCATGGTTGTACTCTCATCCATCTATTGTATATGAAATACACAAAACACAGGACTCAAAAAGGCCAAGTAAGATCCTTGTACAAGGGATCGCATTTGTAAAACAAAACAAAACAAAACAAAAAAAACACGGATCTGAGATTCAAATTTAGGTTGGATTCCAAAGGCCCTGTTCTTTCTACAATGCCATGGGGGCTGGTGAGATACAGATTTCCTCACAAGCTGAGGGAATTGATTTTGGCATTAAACAGCATCATGAAACTCTTACCTCTGAAAATAGTTTTGGCAGTTCCTCAAATAACTGATCTGTATTTTGTTGTATAACATTCATTTTTGTTTGATAACATTTCCAACATTTAAGTACACTGAAGATTTGTTGCTCTGCTGACATTTAAATTAGTTTTTGCATGTCTTTTCTCCCAACAATGTTAGGTCATTGAATTTTGAACAGAGTGGTTTTTCTAAAGAGTTTCCTCCATATGTAAAAAGACTACCACATCATATTCAGAAAAAAATAGTCGAAGAGGAAAGTCCTGAAACTATATACATCTCAAAGTAGGGTCCAAAAAACTTCTCTATAAGAGTTACCTTGGGAGGTTGTTAACATGCAGGTTCCTGAATCCCATCCCAGAAATAATGATCCCAGATATGGAACCCTGTTACCTACATTTTAAGCACAAAAGTTCAGGAATCACTACTACAGGCAATACACTGTCAAAGAAGTATTGTAAAGATGCAACCCATAGAAGTTTTCATGCTCCAAGAGTCACAAAGAGGGCCACTTCTAATTACTGAAGTCTTAAATTTGAAACAGACATAAATGAAATTGACAAGACTCTCTGTGCAAATACACAGATTTTTGTTTATGGAAAGAAATTAGCTTCAGGTATGCCACTCTTGATATGAAGCATGGTAAACTAGCTTAACCCACTTACATCTTCACCACAAACCATTAAACTAAACACATGTACAAAAACCAAGAGGGGCCTTGGGGTCTATGGCAATTGACCCACTGTCCTTCTCCTTCTCCCTCTCTTCTTACATAGGCTTAATTCTTCCATTATTAGATGATTACAGGTCTTCTTTCCTCCCAACTCTTCATGCTTCATAGTGATTACACTTAAAACCTAACATGCCAACATAAAAGAATTCCTGTGTCATGTACACGACATGGAAGGCCATCGATCATGGGTCCCCTGGCAACCCTGCACTTCTCCTTTCACCCACCTCATCATTCTTAACCCTGGAACAATTCCCAACTAGAGCCCCCCTAGCACCCAATTGCCGACCCACACTGTATCCTTTCCTTTTGATAAAATGGCCTTTAACCCATCATCTTCTTTACCTGATTGATATCAATTTACCTCTCAAGGACTGCCTCCTGCTGGAGCCTTCTCTGATGCTCTGTAGCCCCATGGTAGGTGAAGTGAGGGGTTCTAATTTCTGACTGCACATCAGAATTATCTGGTTAACTTTTGATATAAATATAGCCCCTCCAGCTCTTTATGGTTGCTGTGTGCATGCTACATCTTTTCCTGTGCTCCTACTACTTTTAACCTATTTGTGTCTTTGAATCTAAATTATGTTTCTGGAAGACAATGTATAGTTGAGTCTTGCTATTTTATCAAATATAACGTTTGTCTTTGATACGAGTGTTCCTCTATTCACGTTTAATGAAATTATTGTTATGGGTGGATTTATTTTTTCCATCTGATGTGATGGATTTCTTGGCTAGTAGATTTCATATTTTAAAATTTCCATGTAACTATTAATTTGATTGAATTTATTTATTTTCAATATGACTATCTGTGTTCCATTTTCTTCATGTATTGCCTCCATTTGCATTAACTACTTGTTAGGATACCATTACAATTTTTCTGGTGACTTTTAAGTCATTTTTAAAAGTTATTTTCTTAGTAATTGCTTCAGGATTGATATGTATCTCTACTTGTCATTGTCCACTTCAGGTTAATATTGACGGAATTCTGGTAAAATATATCAATTTTGTTTCAATGTAGCTTCATTTCTTCCCCTATTTTCCCCCAATAGAACTTCCCCAATAGAACTCTGTGCTATTATTATTAGATATATTACACCTGTCTATGTAATAAACCCCACAATATAGTATTATAACCATTGATTTAAACAATCTTATAGTTTTAAAGAAATTAAGAGAACAAGACAAAAAAGATATTGCTCTAGATATATCCTATTTCACCTACATATTTACCATTTCCAGTGCTCTTCTGTAGTGTAAGTGCCTGACATTAAACTTTCTGATTGTAGCATAAGTGCCTGACATTAAGCTTTTGATTGCTGAGGCATCCATTTCAAAAGACATCCATCTTGAATAAACACATTGCCAGATGTATGACACAGTTACTAGCAAAACAACCAGATGAGGAACTAGGATCCCCTACCCAGGAAGCTCCCTTTTTCCGACAGCCCTGAGTAATCTGGATAACTGACCACTTGAGTGACCCCACTACCCCTTTCCCAAGCCCTAATTCCTGCTCTCATACTTTAAGACAGCTGATAAAAGGGTGAACACACAAAACCCTAGACACTCCTCCCTGGAACATAATAAAGGCAGAGCACCAGGTTGTGCTTCCCCTCCTTGTACTGCCCAACACATTGCTGTGTGGCCCTCTGGCATGCCTTGTACCCTCTAGCATCCGTGAGTAATAAATCTTGTTCCTCAAAGTTTCTTGATGATTTTGCTCAATGTAGCTTGCCATTATAGTAAGAACCAGATGGGCCAAGCCAATCACAATATTTATTTATTTATTTATTTATTTATTTATTTAAACCCTAAACTTAGTCCACAGCTTGGTATTTTTTCATTTGGTAATGTCTAACATATAGATCTCCAAAGAATTTCCAGTAATAACAAATATAAACAGAAAGAAAATTCCTTGGTACTGCATAAAGGAAATAGAACAAAATTTTAAGAGATTTTTTAACTGCCTCTTATGCTGACAATTATAGGATGATCCTATGACTCAGAAATGTTAAAAGAATCAGTGATACAAAGGTTTTCCTTTCTTTCTAATCTTTTCTTGGTAACAATGATCTATGCTTAACCCCATGCCTGTTGCCTTCTAATTCTGCTCCAAAGATGAATTAGCTTTCCCAAGAAATTCTTCTTCAAGAATTTCCAGACCAACTGAATTGGGTCTCATTTCATTCTCATGAGACAATGAGATTATCAATGCAAATTGAGCAATGGAAAAAACAAAGAAACATCCATTCCCATGAATTACATACCCATCTAAATGAAACACACGGTACGTACATACATGCTAAAACTTATTTTTCATAATGAAGACAGACTCAGCCTTTGACAATATTCTCTGGCTGACCATTTTTAATCTTCTTAGATTTCTGGAATAATTGTGTGCTCTGACCTCTGATCTTCACCCAGCTCAACAGGACTACTATCCTCTCTGGAGCCTACATGGCATACTTTCATAGAAAAAAAAAAAAAAAAAAACAACCCTTAGAGCTACATTTAAAATGCACATTTTAATCAAAGGCCAAGATTTGAAAAGGGCAGTATTATGCTCATTTTGCCTCCACCTCTAGAAGAAAGGATGGGCAAGATTTACATACTGCTTAACTCCATTGTGAAGAATTTTTATGGAATAATTTAGTTTTGTTCAGCTCCAAATCTTAACAAGGTCAGATTCTCAAATAATTGGCTATAAGGTTATGTACGACATATCACATTCAGTTTATTCCCTACACTCCAGCCCCATAATCTGTGTCTGTGTCACAAGAATAATTGGGAATCAACACAAGTCTGATGATTGTACATGCCATCATGCCCCACATAAACAGACTTGCAGCTGGTAGGTTCCAAAGGATTGCTTTTATGTTCTCTTCTCCCTCTGCTCCAACATAGGTTTTAAGAGATTGGAAATCAAAGTTGCCTGGTTTGACTTCACTTAGTGATTGCAAAGTTTGTTTAATTACTGCCTTATTCCCAAAGCATGACAGAGGGTGAATCGCTGGTGAGGGTTGGGGAGGGAGAAGGACAAGATATCACTAAGAGAATATTATTATGTACCCACTGTTCTCACTTTCCCTTTCCTCCATAAACAGCTCTTGGGCCCATGAGGACCTTCTGACCTACAGGTAAGGCATCCAGAATCCCTTTACTGTGATAGTTAATGAGCCTCATCTCCAGAAAACATACATAGCAGGCTGTTCCAGATTAAAAATGTGCTTAACCTCTTGCAAATGCAGAACAGCGCAGCTTTCATGAAAAATGGCACTAAGGAAAATAATCTTCTGACAATACAAAGTCAGGGGATGTCCAGCAACCTAGAGCCAACACTCAAAAAAGCCCACCTGCTACCCCTTCGATGGCCAGAATCTGTGCTAAATTAAAGAACACAAAGCATCTGAAGTTGATCTTTCCCACCCATCCATTTTCATTTGCATTCGCAACTGTGTGTGTGGCAGCATCCTACTCTCCCTGACTGACCAAGATCCCCATTTCAGTGCCCATGTTTTCCCATTCTCCTCTTGGCAGCAACAAATTATTTGTCCTTCTTGCCCTATAGAGCCATTCCATCCAGGCCCTGAATGACAGGTTCACTCACTAAACCAGGACACTGATGGCTGTCCCATGTGCACCCCCCACTTCCCAAGATACATGATTATTTTTTTTAAAGGGCCTCTAATATCTTTACCCAAAGATATAGCAACGTTGAAATTCCAGATGACCTGCATGATGTCCCTGCAGGGAAAGGAGAAGAGTGTCTACTGATGTCTGTCAAATGATCCCTCATACACTTGTATTGTGTAAGGGAGGCCCAGAATGGGGTCTCACTATCCTCTTCATATACACCAAGGCCAAACCCATTTCCTCACCCACTGCTGAGATGCTATAAGGCTAAGGCCTAAAACAACAGAATGTGAACTAGTCAGAAGCGCTAACAAATGGAGCAGTGACTGCTGATGTATTATCCACCCTGTATGTACCTTATTAAATTCAATTGAGTGGCACAACTTTTGCCAGATTTTCTTAGAAACTGTCATATAGTACAAATATCATGCATACTACAGTAGAAAATATGATTCTGCTGATGACTCCCTATGTTACCTCTCCCAGGCAAGCACCCATTCTGGACCTCAGGTTCTCCATATGTTAACCAGAAATGACAATATCTGCCATCCAGGGCTGTGTGAGGAATAAATGACACAGTGCCCATGAAAGCAGTGAGCCTGGGGCCTGGCACCCAACAAATGCCCTTCTTCATCCTCATTCCAACTTCAAGATTTGTTTCTTATCTAAAATACTTTTTATAAGAACTTGGATATCCATAAAATCCCCTATTTTTTTCTTCTCCATAACCACTCACTTTCCTCCTTGCACTATTTGCCCTGCCTCTTGAGAAGACCAATGCAATCTATCTCCCTGGGTTCTTTGCACACTGGCCATGGCAAGAGATATGAAAGGCTGTGCATGAGTTCACACTACAAGAAGAACCTTCTGAGAACAACCTCTGAGCTCTGCACTTGGTACTGTAATGGCTCCACCAGAACAAGGACAGAACCTGGTCCACCCAAAACCTCCAGCCCAATTAAGAGAAGCACTAAATATGTGAAGCTATTTTAAGACCATGTGAGACTGTATATCTTTACTGTGTATTGTGTTATAAAAGCTAAGAAATTATAATAATGACAGCTAAAGTAATAGGTGCTCACCATGAGCAGCCACCGTTTTAAGTACCATGTATACTGTTGTTATTCCCATTTTATAGATAAAAAACTTGACGCTGTTAAAGTTTAGGTAGTTTGCTCAAGGTCATGCAGTGGAGGAACCGCTGTTGTTATTCAGTCTGTAAAAACTACAAAATACTCTTCTGAGCACAAGGTTTAGAGTATTAGATTAGTGTGAGATTCTTAAGGGAAGAAATCACATCTTCCTGATTTTTTATTTCCATGGTTGACAGTCCATTAATGTGTGTTGGTTAAGTGACTAAAGGAATTAGAGAAGTCTTGCTGACCGATATGAAGCTGATAAGTAAATTACAAAAGAGTAAAGTAAAGGCTATTCATTGCAGGCAGAGTAGCAGGCCCACATGCTCAGAGGATAACATAACTATCAACAGGAGCTGAGAGGAAGACTGACCAATGAAGCCCCAGGCTTATTTTGACGCTAATGATGGATGATAGATGAGATAGACTGGGATATCAAGGAGGCCTTAAAAGCTTAAGCAGAAAAATACAGAGTTGATACTATGGGAAATAGGGAATACCAATAAATCCTCGAACAAGGAAACAATTTGAGAAAAGTGGCATTTTAGAAAGACTGATCTGGAAGAATGCAGAATAATCCAAGTGTGAGATCAGGAAGGAGTGAATCTGAGTTTGCCAAACAGCTGAACTAGAAGAAAGAGATACAAGAGCCAAAGCATGGAGAGAAGTAACAATTTAACAATGACTGAGCATCCTTTATGCACCTGGAATAGTGCCAGGGATTGGGGGGAAGGGGAGAGAATAAAGGAGATATAACCCTGGGAGACTAATCACCAAGAAGACGAAAATGAAGTTGAGAGAGCTCTGCCATTGGTGTATAGGTATTAGACCAGAAGTGGTACCATCACAGACCTCAGGTCAGAAGGGCAGGATACTAATTTCAGATGTGAAAGTTGATGGGGAGACAATTCTCATCTTTCTCTCATCCCTTCATTAGTATTTCTTTCTGGTAACATTTTAAGCTTCTCCAGGAAAGGAGCCATATCATTCATATATTTCAAGATGACTAGGATAGTGTTAGAAATAGAGAAATAATATGATGAGTATCTAGGATCAATTAAATGTCATGAAATCCAACTGGAATTTCTTTTTAAAATTATTACAATAACCTATTCTCTCTCTATTCCCTCATTATCATTTTATAGTCCCTCCTACCTTTTCTCCATTCCTTCACAATTACCTCTCTACTCCTGACGGGATGTGTTTCCTGCTGCTCCAGCCATCTGGCATTCTGTTTTTGAATCTCAGAAACTCTATCAATTTAGAAATATCATTGTTTGCATACTCCCCCAAAAAATTAACATGAAGAAAAGAAAGCACTGTATATTAATGCTGAGAAGTATTTTAGGAAATACCGTGTGATAAGTGTTAGGAAGGTATATACCATCTTGGTAATGAACTTCTAGAAGTCCAAGGACTAAAATTCCACTACTGACTTTCTGTCTTACACCTCTGTATTTCCTTCCTTGGTACCTCAATTGTTCTAGCCCTAAGTGAAAAATACTCTGATCTGACAAACTCTCACAAAGAAGAAACCAGAACCCAGCACGGGCCTTTGCACAGAAATGGATTAATGGGAAAAACCCACAACAAGTAGGAGGTAACACTCTAGCACATCATCTCATCCATGATTAGAAATGCAGCTCAGGAAAGGCAGGTGCTATTACAACAATGGACTGCCCAGTCAATAATCATCCATAGACAAAAGAAATGGGGGCTAAAGCAACTTCTAGAGGGTTTCAACTCTCCATCAAACTCCAGTTGATTGACACTAACTGTCCAGAGCCCTATGTTAAGCACTTTGGGCTGTTCCTGGGCTTGTAGGAATATGGCGCTGGATTGATTGCTGATACCTAGCATAGGGAAGGCAGAGGTAATGACATGTGTGCTGGTAGGCCATGTCTGGTCATGTCCAAACTCCACCTGGATGATCAGCATGAACAGTCTAAAGGATTGAGTGAAATTCAGCAGTAAAGATTCTAGAGAATGCCAGTGAATCTAATCTGTGTTTCCTGAGTCATTCCTAGGTGTAGGGCACTGCACATTACTAAGGAAAGACTTGTAGTAAGGGAGGAAGAGTACAAAAGAGAAAAATCAAATGACATGCAAGTCTACTAGAAGCTAGCTCTACAACCCTACTCCCTTGGACTTCCATATGTTCATCTAGAAATGAGAGAAGGACATACACTTTCTCATACAAAACTCAATGTTTCTTTTAATTGCTATTTTTACTACTTCTCGTTCACCAGCCCCCCACCTCCCCCCCAAACACACACACACAAAAGGTGATTCTTGTCAAAACACTTCAATCATTTCAGGGGAAACTAGTTTACCTTGAAGACAGAACATGGGAGTGATCACAGTTTAACCTAAATACCATCTATATTCTGAGCATTTTAGATCCAAATTTTTTTCACTTTCCCCTTTTTATAAATCATGCTGTACTTATATTCCCCAAATGTCAATCTTGAGAAATATGATGTTGGCACCACCTAGTAAGTGACTGACTACCATGTAGATACTGAGTACTGATGGAGAAAGGGATTATCATGGGTTCCCAGATTTCAAATTTCATAGATGGGAGGATGCTAGGGAGAAGAAAGATTTGGAGGAGAAAAGACTCATTATCTTATCTTGATGTGATTAGAAGGTATCTGAATAAAGCCATCCAGTGGAAATGTAAGCCTGAAGCTTGGAAGAAGAATCTAGGGCAGAGATAAAATTCAGGACTCACTGATATATCAATGATAACTGATATAATAAGAATGGATTAGATGAACCAGCCAGGAGAGTATGTAGAAAAATAGTCTACTTCAGATGAAAAAAAATGCCAGAATTTAACAAGTAAGCAGTAAGGGAAGAGAACCAAGAAGAGACAGTCTATGAGGTGTCACAACAACCAGGAGAGTGAGATTTCATAGAAGCCAGCATAACAGATTTAGATGAAGTAGCGTCAAACAGCAGAAAAAATCAGAAAGGGACTAAAAAAAAAAGTCCAAATGATCTTGTGATAAAAAACCAGGGCTGTTAGCAAGAACTACTCCAGAAGAATAGAGTAAGCAGATGCAAACTCAAATGAGGAAAACAGTAATTTACTTTTATTTTTGAGGAATATGAAGGATTGTGCACAAAAAGGTGGAAAGTGAAAAGCTAATAGTGTGATAAGTTCTGAGCACTTGCTTTTCCCATTGCCTGCAACTGGATAAAAGCAGGCTATTTTTTATTTACTGGCATGAGTCTATCAATGGTTGATTTCGACGGACTCATTTCTGGGAGAACTGACAGACCATACTAAGTAGAAAATAACTTAGCATCTCAGAAAGGAGGAGCCTTCTAAATCCCATTCCCTTGTCTGCTGTGTTACATCTGTCAGGTTTTAAAACAGCCATTCAGTCTCTTTGTTGATCCATTTCCTTAGCTGTGGAATGGGAAAATAATTCCCTTTTAATTGGATCCTGAAGGACTAAGGGCTTTTCAGACTGTCCAAGACTCGGCAGTGTTTAGAGACAATATCCTGGCTCAGAAATTTCCCAGCTACTCTGTCCTGACACCGAGAAAGCCACTTTCTCTCTTCACAGGAAATCCTTAACCAGAATGAATGCTCAAGATATAAATTTTTCCTCGCAGGTTTGTTAGGCACTGAACCCTAAACTATCACCTTGTGTCTACAATATGCAAAGCAAAGTGAAGAACTGAAGAAATGATCCAGAAAATTCAGCCCCAGCTTGAAGTTTGCCTCAGAGTATTCATTTGTTTGGCCAGAAAACTTTCTAAAACCGAATTCCTACAGCATAGGCTAGGGCCTCCAGTTTATTGGGTCTGTGCAAGTTCATTTGAATTCTCTGTTTCTTTCCTCTTGAATTTCAGCCTCTACCAATTTTGCATCCCCCAGGAGCTGTCGTTAGCAGCCATATATCCTCTTGTAAATAAACCCCAACTGTCTGCTGGAAATTTCCACTTGCATAGCCAGTCATCGCACCAAATGCCACGCACCTAAAATCAAATTCATCAATCTCTCCCCCAAAACTGGCTTCTTCCCAGACTCTCCTATTTCTGTCAATTGACATCATTCTCCCCATCAACCTGGCTTATGTCCTCAGCATCATCCCTGTGCCCTCACTCTCCCTCGTCTTCCATACCCACTCCCCCAGTCCTAAAATTTTTCCACTGAAATGCCTGGCCTACCTGTCTCTTCTAGTTTCCGGCGTCTGAAGACTTTCCATGTATCAGACACCATGCTGAATATTTGACAAACTTCACCTTACTTAATTCTCATGACAAGTTTATGGAGAAAGAGGCTGATAGAATTTTCCCCATTTTGCAGATGAGAAACCTGTGGCTCAGAACTTGTGACTGCTAGGGACTGGACTATGTGCATCCCCCAAAACTCCTATGTTGAAGCCCCGACCTCCCATGTGACCATATGGAAAAAAAGTCTCTGAGGAGTGATAAAGGCTAACCGAGGTCATGGGATGGGGCCTTCATCCAATAGGGCTGGTGCCCTGGTAAGAACAGGAAGAGACACCATGGCTCACTTACTCATACTCTCTTTCTCTCTCTCTCTCTACCATGTGAGGACACAACAATAAGGTGTCCATCTACAAGCCAAGAAGAGTCTTCACCAGAAATCAAATTTGCCAGCACCTTGATTTTGCACTTCCCGGGCTCCAAAATGGTGAGAAAATAAATTTTGTTGTCTAAGCTACTATGGTATTTTGTTATGACCGGCTGTACTATGATAGGGACCATGCCCAACCCACTACGAGGGCACAGAGGTCAGATCCAAAGCCAGGACCCCTTTTCTCTGCAAAGCATGCCCCGAGCAACCACGCTGGATGGCCCTGGCCAGCGCCCTGGCTCAGGCTCTCCCCACCGCAGAGGGAGGCTCTGTAACAACTTCTTGGCAACCACCTTGCTTCAAGTCCTCCTTACCTTTCTCCAATCAACCTGTGTAGGTCAGGTTTGCTTTCCCCAAACACCGCCCACCCAGATCAGATCATTCCTTGGATCAAAAAGCTTTCAGTGGCTCCCCACTAACTACAAAGTCAATTTAATCTCTTTAAACAGGCTTCTAAGTACTATCCAAGTTGGCTCTTGCCTTCTTACCCAGATCTGGGTCCCCTCACTGCCTATCCCCAAGGCACCCACGTATCAAAGTGGCATGAATTATTATTATTATTATTATTATTATTATTATTATAATTATTTGTCTGTGAGTTCCAATGAGGACAGGGACTATGGGCACCTCTCTGAGCAACTAGTGTCTGGCACACAGCAAATGCTCAAGAAATAGCTGTTGAGTGCCTGACTGAATTGCACACTAGTCACCTGGCCTGGCTACACTCCCTGTCCTCCCATCTGCCATGTACCCATCCACCAGAACCACAGCCACCTCAGCCCACCATAATCTCACACTTCACCAAGCCCCTCCTCAAAGGGCTCTTCCTGTGACCCGCTCAACACATACTACTTACTAGGATGAATTAACATGATTATCCACATTCAAGAATGTTCAGTTTTGCCCTGTTTGCAATAGCAAACAACACTACAAACTTGTGGCATTGACTGCCAGTGCCTCCTAAAATCCAGTCCACCCTTCTATGTTATAAAAATTCTGATCATTAGCTGGGTCTACTGCTGCTCCACCTAAAAAATATAAAAATTGAAAAACAGCAACAACAACACACTCAGTCTCCTTTGCAGCTAATTATGGCCACTGGACTAAATGTTGGTCAATCAGGAAAAGGCAGACCTTCCTGATCCATAGCCTCAGTCCCACCACATGAAATGTAGACGTGACTCTGGAACTCTAGCAGCCACACTGGACCATAAGGATAAGGACTAACCCAGGTAGTAAGCTGGCAAGAGCCTGGGTATTACCAGTAGCATGGAGCAGTAAGAACATACATACACTGCCTGCCTTGGGCCTTCTTTTTCATGAGTGGAAAATGAAAGTCTACCTTATTTGAACACTATTATTTAGGATTTTCTACTTCATGCAGCCAAGCTGGAACACACTGAAAATACCTATCATTAGAGAAATGAATATATAAAAATATGTTCATGGGCAACTGGCTGGCTCAGTTGGGTAAGTGTCTGACTCTTGTTTTCTGCTCAGGTCATGATTTCAGGGTTGTGGAGTCAAACTCTGCATCATGGTCTGTGCTCAGCACAGAGTCTGCTTGAGATTCTCTCTCTCCTTCTCCCTTTGCCCCTCCCTCTGCTCTCTCCCTGTAAAATAAATAATCTTTTTTTTTAAACATTGATATAAAGGTAGTTAAAAGAAAAGATCTACCTATCTACTCACCTACCTCTATGTTTATCTACTTGAGAGAAAAATAAATGATATATGCATTATACTTTCAAGCAATTGATGGATTTATGTATTATTTGTATAACAAATAACAAAAAAATTTTTAATTATAAAAATGCTAATTTTTTCTACCCTGTATATATTTTGCTTCCTAGATAAACCTTTTAAGCTTCCCAGAAGCAGGGATAAGAACTTTTATTTTGTGTTTGCCACTCTCTGTAGGATATAATATGCCCTAATATTTGATTGGTCAAAATCTGTCAGAATTTGTCAAACACTGACTATCTGTACAGGAACACTGAGGGTAAATGGTGAGGTGGGGGAGGGGGCCTAAAAAATGAAATCCTTCATCCTAAATAACTTTATATTTTATAGGCTGAAAGGTTGTTTACTTCTCTTAGCCCTATATCAGCTTTTATGCTCCATTAAAAATTAATATGTTTGACTAATCTTTATAGCCCCTTCCTCCCCACCTCTCACCAAATTTAATTCACTTATCAGCTAAAAAAATTAACTATTTTGAATTCTAAAATGAAAGGGAAATGTTGATTGTGAAGATTACCAGTAAGAGAAGCTGAAAGGAGCAAAATAAAGACAAAAATGGTATAAAATGGAATTTCTTTACAACATATAGTTTAAAAGATGACACTGATATTCATCCATCTATTTACCAAGTTCAAACATATCTTAAGTGCTTAGTAGTTACGGTCCAGAAGATGAGATTTCCAACTATCAGCAGTGGAAATCCAACCATATTTTGTGCTCTTCACTAGAAGACTTTGTTTGAGGCCTATCAAGAGGTAATAGGGCATGGCACAGAAGTTTATTGGAAAAACAGCTCTTGTTTATTTCATAATTATATACTTGACATTTGGAAACTCCTGCTTGTTACTCATCGCTTAATTAGGCGCTCCAAAGTTCATAAAAAATCATAGGTTTAACTTCAACTTAAAAGATCCTTTAGCTCCTCTTGCTCTGAAATTCGATATCACCCACTGTACATGCAATTACAGCCCTGACAAATGATTGCTGACAATAATAGACCTCATTTAAAGGAGAGAAATCTAAACATAGCAATGATCTGATTTTTTTAAATCTATGTCCAGGGAAAGAAGGTGTGGGACAGATAAATCAATAATGGGGGGTAAAAACCCTAATTGTTGACTTTACATTCAGCAAATCATTAAATGAAGCTTGAATTAATGGAGATTTACATAAATAGTCTAAACAGTGAGTGACCTTCAAGAAAATTACTATTAAGACAAAGGCGTTTGCATATCTCTTCAGAGATGTTTGACAAGGGAATGATGTCAGCTGCATGTCTTCATTATTGCAGGTTTTATTTAGATCACCAGGGTTTTTCTGAAATTATATATATATATATATATATATATATATGCTAAAGTAAATGGTATATTTGATTAATTTTGACAGTTATAATCACACATACACACAACACCCAAACTAGTTATGTCTAGGAGTGCAAACTATTTTTTGTTTTCTTACCAGCAGTAGTTTGAGAAAATGAGGGTGACTAATGGTGAAAATACTATTGATAACAAAGGGTTCTATAAAAATGCAGAATATTACTTCGAGTCAGTATTTCCCAGGATGGTTTACTAAAAATCCTGGTTCATCAATATGCTTCACAAAAGAGAGCTCTGTGGTCAAAAGAAATGAAATATGATACCTACTACATTCTCTCCTTGATATTCACATTAGTATATTACACTCTATGAAGCATATTAAAGGCTCTGAGAAGTCATGTAATAAAGTAACCTACATAAATGTAATCAAATATTTTTTCCCAAAGTAACTTATATCACTATTCCACTGGGGAAACTATGCTCAAAATCAATAGTCTCAGGTTGGGTTTCCACTGTGCATTATAATCCTCAATGGAATGCTGTTTATTATGAAGGTTATTTACCAAATTCTCACTATGGTTAAAGCACTATAAGGAATAAGAGATGAATAAAGTAGGATCTTCGATCTCCAGGAGCTGCCACTCCAGTAGAAAATCTAACATGTATCCCACACTGAATGTATCATGGTATCTGGCATATGCAGGCAACTATTGCCATAGTTAACTTGAACAGGAAAGATTTCAGAGTCTGTGGCATTTCAAACTGAATTTTAAAGAATGTATTGAATTTCATTTGGGGGATACGGAGTTTGGAAATAACGAGGTGCAAAGATAAAGGGGCAGGAAACTCAAGATGTTCTGTAGGATGACTAATTGGCTAGTGTAGAGATTTTGGGTAAGGGACCTACAGGCTAAATGGCTGGAAAGCTCTCTAGCAGTTTTAAGCAGAGTTCAGATTATGGGAGTGGTTAAATGTAAAGCTAAGGAAGGTGGGAGTTATTAGGTAGGCAAGATGGAATAACTATGAAGATGATGTGATTAAAACTCTGTACAGAATGGTTTGCAAGGCCACCTCTGGTATGGAAGTGCAGCAGCCTGAGGCCTCTCATCCTCTGCTTGGATCACAGCAATATATAATTTAAGATCTTTTTTTTAAAAAAAAAGATTTTATTTATTGATTTGAGAGAGAGAGCACACAAGCAGGGGGAGGAGGAGGGAAGAGAGGAGGCAGAGGAAGAGGCAGAGGGAGAAACAGACTCCTTGCTGAGCAGGGAGCCTGATGCAGGGCTCCATCCCAGGATCCTGGGATCATGACTATGACCTGAGCTGAAGACAGATGCTTAACCCACTGAGCCACCCAGGTGCCCCTATAATTTAAGATCTTAAACAAATCCATATGACAAAGGTTCAGAGTGGTATACATTTTATCAGAAATGTTCACAAGCAAACAAGAGACTAGAAAATTATGGTTTTGGAATAACAGGGAAAGGTGATAAATTTCCCCTATCTTTCATAAATCCAACCTGATGGCAATACAAACACGTAAACCTGAAATATCACCCTGTGCACTCCCACTGTCACTTGGGTAGTAACCATGGAACAGCCCTGCAAAACTGATGAGACCAATTTCAACACTGCGACTTTTATTGGTTACAAGAGGTTACCTTTATCTCTCAAAAGCCACACACTATTAAAAATTTACATGAAGCAGAAGTATTTCATGTGAGGAATCTGTGGCTTAAAAACAAATAAACAAACAAACAAACAAAAACTGGCAACTTCATATACTTAAGGACCAAAACAGAAAACACACAATTTGATGTTTAAAAACCAATGGCTGTTTGCTTTAGAAAACAGTTTTACACCCTAAGAGACTCTCAACTATACAGGAAACTGAAGGTTGCTGGAGGGGAGGTGGATTGGGGGGAATGGGCTAAATGGGTGATTAAGGAGGGCACTTGTTGGGATGAACACTGGGTGTTGTATGTGGGTGATGAGTCACTGAATTCTGCTCCCGAAACCATTGCTGCACTGTATGTTAACTAACTTGAATTTAAATTTAAAAAAAGAAAAGAAAAAGAGAAACAGTTTTACTACAGAAACTGCCTTCACATCTACTGCCATAGTTTAGGTAACTAGGAATCTATAATGGTGCTTGCTAGGGGGATGGAAAAGATTGAAATGAGACATGGAGAATTTATTATTTATAATTATAACAAAACACAGTTAGCCAGTTTCCACACAATCCAGAATGGCTCTCCTCACATACAAGGTGTTTCATTGGGAAATGAAGTAGTTTAATCTATGGAGCACTCTTGGGAAGTTCAAAACCACTGACCACAGATAGGTTTGAAGTCTGACTAATTAGAATGGCTGATATAAATAAGGAGCTGAGTTCATATACATTACGAAGTAACTAAAGATCTCTTGTTTTTCTTTTAGTCCTATTTGCTAAAAATCTTCCTGAAATGAATGAATCCATATCCCTTATCTAATCTGCTTATCTAGCGCATTATCTAGATCAGTCATTTGCAAACACCAAAATGGCACCGGACTGGCTATCTCCAAATCACCTGGAGAGCTTCTGAAAAATGTAGATTCCTGGCCTGCTTCTACCGCTACCCCACTACCATTCTGATTCTGTATGAGTCTAAATGAAGTTCCAGAAACATTTTTTTTAATGACCCAGATTGGTGAAGCCAGTAATCTAGATGATAATCAGATGTTTCTTAGATGTTTCACAATATCAGAAGGGCCGTAAGATCTCAAGATTCTATGTCACTGTAGTGACAGGGATCATGTTAGGTTAGATACCAAGCCTTTTCCTGGGTACGGAGCTGGACTACATTTTCCAGCCTCCCTTGCAGTTGAGGGGTGTCATGTAACTGAGTCAACCCATTGGAAGTAGATAGATGGAGTGTGTACCACTTCCAATCCTGGCCCTCAAAAAAACTTCCCAGAGAATCTTCTCGGGTGGCTGCCTTCCTTTGCTTGCCAGTCAGGATCCTTAGTGTCAGCAGAAAACTGAAATTCTAAAGGACTATCAGAGCCATAAGATAGAGTCCGAGTATCTGAATGAGCGTATAGAGCAGAACAACCACCCGTCACCCCACCACAACTAACTCCCATTGCATTGTCAGATGGATGAGACATCAGGTTTCATTACAATAAGCTATTAAAATGCAGGGACCCTTGGTCCCAGCCATTAGCTTACCTTTACTAGTACAACTCCCTTAACATTTTCAGCAGCCTTAGCTGTTGGTTAAGCATTGCAAAATCATAAAGAAATATACTTACATTCTAACATCTAACTAGGCATACTTAGATGTTAGGCATAACATCTAAAAGACACAGGACCATAGGACATATTTAACCTTTAAAAGAAATTCCGATATGAGCTTATTTTTCTGTGGTTTTTCTCCTTCCTTCTAAAAGTAGAGTACAAAAAAAAAAAAAAAAAAAAAAAAGTCTGGCTAATTGAGAGTTCCAGGTAATAAGATTTCAATTTAATAAGGTTTTATAACAGTTACAGGAATAAAAACAAAATACAGCAACTAATAAATCTGAATTTTCAAAGACCAAATGAATACAAAATAAAAGGCTGTGAAATTTTAAGACTTAATAGAATCACACAACCAGAAGAGTATTCAAAAGGTCATGATATTTATTTACTTTTGAAAAAATCTGTAGGAAGAAATTCTACCACTGAGCTCATCATTGTCATCGCTTTGGAGGTGGTTTTACAATATAATGTTGAGGACAAGGTTAGGAGCTAGACAGAGGTGGGTCTAAATCCCAGCTCTTCTGCTTAGTATTTGGGAAATCCTGAAAAAGCTAAGGCTCACTCTCCCCGTCTACACCATGGTGATGGTATTACCTATTTCACAGGTTGTTATGAAATTGAAATGGGCAATGTATGGCACACTGTAAATATTTAACACTTGCTTATATTAATATAGTATCAGCATCATACTATATTGTAGTCATCCCCATTACTACTATTGTGCCTCCCTCTAGCCACCTCTCCTGCAACAGATCTTAGTTACTTGCAAGGTATCTTCTTTATTTAGGACAACCAGTTCTTATCTACACACATAAGGAAGATCTTAAGAAAACTAAGGAGCCATAGACTGCTAATTTTTATCCCAAGAGAAAGATGAGGCTGATAGTAACTATGCCTGGAATTCTATATAGGTAAACATTGTTCTTGTAATGCTACAACTAGTATACTAATACCTATGCTTCTTTTTTTAAAGATTTTATTTATTTATTCTTGAGAGACACAGATAGAGAGAGAGAGGCAGAGACACAGGCAGAGGGAGAAGCAGGCTCCATGTGAGGAACCCGATGTGGGACTCGATCCCGGGACTCCAGGATCACACCCTGAGCCAAAGGCAGATGTTCAACCACTGAGCCACTCAGCCATCCCTAATACCTATGCTTCTTAATCCTTTCTCTGCCAACCATGAAGACCAATAAGTCCTGGGCACGGCTCACTCGTGCTTGACACCCCTCTAAAAATGGTAAAACTCTCCCCATTCTTGGAGAGAAGAGCTGGGCTGCCTGTCATGGTCACCTGATCTCAGCAAGCCTGAGCTGCGGGGGCCCTTCCTATCCTAGCCCACCTCAAAAATGCATGTCTACAATAGGGAGTGGAAATCATATGAAGAAGGTGTGCTCTCCTCCCTCCACCTGGACTGCCCAAGGCATCAGGGAGAGCCTGCCCCTGGAACTTCTTTTGATAAGCTACTGAGGAGACCCTCAGTTTTCTAAGTTTTAGTTTGAAAATTGAATTCAGGAACTTGTCAACTCTGACAGCAAAGCTTTAACATTCAGTTCAAAAACAATCTGCTTGTACTTTACAAAAATCCATCTTCTGACTTCAGAGCAGGAGGATTTTTCAAAATCTTCACATTGCAGGGAATGAAAACTTCAGTTTTTCTTCTTTCCAATTAAACTTGGGTTCTTTATAAAAGCCATTTCATGTTCCCTTCTCTTCCTACCCTAACTCTTTCCCCCCCCAAACCACCTTTTTCAGCACACAGAACTCAAGTCTTACATTTCAAAAAGCAAGGCTGAGACTTTTAGGTAATGCGAGGCCCTCCTCATCAGCAGACTGAGGACCAGAATAGATAACACACATAGGATTAGTCGCCAATCAACACTGTTCAACTGACAGAATTTATGACACTCAAGGTTTTTAAAATAATACAAAGCAGAGCCTCTGAAAGAAATCGCCCCATACCTTGAAGTTATAAAAGTCACACCTGGCAGCAGAGACCTCCACTGAAGGCTCTATTGAGAGGTAAAATTACCAGGATTCAAAGGGGTAGGTCAAAACCCTACACATGGCAGGAAACCAAAGGTAAAAACCACGATCCAATGACAGATGGCAAAGGCCCATCAATGGCGGGGAAATTACACGGTGAAATTCATTTCTGACATTTCATTCACACAAGAATAACAGGACCCTGAAGTTACAATGACATTCCAAAAGGGAACGCCTCCACAGATGACGCTCCTTGCATAGCTCAGCCTCCAGGGCATACACCCAAACCAGAATTTCATACAGTTCAGGTGTGGGTGGGAGGAGGTAGGGGGTGGAAATGCAAAGAGAGCAGAGAAATGAGCAAAGAGGGGGAAGAGAGCCAATATCTAAGCAAAGGGAGGATACGGTGAGAGTTCATTTCTGCTCCTTCCCAAAGGACTTGAACCTTCACTTCATGGATTTTTTTTTAAGTGACATTTGAAAGGTGCTGCAATCATCCATTCATTTGTGTTCTGTTTGCCCTTTAAATGTAATATTTCAACTCAGAGTTCAAGCTGCTGGGGGTTTGAGATGTTTTCATGAAAAGTAACCAAGCCAGACAGTTCCTATTGTCAAGGAGACCCTGTTGAAAGAGAGAAGCAACTAAAATTAGCCACACCGGCTAATTTTATCACTTGGGCCCAGGGGCACAAGGCTTCCAGACTATTCCATTCTTCCTAGCAGGAAGGTATTGAAGGGAAGCAATCTTTCGATTCTGGAGAAATCCAGTTGTGTGTGCATGTTCAAGCTGTGGGGTGGAAGTGTTCTGGACGGGGGTGGGGGGGTGGCGGGGGTGCTCGTATCTCAGAGCCGTTTCCATTTACCATCATAGGAAACAAAGTTAAATGCTTTTCAGTGATGGGCAACTCAAGAAAAACAGAGCCCCTTTATTTTTCTTAAGTTTTTATTTAAAATCCAAAGGCAAGCTCTATAGTTCCAGTTACTAATTTCTGCCTCATTGGCCTTCCATTTGAATGGTGACCATTATTTCTTTATTAAGATTTTGAATTTGTTTTCAAATGGCTTCAACAAGACTTAATTAAATATTACTACATATACATACATACTAATACACATACTAATTTCTACTACATAGTATATTAAAAATCAATTCTCAAAGTATAAAAAACAATGGAAAGGATTTCTCATCTTACAGTATCACACACCACACACACACACATACACACACATCCCTCCAAAAAATTCACTTTTGCTTTCTTCTGCTTTAGAGAACAATCACAACTGCTTGCGATGCCAGTGACACTGAGTAGCCCGTGCACCCTCTCCTCATGCCAGCACACGCATAACTATTTAAAAAAGGTGATTACGCACACACCTTTCTTCCCACTGAAGCATCAGACTGGGGAGATGGAGTTTCCCTAGCAAGCCTCAGAAACACAAAACAGGACATTTAATTTGTTTAAGTTTCCAAAGCAATTTGCCGGAGACAAAAATAAAATACCATGGCATTTTGCTGGCATCTTAAAAAAGGAAACCCTCTCTGAGAGGTACAATGAACCCCATGAGATTTCCAACACGAGTCTTCTATTTGTGTGCGTACATATTTTTATAATTTTGTTCACTGAAGAGTTTTAACATATTCCAACCCATGCACGTAGTGAAAGAGGAGCTTCCAGCAAAACAGGTCTCTTATGAAGTAGCCCTCAAGGTTACCAACAGCTAAACAAGCTCAGGCTGCCACCCACACTTGCCTGGCCCAGCCTTGGTAATCAAGAGACTCTGTTCCCTGGAAGAAAAACATTTCTTCGTATTCAATAGAGTATACAGCACCACACTCGCGCCCGCCCACAGTTTTTAAATCTTTAAAGAAAACTTATATGCCCATGAGTAAGGTATGGCCATCTATGCTTTCATTATATTAAAGTGAAGCTTGAAATGAGAATGACTTTTTAAAAAAGAAATTACTCATCTGCAGCTCATGGCTTCGACATTGTACACAGTGCCCAAAGAGGTCAAAGGCATGCATAGTTTAAAAAATTCTAGGCTTCTGCTCTTCGATGTTTGTACTTGACCAGCTGCCACTGATGCCCTATTGTCCTGAAAAACTTTATTTCCCTGCTTGGGAGTGAGTTGTCAAGCCTTTGTTGGTCTGCTAGTTCTCCTTTACCACTGTAATGACTGGTCAGCACAAAACCCCCCAGTGTATGGGGTTCTCTGCTCCACTGCTTCTGTTTGCTCTAACTTGATGCTCAACCACCAGACAGTTATGTAATAGCCATAGATGGGATTTTTAAGGTACCATCTGTTTATGAGGTATCGTTTGACAACACATATATCTAACAAACATCCAGCTCTTTCACCTCAGATTAGAGTTATTTAATTACAAACAACAGAAAAGGACTCTGGCTAATGCACAAGCAGAAAGAGACCTATATCCAAAGATACATACTCTATATCCAAAGAGCAGATAGCAGAGTTCTTGGGATAGATTAAAAAAAAAAAAAAAAAAAGCCTGGAGATCTGGCACAGAAAAAAAGGTAGAAACCTAGAAAGGGCTGAGTTCTAGCTAACAAGGACAACTTGACAGTCTTAACTAGGAATTGCTGCTGGAATGTATAAGTTCCAATCATTTGGGGGAGAGGGGTATCACTTATAGCACATCACAGATTTTTCACAGTCCCAAGGTGAAGTCCAGTTGCCTTAGGTCAGGACTTCTCAACCTCTGCATTAGTGACATCTTGGACTGGATGATTCTTTGTTATGGGGCGGGAAGGTTAATGCCAGTAGCATTCTCTCTAGTTGTGACAGCCAGAAATGTCTTGACATTGCCAAGTGTCCCCCAGGAGGCAAAATCACCCCAGTTGAGAACCGACTTAGACTGACTCTCAAAACTACCCATCTGATGGCTTGGGAGAGGCCAGGGCCCTTGAGGTGTAATCCCATAAGACAAAGAGAAGATGGGTAAATCTCCCAAAAGGAAGTCGGGCTACTGATCCCAAAAGATACGAGAATTAATGCTTATAGTCCATGTCAACGTTGGTAAGCAGAAAGCTGAAGATTACATTTTCTAGCCCATGTAATCGGAGAACAAGTTTTTTTTTTTTTTTTTTTTTTTTTAAAGTGGAACCTACTAACCTTCTGAAAACAGACTGTTAGAAAAAGTCGTCCATCAGAACAGTGTACTCATCCCTCCCCATGCTGTGCCACTTAGCATCCACATCCTGGAAAAGCACAATCCTAGTAAAGCGGGTGCACTTTCCCATTTTTATTGAAACTTTCCCTGTTTCCCTATCTGTTTTTAAATCCTGCCAGATCTTTTTCCAACTCCTAGTATCTACGGACTTGTGGTAATTGACGTGGCTAATTTAAGGGAAACTAATTCCAAATCCCAGAAAACACCCAATGCATCTCTGTATTAATTAGTCAGCTAACTATGGTGGTTCCAACATGGTGCTAATGAGACCAAAGACACGAATCCAATCCTCGTGCCATATGGGCTTGTTCAACAGCCAACCCGGAGCCCCACTCCAACCAGCCAATTGATAGATAGATGTATACGGCTGCTCGTGGGGAGAGGGGAAGCAGAGAGGATGGATGTGTCCAGACAAATGCACCTCCACTGCTAGCACAGCCCGTGTGGCACAATCTCTCAGGACAGGGGAGCTAATCCTCACAGAATACAGCACGCAGCACACCCATCACGGTGCCTCGTCCCTAACACTCCCACAAAAGACTTGTCTTTCCCTCTCCCCTTTCCAGCTCATACCTACTCAACGTTAGGTTCCTTTGCTGCTTCCTTTCCCTTCTGTTCATTACCATTTCTTTAAAATTGGAGTGCAGAACTTCATCTCCAAGCTGCACTGACTCTAAATTCCCTGATCCTACCATCAGCAGCAAGCCTGGGCTTGTCTCTTCTTCCATTATTATTTCTGACAGCCCCAAAGAAATCACTTAATATTCATTTCAGTCTCCTTTTTCAGACAGTCTTAAAAATCAATTTCAAAATTTTTCTTCTTGATCCTGTCATTTAGCACCGAAATGGCCCAAACTGATTACTTGGGAGCATTAGCGTTTCTCCCTTCTCCTCCCAGGATGTCAGACTTTGAGTCTGTTCTGGTATGATTTTGGTTGGCTTCCATTTCAGGGAGGTTGTTTTTCACTGAGAAATATGATTCTTTTTTTTTAAAGCTATATTTGTAGAACAATTATCCTTACAAAAACAGAAAAAACAGAAAACAAAACCAGCATTAAAAGAATAGGCCAAACACTTGGCTACAAGAAAAATCAGATTCAATGGGTAAGAAAAAGAAAAGTCTTGAAATTCAGTCACCCTAAAACCTCCAAGAGTGCCGTGTGAAAGCCCCTATTTTTCAAACAGTAAATTCGCAACAGTAACATCATCTTATTTATTAATAAAAAGGAGAAGTTAAAATAGCCATTCATGATAAGACGCTGAATGCTGCAAGGAAGCCAAGAACGGGAAGAAAAAGGTCTGAAAGGAAAAAAAAAAAAAGGGAAGGGCAGCTTTTATAAAGAAGCAAAAAGTTCTTTGTCTTTGCTGCCATTCTGTGAACAGTCTGGAGAATTCCGTTCATTGTTATTGTTGCTGCCCTTCTTCCTTGCCATTGTTTTGCTTTTTCAGGTTGTCTTTAATTCTCCAAGTAACATTATTAGAGAGTTGGAGAGGTTGCAAACCACCAGGAGGACCAGGCTGCGGGGGTGGGGGGTGGGGGGGCCGCAACTCAGTGAAACGTATCCAGAGCATTTGATGCCTTAGCCTGTGTTTTCTCTTCTCGGGGAGCCGAGAATGATTTTCAAAGTAAGGAATGCTGCAGACATGACATTAAAAAAAGCTCTGGACCATGCAAAACAGTCCTCCAGCTTGATAACCGTAACCAGTTTCTGCTCTAACCTCTTAAGAATCACTCTATCTTTGTAATTCCACCAGCTTGTTATTTTTATTATTACAATATCTTCACAGACTTTTCCCCCTGCCATAACTCTAGCCTGAGAAAGAAAATCTCTGCTAAAATGACCAGGCAACAAAAGCCATGGGCATGAGCTACAAGAGAGCAAACAACTGGATTTTTCTTATAGGGTCAAAGAGTCAAAGATTGTCCTCTCTGGAACTGGGGACACACCAGACATTGGGACTTAAAAAGTGTCACCTCAGGTGTTAACAAACAAGAGAATGTGTATGCAGCCCCAAACCACTTTCTGAGACTGAGGATAAACTACAGGAGCCCGTGCACCTCACAGCAAATGTGATCTTGCAGACCTTGAAAAGGCATCATGTGGCCTGTGGCAAGAGGACTCTCTCTCTTTTCTGCCTGCCAAAAGTGTGACCCTTCTATGGATAGCAGGTTTCCTTCTAGTGCCACCAGGAGGCCACTTACTTTGCACCGCAGCACTGTCCTGGTTTTTAGGCCCTAACTACGGAAAGTCAGCCGGTGACCACAGCGAACTGAAAGTCAACTAACCTAACCAAGGGATGGTGATACTACTGCTGCTTCAGCGTGTACCGAGCATCTGTGATGCACCTCACTCTGCCTGCAACACTGCCTCTGACTAGGAATTCACTCCTCTAGCATGAGGGGTGCCTGGACAAGGAGCAGGAAATTAGAGCTCTTTAGATCACTGACCTTTGTTTTTTTGTTTTTGTTGTTCTTGTTGTTTTTGTTTTTGTTTTTAAATAAATGACTCATCTCTGAAGACTGTGGTGATGGTAGCTGGGAGAAGAAAAATTTTAATATAGATCCTGAAGTAAGTCATACAGTAAGAACAAATGAATTGTGCAACTACACCCAGAATTCTCCTGAAAGTTCTGCCAGACTTCAAGTGAAGCCAACAGAAGAACATCCATACTTTCGAAATCAGGTTATGATTCACCTGACTGAGGGTCCATATATGTCGCTGATGGATTTCACATCTAAATTCTTACAAATAGGGATCCCTGGGTGGCACAGTGGTTTAGCGCCTGCCTTTGGCCCAGGGCGCGATCCTGGAGACCCGGGATCGAATCCCACATCGGGCTCCCGGTGCCTGGAGCCTGCTTCTCCCTCTGCCTATGTCTCTGCCTCTCTCTCTCTGTGTGTGACTATCATAAATAAAAAAATAAATAAATAAATTGTTTAAAAAAATAAAAAATAAATAAATACATTCTTACAAATAATAAATAAATAAATAAATAAATAAATAAATAAATAAATAAATAAAAATTCTTACAAATAGCATTAGCTCTTTGAATGCATTTCTAACTGGCTTGGAACTATAAATATTTCAAACTAGACTGAACTTTATGAGAGACAGAACATCTGAACCACTCATGTAACAAACACATTAGCCTACTCCTTGGCTAATAGGACTAGAAGCAGGTCCTCCCGTGAGGATGACACACCCTTAATCTAACAATGCCACACTGTTACCTTGGTGGTCTTCCTCTCACATTTCCTTACGATGCTTCAGCATTGTCAAAACTATCATTGACTCTAACAAAATGAGTATGCTAACCCAATGCAGAGCCACACAGCATTTTCACTGGCAGGTGACCATTAAAGGTCACCTAACAAAACCTTCCTCTAAGTTCCAAGGCCTCAGAAGCACAATATGCCTGGTAGCCTCACATAAACACATCTGCTCATGGGAGATGACTACTTTTCAAGGCTCTTACATGTCCCTCAACTTCAGGAGTACGGGATCTCACAGAGAGCAGTTAACGTTTACAGATGAATATGTGATGTTCTGTGATACATGAATGAGGGGAACACTTAAGAGGAGAGCATATTTTTATTATAGTCCTCTCCATTCTGCTGAGATGGTTTCCTGATCCTTCCATGTCAAATTTTCTATGTAACTTCACCTCCCTTTGAATCCTTTCCACCATGCTAGCCTCAGATTTATTATCTAATTCTTAAGAATGGCACCACCCAAAATACCAAAGACTGATTTCTTGCAAATCACCTATCAGATGACAGTGTCACACCCATTCACCTAGGAAATGCTGAGAGTGCCAGGAGCCTCATGGAGACACAAAGGAGAAAGAGCATTTCACAAGGGCTCAAAACCTTCAAGTCTGGCATTCCCTAACCAGGGAGTGAAATCCTGGTCAACAATTCTGTGGGCTAACAATTCATTGACAACTATTTGTGGAAGGCCTTTGTGGTCTAGTTACCATGATGGATCAGGAAAAAAAAAAAAAAAATCTATCAGATGTGGTTCTTCCCCATCAAGCATCTTCCACTGTCTCACTAGGGAGACAAAACTAATACCCAAGGCCAAGGAATAAATCTTTAAACTAACCTTAAGTTTTTAAAATTGAAATAGAAGAGGGATAATTCATGGATTTGCTAATTATACTTCTGTGCTGTACACATTAGCCTTGAATGGCTCATCCATGGCTTAACCTGACTTCAGGGACATTTCATCAAGGCCTCTCTTGACTCTTGCACACGACCAGCTGCTACCACTTCCTAAGCATGGTTTCTTACTAAACACACTCCATTTTGGTGGCTGCTCTAGCTCTTTCCCATTTTATACAAAGCAAACATGAAAGTTAAACACTTTCAACACCTAGCCTGTATTAGTTTCCAAAATTTTCCACGCTAACATGGAAATAAGCTTCCAAAAACCTAAAAAGCATTTTCACACAAATAGATGTCAAGCAATTTTAAATACTCACAAACAGTCCTTTTCACACCCTGTTGCCAGTTTATTTATGTGTAATGTTAAAAAAAAAAAAAAAAAAAAAAAAAAAAAACCGGAAAAGAAACGGCCCAAAGTGAGCAGCAAGTGAAAGCTTGAAAGAAAACACAAGGAAGAAATATACAGTAGTCCCTCCTTATCTGCAGGACAAACGTTCCAATCCCCCATGGATGCCTGAAAGTACAGGTAGTACCTTAACCATTTATACACACACACACACACACACACACACACACACTGTTTTCTCCTATACATACTTATCTACAATAAAGTTCAATTTATAAATTAGGCACAGTAAGGTATCAACCACCATAACAATAAAATAGAACAATATCACAATATAGTGTAATAAAAGTTATATGGACGCAGTGTCTCTCTCTCACACGTGCAAAATACTCTATTTTTCTGCACTCACCCTTCTGGTGATGATGAGATGAAGTGAGGGGAATGACATAGGCACAGTGATGCAGCATGAGGCTACTGTTAACTTTCTGACAGTTCGTCAGAAGGAGGATCATCTGCTTTAAAACACAGTTGACCTGGTAACTGAAATTGCAGAAGGCAAAACCGGGGGATTACTGTATGGCAACCATTTCCATGAACCCTTAGTTCTCCCTGTCAGATTTTAGTTTTACAGGATCCAATTCCACACTACACACAGCAGAGATGGTTGAGACAAAGGAGGGAAAGAGTGAATCACTTAACATACAATTTAGGATATAACCCTATTCTTTTCTGAGAAAATTCATGTCAACTTCCCTTACTCTGCAGATGAATAAAAGCATTTTTAAATAAAAAGCCACCATAAATTTTGATGTTGCAAATAAATCCCCAGATGTTTTGTGTGGCTTCAGAAGTAAAAAGCTTCCAAAGCATTTACTCTGAACGTAATAGTGGACTCTACAGAAACACATTGGGCACTAAATCCACAATGATATTATATGAAAGATACAGTGTATTATACGCTTCTTTTTAGGAGACTTGGGACATTGAGTGCAATCTCTTGGGAATACAAAGTTAGGCTGTAACAAACTTTTAAATGCATTCTTAAAATTTAAATGCTTAAGTGCCTGGATCTGTCTGGAGTTATTACTTAAAATCAGAAAAAAGTAAGACAGATTTTTAAGTCAGGGAAGAAATTAATGTGACTTTTAATTCTTCACTTATAAACACCTACTTGCTGAAAATAAAAGAATACCATAATATCTAAATGAACATTAAAATGTATTAGGTAAAAATAGTTCACATTTGGGTTCTAGGAATCACAATTACAGACTAAAGACTCCCTCACTTGGCATTAGAGAAGGAACTTAAAAAAAAGAAGAAGAAAAGAAGAAAAAGAAAAAAATTTTTGAGACAGCTGTGCCCTCTGGAGGTGGCACTTGGGAATTGAATGAATCTTCCCTAAACCAGCAACAATGACTTTCCTAAGGAACTGAACGTACTTGGAAAAGCAAAGGCTTAGGTTTCATTCATGTTCCTTTCATTGTGTCAAACCAGTTTTCAATGCATAATAATTCAGAATTTCAATTTAGAAACATTCAAATGGACACAAAACATTTTGGTAGGAGAGATTAAAAGCTCGTGTTCAATATCTAGCATACAGTGATCAGGAACACTCAATATTATGAAAAGAAAGAATGGCAGTTCCAAATCAAATATCCTCGAGCCTCTTTTTGGTGAGCTGCCTGAGAGCCGATGGACTACGTTCTTCAAACTATCTTTTCCAACACTCTGGCAAGAGAACCAAATCCTTTAGATTAGCCAAAGCCTATCCTATCTTCTCAGAGTAATTCACTGCCTCTCCTGTACTTTTCTTTTGACCTGTCTTTTTATAGCTCACTCTTAATAAATGGAGCTATCTTTCCCCTTGCGGGGAATATGGATGGGGAAGGCGTTAGAAATAAGTATTTATTGCAGGAGTTTTAGAAATAGAAATTTTAAAAGTTGGCTCTATGTGTTTGGAATTTCGGCAAAAAAAAAATATGGAAATAATGAAGAATGTGATTATGGGTAGGAAGGGGAGAATCAAAGACAAAGCCACCCACCCCACTGGTACGTGGTAGATGTGAAAACCAGAAAACAGCCACTGATTCTAAAGGGAGAACGAACATATCGTCTTCCTTGTAAAACCTGCTTGGATGGGGGCAAACGTGTTTCCTCTGAGAGACGTGGGGAAGAGATGGGAGAGCAACTGGGTAGGCCTCACGGCGCCGGCGTCCTTACGGTCGGTGTTGGGCAGAGGGAACACCGGCTATCAGCGCCGGCGGCGGGGGGCGCCCGCGGTCCCTCCTCAGCGCCGGGGGCAGGGGGCGCCCGCGGTCCCTCCTCAGCACCGGGGGGGTCGGGGGGCGCCCGCGGTCCCACCTCAGCGCCGGCGGCGGGGGGTGCCCGCGGTCCCTCCTCAGCGCGGGGGGGCGGGGGGCGTCCACGGTCCCACCTCAGCGCCGGTGCCCGCCGCCAGGCTTGCCACCCGAGGCCAAGGCCAGGCGCTGCCACCACGGTGGAGCCGAGGAGACAGGAGATGGCCGTGGCGGCTGACAAGCAAGGGCAGCTGGGCTCTAGCACCAGGCATGAGTTTCCTCACTTACCGGAACGTCATCTAAGAAGACGGCAGCAACACCAACAATCTCAACAGGGTTGTCAGGTAGGACCATACACGCCTTCATCCGTTCGTTCTTTCACAGCAAATACGCCCTGAGGACGCTGCTCCTTTGCAAGTGCTGGACGTGCACCAGGGACACCCTGCCGGTCAGACTGGACCCAGGCTCCCACAGTGAATACTCAAGAGGGATGAACCCGGGGTAGCATGAGTGAGGTCCTGCGTGCAGACCTCGTAGCGCAGCTCCCCACTAATGCTCGGTCTTCTCAAAAGGCTGCTGCTTAGGATTATTAGGCGCCCGGGTCTACATCAGCTCCATCCTCCTCCTAGAGAGGAGAGGGTCAGTGCATTCCTGGGTGGCCCGGGCGGGACACCAACTTCTTCACATTAACAACAGGATGAGAGTTTGATGAATGAATGAATGAATGAATGAATGAATGAATGAATGAATGAATAAAGTGACTGAATGAACCCTGCCGTGGATCCTTGCAGGAGGGTGGAAGTAATGAAAGGGACAGAGTGCCATCCTTATATCAGATAAACTAAAATTTACCCCGTAGACGGTAGTGAGAGATGAAGAGGGACACTATATCATACTTAAAGGATCTATTCAACAAGAGGACTTAACAATCCTCAATATATATGCCCCGAATGTGGGAGCTGCCAAATATATAAATCAATTATTAACCAAAGTGAAGAAATACTTAGATAATAATACACTTATACTTGGTGACTTCAATCTAGCTCTTTCTATACTCGATAGGTCTTCTAAGCACAACATCTCCAAAGAAACGAGAGCTTTAAATGATACACTGGACCGGATGGATTTCACAGATATCTACAGAACTTTACATCCAAACTCAACTGAATACACATTCTTCTCCAGTGCACATGGAACTTTCTCCAGAATAGACCACATATTGGGTCACAATTCGGGTCTGAACCGATACCAAAAGATTGGGATCGTCCCCTGCATATTCTCAGACCATAATGCCTTGAAATTAGAACTAAATCACAGAAAGAAGTTTGGAAGGACTTCAAACACGTGGAGGTTAAGGACCATCCTGCTAAAAGATGAAAGGGTCAACAGGAAATTAAGGAAGAATTAAAAAGATTCGTGGAAACTAATGAGAATGAAGATACAACCGTTCAAAATCTTTGGGATGCAGCAAAAGCAGTCCTAAGGGGGAAATACATCGCAATACAAGCATCCATTCAAAAACTGGGAAGAACTCAAATACAAAAGCTAACCTTACACATAAAGGAGCTAGAGAAAAAACAGCAAATAGATCCTACACCCAAGAGAAGAAGGGAGTTAATAAAGATTCGAGCAGAACTCAACGAAATCTGTGGAATAGATCAACAGAACCAGGAGTTGGTTCTTTGAAAGAATTAGTAAGAGAGATAAACCAATAGCCAGCCTTATTAAAAAGAAGAGAGAGAAGACTCAAATTAATAAAATCATGAATGAGAAAGGAGAGATCACTACCAACACCAAGGAAATACAAACGATTTTAAAAACATATTATGAACAGCTATACGCCAATAAATTAGGCAATCTAGAAGAAATGGACGCATTCCTGGAAAGCCACAAACTACCAAAACTGGAACAGGAAGAAATAGAAAACCTGAACAGGCCAATAACCAGGGAGGAAATTGAAGCAGTCATCAAAAACCTCCCACGACACAAGAGTCCAGGGCCAGATGGATTCCCAGGGGAATTCTATCAAACGTTTAAAAAAGAAACCATACCTATTCTACTAAAGCTGTTTGGAAAGATAGAAAGAGATGGAGTACTTCCAAATTCGTTCTATGAGGCCAGCATCACCTTAATTCCAAAACCAGACAAAGACCCCACCAAAAAGGAGAATTACAGACCAATATCCCTGATGAACATGGATGCAAAAATTCTCAACAAGATACTAGCCAATAGGATCCAACAGTACATTAAGAAAATTATTCACCATGACCAAGTAGGATTTATCCCCAGGACACAAGGCTGGTTCAACACTCGTAAAACAATCAATGTGATTCATCATATCAGCAAGAGAAAAACCAAGAACCATATGATCCTCTCATTAGATGCAGAGAAAGCATTGGACAAAATACAGCATCCATTTCTGATCAAAACTCTTTAGAGTGTGGGGATAGAGGGAACATTCCTCAACATCTTAAAAGCCATCTACGAAAAGCCCACAGCAAATATCATTCTCAATGGGGAAGGACTGGGAGCCTTTCCCCTAAGATCAGGAGGAACAAGACAGGGATGTCCACTCTCACCACTGCTATTCAACATAGTACTGGAAGTCCTAGCCTCTGCAATCAAACAACAAAAAGACATTAAAGGCATTCAAATTGGCAAAGAAGAAGTCAAATTCTCCCTCTTCGCCGATGACATGATACTCTACACAGAAAACCCAAAAGTCTCCACCCCAAGATTGCTAGAACTCATACAGCAATTTGGTAGCGTGGCAGGATACAAAATCAATGCCCAGAAATCAGTGGCATTTCTATACACTAACAATGAGACTGAAGAAAGAGAAATTAAGGAGTCAATCCCATTTACAATTGCACCCAAAAGCATAAGATACCTAGGAATAAACCTAACCAAAGATGTAAAGGGTCTATACCCTCAAAACTATAGAACACTTCTGAAAGAAATTGAGGAAGACACAAAGAGATGGAAAAATATTCCATGCTCATGGATTGGCAGAATTAATATTGTGAAAATGTCAATGTTATCCAGGGCAATATACACGTTTAATGCAATCCCTATCAAAATACCATGGACTTTCTTCAGAGAGTTAGAACAAATAATTTTAAGATTTGTGTGGAATCAGAAAAGACCCCGAATAGCCAGGGGAATTTTAAAAAAGAAAACCATATCTGGGGGCATCACAATGCCAGATTTCAGGTTGTACTACAAAGCTGTGGTCATCAAGACAGTGTGGTACTGGCACAAAAACAGACACATAGATCAATGGAACAGAATAGAGAACCCAGAAGTGGACCCTGAACTTTATGGTCAACTAATATTCGATAAAGGAGGAAAGACTATCCACTGGAAGAAAGACAGTCTCTTCCATAAATGGTGCTGGGAAAATTGGACATCCACATGCAGAAGAATGAAACTAGACCACTCTCTTTCACCATACACAAAGATAAACTCAAAATGGATGAAAGATCTAAATGTGAGACAAGATTCCATCAAAATCCTAGAGAAGAACACAGGCAACACCCTTTTTGAACTCGGCCACAGTAACTTCTTGCAAGATACATCCACGAAGGCAAAAGAAACAAAAGCAAAAATGAACTATTGGGACTTCATCAAGATAAGAAGCTTTTGCACAGCAAAGGATACAGTCAACAAAACTAAAAGACAACCTACAGAATGGGAGAAGATATTTGCAAATGACATATCAGATAAAGGGCTAGTTTCCAAGATCTATAAAGAACTTATTAAACTCAACACCAAAGAAACAAACAATCCAATCATGAAATGGGCAAAAGACATGAACAGAAATCTCACAGAGGAAGACATAGACATGGCCAACATGCATATGAGAAAATGTTCTGCATCACTTGCCATCAGGGAAATACAAATCAAAACTACAATGAGATACCACCTCACACCAGTGAGAATGGGGAAAATTAACAAGGCAGGAAACAACAAATGTTGGAGAGGATGCGGAGAAAAGGGAACCCTCTTACACTGTTGGTGGGAATGTGAACTGGTGCAGCCACTCTGGAAAACTGTGTGGAGGTTCCTCAAACAGTTAAAAATAGACCTGCCCTACGACCCAGCAATTGCACTGTTGGGGATTTACCCCAAAGATACAGATGCAATGAAACACCGGGACACCTGCACCCCGATGTTTATAGCAGCAATGGCCACAATAGCCAAACTGTGGAAGGAGCCTCGGTGTCCATCGAAAGATGAATGGATAAAGAAGATGTGGTTTATGTATACAATGGAATATTACTCAGCTATTAGAAATGACAAATACCCACCATTTGTTTCAATGTGGATGGAACTGGAGGGTATTATGCTGAGTGAAGTAAGTCAATCGGAGAAGGACAAACATTATATGTTCTCATTCATTTGGGGAATATAAATAATAGTGAAAGGGAATAGAAGGGAAGGGAGAAGAAATGTGTGGGAAATATCAGAAAGAGAGACAGAACTTAAAGACTGCTAACTCTGGGAAACGAACTAGGGGTGGTAGAAGGGGAGGAGGGCGGGGGGGGTGGGAGTGAATGGGTGACGGGCACTGGGGGTTATTCTGTATGTTATTAAATTGAACACCAATAAAAAATAAATTTAAAAAAATAAATAAAAATTAAAAAATAAAAAAATAAAAAGAAAGAAAGGGACAGAGCTGCCACTCATGAGGTAAATAGTAGCTGGGGTTGATGTGGAACCTACAGAATAATATCCTCCTGAGGAGAAGCCTTGTGTTTTGAAGGACTGACCCCTTTCCCAAGAAAAAAAGTGAGTCTCTTCCATTGAAAGAGTGGTGAGCCTCCCTCCAGCTCATACCCTCGTTAAAAGCTTCCGAAGGCATTTGGGTTATTAGCTATCTTCTGCCCCTTTGGTAGGTGTACCTAGAGGCTCCCAGTGGCTTCAGGGGCCAGAAAAGCTTTCTCCCTGAGTTCCCCCTGGAAGGAACTGATCAGAGATGATAACTTATGTCACTAAAGGGAGTCACATAGTTGTAACAACAAATCCCGGACAAATGAAAATGCTCTTCTCAACTTTTTTTTTTAAAGGTGTTTTAAGGTTTCTAATTCTCCAAACAGTATCTAAACATAGGCAGCGTCTTTTTCCTCCCTAGAGCCACCTAAAATGATTTTTCCTTTAAAATAAATTTCAGGAAGATGTATTAGTCTTCCACTGCTGCATAACAAATTAGCACATGCTTAGCAGCCAAAAACCACACTCATTTATTATCTCATAGTTTCTGTGGATTGGGCATCTGGGTACAGGGTTCTCTTTTCAAGTTCTCACGTGGCTGAACTAAAGGTATTGGCTAGCACAGCGATGAGACAAGAAAATGAAATGAAAGGCATCCCAATTGGTAAGGAAGAAATAAAACTTTCAGTATTCACAATGACATGACAGTATATATATAAAACCCTAAAGACTCTACCAAAAAACTACTAGAACTGATAAATGAATTCAGTAAGGTCATAGGATACAAAATCAATATACAGAAATTCATTGCATTTCTATATACTGACAATGAAGTAGCAGAAAGGGAAATTAAGAAAGCAGTTCCATTTACAATTGCATCAAAATAGTAAAATATGTAGGAATAAGTTTAACCAAGGAGGCAAAAGACCTATACACTGAAAGTTATAAAACATTGTTGAAAGAAACTGAAGATGACATAAACAAGTAGAAAGATATTCCCTGTTCAAGGATTGAAAGAACAAATATTGTTAAAATGTCCATACTACCCAAAGCAATCTACAGATTTAATGCAATTCCTACCAAAATACCAACATCATTTTTCACAGAACTAAAGCAAATAATCCTAAAAAATCCTAAAATCTGTCTGGAATCACAAAAGAGCTCAAATAGCCAAAGAAATCTTGAAAAAGACAAAACATGAGCTATCACAATTCCAGATTTCAAGATATACAAAAAAGCTATAATAATCAAAAACAGTACAGTACTGGCACAAAAATAGACAAGTAGATCAATGGGAAAAAATAGAGACACCAAAAATATATTTTTATATAGTCAAGTAATTGTCAACAAAGGAGGCAAGAATGTGGAATGGGAGAAAGGCTGTCTTTTCAACAAATGGTTTTGGAAAACCTGGACAGCCACATGCAAAAAAATGAAACTAGACCACTTTCTTGCACAGTACACAAAAATAAACTCAAAATGAATTAAGGACCTAAATGTGAGACCTGAAACCATAAAAATCCTAGGAGAGAACACAGGCAATAACTTCTCTGACATCAGCCATAGCAGCATTTTTCTAGATATGTCTCCTAAGGCAAGGGAAACAAAAACAAAAATAAATTATTGGGACTACATCAAAATAAAAAGTTTCTACACAACTGAGGAAACAATCAACAAAACTATAAAACAACACTTAAACAACTCAATAAAAAAAAAAACCTAAGTAATCCAATTAAAAATGAGCAGAAGGCACGAACAAACATCTCTCCAAAGAAGACATATGGATGGCCAACAGACACATGAAAAGGTGCTCAATATCACTTGTCATCAGGGAAATGCAAATCAAAACCACAATGAGATGCGATCCAACACCCATCAGAATGGCTAAAATCAAAAACTCAAGAAACAACAGGTGTTGGTGAAGATGTGAGGAAAGGGGGGCCCTCATGCACTATTGGTGGGAATACAAACTGGTGCAGCCACTGTGGAAACAGTATGGCATTTCCTCAAAAGATTAAACATAGGATTACAATATGATCTAATAAGTGCATTACTGGGTGTTGGAAAAGAGGAAAATAAACCAAGAAAACATAAAGCTATAGGAATGTGCTAATTTATAGTCATCCAATCCCTATCCAATGTCAACAGTGACTAAAGGCCCAAGGGATCCCTCCTCCTGTCTGGCCTCAAGCTCTCAGCCCTCTCCAGCCTTTCCCTTCTGCTCTTCCACCCCCCTGTTTGAGGAGGATTAAGGGTCAACATTGGAGCTCAGAGGGTCAAGGGCATTTACTGAGGGCCATAGGCAAGAAAGGCCACTGACAGTCAGTGCGTAGGGCCTCTGACCAGCAGCAAGGCAGCAATGAGAAGGGTCACAGAGGCATACCTGGGCTCTGAGCTCAGCTCAGCCACCTGCTCACTTTGTGACCTTCAGGTCTAGTTCCTGAATCTCTGTTTCCTCATCTGTACAATGAACGTCTAAGATTTCCTTCAGAGCGCTGGTAAGCCCTGGGGAGACAATATACATCAAGCGCCTAACACAGCATCCACATGGGAAGAGAAGACAACATAAAACCCACCTGAGGAGCAGTTACTCCCCCAGTTACTGTTTCCCAAAGATCTACCATTATCCAGAAAGGCGCTTGGAACCATGGGATTTGCAGGCCACCCAGAAATCACGACGTTGAACTTTGACACATCTACAGTCTAGCTGAAGGATGAGGCCACTCAGCCAGCAAACAGGTGCACTGTCATGGACAGACGGTGAGTGCAAGTGTTCTCTTGCTCAAGAATGTTTCCCCCAGAACTGGTGAGCCCTTGGCCTCTCCAGGGGTTCGAGCCGAGGCTTCACTTCAGCAGCTGGCCTTGCCATGACTGGCACCTTCCTGATGGCTGGACATGAGGGCCCTGAGGTATCTCCTAGGGAGACACCTACTTCTGGTACCCTCAGGTAGGTACATCCAGATGCCCAGCCAACGGTCATCAATGGCTGCGTTCACTTCTGCAATGTAAAGGTAAATATCAAGTGCCTTAGAGGGCCTGGTGCCACCAGAGCCTGCCATCGGTGCTGGGTTATCTTCCTAGGGCGGCTGTAACAAATCACACAGACTTCGTGGCTTAGGACAATATACATTTATCCTCCTATAGTCCCAGAGGTCAGAAGTCTGAAGCCAATTCCGCTGAGCTAAAAATCACGGCGTCAGCAGGACAGCCTTTATTCTGTGAGCTCTGGGAAGGAATCTCTTTCTTCACTTTTGCCAGCATCTAAAGGCCGTCTGCACTGTTTGGCTCCTGGGTCCTCATCACTCCGACCCCTGCTTCCACCGATCACGTCTCCTTCTTGGACTCTGGCATTCCTGTCTCCCTCTCATAACGTTCTTTGCAATTACACTCGTCTCACCTGGATAATCCAGGACACTCCTCCTTTCTCATGATCCTTAATCACACTTGCAAAAAATCCCTTTTGCCAGGTGAGTGAACATGGTCACAGATTTGGGGGGGATTGAGACGTGGAGATTTTGAAGTGTCATTGCATTGCTCACCACAGGTACCTCTTTTGCTGAGACGGATGCCTGTAAACACTTTCTACCTATCCCATCCCCCAAATGACTCTGAAAAAATGACTCCTCTCTAGACATTTACTTGATCCAGCCTGCAAACAACTTGGGGATCGAAGCACATTTTCATAGAAGTAAGTTTGTTGAAGTTCAGTAAGAAAAAGATGCTATGCTTTCAACATCACAGGAGAATAATTTATTAAAATCTGCTTTTAAATGTAATTGATAGGACACATTTAGTAAGACATGAAAACAGAACCTATGTTTTAGTAGCACACCAGCACTTTTCACTTCCATTTTTGCCAACTGTGATGATCACTAACACCTATGTGCCTCCTACCCTGTTACTAACTATTCTTTAAATCGGCTTGATAAAAAAAAAAAAAAATAAAAAAAAAATAAATCGGCTTGATATTGCTTTTTTTTTTTTTTTGACAGTTCCGTGACAGGCACAAATTATGTGACTGTTACCATGGTAACAAAGGGACAACACCCCCCCACCCACCCCCCCCCGCCATAGAGAAAACATTAAGATTAAAATAAAAGGGGGAAGGGATAGTCCAAATTGGCACTAATGAGTCATTGTCCAAGTGTAACTGGGTGTCAACTGGTCAAACTTTGGGAGTTTTTCCAGGACAGACCCCAGAATCAGTCAACCAACAGGGGAAATTGCCTGTAAGAACAAGAATGCTAGTCTCCTGCGAGAAGCAATGGTTCAAAGTTTATAGAACCTTCTACTCTCCCTTACATATGCATCTCTTTTATTTGGATCATCTCCTTTGTTCTTCATCTCCTCCTGCTTTTCCCCCTTCTGAACACATTAGTTACTATGGAAACATTGGTGTGAATGTCAGAAAGCTCAGCTCAGAAATGCTTCATAAAGTCAATTTATAGAATGGTCTGACATTTATCTCATGTTTGGGAAATTTAAAGAATTTGTGATATTCATGACCAGAGATGGGGGTGGGTGGTAAACACTGCGCTATGTATGGATTTTAAAATTTGTTTTATATACACTGGGAAAGCATCAGGTTTTGTCTTTTTAGGGAAGAAGAGCAACAAAAACAGGAGACTGTTTTGGGATTTGAAATTGGATTCATTTTCCATCAGTTCAGGAAGGATTTCTACTCTCTAAGTTTGTAAGGCTGACTGGAATCTCTTGTGTCAAAATAAATGCTTTTCGAAAAAATTACGGTTGGCTTATTTTTTTTAACTTAACAATAAGACAAATGGTATTATCTATAATAATGTTCACATGGCAGCAGCAATATTAGTTAAAGGCACAGAAATGTTACACCCATGCTGTAAAAATTCTTACTTCACTATGGGGAATTTCAGAGTTAGTGCTACCCTGTGGAATAACAATGATAGCAGGTAACGTTTAAAGCACATTTACTATGTGTCAGGACCCAATCTAAGTACTTTCCATGTATTAATTCATGTGATCCTCATTTATTATACTTTTTTACACACAAGAAAACTGAGGCATGGGAGGTTAAAGTAACTCATCCAAGTTAAGTGGTAGAAGTAGATTCACACCAAGGCAATTGGGCCCCAGAGTCTAGATTTTTAACTGTCATGCAAAACTGCTTCTGTATGAAAAAGTAAAACAATACTTAACAACATATCCAGATAGAGAGCTTGGAGTTATCAGTTCTAGACTAAAAAGGTGATCTCGGCATCCACTCGCAGTCTATCCTCTCTGGGGTTATTGCCCAAGGCCTTAAGGTTCACCATGCTGTCATTGAAGATGCAGTGAGTTCCTAATGATTAAGTTTGACAAGGAATTCAGTTTAGAGTTAAATCAGATTTCCGATTTGCAGGCTCTTACAAATTTTGTTACATAAAAAAGAGTAATAATGTGTCACTATGTGATTAGCAATAAAGCTATAAACAGCTGACATTAACTCTACTGCATTCCATCAGAAGAATTACAACAAAAACCCAACCCATCAGCCTGTAGGGCGATGTTTGTTTCTTGCCATCCAATGTTTTCCACACCCTCTAGAAACAACTCCCAGTTTTTGTTTTACAAATTTGTACCTGCTTCATTAATGCACTTGACCCTCCTGTGGCCAAAATGGATCATATGCCCTAGACCCAAGCCAATCAGCACATCTTAGCTACATGACCTCCGTGATTAGTTTGAAGATCCACATGTGACCATATCAGAGGCAAAGAAATGCCAGGAAGATTTTTGCTGGGAATGCTCCAGCAAGAAGGAAGACCTCTTTTCCTTGCCTGGAAGACGTGAGTGTGGCATGAGCTGCTCTAACCATCTTTGCCACCACAAAGTGTTGGCCTAGAGCATACAGAGGCCCTGTAGGCAGAGACACTGAAAACTTTGGAACAAACACCATGTGAAAGATTAAGAAAATTCAGCCAAGTGGCATCATTTGATCTTGTGAATATGGTACTGTTCAAATATGTTGCTAGGCTTTTCAAGGCACTCCTGCCCCTCTACCTGTTGTTTTTTGTTTGTTTGTTTGTTTGTTTGTTTGTTTTTGTTTTTGTTTTTAAAGATCTAAACATATTTGAGCTGGCTTACAACAGAAAAAAGCCTAATAAACAAAACATGAAGCATCCATGTCTTTTGAGGGCAGACACTTTACCTTGTTCGTCAACAAGCAGACACTCCCTATCTGAGATTCCAAAATCCACAACCTTCTGGAAATCCAAAAGTCCTTTTGTAGCTCATTTGGTGACAAAAAAGACATGACCTGCATGGACACGAGGCTACTCGTAGTCCTTACTTATCTCACGTAATGTGAATATTCCTATGTCTTGCTAATCTGAACTGCTAATATGTGTGATTACAAGATGCTGTTGCAGAACCTGCCAGAAGCATCAAACTATCTAAGGTATATAAACCCTTATCTTTACTCAATTTTTAAAAAATTATAAGTTCTTAAACCCAAAGGTTTCAAAGGAAAGACCATGGTATTCTAGTAACAGGGTAAATTGAATGAATAATAGTGCTTAATTTCTGACTAGGTTGGGATCTGAGTTAGCCAAAGATACTGTTGAGAACCACAAGATGAAAGCATCCATCATTCCAAAGTTGTATTGAAAATATGCTTGCCTGACACACGATAGACAGGCCTCAAATCAAATATCAGATTGATAAACATCAGGACAAAGTAAACGTTTCTAAGTTCAGAACAAAAGCAAAAGGAGCCAGGCATCTCAAGGAACAGTATCAACAGCTCTGAGAAGAGTATTTGCAAGAATAGAACCTGTTGCCTGACTCCACACCAAGTCAGGCTATACTGTATGTATTATGAACAGTAATTCCAAAGATGTAAAAGGATTATAATGCTAAATGCATGTGGTTATGACCTTGACTAAATACTGAAGTGCTTATTCTATGTTCACAGGGGCTTTGTTTTAAACCCTTCTTCCTGAGTCACACAGACACACATATCATTGTCCAAAATCTGTCTGCTAGACTTTTCAATTATTCAATCAATAAGGCACTTCTATCCTGCCCCTTCTATTTTTAATCTAAACACATTTGAACTGGCTTACAACAAAAAGAAAATGGTCTAATGGACAAAACAAGAAGCATTTGTGTCCTTTGAGGGTGGATACACATCTTGTTCACTTTGTTCATATGCAAGCAAATATTTCCTTACCTAAGATTCCAACACTCACAAACCTTTGAGTTTTATGTTTTATATATACATATGAAATGTTTACTGGGGGTGCCTGGGTGGCTCAGTGGTTGAGCAGAAGTCTGCCTTTGGCTCAGGTCATGATCCTGGGGTCCTGATATTGAGTCCTGCATCGGGCTTATCCCTCGGCCTATGTCTCTGCCTCTCTCTCTGTGTCTCTCATGAATAAATAAATAAAATCTTTTTTAAAGTGTTTTTTACTTTTCATTTGACTGCAGCCAGAAAACTATCATGCTATGTGATATCAAAAAGAATACTAGCAACTAATTAAACATAATCTTCAAAGTAGAAAACTCTGAGGTCATGACTCATCTGTTTGCTTCTTTATATCCAGGATCTAAAATAGTGATTAGTACACAGTAGGTGCTTAAGATGTACTTTATTAATAAATGAAATACGCACTACCTTCTGACACCTCTGTCATCTGACAACACTGACAACTGGTTGGTGGGACAGCTGACAGGAGGAGGGGAAATCAAGAGAAGAAAAGCCCACAAGGGTGGTGACATCACTAATATAGGGAGAAATACTGTCCATGGGCCTCACATCCATTGTAGAAAAGCCAATGGAGATCAATGATCTGTAAGGTGCCTGCTGGCCCTATGATTACCTAGTTTTGCTGCAAGAAAGGAAAATCTAAAAGGGTACAAATAGAAGTCTAGATAACTTGAAATACAAACTAATAAAGCATAGAGTCATCTCTAAATATGGAGGAGACTCTTGAAATTTTAAACTTCATAGATGTGAAAAAATTCTGCATCAAGCATTTTATTACACCTAAAAGATGGTACAGTTGTGAAAAATAGTCCAGCTCAAGATGACCCACACCCTGCTCTGAGAAATATTAAACTTCTACCTTCCTGTTAATAATACTGCTAACATCCAAACCACCAAGGTGTAAGAGTCCACCCAAACCCAGCACGTTGTCAAATTTTACTACGTCTAGGACCTAGTGCTAATCCAACCTATCTTTCCCATGAGAATAGATAACTCCCCCGCCCCTTCATTCCAGGTTCTCCTCCAACCTTCCTTGCATCCAACTGCCAGATGAATTCTCCTAACAAAAAAACTTGGATCCCATCACTGTTTTAAAGCCTCCAACAGCTCCTGGTTAGTTTCAACAGCATGTCACTAACCTTCATGATCAAACCACATGGTCTGAGTTTCTAAGTCTAGCTCCTGCTTTCCGATCTCCAGTCCAGCACTCTCCTCTACCTGTCCTTCAAAATGTTACAGCTCATCTTGATCCATATCATTTTCATTACCTAAAATTGTGCAATTCAATGGCATGGAGTACATTCACAATGTTAGCACAACCCTCGCCCTCGCATCTAGTTCCAGAAATTCATCATCATCTCCAGAAACCCCAGACCTGTTTTCCCCCACTCCCTGGCCCCTGGCAACCACTAATCTGCTTTCCATCTCTATGGGCTTGTCTATTTTGGATATTCCATGGAAATGGAATCTTACAACATGCGGTCCTTTGTGTCTGGCTTCTTTCACTCAGCATAATGTCTTCAAGATTCATCCATGCTGTAGTATGTGTCAGTTCTTCATTCCTTTGTGCGGCTGTAAAATATTCCACTGTATAGTTATACCACATTTTATTTACCTATTACCGATAGACATTTCGATTATTTTCATCTTTTAGCTATTATGAGTAAATGTTGTTATGAATATTAGTGTACAAGTTTTTGCTTGAATACTTTCTTTTTTCATTTCTTTTGTATACATACCTAGGAGTGGAATTGTTAGGTCATATGGTATTACTTGTGTCACTAACTGAGGAACGTCTAAAATGCTCTCCATAACAGCTGCACCATTTCATATTCTTACCAGCAGTGTACGAGGATTCTAATTTCTTTACATCCTGTCAACATTTATTTTTGTTTTGTTTTGTTTTGTTTTTTATTATGGCCATCCGGGGCACCTGGGTGGTTCAGTGATTGAGCATCTGCCTTCAGGTCAGGTCCTGATCCTGGGGTGCTAGGATCAATTTCCACATCAGGCTCCCCGCAAGGAGCCTGCTTCTCCCTCTGCCTGTGTCTCTGCCTCTATGTATCTCTCATGAATAAATAAATAAAATATTTTTAAATAAATAAATAAACAAACAAAATCATGGCCATCCTCTTTGTGGTATTGATTTGCATTTGCCTAATGACTAATGATGTTGAGCACCTTTTTGTGTATTTTTTAACTGTTTACATATCTTGTTTGGGAAAAAAAAAGTCTACTCCAGTCCTTTTCCCACTTTTAAATGGGAAAAAGTGGTCTTTTTTGTTGTAAGAGTTCTTGATATATTCTAAATACTAGACCCTTAATAGCTATATAATTTGCGAATGTTTTCTCCCATTCTGTAGGTTGACTTTTTACTCTCTTGATACTGTTCTTTGATATACAAACATTTTTAACTTTGATGAAGTCCACATTATTCTTTTCTGTTGTTGCTTTTGTTCTGGTGTTATGTTTAAGACATCATTTTTTTAAAAAAATTATTGCCAAATCCAAAGCTATGAAGATTTGTCCCTGCATTTTCTTTTAGAGTTTTATTTTATTTTATTTATTTATTTATTTATGATAGTCACAGAGAGAGAGAGGCAGAGAGAGAAGCAGGCTCCATGCACCGGGAGCCCGATGTGGGACTCGATCCTGGGTCTCCAGGATTGCGCCCTGGGCCAAAGGCAGGCGCCAAACCGCTGCGCCACCCAGGGATCCCCTCTTTTAGAGTTTTAAAGTTTAGCTCTTAAATTTAGGTCTTTTGAATTTTCTTTTTTTTTTTTTTTTTGTTTCATAGTAACTATTATCACTTTATTTAAAGGATCTAATATAAATAATCAAGGTTTATGTATTATATTTATTTGATTATATGTTTCTTTTTTTTTATTGGTGTTTAATTTTTTTTTAATTTATTTTTTATTGGTGTTCAATTTACTAACATACAGAATAACACCCAGTGCCCGTCACCCATTCACTCCCACCCCCCGCCCTCCTCCCCTTCTACCACCCCTAGTTCGTTTCCCAGAGTTAGCAGTCTTTACGTTCTGTCTCCCTTTCTGATATTTCCACACATTTCTTCCCCCTTCCCTTATATTCCCTTTCACTATTATTTATATTCCCCAAATGAATGAGAACATATAATGTTTGTCCTTCTCCGACTGACTTACTTCACTCAGCATAATACCCTCCAGTTCCATCCACGTTGAAGCAAATGGTGGGTATTTGTCATTTCTAATAGCTGAGTAATATTCCATTGTATACATAAACCACATATTCTTTATCCATTCATCTTTCGTTGGACACCGAGGCTCCTTCCACAGTTTGGCTATCGTGGCCATTGCTGCTAGAAACATCGGGGTGCAGGTGTCCCGGCGTTTCATTGCATCTGTATCTTTGGGGTAAATCCCCAACAGTGCAATTGCTGGGTCGTAGGGCAGGTATATTTTTAACTGTTTGAGGAACCTCCACACAGTTTTCCAGAGTGGCTGCACCAGTTCACATTCCCACCAACAGTGTAAGAGGGTTCCCTTTTCTCCGCATCCTCTCCAACATTTGTTGTTTCCTGCCTTGTTAATTTTCCCCATTCTCACTGGTGTGAGGTGGTATCTCATTGTAGTTTTGATTTGTATTTCCCTGATGGCAAGTGATGCAGAACATTTTCTCATATGCATGTTGGCCATGTCTATGTCTTCCTCTGTGAGATTTCTGTTCATGTCTTTTGCCCATTTCATGATTGGATTGTTTGTTTCTTTGGTGTTGAGTTTAATAAGTTCTTTATAGATCTTGGAAACTAGCCCTTTATCTGATATGTCATTTGCAAATATCTTCTCCCATTCTGTAGGTTGTCTTTTAGTTTTGTTGACTGTATCCTTTGCTGTGCAAAAGCTTCTTATCTTGATGAAGTCCCAATAGTTCATTTTTGCTTTTGTTTCTTTTGCCTTCGTGGATGTATCTTGCAAGAAGTTACTATGGCCAAGTTCAAAAAGGGTGTTGCCTGTGTTCTTCTCTAGGATTTTGATGGAATCTTGTCTCACATTTAGATCTTTCATCCATTTTGAGTTTATCTTTGTGTATGGTGAAAGAGAGTGGTCTAGTTTCATTCTTCTGCATGTGGATGTCCAATTTTCCCAGCACCATTTATGGAAGAGACTGTCTTTCTTCCAATGGATAGTCTTTCCTCGTTTATCGAATATTAGTTGCCCATAAAGTTCAGGGTCCACTTCTGGATTCTCTATTCTGTTCCACTGATCTATGTGTCTGTTTTTGTGCCAGTACCACACTGTCTTGATGACCACAGCTTTGTAGTTCAACCTGAAATCTGGCATTGTGATGCCCCCAGATATGGTTTTCTTTTTTAAAATTCCCCTGGCTATTCGGGGTCTTTTCTGATTCCACACAAATCTTAAAATTATTTGTTCTAACTCTCTGAAGAAAGTCCATGGTATTTTGATAGGGATTGCATTAAATGTGTATATTGCCCTGGATAACATTGACATTTTCACAATATTAATTCTGCCAATCCATGAGCATGGAATATTTTTCCATCTCTTTGTGTCTTCCTCAATTTCTTTCAGAAGTGTTCTATAGTTTTGAGGGTATAGACCCTTTACATCTTTGGTTAGGTTTATTCCTAGGTATCTTATGCTTTTGGGTGCAATTGTAAATGGGATTGACTCCTTAATTTCTCTTTCTTCAGTCTCATTGTCAGTGTATAGAAATGCCACTGACTTCTGGGCATTGATTTTGTATCCTGCCACGCTACCGAATTGCTGTATGAGTTCTAGCAATCTTGGGGTGGAGACTTTTGGGTTTTCTATGTAGAGTATCATGTCATCGGTGAAGAGGGAGAGTTTGACTTCTTCTTTGCCAATTTGAATGCCTTTAATGTCTTTTTGTTGTCTGATTGCTGAGGCTAGGACTTCCAGTACTATGTTGAACAGCAGTGGTGAGAGTGGACATCCCTGTCTTGTTCCTGATCTTAGGGGAAAGGCTCCCAGTGCTTCCCCATTGAGAATGATATTTGCTGTGGGCTTTTCATAGATGGCTTTTAAGATGTCGAGGAATGTTCCCTCTATCCCTACACTCTGAAGAGTTTTGATCCGGAATGGATGCTGTATTTTGTCAAATGCTTTCTCTGTATCTATGGAGAGGATCATATGGTTCTCGGTTTTTCTCTTGCTGATATGATGAATCACATTGATTGTTTTACGAGTGTTGAACCAGCCTTGTGTCCTGGGGATAAATCCTACTTGGTCATGGTGAATAATTTTCTTAATGTATTGTTGGATCCTATTGGCTAGTATCTTGTTAAGAATTTTTGCATCCATGTTCATCAGGGATATTGGTCTGTAATTCTCCTTTTTGGTGGGTCTTTGTCTGGTTTTGGAATTAAGGTGATGCTGGCCTCATAGAACGAATTTGGAAGTACTCCATCTCTTTCTATCTTTCCAAACAGCTTTAGGAGAATAGGTATGATTTCTTCTTTAAACGTTTGATAAAATTCCCCTGGGAAGCCATCTGGCCCTGGACTCTTGTGTCTTGGGAGGTTTTTGATGACTGCTTCAGTTTCCTCCCTGGTTATTGGCCTGTTCAGGTTTTCTATTTCTTCCTGTTCCAGTTTTGGTAGTTTGTGGCTTTCCAGGAATGCGTCCATTTCTTCTAGATTGCCGAATTTATTGGTGTATAGCTGTTCATAATATGTTTTTAAAATCGTTTGTATTTCCTTGGTGTTGGTAGTGATCTCTCCTTTCTCATTCATGATTTTATTAATTTGAGTCTTCTCTCTCTTCTTTTTAATAAGGCTGGCTAATGGTTTATCTATCTTATTAATTCTTTCAAAGAACCAACTCCTGGTTCTGTTGATCTGTTCCACAGTTCTTCTGGTCTCGATTTCGTTGAGTTCTGCTCGAATCTTTATTAACTCCCTTCTTCTCTTGGGTGTAGGATCTATTTGCTGTTTTTTCTCTAGCTCCTTTATGTGTAAGGTTAGCTTTTGTATTTGAGTTCTTCCCAGTTTTTGAATGGATGCTTGTATTGCGATGTATTTCCCCCTTAGGACTGCTTTTGCTGCATCCCAAAGATTTTGAACGGTTGTATCTTCATTCTCATTAGTTTCCATGAATCTTTTTAATTCTTCCTTAATTTCCTGGTTGACCCTTTTATCTTTTAGCAGGATGGTCCTTAACCTCCACGTGTTTGAGGTCCTTCCAAACTTCTTGTTGTGATTTAGTTCTAATTTCAAGGCATTATGGTCCGAGAATATGCAGGGGACAATCCCAATCTTTTGGTATCGGTTCAGACCCGATTTGTGTCCCAATATGTGGTCTCTTCTGGAGAAAGTTCCATGTGCGCTTGAGAAGAATGTGTATTCAGTTGAGTTTGGATGTAAAGTTCTGTAGATATCTGTGAAATCCATCTGGTCCAGTGTATCATTTAAAGCTCTCGTTTCTTTGGAGATGTTGTGCTTAGAAGGCCTATCGAGTATAGAAAGAGCTAGATTGAAGTCACCAAGTATAAGTGTATTATTATCTAAGTATTTCTTCACTTTGGTTAATAATTGATTTATATATTTGGCAGCTCCCACATTCGGAGCATATATATTGAGGATTGTTAAGTCCTCTTGTTGAATAGATCCTTTAAGTATGATATAGTGTCCCTCTTCATCTCTCACTACAGTCTTTGGGGTAAATTTTAGTTTATCTGATATAAGGATGGCTACCCCTGCTTTCTTTTGAGGACCATTCGAATGGTAAATGGTTCTCCAACCTTTTATTTTCAGGCTGTAGGTGTCCTTCTGTCTAAAATGAGTCTCTTGTAGACAGCAAATAGATGGGTCCTGCTTTTTTATCCAGTCTGAAACCCTGCGCCTTTTGATGAGGTCATTAAGCCCGTTCACATTCAGAGTTACTATTGAGAGATATGAGTTTAGTGTCATCATGATATCTATTCAGTCTTTGTTTTTGTGGACTGTTCCACTGAACTTCTTCTTAAAGGGGAATTTTAAGAGTCCCCCTTAAAATTTCTTGCAGAGCTGGTTTGGAGGTCACATATTCTTTTAGTTGCTGCCTGTCTTGGAAGCTCTTTATCTCTCCTTCCATTTGGAATGAGAGCCTTGCTGGATAAAGTATTCTTGGTTGCATGTTCTTCTCATTTAGGACCCTGAATATATCCTGCCAGCCCTTTCTGGCCTGCCAGGTCTCTGTGGAGAGGTCTGCTGTTACCCTAATACTCCTCCCCATAAAAGTCAGGGATTTCTTGTCTCTTGCTGCTTTAAAGATCTTCTCCTTATCTTTGGAATTTGCAAGCTTCACAATTAAATGTCGAGGTGTTGAATGGTTTTTATTGATTTTAGTGGGGGGATCTCTCTATTTCCTGGATCTGAATGCCTGTTTCCCTTCCCAGATTAGGAAAGTTTTCAGCTAGAATTTGTTCAAATACATATTCTGGCCCTCTGTCCCTTTCGGCGCCCTCGGGAACCCCAATTAAACGTAGGTTTTTCTTCCTCAGGCTGTCGTTTATTTCCCTTAATCTATCTTCATGGTCTTTTAATTGTTTGTCTCTTTTTTCCTCAGTTTCCCTCTTTGCTATCAACTTGTCTTCTATGTCACTCACTCGTTCTTCCACCTCGTTAACCCTCGTCGTTAGGACTTCTAGTTTGGATTGCATCTCATTCAATTGATTTTTAATTTCTGCCTGATTAGCTCTAAATTCTGCAGTCATGAAGTCTCTTGAGTCCTTTATACTTTTTTCTAGAGCCCCCAGTAGCTGTATAATAGTGCTTCTGAATTGGCTTTCTGACATTGAATTGTAATCCAGATTTTGTAACTCTGTGGGAGAGAGGACTGTTTCTGATTCTTTCTTTTGAGGTGAGGTTTTCCTTCTAGTCATTTTGCTCAGTGCAGAGTGGCCAAAAGCAAGTTGTATTGGGAAAAAGAGAAAAAGAGAGGAGAGAAAGAAGGAAAGAAAAGAGAAAGAGAAAAAAAGGGAAGAGAAAAAAAACGAAAGAAAAAAAAGAAGAAAAAGAGAAAGAAAAAGGAAGGAGAAAAAAAAGGGGGGTGGGGGAGGGAAACAAATCAAAAAGCAAAACAAAACAAAACAAAAAAAAAAACAAAAAAAAAACAAAACAACCCCCCCCCCCCCCAAAAAAAAAGAACCACAGGGGAGTATCTTCTGATTCTGTGTTCTTTAAGTCCCTTGGCTTCTCCTGGAAGTTGTCCGTCTAGCTGGTGTTCTGGGGGAGGGGCCTGTTGTGCTGATTTTCACGTGTTAGCAGTTGGGGGAGCTGCTGTGCCCCTGCCTGGTGCAGGGCTCGGTGGGGGTTGTTTACCCCGTGAGGCCGCAGGAGGAACAGCCCCAGTGGCGGGGCAGCTCTGGAAACCTGGATTCAGCTCCGGCAGGAACTCCGTCTGCAAGGCCTGGAGGCTCCGGGGCGGGGCCGCTGATCTGCTCAGCTCGGGGCAGGAGCGTCCTCGCTGTCCTGGGCCCTCCCGGCCTCTGCCTGTCCCGGGGGAGGCGGGATCCTGGGCTGTGTCCCGGCGCCCTGTGCTCCGGAGCCTGCGCTGTTGGATTCGCGCTCCCGGGCCGCGCAGCCCCCTCCGCGGAGCCGCCGCCCGAGCCCCTTCAGCTGCTCCGGGTCCCGCGGGGTCCCGCCATGCGCTGCAGCCCTTAGGGAGCTCGGCGCACTCTCCTGGGCGCGCAGTTGCTCTGTTACTGTCCCGGGGATCCCGAGGGCATCCCTGCCCTCCTGGGTCTTGCTCCACCTCCCTGCGAGGCCCTTTCCGCCCGGGAAGGTTGGTGCAGCTCCTGCGTCCTCCGGGACGGGGCTCTCCTGTCCTGGGGACACTCGCCCCGGCCTCAGCCCGGCTCCTCGCGGGCCCCTCCCCCTTGGAGGCCTTTGTGTCTTTATTTCTTTTTCCCCGTCTTCCTACCTTGATAGAAGCGCGAACTCTTCTCACTGTTGCATTCCAGCTGGTCTCTCTTTAAATCCCAGGCCGAATTCATAGATTTTCAGGATAATTTGAAGGTTTTCTAGGTAGTTTAGTGGAGACAGGTGATTTGGAGACCCTACTCTTCCGCCATCTTGCTCCTCCTCTTCCTTTTGAATTTTCATTTTGAGTTACTTCGGTAAATGATGTGAGGTAAGGGTTCAAAATCATCTTTTGCGTAGATAACCAGTTGTCCCAGCACCATTTGTTGAAGAGTTTGTTCTTTCCTCCATTGACTGGTCTTGGCATCTTTGTCAAAAATAAGCTAACCATAGACACACAGGAACTCTTATTATCTTTTACACAGATTTATCCTCTGAGCTCAGGACCCATACGTATCCATAAGGCCATTCAACATATCAACCCTTACATTCCCAAAGCAGACTTCATGGTCTCCTACCTCTCCATGACTGCTCATGTTCCACTGTTCTTTCTGGGTACCACCATTCATCTAGCCATGGAAGTTAGAAACATTTCCTTCTCCTTCAGTCTCCATATCCAATTCCCATCAACTGAGTCTTTATAATAAATCTAGAATCTGCCCAGTTCTTTCAAGCTCCTCTGTCATTCCCTAGATCAAGTTACTAGGGCCTAATCCCTGTACCATTAAAGGTCTCCTAACTAGACTCAGATCTCTGCATTCATTTTTATACTCTTTTGGTCTACTATTCAGGGATTTAAAAAAAAAAAGACAAATCAAATCATGTCTCTCTCTCTCTCACTCTCCTATCCCCACTCCAAGCCCACCTTATTTAAAATTTTTCAATTTCCTCCCATTATTCATAGGATAAAGACCAAAATGGCATATACGATTTAGCAAGACCTGATTCTGAATTTCCTCTCCAGCCTGATTATGTACCATTCTTGAACCTTCAAATAAGTCACTCTACTCAAACTTCAGGTCTCCCTTCAAATGTCACATACGTAAGTGCCCTTTGCTAAATCAGACCTCCTTGCTAATTGTTACTATAGTGTACTATACATTTCCTTCATAGAGCTCTTCACAATTTGAAATTATGCATATGTGAAATTATTTAGGTCTCTTCCAATGCTAGATTTAAAGCTCCATGAAGTCTACTTTATCTAGCCTGGAAATGTCAAAATCTTCCATCATCTGTTCCTAGTAGACTTATTCACAACTATTCTTCACATTCTCATCCTCATATTCTAACAAAATCCTATAAAAATTCTGTCACTGTATTCTGTTCACACTGTGGTTTCCTATTTCCTCTTAATTTTTTTCCCACAATTGTTTTGTTATTAGTGTAGCACATTTTCATTCTTCACTCATTCTTCTAAGTTTAATTTATGAAGTATCTATTATATATCAAGGCCTGCACTGGAAATGTAGGACTAAAGATACAAAACAGAGAAAGTCATGGTTTCTGACTCAGAGAAAGCAAGAAGACAGGCCTGTAAACAAAGAGCTACCACACCCCCAGATAAAAGTTGATAGGAAAGGGACTTCTGAAAATTATCATGAGAACAGAGATTTTTCTTCCTGAGAAAAATTGTCAGAGCTCCACAATAGGATGTATAATTATAGCTGGTCTTGAAAGATGAGTAAGGGCAGAAAGAAGTTTTTAGGGATAAGCATTTATACAATGATAAGTCATGATGAAGGGAGGTGGCATGTTTGCAAGTAGCAAGTGGCCCAAGTTGTCTGGCGCATAGGGTTTACAAAAGCTAAGGTGTCCAAACCAAAAGTCTTGCCTTTATATTTCAGATGCAGCTGACAAACACAGTCATAAACAACTGTCCCTTTCCCCTACTTCATTAAAAAGTGTAACTTTCTAATAAAATATTAGAATGAGAAATATTTTGTAAGATAAAACTCTGGTGGAAAGATTCTATGGTGGCTGCAATGAATCCTGTCCCCTGATATATAATCCTGTAAAATCCCTTGCCCTTGAGTGTGAATGGAACTTGTGACTTTGAGCAGAAACAATACAGTGAAGGTGAATAAATTTTGCCAATGAAATTAAGGTCCTTAATCTGTTTATTTTGACTAATTAAAAGATTATTCAGGTTGGGGGGGGGGCTGACTCATTCAAGTGAAATCCCACAAAAGAAAGACTGCATCCTCCCTAAAGCAAGAAACTCCACTTGTAAGGAGATGAAGTAACCAGCCATGTTGGAAAAGCCAACAAAGAACTCCTGGCAGCCTATGGTGGACAGCCAGCAAAAAACTAGGTAGGGCCTGTCATGCAACCACAAGAAAATGAATTCTACCAACAACCTTAATGACTTTGGAAGTAATGCAGCCCTAGCCAACACCTTGACAACAGCCCTATGGACAATGAGTAGAGAATCCAGTTGTGTCACACCAGACTCTGGACCTAGAAAAACTGTGTGATAATGAATGTGATTGTTCAAAGCTGCTAAACTGTGGAAATCTGTTACACAGAAATAGAAATCTAACAAGCTTTTAACTTAGCAAGATGTTTTGTTGTTGTCGTATTTTTACACTTTTGTCAAAATAGCTTAAATATCTAAAGGGACAATCAAAACAATAGACTGGTTAGAACAAAATTGAATGGATTTCTAACCAGCTCCCCAGTAAAGGGAAGTGATGAGTGAAGCTTCAATCTGACTTGCTCTACTTTACAATAGGATATGTAACTTGCTTGCTCAGACTTTCATTCTTCTGGTTTCTTTAGCTTCGAGGAACCAGTTGCTCTCAGATGAAGGAAAAAACAAAATGCAGAAACATAGCAGCCTTGAGAATCAAAGCACAACCATAAAGAAATAAATGGAGGGATCTCTGGGTGGCTCAGTGATTGAGCATCTGCCTTTGGCTCAGGTCATAATCCTGGGGTCCTGGGATCGAGTCCCACATCAAGCTCTTTGCAGGGAGCTTACTTCTCACTCTGCCTGTGTCTCTGCCTTTCTGTGTGTCTCTCATGAACAAATGAATAAAGCCTTTAAAAAAGGAAAGAAACAAATGGAAAAGCACCCTTACTACATAATACACAGCAGCACATAAATAGTCCACAGACTGTTCTGCCCCAGTGGCTCCCTTGCTTCTGCTGTTTGAGTCAGTATCTTCCCCTAGGAATAATTGTATAATAGGGAGTGGATGACCCAGCATCAGATGAGTCATTACTATGACTTATATGGTCAGTTTTTATAAAATAAAAGCAAAGAAGGGATCCAGAGCATCTATAATAATTTAAAATGAAAACATTATACTTCAAGTTGTAGAAGATGGCATAAAATGCTGTTCATCTTATAAATTCACAAGTAACATAATAAACATTATGATATAAAATATAACTTTATAGCATCACTGTAAAAATATAACTAATACACTAGACCTGAGAAATATAATAGCACTTCATTTTACATAATTTTGTTAAGAAAAACCTAGAAAGGATAATTAGAAACCTATATCATTTGTGAAAATAGAACTAAAATTCTGAAATAAAATACCAGGAAAAAAGATGCAACAGTAAGCATACAAAGAAAGCAATCCTTCCTAACCATGTAGAACATACCCCCAAATATAGGTTAGTATTCAAAAGTAAATCATTGCAACTTGCATCTACAGGTTAAAAAGGGGGATAAAACTCAATAGATGCTGGAAACTAGTGAATTTATGCTCATACCTTTAATGTTTAAAACTCTTTGAAAACTAGGGCTAATGGGATAATTATTAAGCATAAAAAGCCTTTTCAAACCACCAAATGTTTAACAGGAACTTCTATATGCATTCCAGTTTAAATCCACTATTTTTGGTCAAGCTTTGATTATTTCACCTTCTAAATAGTCCTCAAATCTTTCAATGGGTCAGGCTTTCAGTATTTACCTGAATGACTAAGCAGTTCTCCTAAATGACATCTGCTATGGTCTGAATGTTCGTGTCCTCCCAAAATTCATATGTTGAAATCCGAAACCCCCCAAAGTAATAATATTAGAAAGTAGGGCCTTTGAAGGTAATTTGGTATTGAGGGCAGAGCCCTCATGAACAGGATCAGTGTGCTTATTTAAAAAAAAAAAAAAAAAAAAGCCCCAAAAGAAATCCCTCAACCCTCTGGCAATGGCCATGTGAAACAGAGTCCTCATAGTCATCTATGAGAAAGAGGGCCCCCATCAGATATCAAATCTGCCAGCACCTTTAGCCAAGACTTCCCAACTTCCAGACTGTGAAAATATATTTCAGTTGTTGCTAAGCCACCCAGTCATGGCATTCTGTTACAGTAGCCAGAACAGAGTAAGACAACATCACTGTCCTTGGCCTGATTCCTCTCAAAATATTCCCCTCATTGCGGTCAGAATTATCTTTCTAAGTTTGATCATGTCATATCCTTGATTAAAACCCTTTATTCCAGGGTATCTCGGTGGCTCAGTTGGCTAGGCATCTGCCTTTGGCTCAGGTGATCCTGGGATCAAGTTCCATGTAGGGCTCCTCTCCCCCTCCTATCCCCCCCCCAATAATAAATAAATAAAATCTTTAAAAGTAAATAAGTAAGCAAATAAGTAAATAAATAAATCCCTTTATTGGTTCATCTTCATCCTCAAAAGAAAAATCTAGTGCCTGGGCATGCACCCAAGGCTCTTGGTGATCTGATTGCACTAATGTTTGCAACCTACCTCCTGCCTCCCTGTCTGGTCCTTGTAGGTCCTGTGCATGTTCTTTCCAGCCTCCTGCCTGAGGCACTACCCCCTCCCTCTTCTCTAGAGGTATTTCAACTCGTTTTTAATCCCCAGATCAGGTCTTTTACCTCCCAATTTACCTCCTATGAACTTCCTTCCTCCAGGAAGCTTTCCCAGGTACCACACTACCTCTTAGATTACAGCCAATGCCCCTGTCAGCTGCTCCTCCACAGTGCCATGCAGATATCCATTCCCTACTCCTGCCACGTGATTATCCCATTTAGATACGTCTGTTCTACTTGATGACTGTGTTCCTCAGTGATGCTCAGTGCTTAGCACACAGAAGGTACCGACTGCTCACTGAAAGGAAGAATGATTTAAAAATTGAGACAAAGGAGCAAAGGTGACCTGTATTGGTTGGAATACCTCTACAGAAACACAGGCTAGAATGGAATCTTCTGTGGGAGTTAATTGCCCAGACCAGATGAAAATGCCTGCTTCTCCCTCTGCCTGTGTCTCTGCCTCTATCTCTGTGTCTCTCATGAATAAAATCTTTATTTTAAAAATGCCTGGAAGTATGATCTACCACCAATCCTAAAAGAAACTGCCACAGTCAACCTTCCAGATCTGAAATATCCTATAGACCTGCTTATTATCACCTTACACCCACACTCAGAGGATGTGCTGTTTCCCCTTTAAACGAAAAAAAAAAAAAAAAACAAGCCTTATGTACAAAATGAAATGCTAACAAAGCTAAAAATGGTGGTGTCTGCATACAGTCTAACAAGAAGGGGACGGACAGAGAAAGTCTCCCCTCACTCCATAATCTTTAGGAGAGTGTCTCTGTTTCTTGGATGAGTTCTACACTCTTAGCCTTGTCTTATAAGCCTTTCCTGATCTGCCCCACCTAACTCTTCAATCTTCACTTTGCACAGCCTTGGTGTGGTTCAGGTTCCAGCAGTTCCTCCTATTAGACAACTTTTTTCTTTGCCAAGGTCAGTAACTTTGTTATTTAAAGAGAGTTCAATAACTATGGCAATATTTAGACATCCAGATATTTTTCAGCTTCATTTTGGCAGATAAAGATTTACTGTGATGATCATTATAAAAATGAAAAATAAAATGTTTTCTCATTTCACTAGTATTCAAATAATAGAGTAGGTGTCTTTTGACATAAGATGTGCTTCAAATAAATTCTGGCAAGTTCAATTTGTCTGAATGGAAAATGAAGCATCATTGATTTTTGACATTTTAATTTTAAGTGAGCTGGTTGTCAGATTTCACTTGAAAATGACCCACAATATCTGCATCAAGGGCATATCAACTATCTTCACCCATTCTTGTCATTGTTCTATGTTCATAAATTTATCCTACTATGTAAGTGCTATTATTTGACATGTGTGAGGAAGAATCATCGTTACTCACATTTCCAGTTTATTGCAAATATAACAAAAACACCACACAGAAATTAATATAACAATCCCTACACGGGTTCCATTGTTCAACAATAAGATTAGAAATGATATTGAATCTCTACAGAGGTCATAGCATCATACTAGATGTTGCATCCACAGAGAGGAATAAGAAATGGCCTCTCTCCCACTGGGGAGAGAAACCTGGAGATAAAATGATCCTCATTCTGTGTAAGATGTATAATAATAGGAAATGAATTTTCAGGTGCACAGAGGAGAATATGATTGCTTTTAAGGGGCTTAAAAATATCACAAAGAGGTGACACATGAGAAGTGTCCTGAAGGATCTGTAGGAGCTTGTCAGGCAGAAGGAACTGTGAAGGTAATTGCCCAGAGTTATGAAATGGCCTGGCACTTGCTGGGACCTGAGACTGAAGTATCAGGGGCAGGGTGTGTGGAGTAGTAAGAGACAAGTCTTCAAGGAAGGCCTCAGAATGCCACGCCAAAGACCATGGCTTTCTCCTATGGGTGGTTAGACTTGCCTTTTGGGTAGAGGTAGTAGTAGTAGAGGTGAATACAATAGACAGGAAGGAATAGAGGACCACAGAATGCCTCGTTAGGAGGCTCTTACAAAATATCTCAGCAAAGCATGCTGAAGCTCTAATCATAGCAGCTGGAATAGAGATGAGTCAAGAAGTTTATCAGTTATCTGCGGCTGCATACTAACACAAAAAACTTAGTGCACATAATAGTGCTTGTGCTCACAGACCCAGTGATCAGTCGGGCTGGACTAAGCTGGGTTTGGCTGAGCAGCGAGGCTGAGATAACCCTCCTTTGTGTGTCTCATCTTTTGCTTGGGACCAGCAGCTTGCCCAGGCAGCGCATGCTTTCCTGTGTGTGTGTGTGTGTGTGCATACGCGCACGTGGTGTCCACCTTGCAAGTGCAAGAGTTGTAGTTCAAGAAGTACAAGGTAGTAAGATGTCACAGGTCTTAAACCTTAAGCTTGCAACCGGCGTACCATCACTTTTGCTTTGTTGGCCACCAGCCAAACCCAAAGTCACAAGATGGGAAAAAATACTCTGACTCTTTACTAGTAGGAACTGCAAAATAAAATGGCAAAGGGCAGGAAAACAGGTAGTGGGGACTGGTGTCAATAATGCAACAGATCACACTCTGCCCTCTGGGCTGCAGTTACTCCCTGTGCCTCCCAAATACAATATATACTTATCCCCAACAATGGGTTTCTCAAAGCCACAGCCAATCACAGCATCGCATTCCAAGTTTCAGAGCTGGTAGTCAAGATTAGATCCAGATGAGTCTCATGTTTGAAAAGAACAATTGTTCTTCGTTCAGAGAGTATCAAACAAAAGAATGAGCTGTCTGCCCTCATCTGCTCACACGTGCACACAGAGCTTATAAATGTGGTGAAGTTGGGGCAGGATACCTGCAAACACACTCCCTTTTAAGGAGAACGGCAAGCTCCTAGCTGTCACTGGCCCACAGCAATTCCGAAATCCCACTGGAAAAATGTCGCTCTGTGGATGGGGAATGTGTCTTGATTAGGCCAGGATTCTGTTTCCTGGGAGCACCTCCCTGCCATCCCTTGTTCTCTACTGGTTCTGACTCTGCTCTTGGAGATTGCATCCTCCTCCTCAACCACTTCTGAAAAGGGTTTTGGGAGATACGCCATTTTACCAATGGAGCAACTTTCTCAGGAATTGAAAAAATATTTTTGAGAAACCTCAATTTTTTTTAGTCCTAGATGGCAGTGCTTTTGTTAATTCAATGGTCTGAAATGATTTGTGAATTTCTATGCATTTGATTCCACAGTCTACTCTAGGTGCCAAATGCCAGAAGTCACACCCATAATTCTTTTCTTGACATTCTTTTCTCTCACTCTTGACTTAATTACCACTACTAAGCACATTTGACCAATGGGGACCCATGGCCTTAATCTTCATAAATGTCCCTTTTTCAGCTGAAAAGGTATCCTTCAAGCTCTCAATTTTCTCAGTCTATGTCTTTTATACAAAAATTGAAGACTCCAAAGAGTTCACCTTAAAAAATTCCAGAAAGTATAAGAATGGGTACAAGTACCCATTCCATTAAATATCAGGGCAATGGTATTGACTTGTCATGTAACCTCTGGCAAACTCCACTGTGCTCATGAGAAAACACGAGAGAAAAAGACAATATCTTAGTATTATGAAATAACCTGATCTCCCCAGGCCCCAAAAGGACTTTGGAAAGTCCCAGGGATCACCAAGCTACACTTTAAGAACCCTTGGTCTGGATACCCATTTTCTTCTCAGAGTTTCAGAACAGTTTCTATAGCCGCACCCTTGATTTTCATGCAAATAATATGTAGATTAGATCTCTACGCATATTATTTCTTTATCTTTGTAGTTCTGTAGTCTTTAAGAGGCCCATTTCATCTAAGAATGTGGAACTTGATAATTTGATACATAAAATAAGTCTGTACTAGAAATATTTTAGATAAAAAAGTTGACTATCCATGGTACTAACTTGTCATTCTGTTAACTTCAACTGCAAAATAGTGTATCTAAACCTCAATAAGGAAAGAAGCAGAACTTTGAAAATCTTTACAGAGCTGGGGAGACAAAAATTAGTAGCTCATGACTCGATTAGTAAGATAGGATTTGATGAAACCCTAGTGGTTTGGGTTAAACTCTGAAGGACTGGGGCACCTGTGTGGCTCAGTTGGTTAAGAGTCTGACTCTTGATTTTGGTTCAGGTCATGATCTCCAGGTTGTGGGATTGAGCCCCAAGTCAGGCCTGTGCTCAGCACAAGAATCTGCTTGAGTTTTCTCCCTCTGCTCCTCCATCCACTCGCACACATTCTCTCAAATAAATACATAACCTTAAAAAAAAAAAAAACAAAAAAAGAAAAGAAACTGAAGGATTAAACCCCCAAATAAGAAAAACCAGGGACTTAAACTCAACTTAGAACCACCTCATCCCTAGCTTCCTGGCAGTGAAAAGTAAATCTCTGGGAGAAGATATCAGCATTCAAAGACTCAGAGTATTTCTACAATTTTTCATAACAATGTCAATCACTCAAAAGAAATATCTAAATAGACTAGAAGGCACAATGTGACCAAAAACTGAGAGAAATAATATAAAATAGAAACAAATCCATAGGATATCCTGATATTAGTTATCAGATACGGGCTTTAAAATGGCAAAGATGAATGCATGTTAAGCAATTAAATGATAAGATTTCAATAGAGAATTAAAAACTATAAAAAAAGAACCAAGTGGAAACTCTAAGTTAAAAAATGAAACATGATATTAAATATTTACTAGATTAAACAGTGAATTAGACATAGCTGAAGAGAAAAACAGTTTCTCCTAAAAATTTTTTGGAGATAATACTGAATCTGTAAGTCAATATGGGAAGACCTGACATTTCACAACAGAGCCTTCCAATCTATGAACATTGTGTCTCTCCATTTATTTAGGTTTACTTCCTCCCAGGAAAGTTTGTAGAGTTCAGTGTACACAGGTCTTGCATAACTTTTATCGAATTTATACCTAAGTACATCACATTTCTGATGCTAGTATAAATAGTATTGATTTTTCAATTTTGGTCATATATAGAAATGCAACTGATTTGCGTGTGTGTACACACACCTGCAAAATGGTGGTTTTATTAAAGCATAGGGACAGAACCCTTGGGCACTAGGGTTGTGAAGAATGGTTGAGTATATACTTTGAAGTTGGGGAGGGGGAGCAACTGATTTTTGTATACTGACCATGTATACAATAACCTTGGTCCCTTATCAACTTAAGAATTTTTATATATTCCATAGGTTTTCTGTAGAGTCCAGTATGTCATGTGTGAGGAGACTTTTAACTCTACCTTTAGAATTTGAAGGGTTTTTCTTTTTCTTGCCTAGAAACTCCAATACAATGTTTAATAGAAGAGGACGGTAGACATCTTTGCTTTGTCTCTGATCTTAAGGGAAAAACATTTAGTCTTTCACCATTAAGTATGAGGTTAGCTGCAGGTTTTCTTAAGATGCCCTTTATTAAGTTAAGGGTGTTTTCTTTTTTTTTCTTTCCTGAGAGTTTTTATCAGAAATGAATGTTGGATTTTGTCAAATGCCCTTTCTCTACTTACTGAGTTGATCTTATGGTTTTCTTATGTTAGTAGGTCAATAGAGTGAATTGCAATAATTTTCTAATGTTAGCCCAAACTTGCACTAACATAAACCTTATTAGGTCACATATCATTTTTACACATTGTTCAATTCAAATTGCTAAACTTTGTTTAGAACTTTGGCATCTGTGTTTGAGATAAATCTTTGTCATTTTCTTGTGATTTTGGTATCAGAGTAATTCTGGCCTCAAAGGAGTTGGGAATTACCCCCTCTTCTATTTCATGGGTGTATTTGGGGGGAAGTGGATATTTTCCTCCTTCAATATTTGAAAGAATTCACCAGAAAGTCGAGTTTGGCATTTTCTGTCAGGAATATATGTAGGGGCACCTGGGTGGCTCAGTTGGTTAAGTGCCTGACTCATGATTTCAGCTCAGGTCATGATCTCAGGGTTCTGAGATTGAGCTCTGCCTGAGGCTCTGCACTCAGCACAGAATTGGCTTGAGATTTTTCTCTCCCCCTCAACCCCTCCCCTGACTTGCATGTGCTCTCTCTCGAATAAATAAATCTTAAAAAAATATATATCTATAGAATCTGTAGTCACATCATTTCTCTCATTCCTAATATCAGCAATTTATGTCTTTTTTTCTCATCAGTCTAAAGATTTATCAATTATATTGATCTCAGAGTTAACTTTCAGCTTCAATGACTTTCTCATTGGATTTTATTTTCTTTGCATTGATTTCTTCTCTAATCCTTTTTCATTTGTTTGAGTTTCACTTGCTATTATTTTTCTAGCTTAAGGTGGAAGCTAAAGTCCTTGATTTGAATTCTTTTCTTTTCTAATATAGACATTCAATGATATAATTTTCCCTGTAAGTACTGCTTTACCCGATTCCCAGAAATTTTTGTTTTCATTTATATTAAGTTCAATATACTTTCTTTTTATTTCTTCTTTTTACATTTAAACCATTTGTCTTTAAATAGATTTCATGGATTCAGTATATGGTTGGATTAAAAACCTGAATCTGATCAGGGTAACTGACAATTTATAATGAGTGTAATTATCAATATTGTGGTTTAAATCTACCATCCTATTGTTTTGTTTTGTTTTTTTCTATTTGTCCCGTTTATTCTTTGTCTCTTTGCTTCCTTCTTTTGGATAATTTTTGTGGCTACATTTTATCATCTTTGTTGTTTTATCAGTTATGATCTTTCCTTTTTATGGTTGCTATAGGGTTACAGTATACATTCTTATCAGTCTACTTTCAACTAATCTACACTATCTCACAGTGTAGTATTACATTAGAACTTTAGAGTAGTATGCTTACATTTCCCTCCTTCTATCTTGATACGGTTATCAGACATTTTGCTTTACTTTTATTAACCACACAATACCTTGTCATTATTTTTGCTTTAAATCATTAATTACCCTTTAAGGATAATTTAAAATGAAAAAAAGCCTTATATTTGTTCACATATTTACCATTTTTGGTGCCCTGGTTACTTTTCATAGAAACATATTTCTATCTGGTACCATTTTCCTTCTGTCTAAAGGCATTCTTTAACATTTCCTGTAGGGCAAGTCTGCTTGTGATGAATTCTTTCAGGCTTTCAAGGTCCGAAAAAGTTTTTATTTCATTTTTGTTTTTGAAAGATATTTTTGCTGGGTATAGAATTCAAAGTTAAGTATTTTTCTTTCAGTACTTTAAAGATGCTAGTTACTCCACTGTCTCTGAATACTATTGTCTTTCGTCTTCTTTTAACTTTAGCTGCTTTAAGACCTTTCCTCAGCCACAGGTTTTAAGGAATTTGATTATGATGTGTTTTGGTATAGTTTTATTTCTTATACTTAGAGGTTCACTGAGTTTCTTGGGTCTCATTTGTTTCCCTTTCTCTGGAGACACTGTCCTGTGCTGTCTAATATCTAATATTTGAAAAGAGTCTCATATTTTGTGTTTTTAGAATTTCAAATGGGTAAATCCAATCCCTATTATTCCATTGGCCAGAGGCAGAAGTTCATTTCAGGTATCTCATTTTTACCATATACAATTTTTATTTTTTGTATTTACTTAACTTTTAAATTCCATGACAAAAATGTTTCATCTATAAAGTTACTAAAATTGTTTTATTATCCCACCTCTTTAAATACACATTATGTGCATTTACAGAAAAAGGCAATTGGAAAACATTAATGGACTTAAATACAGCATGTAGGCAAAACACACTTACGTTTTCTAAACCTGTTTGATGATGATATACAAGGAAACTTGTTACAAATCATAATGCTTCCAATAATCTGTCAGGAAAAAAGATCACATTAATACCCCTTTACACTTCAACACATATTCTCTGAGCCACCCTGGGAAAAAGTAATATTTGTTTTTATTCCCTGAAGTAATTATTAGTAGGTTTACACTTATTAAATATATCCTTAAAATTTTCGCCACTTTGGAAAATCATAAAGTTAGTAAGCTAGCTAGATTTCTTTTTTATTGGGTCAAATAGGGTACAAATGTTGTATATAAGGTACATAGTTTAAATCTTTGGGACAAGAGACTACGAGAAGATAAACAAGCCAGTAGACCTTCTATTCTTATACCACTAAAACTGTAGATCATAGCAGGTAGATGTATATAGCCACCCCATTACCAGAGAGATGTAAATTCTTCTGACAATTAATCTTTCTAAATTTTGTAGTAAGGTCAAAAATATAAAAACATTACACACAGCACACAAAGAATTACAGAAAGTTAATGATATGAACCCTGAAACAAAATAATCCACACTTTCATTTGGAAGGTAAGAAATGAAACTAATACTATAATGCTTAGGATCTAATATAAAATTTTCACTGATTTAAGTTGAATTATATTGATTGAAACTTTACAGAGTAACTTTGCATGGTATTAATTCATGAGATAATCAGTAGATACACAGCTCTAGTCAAGTCTTATAAACCCCTAAACGTTTTCATAGGTTAAGTGAAATCAGCTAAAAAATACCAAACAGGAGTAGAGATTTGTGAGAAGTACAAAACACATAAATGCAATAGATATATAATGTAATCTGTGCAATTCAAAATCCCCCAAAATTCCTTATGAAATGTACAAGTAATAAATAATAGTCATACTTGACTTAATATCAAGTTAACAAAATAATGACTAATCAACCTTGTGTTTTACTAGTCAATTGCTTAGAAACACCAACTGCCACTTTAAAATTACCTTTACCATAAAAATAGAAGGCATATCAAACTCTTTAATCATCAAACATCCAAAAAAATTTGGAAGGCAATGGTCAATCAAAAATATTATCTGTTAAAAAAAAGGTGATTAAAAAACATACATAACCTATTTTTTTTTTGCACAATTTTCTTTTCTTATGAAAAAGGGCACTTAGTGTATAGCTAAAGCTTTCAGAAAATAAAGATCCTGTTGACTTTTCTATTAGGCAGATTACATGTTGTACAGTTTTTTAATATAAAAATATAAATATTTTTGAGTCGGTGAAGGTGAAATAAGTGGTTGGTGTAAAAATCCCATCACCATTTTACTTGAAAAAAAAACTTTTTTTCCCCCAAAGACCATGAAAACAATACTGATTCCAGGCAGTTCTGTGTTGCCAGAAGCTTCCCAAATTATAAAACACTGCAGTATTCAATGAAATTTCAAAAGTGGGCCCGTAGTCTTTTGTTTTCTTCTCGTAGTCTTTCAATTTCAGCCACTAAACCTTCATTCACTGAGTATCTTTCCAGCAAAGAGTGCATTTCATTCTAGAAAAGGGGAAAAATGCTTTTGAAATCATTGGTATTTCACATTTGGCAAGCAAGCTGTTTTACATACATTCAGCTATCATTTCTGTCATGTTCAATTAACTAGCTGAATGGTATTTCTTGTACTTAACCATCCTTACTACTTTGTTAATATAAATGAAAGATCACTGGTAAAAGTTATATATTTGGAAGGCTTATATTTGCAAATGTGGGAAATTTTTAGCTTACTTATTAAAATAAATAAATAAACAAACAAACAAGCAAGCAAGCCGTGGAAAAGTAGCCTTAACCAGAATAAGTTAAAAAGAAGGGTGACTAGTTAAAATCTCTTTTACTTATTAAATTTCTAAAACTCCCTCTTTATTTATCCTAACAACTAGATATAATAAAGCAAAAACATATGACTTTTTAATGGACTTTTTAGATCCACAACTCTAAACTCATTTAAATAAAATATGTCATACTTACCAGCTGCATGTGAAACTGTTTAATCATCTCCACTTGCAAATTCACAATGTCCCTATGGCATGCTTCTCTAAGGAAGAACGTAAAATACTTGGTAAAATTATAATGGTTTCACCAATTCTAGATCATTCATAAACTTTTCTCATTGTTTCAAATTATTGGATGTTAGTAATAATAATACTAATAATAAAAAATACCAATGCACCTAGAATTTATTTACTATGTACTAGGCATTGTTCCTTGTACTTTAAATGGAAGAACTTATTTAATCTTTACAATTAGGTGCAATTATTACCTCCACTTTACCAATGAAGGAATTGAGCCATAGAGCAGTTAAAACTTATCTAAACAAGCAGCGAATGTTGGAGCTAGTATACAAATCCCAACTGTATACCTATACAGTTTTCATACTACACATTCCTTAATGTAGAAACTGACATCAAGGAAAGACACAGGCTTATATTATAATAATTATATTATTATATTATAATAATATAGGTAATTTACTAGGTTACAATGTTTTAACTATTATCAATGTTTTGGCTATTAAAAAAAAAATACTTCCAGTAGAATGCCAAAGGGTTATTTGGGTGGTTATACTATAGGTTACACTATAAAATTAATTCATTCATGCCTACAAAAGAATACATGAAAATTATGAAGTATAATAATAAAAGAATCAGTTACCCACCACACAATTTATGAGCTAGAACATTACCAAAATTACAGAAGCTTCCTCTGTGCTCCTTTCTGACTCTATCACTTAACATAGAAGAAGCCCAGGAAAGAAGTCACTATTCTGATGAATTTTGTTTAAAAAATGTTTTTAGGGGCAGCCCGGGTAGCTCAGCAGTTTAGCACTGCCTTTAGCCCAGGGCCTGATCCTGGGGACCCAGGATCAAGTCCCAAATCAGGCTCCTTGTATGGAGCCTGCTTCTCCCTCTGCTTGTGTTTCTGCTCTTCTCTCTGCATCTCTCTGTGTCTCATGGATAAATAAATAAAATCTTAAAAAAAAATGTTTTTAAAAAACTGTGTAACATAGAAGCTGCAATCAATATATTTTCACTATGCTTGGTTTTGAGCATTACAAAAATACCACATCCTATTTAGTACTGAGTAGTGTACATTTAAGAAATTAACTCAATATCATGTTTTCAATATTCATATTTTATATATTTGTAAGCCACTGATTTGTATCAGTGTACAGATTCTCCTGTCAATTGACATTAGGATTTTAGGATTGTTTGCACGATCTTACTATTACAATGTTGTTATAAACAATCAAATATATAATTTCCCAATCCACATGCACCCATATCTGTAGATGATATACCCAAGAGTAGATATGCTGAGTTAAAGGTATGATCCAGATGTATCCTTACTTAGTTTTACAAAATAATGCGAACTATTTGCGAAGTGGTAGTATCAGTGAACATGCTTGTCAGTAGTATAACACAATTCCTCTTGCTCTGTATCCACACCAAGACTTGGTCTTGCCAGATTTTTTACATTTTCCCATCTAATGGGTGTGAAAAATCTGTTGCATTTTCAGTTCTCTGATTAACTACAGGATTGAACATCTTTCCTGATGTTCATAGACCATTCCTCTTCTGTGAAATGCTTGTCCATGTCTTTTAACCTTGCTTTTCTACTGAATGTCCTTTTTTAAAAAATATTTTATGGGGATCCCTGAGTGGCTCAGTAGTTGAGTGCCTGTCTTTGGCTCAGGGTGTGATCCTGGAGTCCCGGGATCGAGCCCCACACAGGGCTCCCTGCATGGAGCCTGCTTCTACCTCTACCTGTGTCTCTCATGAATAAATAAATAAAATCTTAAAAAACATTTATTTATTTATTTGTTTGTTTGTTTGTTTATTTATTTATTTGAGAGAAAGAGCACAAGGAGGGGGAAGGGCAGAGACAAGCAGACTCCCCACTGAGCAGGAAGCCCGACACGGGGCTCAATCCCAGGACCCTGAGATCATGACCTGAGCTGAAGGCAAACATTTAACTGACTGAGCCAACCAGGTGCCCCTTGAATGTCTTTTTTTCTTTTTCGTTTCTGAGAGTTCTTTACATTATCTGATCCTTTGTTGGATATATGAGACCAGCAGATAGATTTTTGTCCTTTCACTTTGTTAATGGTGTCTTGTAATGAGTAGTCCTTATCAACGTTCTCTAATGACTGACCTAACAACACAATCAAATTTGCCAATCTGTTTTTATTGGTAGTGTATCCTCTTATGTTTTAATAACTTTTCTACCCTAAAGTCACATATAAACTCTCTCACAATGCCTAAAATTTCACCCTTTAAACTTTTATGCTGGGTAGAATTGATTTTTTTAATATCAGGGAATAGGGATCTATAGTTTTCTCTATCATATATCAGATTTCTATATATGCCCAGGTTTTGCTCTCGTCCATTTGATTCCTCTGGGCAATTTGTCCATCCTGTGCTAATGCTACACTATTGTAATTATAGCTTAAAGATTAAGCTTACCCATCTGACAAACAAGTCCCCTTCAACCTTGTTCTTCTCTAGAGTGTCTTGGTTATTCCTGGATCTTTTCTTCTTTCACATAAATTTTGAAGTTATCCTATCATCATCTTCCAAAAAACACAGTTGGGATTTGATTGAAATTGTACTCAATCTACAGACCAATTTAGAAGAACTGACATCTTCATATCTTTCCATTTATTTAAGTGTTAATGCTTACTGATAAATTATTAACTGCTTTTCTACAAACATCTTTACCATCTTTGGTCAGATTCATTCCTAAGTATCTTACTTTTTCTGCTACAACTATAAGTTTTTTTTTTTTTTTAAATTCTCTTCTGCTTTCAAGTATGACAAAAGCTGGATTTAAAACAAATAAACTGGGGGCACCTGGGCGGCTGAGTCGTTTAAGTGGCTGCTTTCAGCTCAGGTCATAATCTCAGGGTCCTGGGATCGAGCCCTGAGTTGGGCTCCCTCCTGAGCAGGGAGTCTACTTTTCCCTCTCCCTCTGCCCCTCCCCATAGCTTGTGCTATCTCAGTCTCTCAAATAAATAAATAAAATCTTAAAAAAAATAAAACAAATTGAAAGCATCAAAGAACCACTAAGGTGGTCAGGATCTGAGGGGCTATGGTCTTGCAAAGAAGGGAAGTTGGGTAGGTAAGCCCCACATTTACCTCTGCTTTTCCCTCTGTGGGAATGTGTCTATTATACAGTTTTCCCTCTGGGGAAAAGAGGCTGAAGTGAAAACAGAAGCCTGGAGTCTGAGAGAGTCTCACTGGGTTGGGGAATGCTAGGGTTTGCGACAGCAAAGCAGCCAAGGCTTCAAGGTACCAAGAAGGTACCTGCAGAAAAGTAAACCTAAAACTGCAATCTCCCCCTCAAGATATCTGTTGACTCCTCAGCAATGCCTATACTGGGTTAGACGGCAGAAAAACAAACATAAAGCAGCAGCTGGGGTAGACAAAGATTTTGGCAGCCTTGTGATGCTGGGGAAATAGAGGCCAAAGTTCAGGACCCACCAAGGGAAAAAGACCGGTGAATGCTCCAGATATTCAGTTGACATTCTAGAAGGGCAGAGACTAAACGCTAGGAATAAAGGCAAATCAGAAATAAACTAGCCCCAAGAAAACCTGAAAGCCAGCAAGTATAGGAACAGAGTAATCTGCCTGCCAGAGGAAACTGGAATCTTCTTGAAAGATAATAAAAGTAGACCCACAGACTTCTGCTTAGGAAGTAATCTCTCCAGCTCTCAGAGTGAGGACAAGGCAGATAACCTATAAAATCATACATTTTTAAATTCAACTTGAGAGTGCAAAGAAATCTAAATGAATGAAAGTCCAGAAAATGATGAGTCCCTCCTAGAAGAGAGAGCCATGGCTTTTCATCCTCAATAGAGCAGGGGGTGGAGGGTGGGACAGTGGCTGTTGATAGGGTCGGGAGAACTAACTGCAATTTTTATAGGTTTCTGAAGGCCAAATAGGATTGGCACAACAGTTTATAATCAAACAATTTAGAATCAAACAGTTTAGAATCAAACAGTTTAGAATCCAAGGAGTCCTAGCCACAAAGACAGTCTCCGTCCACTCACCAACTGTTTGCCACAGGCCTTTGCTGAGTGCTGAGGTAAAAAACTAGGGGAAGGGCAGGGAGCTGAGAGAGACACAGTAGGGCAGAAATGCACAGGGCCTGTGAAGTCCACGGGCTGTGGAAACTGAGAGTAACCTGCCTGAAGCACTCCAGACCCTTGTGCAGATAGCAGCCTCCACAGCTGAGAAAGGACAGCTGATAGAGCCCCTCCACACCTCCTCCGTTCCTCTACTGTACGGTATAGCTATGCAAGACTTACTGTAGGTTGAAATCAGAGTGAGTGAATTTATAGAAACCCTTTGAGCCACTCCGGGTCTGCACTGAGTCCCAAGCACGGGCTGCCTATGGTTCATGGAGGGGCAGAATAGTTGAGAGCAGCCCTACTCATCCCTACTCCCCAGGTGCAGGTAGGTATGCAAGACATGCTGAAAGCCGAAGGCAGGGCAGCACTGTCTTTCCCAATCTGCCCCAGCACAAGAGCTGTCTCCCTTTCCAACACTGCTTTACTCACACTATATTAAGGTCAGCTGTACCCAGACAATTCTCTTTGCCACATTTATACATTCCTGAAAAACCTCATATTCTTTAAAATTATATATTGAAAATAGCAGGACTAGATTTTAAAAAATGTACCGTGTGTGTAACAGAATATTATCAGCCATAAAAAAAGAAAATTGTGGGATCCCTGGGTGGCGCAGCGGTTTGGCGCCTGCCTTTGGCCCAGGGCGCGATCCTGGAGACCCGGGATCGAATCCCACATCAGGCTCCCGGTGCATGGAGCCTGCTTCTCCCTCTGCCTGTGTCTCTGCCTCTCTCTCTCTCACTGTGTGCCTATCATAAATAAATTAAAAAAAAAATTAAAAAAAAAAAAAAAGAAAGAAAATCGTGTACTATGCAATATGCAACATGGACAAACCTAGAGGACATTACACTAAATGAAATAAGCCAGTCACAGAAGGACAAATACTGAATGATTCTACTTATATGAGATCTCTAAAACAGTCACACTCATGGAAGCAAAGAATAGAATAGTAGGTATCAGGAGTTGAGGAGAACAGGAAATAGGAAGTAGCCAAATGGCAAATACAAAATTTCAGTTAGACAAAATGAGTAATTTTTAGGGATCTGCTGTACAATATTGTGCCTAAGGTTAGCAATACTGCATTGTAGAGCTAAAATTTATTAAGAGGGTAGATCTCATTGTAAATGTTTTCACCACAATAAAACTACTAGAAGAAAGAAAGAAAGAGAGAGAGAGAAAGAGAGAAAGAGAAAGAAAGAAAAAGAAAGAAAGAAAGAAAGAAAGAAAGAAAGAAAGAAAGAAAGAAAGAAAGAAAGAAAGAGAAAGAAGGAAGGAAGGAAGGAAGGAAGGAAGGAAGGAAGGAAGGAAGGAAGGAAGGAAGGAAGAAAGAAAGAAAAGAAAGAAAGAAAGAAAGAAAGAAAGAAAGAAAGAAAGAAAGAAAGAAAGAAAGAAAGAAAGAAAGAAAGAAAGAAAAAGAGAGAGAAAACGGGCATAACAGGACTTAAAGAAAAAGGATAGGAGCAGACTAACTAAAATTTATGCAACTTTGTAACCAGAGAGAGCATTAATAAAAACAATTAAACCCTAGTAAAAATACTAGCATAGTTTAAATAATGAATAATCAATGACTATTTGATCAATAATCAATAATGAATTAATCAATAAACAAACCCTAGTAAAAATACTAGCATTGTTTAAATGGTGAGGTAATCAAGAGGTAAGAAAAAAGAAGAAAGGATTGGGGCTGTCAAGGATGGAGGCAAGGATAAAATATCCAAAGGTGGGGAACAATCACAAAATAAGTCCTTCCAAACATTTTGTGTTTTTTGGCACAAAGCCAAAGCAGGTTAAAAGGAAGGGAACAGGAAGAGATGGGCACTGACAGGGGGTTTGCTGCCTTCAGCTATGTTCATATACTTTGTCTTAGCAACTGTTATATGAACCGACACAACTCCTCACCATCGTTGTCATCACTGTCCTATTTCCCAGTCACAAATGAATTAATCCACATTAAAGAATATATACCTTAACCGGACACATTGTACCTACCATAATTCAACTATAAGGCCTTTGTGGGCAGATTACTTATAATTGTATCTCTAGTATGCAGTACATATACTAGGCATGTTGTAAATGTCAAAAATGACCAAAAATGATTATCTTACTTTAAAAATACACTGTTAACATGCAAAAATATTTTTTCAAAACACTTCTTTAAAACAGGCTCTCATATGGAGCCCAATGTGGGGCTTGAACTCACGAATCCTGAGGTGAGCTGAGATTAAGAGTCAGACATTCAACTGACTGTGCCCGTGCAGGTGCCCCAAAAACACTTTTAACATTTAAAAGAAACATGCACCAGGGCACCCAGGTGGTGCAGTCAGTTGAGCATCTGACTCTTGATCTCAGCTCCTGTCTTGATCTCAGGGTTATAAAATTGAGCCCCATGTCACGCTCCACACTTAGTCCCCACCAAGTCTGCTTGAGAGTCTCTCTCTCTCTCCCTCCCTCTACCCCTCCTGCTTGTGCTCTCTCTCTAAAATCAATCAATTAATCTTAAAAAAAATGAAAAAAGGAACCTGCACCAACAAAAGCTGTACATCTTAACTAGCATTGTTGCTCAAATATATTCCAAATCAGAGCAAGAATACTAAGTAACTACACGTCAGAAAAGGAAAAAACACACACAAAAGATTCTAATAATTGAAAATAGCTTCCAATATATATTGAGATGATAGGTAAAAGGAAGCAACAGTGTTGAACACATTCTTAGCAAAAAATTTTTTATTCACTATTATATTCTGATGCATTGCTTCAAAATATTCAGAATTCCTTTAAAAAATTCCTTCTCTACTACATTATTACACATATCATACTTAACAGGTGATCTATAAATATTTCAGGTAAGAATATCATTGGGAATTACCAGAATCTGTTCAAATTTTGATGATAAAAAAAAATACATGATGGCAGCCTGCCTGCTACACTGCCCTGCCAAGCTATCTAATAATTGCCCTAGGTAAATGTACTTTTTCCTGGCTGATATTCAATAAATTCAGTACAACAAGATCAACAGAACTCATCATGTTTTCTATTGTTTTTATGAACCCCAAAACCTAGGCAAAAGTAGCAACTGTCAATATTACTTATGGTTCTGGTTTTACATCTAATAAAAAAAGCCAGGTAATGTCTAGATAGAAAGAGCAATTTCTCAATTACTAACTACCTGAAGTCATCCAATGTCTCCTGTATCATGTTCTGAATAAAACGGATTTGAACAGATGTCAATGGTGCATTTGGCCGATTATTTCCAATGGTATCAGCTATTTTTTCTGAGAGTGAACTGGCAACTCCAGCAGTGACAGAGGATGCTATCTTTGGATCTAAAATAAGTAATGGAGAAAATATTAATAGTCAGCTTAAACTAAGAGACATTAAACATTTGTAAATAAGATTTGGCATGAGAAGACTTGAAAAACTGGTAAAGAGGGATCCCTGGGTGGCGCAGCGGTTTGGCGCCTGCCTTTGGCCCAGGGCGCGATCCTGGAGACCCCGGATCGAATCCCACATCGGGCTCCCTGCATGGAGCCTGCTTCTCCCTCTGCCTATGTCTCTGCCTCTCTCTCTCTCTGTTTGACTATCATGAATAAATAAATAAAATCTTTAAAAAAAAAAAAAAAACTGGTAAAGAACAGTGTTCCTGTGACATTTAGAAAAACTCACTGTCTGGAATACAAATATTAGAAACTTTCTATGACATTATTTCTAATAGTCATTCATCTATCTATCTATCTATCTATCTATCTATCTATCTATCTATCTATCTATAAACTGCCAAATGTCTAATATAATAACATACGACAGAGGGATTAATCTTGAAGAATCTTAGAACCATTTACTCTTATAAAAAATGAATGTGACATGCTACATCACAAACTAGATAAACCAAGACTATTAAAAATAAACAGAAGGAATATAGGAGTAAAGTACCGCTACAAGCAAAGCCCCAGTGTTTATACTAATGCAATATATCCACAGAAACCTTAAAATATAAATATCTATATAAAAGAGTTACTTCTATACAAAGAGTTTCTATAGATAACTTGTATAACTGAACCTAATATCCCATTAAATGTGATCAAGTTTTTAGGATCTATGGCATGAACTCTACACAGGACTTCAGTATGGATGGGGGGAGGGACAATTTCAAGTAGTTAATGACTCATTTTCAAAGGGTCCTACATTATATTCCTATTTGTATCATATTAGATTAAGACCCTTATACATTGGATTGAAAATCAAATTCACACCAAGAGTATCAAATCAATGCCAAGTTTAACCATTCATATACATGTCATTGTCCTTTAGTAAGAGAGTCACAGTAGACAAGCCTCGTCAAGTTTAAACTCTTATTTCCTTAGCCTATGATCACTGTTTATTTATCCCTTCAAGTTAAATGGTGGGAGTTTTCAACTTAACACTTTCAAATATCAGGAGGTTTTATGTACTTACTTGGAGTTGAAGATCCAATGAGGTGGGGTTCATATATGAATTGGGCTTCAATTTCTTTCTCTGGCTTTTCAAATTTCTCAGGACTTCTCGTTTGGTTAGATGACGGAGAGGTATTCAGATTTCCAGTTTCAGTACAAGAAATCAACTTTGCAAACTTTTTAAAATAAACAATATATCAATTCTGGTGTTATCATTATTATATACATAACTTGTATCTACTTTTCTTTTTTCTAGCAGAGTCAAAAAGCGAAGAATAAGAAGGGATATAGAAGGAAAAGAAACTGCTAGAAAAGGGGCAAAACATAACAAGTTTACGAATCAAAAATAATTTCAATGATAACATGATAAGGAAATGCTCATTTGCTAAGCATCTGCTTTTGTGTCACTGAAAATGACATACACACACATCAAAAAAAAAAAAAAAAAATCCCTAAACTCATGTGATAACCAGCCAGAAATATTAAAAAAATACGTCAGAAGACATTTTTGTACTTCTTAAATATCTTTTCAATATCATTCTAAAAAATCAATATGAAAATGTGACAGACGTGGCCTTGCTGGTAACAGCTGGTAACATCTGTCCATTCTAAGCCCTTACTTGGCTATTTTGGATACTGTATTATAGCAGAAGGTAATGAAGATGTATACATTCTTAGCACCACCAATTAGCTCTAAGACTTAGAGTAAATGACTTGACCAGTAACTTGTGCTTTCTGCTGCAATGGAAATAAATTCTAAAAAAACTCAGGTATGAACTAGGTCAGGTACCTTGTCAAGAAAAAAAAAACAGTGTAAGTTTGTATCTGCTGTTACCACCACCATTTCCATAGACAGATTTTCAAAAAGTATTTAGTTTTTAACATGTGACTTCATGATTTAAGAGTATTTTTCTCCCTGATAGGTGTACAGCACTGTCAATAATTAGGACATATCCCCCGACAGTTGCCTGCTTTCTCTCTCATGATGAGCTTCATCATATGCTTGCTACTAACAAAGGCACACAGTGAGCTCAAGTACTATTTTTAGGCAGATACCTGTTTGAGGGAGTCCTTAGGTTCCTGTTTTCCCAGATACACTTTCTTAGATTCAGCTGTCAGATCATGATTTTCATTTTCTTCCTTCCCTGGAGATCCCATAAAGACATTAAGAGGACTAGAATGCAATACTGAAGTGCTTGAAGCTACTGGATTTTTTCTTGGAGGAAGGATTGAATTCAATTGTGGTAGAAAATCAATGGCTGAAAAAGAGGAGAAAAAAACTATTCGCATATGGTGGTTTTCCTCAATGTTGGATATTTAAGAAAAGCACTTAACATGACCGACAGGTTGATATGGTAGAAAGACATGCAATCTGGATTCAGGAGGCAAGTTCATTTGTCAGCTCTACTCCTTACTTGATGTGTACAAAATCTTGGGCAAAAATCAAAAACTCTTGTTTCCTGATCAGTAAATGTCAATAATGATATCCATCACCCTGAGTCGTGAAACTAAAGAGAGATACTATGTAAAACCACTTTGAAAACTGCAAAGCCTAATGAATGTTTTAGTTAATATCATTAGTTTTTGATAACTGAAAATTGTTAATTTGGTATGTATCTGTAGTTTATATAGGTAGTCAGCCTCTAAGATGACTCTGAATGATCCCTGCCTGCTGGCATGGATCCATGCTCTCATGTAATTCCCTCCCTTTGAATGTGGGCAGGACTTAGTAACTTGCTTCTAACAAAGAGAATACAGCAAAAGCGGTGGGATGTCACTTCCAAGATTAGGTTACAAACGCACAGTGGCTTCCATTTTTAGTGCTGTCTCTGACTATCTCAATTGAGGGAAGCCAGCTGCCATGTTGCTAACTGCCCTGTAAGAGAGGTCCACATGGGAAAGAACTGGTATCTTCTGCTAACAGCCACATGTATGTGCTTCGAAGAAGATCCTTGCCCAGTCGAGCCTTGAGATGACTGCAGCCCTGTTGACATCCTGATTAAAGCATCAGAAGAGACCTGAAGCGAAAGGCACCCAGCTTAGCTGTGCTCAGACTCTTAACCCAGAATTATGAGATGATAAATGTTCTTTTCAGTTTCAAAATGTTGGGAGTAATTTGGGGGCATCTGGGTGGGGCATTCAGTTAAGAATTGACCCTTGTTTTTGGCTCAGGTCGTGATTTCAGAGTTGTAAGATCAAGCCCTATGTCCAGCTCTGTGCTCAATGCAGAGTCTGCTTGAGATTCTCTTTCCCACTCTCTCTAATCCTCCCACTCATGCTCTCTCTCTCTCTCTCTCTCCAAAATTAATAAACCTTTTTTTAAAATGTTGGGGTAATTTGTTACATATCAATAGACAACATAATATCACTTTTAATTTTCATAAAAATACTTCTCAATAGTTCTTACCATCTTTGCCTATGGACTCATCACCTCCCTTGTTAACCACAGCATCTATAATAAAATTAGAAAATCAAATTTTTAAAATTGTGAAAAAGAAGCCATAGCAACTTAAGCTTCCTATTCATTCCCCAGAGAGTTAGATTTTAAGAAGGGAAATCTGAGTGAAGTTACAGCTGAGACTCATAAACTTCATTTTTCTTTCTTTCAGCTTTATGCATAGCAACAAATATGAAAAGTAATTCTATGGTATAGCGTCATTTAATGAGACAGCAAGGTATACTAGAAAAGCACTGCAGAAGGCTCCAGAAATCTATAATACAATTCTGGCTATACCACTTAATAGTTTTATAACCTTAGACAAGTCTTTAATATAATTAAACTTCAGTTTCTGCATCTATATAATGAGAATAACATCCTGATGATCTCATAAGATTGTTTTGAGGAGCAACTGAAACAACATAAAAATAGTTTGTAAGCATTACAATGATATAAAAAACAAGAGTTTATTAATATTTATTTTAATAGCAGAATATGTATAAGAATATTCCAATACTATAATACTATTTATTTACCAACTAACAACCAAAAATTGCTTCACTCCATTTTAGCAAATAAAAAAACAGGCAAAAGCCATAAAAAAAATCCACCAGAAATTCAAATGGTCAATAAATTATCATACATTATTACCATAGTAGTAGGAGTATCATCCACTCCTCTATCTGCATGTGTGGGCATTTTATACACACACACACACACACACACACACACACCTAGTAATCACACAACATATATACACTTAGAAGTTATTAGTTTTCTCCAAACAAAAACAGAAGATGAAGAAATTGAGGGACAGACTAATAAGCCTTTTACCTAGGAGAGTTGCATTCATAAACCTCTTGACAATGAAAACCAGTACTATATTTAGTATCCATGCTTATTAACAATATGAAATACTAATAAATGAAGGGCATATAGCTCAAAATTCTAATCATATTTTTAAAAAGTAAAGAGGAATTTCTATCTTTTACTCATTTCTCTTAAAAACTACTAACGAGGTGATCCCTGGGTGGCTCAGCAGTTTGGCGCCTGCCTTTGGCCCAGGGCACTATCCTGGAGTCCCGGGATCTAGTCCCATGTCGGGCTCCCGGCATGGAGCCTGCTTCTCCCTCCTCCTGTGTCTCTGCCTCTCTATCATAAATAAATAAATAAATCTTAAAAAAAAAAAAAAAAAACTACTAACGAGGAATTCATTTATAGCTCAAACACTTTTAAAAAGCCCCTTCCTACATTCTTCAATTCAGAGAACCCCAGGGGTTCTCATAAGCCAAAGCTCACAGATGGTTACTAACCTCCAAAACCTTTCTCAACTCCAGCCCAGGCCACTTTTCCCTCCTTTGCCCATGTCTTTCCTCTCTTTATTCTTTAACTATGTAGTCTGATCCCTCTTCATCCCAAAAGAAAGGAATCCTCTCTCTTTCATTAAGTGGAAGATAGGGGAATCTGACCTGGCAATGAGAGTAGTCATTTTTAGGCCAGGGTAAGGCAGAAGAAGCTAAATAATTCTGTGCCATCACATATATATTTATTCTCTCTGATTATGAAATCAACTGTAGAAAATTTGGAAAACAGATGACTTTAAAGGAAAAAGTGAAATTTTATAAGATCATGAGTGGATATAACAATTTATACATCCTGCTTACTGTTGACATTTAGATATGTTTCAGAGTTCCATCCATTATTATAAAAAAAAAAAACAATGCATACAAATCTTTGTGGGATTCTCTGAATATGTTCTACATAAATTTATAGAAATGGAATTAACAGGCCAAAGAGTATGAATACTTAACCTACCAAATTATGCCCTAGAAATTTACTCATATTGTTAGTAATACTGCTATTAGCAGTCAGACTACCCAATTAATGGAAATAGTATGACCATCAGTTTCAAAAAGACACAGCCAAACAATGTACCTAGTTCATACAGTATTAACAAAGATAGGTAATGTTTCTATTTATCAAAATGGTAAAGTTTTTTATGTTTTTGTTTTCCTTCTAATGGCAACATATCCTAGCAATGGGGGGAGAGGGGGGAGAGAGGGAGGGAGAGAGAGAGAGAGAGAGAGAGAAGGATAGAGTATGTGTGTGTGTGGTTAGTGTAAAAGATGAGGCAATCTATCACCTAGCCAAATTTCTTCATGAAAACAATGAATAAATATCAATTAGATACTAATAATCAAAAAACAAATTTTTTAGATTAGAAAGATATTTTTTGCCTAACAAAATACCCAAGATTTTAAGATTTACTTAGAAGTAGGATACAACTAAAAAATTGCCTAAAGAGACAAAACTTCCTTTAAGAAACTTCTGTGGAAATTAAAATGCTAACTTGAGAGCTATTTGCATAGTTCCCATGTGAAAATGACAAGCATATACTTCAGAATGGTAACATCTGAAATATCAGGGCAAAGGAAAAGATACCACCCCAGGGACTAAGAAAATTAGCAACTGTCATGAACAGAATCAGACTGAAGCTATTACCCAAATCTTTCAGCTAGAATAAAAATGTAATGAATGCCAGCAAGAGAACATGATCCTCTGATCTGAACAGACTTACCATCTCTGATAGGTGAGAACATATCACCTAAACTACTTTTCCTGGTATCATCAAAGCTGAAGAAATCCTGATTTTTCCCACTGTCCGTTTCCTTAGATATAATATCAGTGTTTATGCTTCGTGGCAAACCTTACAGGAAAATTAGATATGAAAATAATTGTTACTACATCAAAATGAATTTATCATCAGAAGCTAGGCTCTATAAACTAATGCATTATCCAAATTATTGGTAATAATTGGTATTATTATTACAACTGTCAGCACCATGAAAAGAAAACAAGGTAATAACAGCTTAGTTAACCATGATTTTCATGGAATGAAGGGCTCCTCAAAAGCAAATAATCTATTTATTTGTATGATACCACCTTATTTTGACCATTTTGGTGAAAATTTCCTAAAATAAGTATTATATAAGCATATAATACTTTGCTACTCTCTTTAACAAAGTATACTGAACACAACCAACTTCTGTCATAATGGGTTTGCTCTTATGAGCATCTACAAATGATTTCCAAAGTATTTAAGGCATATAGCACGATGCCTAACATACAGCAGGATTCAAGTAATCTTAGTTCCTTTCCACAACTGCAGTAAATCGAAGTTTTTTTCCCTCTTCTGTCTTTTCACTCACAATGGAAGCTTAACACACACACACAAAAAAAAAAAGGAAGCTTAACACTGCTCTCAGTATTAAGGACCTCAAATGACTTTACTAGCCTCAGGACAGATTTAACCAAGAGGAAAGAAACCAGAATACTAAACCCATAAAGAATACCATAGTAGACAACAATGAATAGGCATGCAGCAGTTTATTTTCCCTGCCAGTTATAATGCAAGGAATCAGGGCAAGGACTTTGTAAGAGAAAATCCATGAGCTCAACAGCTTCTTGCTCATTTTTGGGTTGAGGATTAAGTTCTAGAGACTCAAAAGCTATGATGAAAGTCTGGTATTTTAAATGGTAGCATGTGACTGTATTACTTTTTTTTTAGATTTTTTTTTTTTTTTGAGAAAGATTTTTTTTTTTTTTTTTTTTTTGAGAAAGAGAGGGGGAGAGGCAGAAGGAGAGGGAGAGAGTCTTAAGTGGATGCCCCACTGAGCAAGGAGCTGACTCAGGGTTCAAACTCTGTGAACTCGTGATCCCGAGATCACAACCTAAGCCATATACGTGCTCCCAATAATACCTTTTAAGTAGTGTTTTAGTTGCCATCTTGGTCCAAAATGAAAACTGAAAAGCTAGGATAAAAGCAAAGAACCACCAGAATATCCAAAAATGTCCAAACCTGGCAAATAAAATAAACTTTTCTAATAACACCTGATAATAAGTTAAAATGTGGGCAGCCCGGGGGGCTCAGCGGTTTAGCGCCGCCTTCAGTCCAGGGCATGATCCTGGAGACCCGGGATCGAGTCCTGCATTGGGCTCCCTGCATGGAGCCTGCTTCTCCCTCTGCCTGTGTCTCTGCCTCTCTCTCTCTCTCTCTCTCTCTCTCTCTCTCTCTCCCCGTGCGTCTCTCATGAATAAATAAATAAAATATTTTTAAAAAAAAGTTAAAATGTTAATGAACATTTGTACATCAGTGTCATTGAAGTGTTTATACCAAGAGTTAATTAAACTGTTACAAAGAAATTTTCTCTCCTTCTTCTAGGTCTTTAAACATGTACGAATACCTAACTCTAGCCTCTGGAACTTCAGGAGAAAGAAAGTTTGGTATCATTTGAAAGTAGTGCTAAAGACGTTTTTTTTTTTTTACTTCTTAAACAGCTGTTTCCTACCGAAAAAGCACTAGCAACAAGTCTCCAGGAGTTCTCTAAGTTTTTATTTAAATTCCAGTTGGTTAACATAAAGGTTAGGTGTACAATATAATGATTCAACACTTCCATACAACACCAAGTGCTCATCACAAGTGCATTCCTTCATCCCCATCATCTGTTTCACCCATCCCCCCCACCCCTCTCCCCTCTAGTAACCACCAGGTTGTTCTCTAGAGCTAAGAAAAAGCACAGGAGGCATCACAATTCTGGACTTCAAGTTGTACTACAAAGTGATCAAATGGTATGGTACCGGCACAAACATAGACACACAGAACAATGAAACAGAAAACCCAAAAAGGAACCTACCATTAATATGGTCAATTAATTTTTGACAAAGCAGGAAAGACTATCCAGTGGGAAAAAGATCATCTCTTCAACAAATGGTGTTGGGAAAACCGGACAAGAACATGCAAAAGAATAAACAAGTAGACCACTGTCTTACATCATACACAAAAATAAAATTCAAAATTAATTAAGGACCTAAATGTGAGACCTAAAACCATTAAAATCTTACAGAAGAACATAAGCAGTAACCTCTTTGACATCAGCCATAGCAAATTCTTTCTAGATATGTCTCCTGAGGCAAGGGAAACAAAAACAAAAATAAACTATTGGGACTTCATCAAGATAAAAAGCTTCCACACAGCAAAGGAAACAATCAACAAAACTAAAACGCAGCCTACAGAATGGGACAAGAGATTTGCAAATGATGTATCTGATAAAGGATTAGTAAACAAAACATATAAAGAACTTGTCAACTTAACACCCCAAAAATGAATAATCTAATTTAAAAATGGGCAGAAAACATGAACAGACATTTCTCCAAACAAGGCATCCTGATGGCCAGCCGACGCATGAAAAGATGCTCAACATCACTCTTCATCAGAGATATGCAAATCAAAACCATGAGATATCACCTCACACTTGTCAGAATGGCTAAAACCAACAACACAAGAAACAAATGGTGTTGGTGAGGATGTGGAGAAAGGAGAACCCTCCCGCACTGTTGGCGGAAATGTAGTGCTTGGTGCCTTTAGAAGAAGCAACGTGAACTTTTTTCAAACTTCCAATTTATTTTATAGAAAGTTTAAAATATAGTAATAGAAATGATGATAATTGTGATGACAACATTAGCAAAGCCATAATTTACTGAGTGCCTATCATGTGCCAGGCACTTCTGATACATTTTCTCTGGTTTTCACAATAACCCTAAAAGTTAAATATTATCTACAGAAGAGAAAATAAGACTCAGAGTAGTTAAGAAAAATGCCCAAAGTCATGCTGGTACGCCGTCACAGACCCAAGACTTAAGCCTAACATACTCTCAATGTTTCAGAGGGGGTAAAATGTATGTACACGTGTGTGTGAGAAAGAGAGCAAATGATGAAGCAAATGTGGCAAAATTTATAAAACAGTGAATCTACTAAAGGATATACTACAGCTCAGGAGTTCTTTGTACTTTTTCTGAAATTCTTTTATAAGTTTGCAATTATTTCAAAATAAAATTAATAAACAAAAGTTTCTAACTCAGTGGGTACAGAGCAAACATTCATTTTGTCAGAAACACTGCTAATCAGCCAAGAGTTATCATTAATCAATGACCCTGAAGACCCAAGTCTTGCATTTCCTAATTAATGCTGTCATCATTACACGAATTTCCTTATTAAAAACTAAATGAATAATGGTGAAACTTCAGAAAGCTGAAAGTAAATGAGAAAAACTTTATTTTGTTTAATTTTGGGAATTATGAATAGAGTCAACAATAATAAAATAATCTTTGAAAATAATGACAATTTTCATAATATAGTTAATTCAACATCTTGGCAAATATTACCTATTCATTTCAAAATGAATTCCTTCTAAGAAATAATATTTGTTTCTGGGAGTTCTTAAATAAGAAACTAATTATTTTTCTAAATAATATGTAAATGACTTATATAAGGATGATGTAGATATTAACAGAAAATTTATAACAAAGATATCTACTTAGTATTTTTTTTAAATACCATTATATACTATCAAGGCTAACAAAGTTTCAATTCTACTTGAAAATTGTAAACTTATGTTGAGAAGGTACAATGAATATTTTTGTTCAAGTTAAATACTTGTCCTGAAACCTTAAAAAGACATGGATACATCCATTTCTAATGAAACTAGTTGGGAAACACAGTGGTATACCATGTAGACTTTAAAAAATTTTTTTTAATTTTTTTTAAAGATTTATTTATGTATTTGAGACAAAGAGAAAGAGAAGCAAGTGAACACAGGAGGGAAGGGAGAAGGAGAGAGAGAATCCCAGAGAGACTCCCCACTGAGCGCAGAGCCCAACACCTGGAGCTTGATTTCACACCCCTCAAGATCACTATCCCAAGCCAAAACCAAGAGTCTGACAATCAACCAACTGAGCCGCCAGGTGGCCCTACCATACAGACTTTTAAAAAATATGTTGCAAGTTGACAGTATAGAATAACTTCTTAAAATAAAAATAAAAAAATTAAAAAAAAGTTTTCAGGAATTTAGAGAAAAAGAATATCAACAACAAATACAGCAAATACAGGGAAGCTAATCATCACAAAGTCTAAATGAATTCTTTAAGAACCATTTCATCAACATGATTATCCGAGGAGGAAAAATTATTTTAAAATTACAACATTTTTATTTTTATTTATTTTTTTAAAGATTTTATTTATTTGTTCATGAGAGACACGGAGAGATCGAGAGAGGCAGAGACATAGACAGAGGGAGAAGCAGTCTCACTGCCGCAGGGAGTCTGATGCAGGACTTGATCCCAGATCCCAAGATCACACCCTGAGCCAAAGGCAAACACTCAACCACTGAGCCATCCTGGCATTCCTGTTTATTTTTCTTTAATAAACTACTACTATCCTGCTTAATATGTGCCAGGCACTATTTGGCACTTAAATACATTCACTTCATCACCTGACTTATTTTACATTATGAAATATGAAATAAAAGAAGCCATTAAAAGCTTTTTTTTGTGACTCAGATCAAATCAAAATGACAGCATCAAAGAATCATATTCTCTACTGAATAATCTGAAGACACAGTGGAGGTCATCCAGTCTGGAATGATATTCAGGTAGTTTCTGGGGATGCCTGGGTGGTTCAGCAGCTGAGTGTCAGTCTGCCTTTGGCTCAGATCATGATCCTGGGGTTCTGGGTCTGGGGATCGAGTTCCGCATCGGGCTCCCCATAGGGAGCCTGCTTCTCCCTCTGCCTATGTCTCTGCCTCTCTCTGTGTGCCTTTCATGAATAAATAATTAAAATCTTTTAAAAAAGGGTAAAAACATTATGCTGTTTTTAAAATAACCAATATTTCTTACAACAAAAGTTCAGCTAAATAGACTAAGTACCTTTCAGTAATTTTCAAGAATTTACAACTCGAGTTAAAACGGTCACCTCTTCCACTTTCACAACCTACTTCCATTTTACCTACATACACAAGTGAATTTGAGTTCTCGGTTCTTAAAGAAAGCACTATTGATATACATTGGGGTGGGGTGCCAGGTAGTAACACCACATACTATACATAATGAGTATTTACCTGCTTTGTCCTGAACAGCAACCGCTCCTTTCCCTCCGGCAGTTGTCATGGACTGTGGTAGAGGTGTGCCAACAGAAGTGGTGGCTGCTTCTCTGATGACTCCAGAATTCTGAACTCCTCCACTGCTAGCGCTCACATTAATGGCTCGTTTGTTCACAGCTGTGGGCTTATTTGAACAGCCTTTATTTAAACTTGACTGAAAAGTAATGGAATATTTAAAATCTCAGGTTTCTAATGCTCCATAATATACATTAATATTTTATCAATTCCCTGTTAGGTTAAAAATATATAATTTCCCTTACGAATCTTAAGTTTGCCGGTAGATCGGAGAGTTTCCCTCTGAACCAAAAACCCTTTTAAAATATTTTTGAAGAGAGAAACACGAGAATTAAGTACAAACAGTAGTTTTAAAATTAAGTATCAAATGGCTTTGTACTAAAATCATTTAAATGCCTTCATATAAAAATGATTATAATGTAAAAGTACCTGTGTTTAATGGATAAAACATGACTTCGATATTCTGAGCTAGACTTATTTAGTAAAAGCAGAAATAATGAAAAGAAAGAAAATACCTTACCTTAGAAAGAGCAGTGGAGTACTGAAATGCTATACATCGCACAGATGTCTTATGAGCACTGATGGTTTTAACTGGTGACTTCAACATCCTTAAGTCATATTGATATATTTTCCCACGGGAAGATCCAATAGCCAAAGTGGCTCCATCAGGCATGAAATCTACTGCAGTTAGAGGGGTGTCAGCCACTAAAGTTTTCACTAGCCTTTGGAAAGAGTAACAAAATATATATACATAGATATGTGAGCATACGCAAGTATATAAGCATATGTGATATCAAGATAGCTATCTACCAAAACCAGTTACTTAGAATTTGGCAAAGTTACCTAGAATATGCATCCCCAATATTTGTGTAAAGCAGAAATTCAGAATTAGACTGAGAGACATTTCTAATAGAATGGCATATAAAGGCACTGAACACTCCATCCTATTTTTCTATTCACTTGCAATGGGTACGGTCTACATCATCTAGAAGCAGCACTTACTTCTCTAAGTAATTACTACTTTGACAGTGAACGTGACAGGCCTCCCGGGTCTTACTCCACAAACAAGGGCTCTCGTCTCAGGGTTAAGGAGGCCCTAACTGTCCCCTTTCCATTTATTGACTTGCTCACGTCTCAAGAGGACTATGACCTTTTGCAGGGAAGCAGCTGCTACTTTGCTCTTAGCTGAGCATTTCTTGACCAAAAAACTAACAGAATCCACATGGCTTGATCCTTATGAAGCTAATACAGAAATATGGATATTGAACTGCTGAAGCTGAGTATCTTTGCCACAGTATCTTTCACAGTGTAAGAAAGAAATGCTTACTGACTCTTAAGGTTCAGTCAATTAGTTCAAAAAGAAAGAATAAAAAAAGAAAAGTTTTTTAAAAAGAAGAAAGCGAAACAAGTTAACAGCAAACTTTTAACAAGGGCTGACAGAAAGTCCTACCCTAGTCATAACATTGCCATTTTCTCCCACAGAGTCTTTGGATATTGTTATGTGTCTTCAATATACCTGTAGCATTCTTGTACCATTTTTGTTTTTTTATAGCGAACCAAGCACACCTATAACTATAAGAAGGACAGAAGGCACAATGGACCCAGATACTTAGGAGATGATGTACCCTCCAGTTCTAGGTCAGTGATTCTCAACTGGGGACAATTTTGCTATTTTTGCTAATTTGGGGAGTGTCACTAGCCTCTGGTGGCTGCTGAATATTCTACAATGCCCAGAACAGCCCCTCATAACCAAGAATTATCGAGCCCAAAATGTTAATAGTTTAGAAATCCTGCTCTTGATAATTAATTTTAAAGCACATTAATCATATAGCTTTTAAAATGTACATATTTATATTTCTAAAAAAGAATACTATGCCTATATGCTAAAATAAAGATGTGCAATCATTAACAGGCTATCCTCAACATTTACCATCTGGATGCACTCTAAAGAATATTGGTACCTCATATATTTTTTTCTGCATGGAAAGAAAAAGAAAAAATTCTATCCTCTTAGATATCAAGCACACAAACTTTAGATCCCCCAAACATTAATCAGAGGTCTATGCAAATCACAAATATGTCTGCTAATGAGATAATAGTTACTTATTACTTAATTAAGAAATGATCGTGTCACACTTACTTCTTACTTGAAGTATCATAGAGGATGATTCTTTTATCCAAGCCTATAGTTACAAATAACAATTCATTGACAGGAGAAAAACAGATGCCTGAAGCTGGAGCTTTATGCGTACTGTCAAAGTTATGGTATGGACTCTGACTATTTACATCCCAGAGAGTTACTATTCCATTATCCGAAACACTGCCAAGTAGTGATTTCTTAAATAATGAGTACTTCAAGTGTCGAACAGACTATAAAAATAAGAATAAATTTTATGTAATTGTAAGCATTCATAAGAACATCTTATATAAACTACATAAATAACAGCCAACAATCAACCACACCATTCACAGGGGATTTAGGACTTCTCTGGATTATAGAGTAACAGGTTTCAAGTATTTCACAACCATAAAATCACTTAGTGGGCTATAAGATGAACCTAATACATACCAATATTCTAATCAAATATTTGTCATGGTTTTATTATCTTTGACTAGAGCTACCTCGATTTCCCCTTTTGTAGAGGAAAAATACAATACCAAGTTGAGATTAACTACGTTAATTCATCAGGGTTAGGGATCCCTGGGTGGCGCAGCGGTTTGGCGCCTGCCTTTGGCCCAGGGCGCGATCCTGGAGACCCGGGATCGAATCCCACATCGGGCTCCCGGTGCATGGAGCCTGCTTCTCCCTCTGCCTGTGTCTCTGCCCCTCTCTCTCTCTCGGTGACTATCATAAACAAATAAAAATTTAAAAAAAAAAAAAAAAAATTCATCAGGGTTAGGAACATCTACCACAATAAAAGGCCCAGTAGCTAATCACAGCCAAATCACAAGTAAGTATAAGAGGGCATGATCCCGGGGTCCTGGGATCGAGTCCCGCATCAGGCTCCCTGCATGGAGCCTGCTTCTCCCTCTGCCTGTGTCTCTGCCTCTCTCTCTGTGTGTCTCTCATGAATAAATAAATATAATCTTTAAAAAAAAATAAGTATAAGAGAAGACTGGCAGAGAATAAGTAGTATTTCAAATTTATTTTCTATATATATTTTAGGTATTTGGATATATTTGCTTGAATCTGAGTGAGCATCTGATGTACTGGCAATTTAACACATGAAGCATAATAAAAAATTAATTAAACCACAAGGAAAGAACTGACAACACTCTAGACTGGGGACGGACTATATCCTTCTTTTAAAAGCATCAGCCTGAGGGCAATATTGGCCTTTCTCTAAACACTCATCCCTGAAGGCAGTGGAGATAGTCTCTCTTTCTAGCTTCTGCTGGACCAGAATAAACAAAGATTCAGTTTGAGTAAACAGATCTTGAATTAAAACTGGATAAATTTTATCTTTTACTAAAATGTTGCTTTCAAACTTGTACTGATACTGTAATTTACTGAGCTGAGGGATTAAGTATTTTACATTTAAGATAATTTTTCCTGCACAGAAACAGTAATATAACTATAGAAATTAATAGTAGAACCTGCAGACTGGGAAACTGGTTATAAGACATCTTCAAAGAGTTAAGTTATAGTACCAGATAAAATTATGAATCAGGCTCTAGTAGGCATATAGTAGCTAGACATATAGGTACCAGACAGACCTGGCACAGAATAAAAGTCAAATCTGAAAGGTTTTTTTGTTTTTGTTTTTTCTATCTAGTTTTATCTATTATAGTCCAAAAGCTTCTCTATACCACTAGAAACCACATAGAAACCACTAGCTTCTATAGATTAAAAACTCATATACTACCTATTTCTAAGATGTTTCAAAATAATACCTGTCAGCCTTTAACAACAAAAATATTTAGGAGTAATACAAAACGAATTCTCCCTGAGGAAACAAAAGGACTATTTGTTACCAGACACCCTAAGGTAAGATAATTACTATGGGCATGCATAAATTTGGCTCCTCATTTTCATATGGTTAGAGTACAAGGAGAAAACATTGGTTTATATTTTGCATTTCTGTTAAGCAAAAGTATATCTACTCCAAAAGACAAATCTTTCCTCTGGTCTATACTCAAGGAAAATAAACTACTGAGACCTTGACTATATAAAAGACATAGAAGGCATGTGGGTGGCTCAGTTGGTTAAGCATCTGACTCTTATTTTTTAATTTTACTCATTTTTTTTAAAGATTTTATTTATTTATTCATGAGAGACACAGGCAGAGGGAGAAGTAGGCTCCTCACAGGGAGCCCGATGTGGGACTCGATCCCGGGTCTCCAGGGTCACGCCCTGGCTGAAAACAGCGCGAAACTGCTGAGCCACTTAGGATGCCCAAGCATCTGACTCTTAATTTACGCTCAGATCATGATCTCAGGGTCATGAGATCAAGCCTTGCATCAGGGGCTCCATATTAAACGTGGAGAGATTCTCTCCCTCTCTCTACCTCTGCCCCTCCCTCCACCCCCAAGCGCTCTCTCTCTTTCTCTCTCTCTCTCTCTCTCTCTCTCTCAGGAAAAAAAAAAGAAGAAAGAAAAGAAGAAAGGAAAGGAGAGAAGAGGAGAGGAGAGGAGAGGAGAGGAGAGGAGAGGAGAGAAGAGAGAGAGAGAGAGAGAGAGAGAGAGAGAGAGAAAGAAAGAAAGAAAGAAAGAAAGAAAGAAAGAAAGAAAGAAAGAAAGAAAGAGATCCTTAGTAAATTGCAATGTCTATAGAGTCATGTGTCAACCTATCAAAACATTAATTTTTAAAAAAAACTTTGCAGCACACTAGAGTTCATATATTTATGGTCCTTCATATAATCTAAATCTGGATTAAATACACAAGCAGAATTTACTTAAAAGAAAAAAAACCCTAACACCATAAAACAGATCTCATAGATTCTCTAAGTACATAATATTCAACCTCTTATCCACAGGATTCCTACTGGAATATGATAATCCAGAATCTATTAGAATATAGCAAGGAACTGGGAGCCTATTACTTCATATAACAAAACCTTATAAATAGCTAAAAATGCATTTCTCGATTAAGTCAAAACCTAAATTCCAAATATTGCCTCATATTTTGTGGATCTATATGGCAACGCTTTAAGAAAAGAAAAAAAAGGCTAATGACAACCATAAACCTTCCTCTCAGATAACCTAGGTTCAAGCAGGGTCTTGGCCAAACTCTGTAGGGTCTTGGGTAAATTACTTAAACTCTCCAAACCTCAGTGTTCTCATCTACAAAACAGAAAATGCTCTTGTTTTCCAATCAAAGTTGTTCTAAGGATTAAGCAATCTATGCACAGGGCCATGTACATAGTAGTAATTGCCACTCTTCTCACAGGTTCATGACTCAATCATCATTGTTTATGTACCCATTTGACCATACTTCATACATATTTTTAATAAGACCCTTAAGTAGCAAACTAATTTCTTTAAATGGCTCCCCTCTCTCTGATATATTTCTGACCTTTCTACAGCGATTAAATCATCATGTCTTTAGATTAGCATTAAGAGAGTATCCAATGACCTGGATAAATGAAGTATTAATCTACTAAATTATATTTAAAATAAGTACTAATACATGTTAGTATCAGCAGCACTTATTAGGCCCCTACCTAGTTCCAAATTCAAGCTATTTCTAAGAAAAAAAATACTTACAAGAACATTATCTTAAAAAATCCCTATAAGCGCAATGCCATTTTTTCTTACGATACATTATTATTATGTAAGAATGGCATGTGCTTGTGAAGAAATACATGTTTCTAAATATAAAAAATACATCACTCACTATAGATCAAGGGTTGACAAACTTTTTCTTGAGGGACCAGGTAGTAAATATTTTATGCTGTTGTATGCAAAAGCAGTATAAATGAGTTTGGCTGTGTTCCAATAAAACTTTATTTATAATTATAATGGTCAGCTATTGGGTCATAGTTTGTCAGCCCCTGCTATAAATGTGTGAAATAAAAAAACAAAATACATAAACAAAAAAGAGAGAGAAAACTATCCATAATCCTACCACCTATAAAAAAACTAGTTAACATTTAATTTTGTTGTAAGTCTTCATTTTATTGTTTAAATACTCTTCTGCATGAATGTATGTTTGTGTGTATCCAGTAAGTATAAACAGAAAACCTGGAATCACACTTTATTATTATAAAGTTAGCATTGTCACTAATATTTTCTACATGATTTTAACAGCTGGATAGTAATGAATGTATGAGCATATCAACTTATCTAAATAATCCAACATTGGACATATAGGTTATTTCCAATTTCCAAGTACCCTAACTGCTAATTTATGAAGGAATTTGTATTTCACTGTTGTTCATGATTTAAAGGTTCTTGGTTGAAAAATGCTAAGTGACCATCTGTCTTCCTTCTTTTGTGAATTGCATATTAATCTACTTAGTTTATTTTCTATTGGGCTATTACGATTTTTTTAAACCCTAATTTGCAATTGATCTTACTATAATAAGGATACTAATGCTCTCATAAGTATATCTATTTCCCCATTTTTCTTTCAATTTTGTTAATTTTTTTTATATATTGCTTTTTTGCCAGATTTTTGGTTTTTATGTACTTAAATTTATCAAATCTGCCCCCCTAACTTATGACTTTGTTCTTATACTTAGAAAAGCCTTACCTTCACAGAGATAAGACTGTACATTCATATTTTATTATAGCTTTATATTCTGTAATATATGTGTGTATGCATATACACATGTATATATACATATATATGCTAGACACTATACATGCAACTACGTACATACAATAGATACTACACATGTACACACAGACATATGTGCATAAATATATAGTTTCCCCTCAACTCCATCCTTTCCCTCTTAATTTGCAGTGTCTTACTTCAAGCACTAATCAACTGTCACCAGATGTATGCCCCACTTCCATTCTCAGTGGCTTACTATCCATCCTTCACATTAATGCAGCAGTAACCTCTTCAAAACTAGAAATCTGAACATATTTGTCTTACTTAAAATCCTTTTCACTTGAAGACTGAAAAGTTGTTTTTCTTTTTTTTTTTAAGATTTACTTATTTATTTATGAGAGACACAGAGAGAGGCAGAGACACAGGCAGAGGGAGAAAAAGGCTCTCTGCAGGACCCTGATTTGGGACTCGATCCCAGAATTCCAGGATCACCGCCCTGAGTCAAAGGCAGACGCTCAACCTCTGAGCCACCCAGGTGTCCCTGAAAAGTTAGTTGTTATGGTGGTGGCAGAGTTTCTGAATATGTCTCTGAATTCCCCTACATATATTTGTGTTTGTATGAACACGCACACAGAAAAGACAACAAGTAAGCCTGAACTGCCTATCCTTACAAAGTCCTATTTTTCAAGGTTGGCCCTTGGCTGGTGTCTGGGAACTTAGGATTTGGGGAGAATTCCCACTACCCTAAGTGGTAAGAGCCACTCACTGATAAAAGTGGCTCACTGTGCCTACACTGTTTGTGTAAAATATATGGCTTATGGCTGAACCATGCCTGAATACCTGCTCTCCTTCTGGGAGTCTGGAATTTCGATAGAGGGTGCCTATGTAACTAACTAGCCTCCAATAAAAACCCTGGGCAATGAGTCTCTAATGAGCTTCCTTGGTAGAAGCGTTTCATACATGTTGTCACAATTTGATGCTGGGGAAATTAAGTACATCCTCTCCACTGAGAGAGGATCCTTCGAATTCTATACTGGGTTTCCTTGGGGCTTCACCCCAGGCACCTTTTCTCTTTACTGATTCTGCTTTTACCCTTTCACTGTAATAAATCATAGCCACGTGTATGATTATATGCTGAGTTGTAGTAGTCCCAATGAATCACTAAACTTGGTGTTGGGAATCCCTAGTGCAATGAGTGTAAATGTCTGAGTGTGTGTGTGAGTGTGAGTGTGTGAGTGTTACAGACAGCAAAACTAAAATCCCATGAACATTTACAACAAAATCAGATGATCAGATATCCCCCTGAGTCATGTTAGTAAGTCATGTTAGTAAGTCAAACAATTAGCAGCCACAAGTCCTTCACAGTGTTAGTATCTATGCTAAAGGAAACAGCAGGAAGTAACAGGGAGCCTGGACAGATATGAGAACAGGAAAAGCCCCAAGTAGCCAATAGATATATTAAAAAAAAAAAAAAAAAAAAAAGCATGGTGGCCAATTTGACAACATCAGCTGAAACCAGGATTATTTGCTGCATTGGTGGAACTATACAGAGGTCTGCAGAAAGGTATGAAGAGCTAGAGAAGTTTAGCTGCAATAAACTCCCCAAACTGAGCAGTCGAGACGCCTTCCTCCCAAGTCAGGGCACCACACTAAGGAGACACTGGTAGGAGTGGGAGCAAACCTGAGTAGGATGGAGTCAACAAAGCTGAGGAGAGCAGAAGTTCACCTGCAAGTGAGTGAGTGGAACAAAGTTGGGCAACCTCAGGAAATGAGTCACCATTAAAACAAAAACAAAACTAAATCAAAACAAGAGGGAGCTCTTGTAAGGCTAGAAAAGATACCCTGAGCCCCATCTCTGTGTAGAAATTCAGGGAAACTAGCTACGAAGTTATTATGAGAAGGACAAAGAGAACAAGAAGAAAGGCATTCTCAAGAGATGACCAAAAAGAAAATAAAATGATACAAGACACTACCAAACAATATAAATCAGAATTAGAAAACTTAGAAATGTCAGAACTCAGCAAAGAATTAGAAATTTTAAAAGCCTCTTCAAAAATGAAGGTCAATTTAAAAAGAATATAAGAATTAATAAACACAATAGATAAGATCTTAGAGACAGGCAAAAAGGAGAGAATTTTTGAAAATCGAAAATAAGGAAAAAGTTAAAATGATTTCAAAGTAATAAATCAGTGAAGATCTAGTAAAGAAAAAACAAACATAAGGAAAATAACAAATATGAAAAGGAATTTGAAAAAACTTCCTTGAAAGAAAAGATCTGAAACTATGCATAAAATGAGAACCCCAAGTCCTCATGAATGATAATACAGAATGACCAATACCAAGACACAGTCTAATAAAATTACTGGACTTTATAGAAGAAAAAAAAATATCCTTTGGACACCTAGGGAAAAAAAAAACAAGTGACTTCTGAGGAAAAAATACTTAAATTACCATCAGACATTGGAGACCAAAAATGATGGGAGTAACAACACTGAAGTTCCTCAAGGGGAAAAAAAAGTGACCCTGCTACTGAGTTACATCAAAAGAGAATTTATCTCAGAGAAAAATCAAAAAGCAGAAAACACATACTTATGGAAACAATATTAATGTATGGTACTCTTTGTGATTATAAAATTTTGGAAAATACCTAAAACACAGAAATGTTTAAACTGTGGCATTTGAACAATGGAATATTATAGAGCCATTAAAAAATTATGGTTATGGGGGCACCTGGGTGGCTCAGTAGGTTGAGCATCTGACTCTTGATTTCAGCTCAGGTCACGATCTCAGGGTTGTGGGATCAAGCCCACGTTGGGCTCCACACTGGGTGTGGCATCCGCTTAAGATTCTCCCATTCTCCCTCTCCCCCTTACTTGTGTGCACTAAGATAAATATGTAAATCTTTAAAAAAAATTATGGTTATGAATACTAATAAAATGGGATTCTCACCTAATAAAATGGGATGGAACCCTCCTGTAAAAAAGGCAGAAAACAAGACTAGATCGACAGAATGGTTATTAACTGCATGGAGGGAAGATAGAACTATAGAAACATTGCAAGAAAACATTCTTCCCATTACAGAAAATTTGGAAGACAGATATAGAATGAAAAAAAAAAAAAAAAAGCTTTTAAAAAGTATCTACATTAAAGATATAGAAGTTTATTTTATGCCAACATGTCAATTATAAAACTGTTCAAAAAACATACTATATAGACTAGACAAATATACACAAATACTAAAAAAATACATGGAGGACATATTATTATGCAAACAAATAAATGTTCCTGTGTAACATCAAGGAGACCACCATTCTAGAAATAAAGCTTTGTAGTCAGCCAAACCCTCTGAGTGGTAAAATTATATGGGTAAAGATATAACAAGACAAACAAGCTAACCCAATTAAAATTAAACTCATTCTTGATAAGATAATAATTATTTTTAAGTGTAACTACTAATTATTTACACTCACCAGACTCTATACCAAACATGCTTACTAATACTTACAAAATCTATACCTAAAATGTCAAAAAATTACATTGAATAAAATAAACTCATTTAACACATACTGAAATACATTGTATTTCTTTTTTAAAATAGACTATTATTTAAAATCTCACAAATAACCTGCTGCATTTAGGATCATTTTTAAGTCTAAGGAATCCATAAAATAGATCCACTCTGTAACTGCTTTGAAAGGGCTGCAGTTTGGGAAAGGCAGCACAGGTTAACCTATTTGTGAGCCCACACTGCTGAACCTGCCAAAGGGCAACATACAATTGTAATCTAGGAAGTCTGTCGGCCCCCGCAGTTCTGCAGAGGCAGTAAGGCTCTTTTCCCCCCTGCAGTGTTCCACATAAAACTAACAGCTTCAATTCAGTTCAGACACTCCAAAGTTAAGATCTAAATATATTCAGGGAATTTCACTTCCAATATGAAATTCAGTATTATAATGCTGATTCAATGACACTCCAGGTTTTTGTCACTTTTGCTAAGAAATCAATTTGGTGATTTTTAAATATTTCAAATTCTTGATTGTTCATAGAAACAAAAATTAAAATGTTTAATCATTCGATGTGCCCTATCTACTATTTTTCCCAACACCTAGACCCTACCTATAGTAACTGACCAACATAAAAATTATGCCCATTTTCTGGCAGACTTAAATTTTTATGAACATTGATTAAATTTAAGAAATGAATATTTAATATATTTAAAATCGTAAATGAATTTTGAGAAATCTAAATGAACACTCAAGTAGCAATTCTACGTTTCTAGTAACCAATAGATAAAATACTGCATAACAAAATAATTTATAGGAAAAAACAAAACAATCACTCCAATAATTTCAATTATAATACTCATAAAAGGGAAATAATAAGTATGGAGAATTATGAAAACTATGACTTTCCTCACAAAAAGAAAGCTAAGGAAAATGAAATAATATAGTATACAAAAAATAATACAGTACACAAAAAAATATACAAATATATGTTCCGAGGAAAGCGGAAAAATTAAAATACTCCAGTTCAATTTCTTCACTTTCTTTAATGCTCTCCTTCTCCTAAGTCAGTCTAACACATGCAACATGATTACTGAGGTCAAGTTATACCTGGCAAACAGCAGGGATTTGGAGGGAATACACTAAATATACTCAAAGCAGTTTGGGAAAGTGAATCACAGAAGTTACTTTAATGATTTAACATGATTACTCATTAAAAGCCCACACTGAAGTTCCCTGATCTCTTACCAAATGTTAGCACCGATGCTAAATACTCTCAGCATCTCGTTTAGCCCTCATAACAAACAAAAACAGGACTCTACTGAAAGTATATTCTCATTCTCATTCGACAGATAAAGAAAAGGAGGCTCAAGAGTTTAGTAACTCGCCCAAGTTTGCACAGCTAGCTCTCCAAATAAATGTGGGACCTGGGATACAGAATGATACCAAAGACCCTATAGAGACTCTGACCTGTGCTAGCAGGGGCAGCAGACACAGGAAAATCTCAGGTAACCTTGCACAAGAGAAAGCCTAGAGCATTACTGTTTTCCTCAACCAGAAGATAATTTAAATTCAGTTTTGCTATGCAAATAATCAATGAAAATCCTTTGAAAGCCAACAATACAGTGACCTATTTGTCACACAGGATTTCAAAATATGCTGAAAGTAACAAGAGAATACTGCAAAGTTCCCAGAAGCTTTGGATTCTCAAATCTTTATACATTCAGCTGTTCCTGAGCTAGAAAGAGATCCCAATAAAAACAGTGGTACTACTCTTACAGAACAGATCTTCAAAATAGTCAAAAGTCTTGCAATCTAAAAGTCCTCATGTGTAAAATGAAAATAACATACATATCACAAGTGAGTAGCAAAGATTAAATTAGAAAATGTAATGTAAAGCAATATTCATAGTGCTTGAAACACAAGAAATGGTAGTAAGAATTCTACAAAGGTGGTAGTGGTACCTTTGCTGAAATGCTCTCCAAACCTCTCATTACCTATAGTCACCCAGTGGCAACAAGATGGTCTTTTGCAATACATAATACTGACATAATTACATACCTGTATGGAAAACTGAAACCTCTATCTCACACCATACACAAAAATTAATTTGAAATGGATTATAATAGACATAAATGGGAATGGTAAAACAATAAAGTTTTACCTAAAAGGAAAAAAAAGGGCACTATTTTTAAGACCTTGGGGCAAGCAAGATTTTTTCAAGACGCAAAAAGCAGCATCCATAAACGAAAGCGATATACGAGACTAGATTTCATTAAATCTAAGAACTTCTGTTCATTCTTTTAAAAAGGCATTAGAGTTAAAAGGCCAGTTGTAGGCTAAAAGAAGATATATACAACATGCATATACAAAAAATTACTCCATCCAGAATATATAATAAAGTATAAATCTATCAGAAGAAACACAAGTATTTTGTCACAAGAACAGACTTTATCAGTCATTTCACAAAAGAAGTCATATGAGAAAACACCCAACTTATCCAACATGCAGAAATGTAAAAATTAAAACCATAAGATACCACTACACAACCATCAAAATTGTTATAATTAACAAGATAAGCAATTCTTGGTATTAGCAAAAATGTGACCCAAGTGAATCTCACAAACATTGCTGGTAGAAGTGTAAAATGGCACAAGCACTTTAGAGAACTTTTTGGCTTTTTTTTAGTAAAGCATGATGCCTACACTAAGATCTAAGCAAAATCCATTTTTGAATATTTAGTCAAGACAAGTGAAAATATATGTCCACAAAAAGACATTCATAAGAATATTCACAGCAGCTTTATTGTAACAGCTAAAAACTAGAAACAAAATACATGTCCATCAACAAACTGTGACATATACACACAATGGAAAACTACACAGTAGTAAAACAATATGAACCACTACTTCATGCATCAAAGCAAACATAATGAAGACTAAAAGAAACCAGACATATCCTATTCTAAGAAATAGATGTAGTGCCTAGAAAGGGTTAAGAGGGAGTCCTCTGATGTGCCAAAAATGTTCTATACCTTGATCCTGGTAGTTATGCAGGTATATGTAGATATAAAAATTCATTAAGCTGTATAATTAAGATGTATGCGCCTTTTTATGCAAGTTATATCTCAATTTTAGAAATCTAAATACTTTACACATAATAAAGCCAAGAGCAATAACTTAACCTAATGTTTTCAAAACTATTCCTTCATATCTGGTTTTAACTAAAAAACAAACAAACAAACAAAAAAACAACAACAAAACTCTCTCACAAGATACAATAAAAACTGAAATGTAAGAATATACATGGTAGGTATCTGGCCTAACTTTTATATTACTAAAAAGTCAGCCCAGGACCTCTAAATCTAAATGTGTCATGCTTCTAATATATCAAAAATCTTTAAAAAAAAAAAAAAAAAGGAAAGAAAGAAAATTAATTTCCTTAAAAAGCAAGATATGTGAACAGTAAGATTTTTTCACATTAGTTCCAATGTCTATGGGCTTAAGGTTTTATGTCTCATTATCAAAATACAAATAACCAAACAAAGAATGACAAAAAATATTACCTCCTTTGTTTAGGACTATATTAATACATTCTCTACGGCAAATCACTTTCCACATCCATAAAATACAGAAAGTGAAATTACCTGTAAAGGCGTTCTTTCAGTTCAAGGTTCTAGGGTTTCTGACATTCAACTAATCAAAAACTCTGATTAGCTCCTCAACTGCCTTCCAAAATAAAAGCTGAATCTTTGGTCTGGCATTCAGAGTTCCACATCAACACTATGTCCATACTTTCCTTTCCAATCTTTTTTCACATTGGCCCTATATAAAAACCTTCCTTAGTCCTTGTTTTTCTTCATGTGATTTCCTACATATAAAATATCCTTTTCCCAAAGTTCTGTACTAGCCTATTAAGATCTTTGTCCTCTCTAAATCCATTCACATATTTATTAGATCTTTTCCATATAATGGTTGAGGACAAAGAAATAAGACATGGTTCCAGCTATAAAGTGGGAATGTAAAGAGCTAACCTGAATATAAATTAGAATCAAGTAATTAGCAAAGAAGTCAATTTATACTGTAGTAAAAATAAAACAAAATAAAAATCATTTAAGCATTAGACAAAGATGAAATCCTCCCTTTCAATTTTCCCTATTTTATTCCCAGATAATTCTCTCACTGTTCTGAATCACCATAAGATTGTTTTTATATCAATTACCAATATCATTTTTATATTTTTTATTCCCCCAATACATGAAACTTGAGAAGACTTTTTTCTGTATCATTTAATATCCATTAAATTTTCCTTAAATACTACATACTATTCAAATAATGATTCCGAAAACTGCTTTTCAAAAGTGAAGAGCTCCCATATTTTATCTAATAATAGTTATGGCCAAAGTGATTACAATAAAAAGTAAGGATTAAAAGAGATTGCACCTCACTGGAAATTTCTGTAGATAATTTCATGGAAAGCTGGCCAAGAGTTACATATCTTGAGTAACTGCATTTATTCTTTAACAAATTCTACAGAGTAATGTTTTATAAAGAAAAAAGTTACTTGAATAATTTTCCCTCATAAAGTTTCCCTATTTCTATATTAACCTGAAAGTACATCATAAATAAGCTTTGGCTCTTTGACTATCATATACTTACACAAAAATCAAAGCTCAATTTATCCTGTGCCTAAACACACTCAACTATCCATGTCCACCAAACAGAATTTATGAACTGAAGTATCTGTCTTGTAGCTGACATAGTTTGAGCTATGATAACTGTGATGTCATAGAAAGATTAATATCCACATTTCAGATTCACCCTACCAACAACTGTTTGTGTTTTGTTATATACAGTTATATTCTAGGAGCATATGACTTTTCAATGGCATAACTGAACTCATATAAACAACATAATCTAGTATGAATTAGCTTGTTATTTGAACATTTTTAAATAATACCATTAAAAAATAGCTAGCTCTAAGTTTTTCAAGCAAGCCAAATGCAAATTTAAAGTACTTAATTTTGAAAACTAAAAATTCATTTACTTATGTAAGGTAATCCAAAATCTACCTTATCAATTCTGATTTGAATAAATACATACTGTACCTGGTTACTGCCGTGACCAAAAGGAGTACTAGATAAATTAGTGGTTACACTGTGCAAAATAATTTCGCCACTGAGAGATCCAGAAGCAATGTAGCAATCATTCCAATTATATGTGACACAAGTTACTTCATCTTTATGATCCTGAAAGAAATGAAAGTAAGTACACTGCCACATAACCTTCACACCTTACATTTATTTACATGTTTGTAAATTTCATTTATTGTAAAATATTATGTATTTGTAAATCTAATATCTGCTTTAACATTTTCCTCAAATAACCTTAAAAAAAATTACTCAAATGAGTAGGAAACTATTTGTTCAACACCAAGCCTTCTCAGGGAACAGAGACTTGGTGTTATCATCGTAATAATGATCAGGTACTCTGAAACAAGAGACAAAAAGGAAAGGTAATTTTCTAGACGGCATTACGTCTACCTTCCACTGACAAGTAACCTTTACTGCAAGTTAACTATTAGGAGAGTCCCTGGCCTCCAGGGTATCACTGTTCAATGAGGAAGACTAGGAAGACCGGACATTTAAATTAACATGAAATTGGCAGAAGGAATGCTAGATGAGTAGGGGAGGGGAAGTGTCCTAGGAAAGAGGCATCACGGTGACCTGAGTTGACAGAAGAAGCAGTGGGGAAGACATAAAACTTGAGTTCAACCTTAAAAGAAAAAATGAGTGATAAGTAGGGGAAGAGGAAAGAAACTAGACACGCAAAACCAGAGAGAGAGGAAAAAAAAAGCCCCAAAGCCAGAACAAGCAAGGCATGACTTAGAGATAAGGTAGCTGTTTCCACTTTCTGAATACCTACTGATTCTGGGAACATTAGGAATTCTTATTAGTCCTCAGAAGAATCTTGAGAGGCAAGGTCACTTTTCTCTTTTTATGGATTAGTTAACTACTTGAGGCACAGAAAGGCTAAGAAATCTGTGCAAGCTCACATCACTACTAAGAAGCAGATCTAGGATTCAATTCCAGGCCAAACTCCAAAGCCTATTTCCCTCTCAGGGTACTAGGCTGTCTCCCAATACAAAGGGGAATTCACTTTGAGGAAACAAAACCGGTTTTAAACAAACTGTATTTTCCAACATCAAACTAGAGATACCTAGCAGGAGCATAGAAAAGTGATCAGGGCTAGGAGTATAGTTTTTAACAGTCTGTTGTTTTATCTTTTCTTTTTTTTTTCTTAAAGATTTTATTTATTTATTCATGAGAGACCCACAAGGAGAGGCAGAGACACAGGCAGAGAAAGAAGTAGGCTCCCTGCGGAGAACCACATGGAGAACCCCATGCGGGACTTGATCCCAGGACCTTGGGATCATGCCCTGAGCCGAAGGCAGGTGTTCAACCACTTAGCCACCCAGGTGCCCCTCTGCTGTTGTATAAACAAACTAACTTGTGTATCTAATAATTAGATTAATGTAGTATCAAAAACAGTAGCTATAATATTCCCCTTGTAATCATAATTTTTTATGATTACTAGTATGTCTGGAGGTATCTTTACACTTTATTCCCTTCCTAAGTCAATGAAATAACTGCTATCCTGAGGAAAAAAAACGTCTGATGAGAAGAAAAAAAAAAGACAGTGGACATTTAGTGCATTGTTCCCATTTGGAAAATTAAGAACACGGGGTCCAATACAATTTGTATGACTTTATAAAGAGGCAAGCATCGTCCTTATTTTGACTGTGGAAAAATAAGTCATCCAGTAAATATGCAATAAGCACCTACCAAGTGCCAGAAACTGTTCCCAGGAAGAGGACCGCAGAGAAGAGACCCAAAGGTGAAAGATTAGATTTCCTACTATCACAATCAGTCAATCAAATACTTACTAACTGAATGAATAAAGAAATGAAGTACTCTAGGAGTTGCAACCAGTAAGAAAGAAGATAAAACGATCTGGAGTAACTGGGAAAACTGAGGATGGAAAAATAAGAGAATTTTGCCATGCCGTAAAAGTACAGGGGTAAGTGATGCTCCTAAAGTGAGAACATGCGACAAAAGTGGCCACAGACTTCTAATCTCTTCTCAATTTCTGTATTCTCTGTTCATAGTAGGTATACCCCTCTAAATAGCTTTAATTTTCATAATTTAAAAGCTTAAACATGGATAATATCTGAGTTTGCATCTCATCTTTGTCATTACTAGTTGTTTTACATAGAACAAGTTTTTTAACATCCCTGAACCAGAGTTCCTCCACAGGTATAACGAGTTCCTCCACAGGTATATTCTGCTTTGCAGAATTCTTGTGGCACACAGAATAAACATATGTTAAGCACAGTGGCTGGTATACCAAAGAACTCAATAAAAGCTAACTATTCTCATTATTGGCAACTCTTCAATTTTCCTTAAGACTCTTCAAAGTTTAGCTAATATCTGAAATAATGAACTTCCAAAGGTAAGAGTTTAAACAGCAATTACAGGATTACACTTCTGTTTAACTAAAAGAAATTCTCTTTTATATACAATTTCCCTAGTAAGAATTAACTCCACGACATTTGACATTAACAAAATGATAATGATGTCTAGTATTTGCTTCAAACTAATCTAAGGGTGAGATTATATAATAATCTGATTAGAGAGTAGATAAGAGCACATATAAAATAATCTTGGTCATGAGCTAATCATCAAAGTCAGACAATGAATATGTGTACGTAGGTATATATATCAATGTTTAGAATTTTTCATATTAAAATTTTTTTAAAAAGACCTATGAAAATGAAAAATAAACTTAAAGATCAGTGTCCAAATATTAAATATACATAATAGTAGAAGCAGAATTCCAAAAAGATCATAATGCAGAAGCTTTCATGTGATGACTATTTTTATTTTCTAAAACTGTAAAAACGCTAAGTATTTAAAGAAACACTAATTGTAAATAGTAAATTATTTTAGAAAATATTTCATGACCAAAATGAAAACATATACACACAAAAATAACAGAAATAGCAGCAACCAAATACATTAGAGAACTAAGAAGTCAATGCCCAACTTTGATTAGTAGGTCTATTACATCCATCCCAAAACCACTCTCATTATTTTCAAAGAGATTTCAAAAAAAGATCTCTGATGACAATTCACACTTAAGAAAAAATTAAGGAAGTGATTAACTCAAAAAGAATGGAACTAAGTGAAAAAATTAGGGAAAAGTTTTAAACACAAACAATATGCATTAGTGACATACATGGAGGCAAAAATAGACCAAAAAAAAAAAAATTCTGACTAAATAGCATCTTTATTTTCCCTAACAAATCTCACTTCAATTCTGAAACATCTTATTTTTATCATAAAAGCTCAAAATTAAAAGTCTGGTAACTAAACATCCTCAGATACTTTTTTACTTATAAGGATTTAAGAAAAAACAAGTTGCTTACCTTAAGAGATCGATGAACTCTTTTTGATTTTAAATCCCAAATATTAACAGTGTGATTTAGGCCTCCACTTACCAAATACATAGATGTAGAATTTAAACTGACACATGTCTGTTTTTGCTATTAGAGAAAGAAAAAAAAGTTTTAATTTAATAGAGCTCAGAGCTGACTTTCCAGTCCCATTCAACACTTAGTAAGCACTTTATATGTTGAATTAAATGCTATAAACATGATAAGACTTAGATTCACCTCTCATCATTTTCTACATGCATCTAACAGCTTAAAAGGAGTTCAAAAAGGCTTCAAGGAACTCAACCAGAATGGTGTTCTCCTCCAGAGAACAGAGGGGACAGAGGAAGCTTAGGAACACCAGCCAGTCTTGGCCTCCCGTCATGGCTTACTTGCCCTTACTATTGCCCCTTAATAAAACCTACTCTTGCACTTTCACAGAATATCTTTAATTAGAATCAACCCATAGCTCAGAAAACACTAAATGCAGAAGAGACATTATAAAGGATGTCTAAACCTCTTCTCTCATAGATGGGGAACGTTCATAAAACGCACAAAATAATTTGCCCAAAGTCTCACAACAAAGTCTCCCCAAAAGGAGTCCAGGTCTCAAACATCAGGTCATCCGAACCTGACTCGACACTCTTCCTCACATCTGTAAAGGCATCATCCACTCAGTTTCTCAAGATAAAAATCCAGAATCATCCTTGATTTCTTTTCTCCCTCCCTGCCATCTACCATAAGTTCTTTCAACTCCAAGCCTAACATAAACATCAGAGGGGATCCCCTTTATCTACCACTGCTACCAGCACACTAATCCAAACCCTACAGAACCACGATTAACAGCAGCCTCCTAACTGGTTGTCCCATTTCCAACCCTACTCCCCTACATTCAATGCTTCACATGTAGGATGACCTTTACAAAAGGCAAATCAGATCATGACTCTCTCATTTAAAATTTTTTGATGGCTTCCAATCATCCCTAGAATAAACTGCAAACTCCTTAACCTGCCTTTCAAATCTCTTCCTACCTGGTCTCTCCCCATTTTCCTCCTCACACTCTAATTTTCCAGCCTCACTGACCTTCTTCCATTCCTTAAATGTATCAGCCCTGTATTTGCCTCAAGGCTTCCACACAAATATTCTTGCCTGGAAACCTAAAGTCCCTGAACTCTGGCTAATGACTTCTTCTGGCCGACAGACAGCAACTTCAATGCCACCCCTTCAGGAGACCTCCCTTGGCCACCTAATGTTGCCCCGCTCAGTATCTTCTTTCAGTTCTCTGTGTAACACCTTACTCACTATCTGGGTATTCTGTTTAGTAGTTCACTCTCTACCACCAGAATGTCAGCTTCGTTAGAGCAAAGACCATATTGATACTCAATAAATATTTATGGAATAAATGGCTAAAAATACAGAGGTTTTCAAGTTTTTCTTACAATGAGTATCTGTGAGTGTGACTAAGATGCTGTACCTGCTCTTGAAGAGCACGGTTTGCCTTTTATCAACCAGAGATGCTCTCTTCCTCAGTTTTACGTAACTGAGGCAGTAGGTCTCAAATTCCTTATCTACCCATAGCAGACATTCTCCGCTCCAGCCTCCAGCATATCTGGGCTAGAACTGATGCTTGCATCAATCCCACCTACCTTCAGGAAAGGATGGATAGAAATCAAAAGTCCTTTTTATTTTTTTTTATTTTTTTTTTTATAAATTTTTATTTATTTATGATAGTCACACACAGATAGAGAGAGAGAGGCAGAGACACAGGCAGAGGGAGAGGGAGAAGCAGGCTCCATGCACCGGGAGCCCGACGTGGGATTCGATCCCGGGTCTCCAGGATCGCACCCTGGGCCAAAGGCAGGCGCCAAACCGCTGCGCCACCCAGGGATCCCCTCAAAAGTCCTTTTTAAATTAGATGAGAGGTCATATTTCATTGTCCTTCTGTGTTCCAAGTGAGCTACCTTACCTATTCCAGTGTATAAAATTATGACAATTCATAATGCTTTAGGGCCTGCTATGAAAACTTTGAACCTTAAATTGAGAAAAAGCTAACAACTACTTGTACCTTTTTAGTTAAACCTTATTCTTAAAAAAAAAAAAAAAGAAAGAAAAATAAAAAGAAAATTAGCTTCCAAGGAATATATGTGACTGAAAATGGGGCCACTATCATTATCCCAAATCAGAGGGATTAACGTGTAAAAACTAAAGGATGAGAAAACAGTATGCAGGGAGAACTTCATACAAATGCTCTGGGACCAAAGCTCAGTTTGACAAAGCCACCTGTTCCAGGAGAGCTTGGGGAGACTCAGGCACGCCCCTCAGTAACCAGAAGGACAGAAGCTAAAGCAGAAGTTACCATCACCCAGGGGTCTTAGCTGATGGTCCTGTAAGGACAGGGCTACATCATTAGGACTCTTAAGGTCAAATAAACCTGGTGACCTAGGTAGGACTTGGGCTTTAAGAAGGCAGCAATACCAGGGAATCTTAATTTCCCACAGAGAGATGGAGAAAGCAAGTGACAAGAAGACAGAATCTAAGTCCTTAATTGCTCCCCTAGGATCCACTATTATTTTACCTAAAGATGTTTTAGTACTCATCTCCTCAAACCTTATTTAAATGTTACTGTATTTTTTTGAGTTTAGGTTAAGAATAATACTTTTAAACACCTTTATATTTAGCTGCAAGCATTATAAGAAGCAGTTACCATCCAAGTAGAACTAAGATTTAATTTTAAAAGTTGTTTTGTTTTGTTTTTTTTAAATCACTTACCCCTTCGCCAAGCTCGAAAAGTAGAAAAGGTTTATTTTTGTAATGTGAAACAACAATCTTGTCACCACTGGAAGATGCTGTCACTAGAAAGTTATCTAAATGAAGAGTTATGGAGCATCAAACAATCCATGAGCATCTCTAGCACTAGACTATTATTGCAAGAATTGTGATGATAAAAGCACTGCACTAACCTAAGAAGACAAAGAAATGAATATAGCTTATATATCAGCTTTCACAAATGGCTCAGGTTACTAATTACTAAGAGTAATTCTCTTTACTACTACCGCAGGGAAGACCTATCCTCTCCGGCTTTGCTATTACTTGAAAGCTATTTTACCCAAGTGAAATACTACTCCATTTTCAAAGAATAGGCCAGAAGGTCTAATTTTATCCTTAAAGAATGAGATCATGATAAAAGCAACATCAGCAAATATCAATCAGCCTTTTCATCTATAAACACTGCTCAAGATAGTTATTTATTAACACAGTACTTGGTACCAATTTAAGTTAGGAAACAAATAAAAAATTAGACCAGTTTCCAAAAATCATACCACACTACCTCACAATCACATCAGTTTTGTTGATAGACCATTAAGTGGTTTATCAGCAAATGCCAACTCTAATAAAACTCCTTGGAATAAAAATAAACCCAAACTAATAAATCTTATCAAGAACTGCTTTTCTCTTATACAGTAACAGGGAAATTAAGCTCTACACATAATAAAAACCTAATAATAGACAGAAGCAACCTCACATATCCGTCACTCTCTTTAAAACATTTTCCCCCCACTACCCATCTGAAGAGTCCTTCAAAAATGCACTCCCTTCACCAGTTTGATTAATAGAGCACCAAAGTAATTTACTTTGCTACTTTAATACAAAATCAAGGAATGATAAAGAGGTATATTTAATTCAGTAAGAAAATTAATCATTTTTATTGCAAATTTGCAAGAATAATTAGGTTGGGTGTGAAAACTTGTTTTTTGTTCATAAATCAGTCATATTTTAAAGCTTTGATACTTTTACTTTCATCAGGAAACAATATTAATTTGATATTTATAAGGTCAGGCGTATGTTAAAAATTTGTCGTTTAAGAAACAGTCTGTATGTTTAAGTTATACAAAAGAATGATAATTTCTAGCATACCAAGTTTATATAACATTTTCATAGCATTTTGTTTACAGCAGTGGTTCTACTGAGGGCGATTGGCTTCTGGTGGGTAAAGGCCAGGAAGGTTTCTAAACATCCTAAAATGCACACAGCAATCCTCATAACAAAGAATCATCTAGCCCAAAATGCCAATAGTGCAAAGTTGAGAAATTCTGATTTCTAAGCTTCTTTCACTCGTTTATTTTATCCACATTTAGAAGCTTACTAAGACAGGGAGGGTGGAAATCAGAAACACAAAAAGCTTGGAAAATTAAATCTAGACAATTTCTGTTTCAGAAATCATACTTTTCATCATACACAGAAAGAGAAATACAGAATACATGAGTAAGATGAGAATGTTGCACAACTTTATTTTTTATCTCCTCCCCCAACTTCGCTTCTGCCTTTGAGTTCTGTCTTTAATTTTAATACAGACCAGATCCATAAATAGCCAAATGTAGATACGAAAACTCATTCCAAAATCTTTCAGAAGTTTTCTCACCATTACCTACCTTATGCCATTAGGGTTCAATGATGAACTGTTGATAACAAAACTAATTATATGGTCTGTATCTAGTTATAATAGTTATACATATATAAAATATATATATTTTTAGGATGCACCTATAATAAACAATAAAGTGAAACCTCTATTTCACTTTATCTATCTAGCTTTCATAGCTATGCAAAATGTATTTTTTATTAGGCACATGTAAAAGTTTCATTGATACCAGTTATTTAACCTAACAAAAAGTGGTTATTAAATTAAAAAAAAAAAAGGATACTATTGCTGCTCCAACACATTGAGCTGATTCCATGTGGTGATGTGTGTGGGCTGAATTTATCCACCAATGTCAGAGATGAAGCATCCCATATTTTAATATCATCTCCAGATGAAGCAAATCTGAGGTTTTCCTGCATGACTGCACCTACAAATAGTTCAAAACAATATATTTTAAAAAAAGTAATCAAGGACAGGCCAAAATGAAGGATCTAATCTAAATCAAGAGGCTCTACTGGTTCACTTTTGTTCCAGAAGGGATGCTCACCACAGAGTAGCTGGAATGATCCTTCTAAAATCACATTCTCTCATTTGACCCTCCCAATGGCTCTCCACAGCAATTATAGCTAAATCCAACTTCCTTGGCATGCCTAACATGACCTGGCTCCGGTGAAACTGTCCTACTCCTCTTCCCCAGGGCCACCAGACTCACAGGCCTTCTTGCCTTAGTCTCTCCATCTGCTGCCCCCTCTGCCTGGAATGTCCTTTCCCCAGATTTCCTCTGGTCATCTCCTTCACCTCACTTCAGTCTCAGCTCAAATGTCTCCTCAGAAAAGCCTTCCCTGACCGCCATGGCTAACACAGCCCATACCAGTTACCCTTTATGCAGTTTCATTCTTTTTTTTTCATGGCATCTTCTGTTATTTGCAACTCTTATTTGTTCTCCTAACAATGTCTGCCTCTCCTGACTTGAACAAAACAAAGATCCTGAAAATGGATTTTGTCTTTGTTTACGATCAGTCTTGAAATGTTCCTGGCACACAAGTAATCAAATAACTGTTGGCTAGAAAACTTCTTATGTCTTTTAAAAATGTATGATAAACTGTAACATCCCTGCGGGTCAGAATCCAATGACTCCAGTTTTTCCCAAAAACTCCAAAATTAGCAAATATAGCCAAAAGAGATGTCACTAAGTCCCTATACCAATATTTGTTCTACAATGCCCTCATGCATATTATTTGTTCACAGTAAATAATTCAAATACACAAGAACAGCAAGTAGAAGCAATGCCAGACCAGTCAGTAAAAAATGCTTGGGACGCCTGGGTGGCTCAGGTCTTGATCCCGGAGTCCTGGGATCAAGTCTCACATTGGGGTCCCCAAGGGGGGCCTGCTTCTCCTTCTGCCTAGGTCTCTGCCTCTCTCTCTCTCTCTCTCTCTCTCTCTGTGTGTGTGTGTGTGTGTGTCTCCCATGAATAAATAAAATCTTAAAAAAAAAATTGCTCAAAAATATACGGAAAAAAGGAAGGGAACAGGGCCTAGAACTATATACCCTCCACACCTTCCTGGTGTGGAGTGTTAAGACTACAACACAATACTAGTGATGTCACAGAGTCCCAAGTCACCAACAAAGCATCACATTTATGTCCAGTTTATCTTATTTCAGAGGCCAAGTTAAAAGGTGTAATAAATTATGGGGCCCACTTGATTCTCAAGAGACAAAAAAGAATTTTTTTTAATGTGCTTATGAAAAGACTAAAACTTTTGTTAACCAGGACAGTCACGTATGGGGTTCATTATGCTTCACGCATCTGCTAAGTTCAATGTTTCCAAACGCCGACAGTCATCTGTTGAAATGCAGACCGGCCGTGTTTGGATTTGGGGCCTCGACACGTGGTAACGTGCGGCTGGTTCCCTGCTCAAGGTGCAAGTGCATGCTGCCAAGGGGGTCTCTTAAACCCAGTACACACAACTTGGGGAAAAAATGTCTTCACTACAATCGTACACCCTCCTGCTGAGCCGTGTGGTGTAAGCGCGGAAAGGTGACATTTAAGTGAAGGCTGAGAAAAAGTGGGTTCACAGGATCGGCCCCCAAGTCAGGGGCCAGGGGCCGCGGCAGTCACTGGATGTCCGCTCCCTTCTCTTCGAGTGGACGGGGGGGGGCACCTGCCCCACCTGCGCCTTCGGGGAGCCGAGCACCTCCTAACGGAGACGCACTGATTACATCAGCGTCTCCAACAAGGTCCCATCAAAGTGAGCGGTCAGGACGCGAGGCGGCAGGCGACAGCCCACCCGAATTTAGGGGCAGCGCCTACAGGGCGGAAACCCACAATCCACCACAGCCCTTCGCTGCAACAGAAGTTCTTCAACTTTCCTCCGCCCGAAGTGCACTTTCCTCGCAGGAGAACTGCTCAGCCGGGGTTACCTTCTGAGGTGCATGCGAGCCCGAGGTGCATGCGAGCTACAAGGGGGAGGCGGCCGGCGGAGAGGCGGCCAACTTTCCGGGGGACAGCACCCCACTCCCGTCACCGCTCGCCCCCCCCCCGCGACCCCGCCCACCTCTCAGGGCCGAGCCGGGGACCGTGGCCCACCGAGGTGCGCGCCCCCGGCCCGCGGCTCCCGGGCACTTCCGCGCCAACCCCGCGGCCCCGGCCCCTGCCCGACAACTGTCCGGAGCACCGGACGGGCCGGGGCGCGCGGGGCCTGGGGGCCTCCGACCCTTCCCCGGGGTGGCCGGAAGGCTGGCGGGGTTCGCGAGCGAGCAAGGACGCGGCGGGCGGCAGCGCGCGGAGCCCCCCGGAACCTCACCTCTCCACCGCGGCACCCCGGGGGCCACGGCGCGGCCCGCTCCGGCGCTGGGCTTCCGGCTCCCGCCCGGACGGTTAAACTTGGGCGGCCGGAAGTCCCGCCCGCGAGTGGCGTCAGGGGGAAGGGCTGCTCGGGGCGGGGCGGGGGTCGCGGTCCCCGCGGGCGGTGGGAACGGCCTCCCGGCGGCTCCCCCCGCCCCAGCCTCGGTGGTGGTGTGCATTTGTTCGCCGCCCTCCCGCCGAGCCCCCGGCGCTAGGCGGGACTGGGCGCGGCGACGGGTTAGCCTGGGAGGCGGTGCGCGGCTTACCCCGCCGGCCCTGGCCTCGGGGAGCTTACGCTCGCTCGCTACGAGGCCGACTTAGAGAGTCAAGACCCGAAGAGCGGGACTGCCCGTTGCTTCAAAGGAAAGCTAACCCGGGAAGAAAAATAGATGAAAGGGAAATGAGCACGGATATGGGTTTAGGAAAGATTTCATCGCAGAGGAAACCATGGAGAGCAGATAATACCCCGTGCAATTTACAAACCAGAGGGCAGGCTCGGAAAAGCGAAAAAAAATACCCAAATGTGTAAGTGCCCGAGGTATCTGACTTCAAAACCCATGGTCTTGCTTCCTGATCATTGATCTTTCTTAAAAATGCTGCAGGGTCAGGAACATCAAACACCACCTGGTTGGGAAGGCTTTTGAAAGGGAGGTTTCCCAGAGTGGAAAAGAGAAGAGCTGAACTGAGTCTTAAATACCAAGGCCTTTTCTTTTTCTTTTTTCTTTTTTTTTTTTTTTTTTTTTTTGTAGCTCTGATAACTTTTGCTGAGAATACGGACAGTAGGGCATTTCTTCTGCAAACAGGATTATTCTTTCATCACAAGTGTGGGGAAGGAGTAGGAGTGGGTTTCTGAACTAGGTACATAAGCCCCAGTTATTTGTACCCATGTTGCAAATAAACCCAAAAACTCTGAGTGCCGTTTCTTCAGATCAGAAGTTGCAATCCTAACCAAGTTGTAAAGATTGGTGGGGAGCCTCAAAAGGAGAAAGATAGCAAGCAGCAACTGCCTTAAGTGTATAGTTTACGGTTCTTGAGTTTATTAAACCCAATTTTGACAGGAATAGGAGCCAAAAAAAGTTGGAAAATGAGGAAATAGGGTAAGGGAATAAGGGCAGGGAGAATTGGGGCAAATGAGAAAGAAAGGACAATTAACTAAATCTCTGAAAAGTTAGAGCCAGAAAGAAAATTGAAACTAGAATTTATGTGAAACGAAATATAAAAATATATGTCATATAATACGCGTTATATACTCTGATATAACAAATGTATACAATAGATGTTGAATGCATACTTTACTAAACATATGTATGCATGTATAGATATAATGTGTATATGTATACTATATATACATGTATATGTCATCCTTCTAAAATACTATTATATGTCCCCCACTTTACATATGAAGAAACAGAAGTTAAGTAACTTGCCTAAGGTCACACAGTTAAATGATATGGACAGGAATTAAACCCAGAAGCATAAGTCTACAAAGACTGCTATTCAGTCCTTTTGCTATCTAGTCAAGAGCTAAAACAGAGCATAAAGAGCCAAATGTTAACCTCCACTGCCCCTCGTTGCTGGTGCCACAGCCTCATCAAAACTTATATGGTCTTTAGACAATTCTGTCATTCCTGTTCCTACCCTTGTGTCTATGTGCATACTTTCCTCAGATCTATAAAATATAAGTAATAGAAGCCAAATGATGGAAACCTCACTAATATGAATTATATAAACATATATACCTTTCCAAAAGTAGACATCATAACAAGAAATATTTCCAGAGACAATGAGGGATATTTCATAACAATAAAACTGTCAGTAAAACCAGAAGCAACATAAATTATAAACATATATGTGACTACAGAATCTCAAAGTATGTGAAGAATAAATACCAACAATTAAACAGGGAAAAGGCATATCCAGAATCATTGTTGGAGACTTTAACAGAATTCTCTCAGTAATTGATAGACTATCCAAATAAGAAAAACAATAAGTATAGATGTGGAAGATCTGAAAACTATTAACTACTCTGTATGAAAGGAAGGAAGAAGAAAGCTCTAAAGTCAATGATCTATGATTATCTTAGGGAACCTGGAAAAGAGGAGCAAATTACATGACGTAAAGATTAGAGTGGAAAACAATGAAAGTGAAAACAAATGAACAGTAGAAAAAAGTCAATAAAATCAGAAGGTGGATCTTTGTAATTATTAATAAAATTGATAAATCTCTACCTAGACTTATCAAGAAGGAAGAGAAAACGTAAGTTACCAATATGAGAGGTGAAAGACTGTCAATACAAAACCAAAAGATACTTCAAAAGATAGTAAGGGGGATCCCTGGGTGGCGCAGCGGTTTGGCGCCTGCCTTTGGCCCAGGGCGCGATCCTGGAGACCCGGGATCGAATCCCACACCGGGCTCCCGGTGCATGGAGCCTGCTTCTCCCTCTGCCTGTGTCTCTGCCTCTCTCTCTCTGTGACTATCATGAATAAATAAATAAAATCTTTAAAAAAAAAAAAAAAAAAAAAAAAAAAAGATAGTAAGGGAATAATATGAACAACTTTATAACAATAAATTTGGTGACTTTAAATAAAATGGACAAATATTTTGGAAGACATGAACATTAAAAGAGACAAAAAGAAATAATACAAGGAGTCATGTGCTACAGAATTTGCATTCATAATTAAGGAAAATCTTGCACAAAGAAAATCCCAGGATCAAATGGCTTCGCTGTTGAATTCTATCAAATACATAAGAAAGAAATAATATGAATCCAATATAAACTTTTTCTGAAAACAGAAGAGGGGGATATATCTCTTAAACTTATTTTTTTAAGGATAGCATTACTCTGATATGAATACCAAAGATATTATAAGAAATAACTAGACTCATGTTCCTCATACAAAAATTATACATGTATGCAAATTAAATATATATGCAAATTAATTCCAGTAACATATAGAAAGGATCATACATATGACCAAGTGGAGTTTATTCCAGAAATGGAAGGTTAGCTTAACATCCCCAAAATCAGTTTAACAAAATAAAAAATACCCATATAATTATGGGTCAACAGGTGAAACAAAAGCACTTGAAAAAAATCAGCATTCATTCATGATTAATAAGTCTCCACAAGCTAGGAAAAAAACAGGGAGGAGGGATGCCTGGGTGACTCAGTGGTTGAGCATCTGCCTTTGGCTCAGGTCGTGATCCTGGGATGCTGGGATCAGGTCCCACATTGGGCTCCCCACGAGGAGCCTGCTTCTCCCTCTGCCTATGTCTCTGCCTCTCTCTCTGTGTCTCTTATGAATAAATAAATAAATAAAATCTTTATTTAAAAAAAAAAAACAGGGAGGAAATACCTCAACTGGGTCAAGAACACATATGAAAAGCTCACAGGCTGTACCATACTTCATGATTAAAGGACCCAATGCTTTTCTTCTAAGATCAAGAACAAGACAAGGGTGCCCAGTCTCACAACTACTATTCAAATTCTACTGGAGGTGCTCTCTGGTGCAATAACAGAAAGAAAGAAAGAAAGAAAGAAAGAAAGAAAGAAAGAAAGAAAGAAAGAAAGAAAGAAAGAAAGAAAGAAAGAAAGAAAGAAAGAAAAGAAAGAAAAGCATACAGAATGGACAGGAAAAAACAAAACTCTATTTGCAGACAACATGATTGGGTTGGAAGATCATAAGAAATACATTTAAAAGCTCCTAAAATCAATAAGTAAATTTAGCAAGGCCTATGCAAAATCAATACACAAAAATAGAGTAGCACTTCTAAATACTAGCAATAAGCAATTGGAAAATGAAATAAAAATTACAATTCCATTTCCAATGGCATCCAAAAGCATAAATACTTACAGTTAAGTTAATAAAATATATTCAATAACTACACATTGAAAACTATAAAACATTGCTGAAAGAAGCTAAGACTTAGAGAGCTATATCACATAAATGAGATGCAAAATATTGCTGGAATGTCAATTTTTTTAAAAAAGACAAATTCAAAGGACCTATAGCTGCTATCAATCTACATTTAATACACATTAGTCCAAAGTGACAGAAAGCAGTGTAGCATTGCCTGGGCAGTGGAAGGGATGAACTCTAAAGAAGTCAAGGAAGCAATTGGTGGTGATGGAAATGTTCTTTACTTTGATTTTTTTTTTCCCAAAATGAAAAAAAAAAAAAGCTACTACACAAGTTATAAAGATTAGAATGGCTTTCACGTTCTTAATAGTAATATGAGAATTCATAAGACAATGGAACTGTTCCTTTATATTTTTGAAGAAAAAAAGATTATTAACCAAAAATTAATCTAGTCATAATGCTATTCAAGTGTGAGGGAGGAATAAAAACATTTTCAGTCATGTAACATCTCACCAAATTTCCCTCCCATACACTTTATGAGGAAGCTACCTGATGGGTACTCCACCAGAGCATCAAACCTGGGTACCCCTCTGAGAAAGGGAAAGGGGATCCCCAGGATGTCACTGGGGATAACAACCAGGCACCGGGCTTAAAGAGCAATCAGTCCAGACGCAGGTGAAAAGGCTCCTGGAGTGCTATTGTCAAAACTAAAAATACACAAACACACACACTCCCACACACCCATATCTGACATGCTAAATGGTGCTAAGAAGAGATTTGCAGAACTGGGAGAGAGCAGGTAAGGGCTTAATTCATGACTGAATACATTTAAAAAAAAAAAATGGAAAACCAACCAACCAGCCAAACAATAAGAGAAAACTAATGCTAGGGAAACAAAAAGTTGTGCAAGAAAGGAAAAATGTACATAGCAACCACAATTTACCATATAATTCTGTGATGAGTAATGTTAATGTAATTGTAAAAGGTGGACATGATATGTTACCTTAACCAAAATTGTGATACAGCTACCTTGAGGTGCTAGGGAGGTGGGAAGGATGCATATGTGTGTAGTTGAGTCCTGTAGAACTGATTCCTTCTCTTCCATGGTAAAAATTAATAGGTAAATCCTAAAATTGAAAAACTATTTATCATGAATTAGCTTATTATTCAGAGACAGAGATGAAAAACAAAAGACAGAGCAAAAAAAGTTGCCTCAGGGAGAGTAGTAAGTGGGTGATAATGGGTACGGGCAAGGGACTGCATTTTTTTTTTAATTTTTTTAGCTTTGTGGTTTTATGTTCATCTTTATAATTTATTCCAATATGTCTGATTATTTTAAGTAAAGTAAACCTAAAAAGAAAAAAAAAAGAGTAAGTACAATATACTGACCCATTCATATTTTAAAGCATCAAGATTTAGAAAGGCTAGAGCAGCTAGATAGTATGTTTTATAGTGGATTTCAGGAATATGCCAAAAGCCACATTGTTATTATTGTAACATCAATGAACATTTGTGAGTCCTCCAACTTCCCAGAAAGCTGTGCCGGTTATTTTGGTCACCAAGGTGAACACGATATCCCTACCTTGGATGAGCTCAGATATACCAAGGTAACACCTACTAGTGATACAAAGTGATAAATGCTATAATATTTATTAGGTGCTGGGGAGTGGAATTAGTACCACCTAAGGAGCTAGGACTGGTTTCAAAAGGAAGCAAGATGACATATATTTAACAACATACAGTTTTCGGATACCCACAGGGCCCTATCACGTGGAGGTCTACACCCCTTCCCTCTCTACTCCTTCCCAACTGTCGCCACCTGTTCCCTTGGACCCTGCTGCCCCACGTGGTTCTTCTTTGCACACTCTTCCCTGGGACTTTCCTGTGGCTCATTCGGCACTTTAATCAGGTTTGTACCCAAACTTTACCTCTTCTTTTCTCCTGACTACCTTTTCTGAAATATCCCCACACCTCATCATGCTCTGTCTTCTTACCTGAATTTGTCTTCAAGGCACATACCTACCTGACATTTTATGATATTATACATTTATTTACTTTGGTTTGGTTTGTTTAGTTTCTTTATTGGAATGAAAGTGCCACGAGAATAAGAATTTTGACCCCTTTTCCCTTACTACTGTACTCCCAGGGCTTAGAATACTGCCTGGCATATTGTCGGCCAGCACTTGTTGTTTGTTGAATGTGTGAATGGATGAAGACGGAATATCTGCAATCTAGATCTCTCACCTGAGTGCAGAACCATGTACCCCATCGCTACTGTTCCTATCAAATCATACAACTGCCCAAACATCCCCTCTTCCATAGCCCCTCCTATCATCCCAAGGGTTCAAATCAGACATCTGCAAGTCAATACTGACTTTCTCCTGTTCCTACCCTCCTTCCCATAAACATCCAGATAGGTCATCACTAACCTGAGATTATTCTGTTGATGATTAACTCTCAAATCTGTCCAGTTCTCCCCATCCCCACTGCTACTAACTCAATTTAAAGCATCCGTGACCCCTGGCTGGATTGTTAAGAGTATCCTCCTAATTTGTTCTCTTAACTTCAGGCTCTTATCCCTCCGACTATCCTCCAAACTCCTACCATATTGCTTTTCATAAAAGGCAAATCTGATCACATGACTGCTCTGCTTAAAACCCAGGTCCTTAGAATAAAATCTAACTCCTTTGCACAGCTTCCTAGGCCCATCACCATGGCCTCATGCTGACATCCTCAGTGTTTCTCTGGCCATCTGTTCAGCCTTACTGACCAGATATGCCATGTACCAGCTTGTCCAGCCTTTGCCCTTGCTGCTTCCTCTGTTTGGAACGTGTCCCTCCTCTTTCCAATTTGATCATATGGCAGAGACCGACAAACTGTCCTCCCTGCTGGGTGTGGCCACAGCATCCTTTGCCGACTCCAGTAAATCGTGCATCTACTCATTGGCCCCCTGCCCTAGACCCGAAGTTCAGGAGCACAGTGCCTGCCTATGAAAACTATGGCTTTGCATCTGCAGGACGTAGCATGATGCCTGACACAAAGGAGACACTTAATAAATGATTGAAGAATGAATGAATGAATGAATGAATGAATCTGTTTTTCAAAAGCTGTTCTTAGAATTTAGCAGTAAAGTGGAAAATGGATTGCTGGTGGGGAGTCTGAAAGCATGCAGACTAGTTAAGAGCTAATTGACATATTCTGGACAAGATGAAGAGAGCCTGGACTCAGGCAGAGGCAAGAGGAATGGAAATAAGGAATCAGAATCAAGAGACTTTTGTTCAAAAAAAAACAAAAGATATTTTATCAGCAAATGCAATTGAGCTCTGTGTATTTTCTGAAGGATGGGTCCAGTGTTTTAAATTTAGACAAAGGGCTGGAAAGCCAGACGTACCCCGTGAGAAGCAATCAATCAACAAACTTGAAAGTTTGTTGAAAGTGAGAGGAGGCGATTGAAGTAGACAAAGAGTTAGCAAGGCACACAGAGTTTTTTATACAGAAGTAAAAGAAAGTGTTTTAACTGCCGAAGAATCTAGAGGCTGACAAGGAGAGTGAAGATTTTAGTGCAGAGGATGTAATAACTGGAAAAGTTTGCTTCTGCCCTTAATATAGTAATAAAATTTGCAGATAGTCTACAACACTATACTGACTGCAAGGTTATACATTATATAAGCTGCCTTCCGTTTTGATGAGAGACATAAAAAAGTAAGCAAGTAAGATTCTGGGGTTTATTGGGGGAAAATAACTAACTTCCAGGGCATGCCATAGTAAATATGCCTTATCCCATTTACAAATAATTGACCTCTCCAGAGTCATAATGTGATGTAATATTGAAGGTATCCCCAAAACATGGAAAGATTCTGTTACGACATCTGTGCTATTCGCCTAAGCATGGGGAAAGGAAAGGAATGGATATTTCTTAGGAGCCTACTATGGGGAGGACACCATGGTTTACAGGTGTCTCTCACCCATCTTTTCTCTTTAAAAATGAACATGAGTCATTATATGTCATAACTGATTTGGGGAACTACTTTTTGGGAAATCTTCAAAAACAATGAAGACTTGCAAATACTACTTTTTCTGAATAGATAATGAATATATATTATGACACATTTAATCAGTACAAAAGGTAGAATTAAAAATAAATCTTCTCCCACCCCAGATACTGAGCCACATTTTTCCCTCTAGGACAATAACTAAAAATAATTTTTATGCACCTTTCTATACATAATGTACACTTTTACATACATCCTTCAAAAATCCATTCAGTATTCACTGAACAGGAACATTAGCTTACTAGACATCTGTCCTGTGCTCTTCTTTTTTCACTTAACAATTTGGCTTGGAGAATTCCCCATCTTAGTACATATTGGTCTCATTCCTTTCTCTCATCACATAATATTCCACTGTGTGGATGTATCATGCCTTATTTAACAAAGCGTCTGTTAGTGTATATTATAGATGTTTCCAGATATTCTTTACACATGCATAATTTCTCATACACATAATTAGAACTGTATTTGCTAGCACTGCTCAATAGTAATATGATGTGAACAACTTATGTGAGTTTAAATGTTTTAATAGCCACATTAAAAGAAAAAGTAAAAGAGGGGCACCTGGGTGGCTCAGTCAGTTAAGCATCTGCCTTCAGCTCAGGTTGTGATCTTAGGGTCCTGAGATCCAGCCTCATGTCAAGTCCCATGTCGAGCCCCATGTCAGGCTCCCTGCTCAATGGGGAGTTGCTTCTTCCTTTACCCCTCTCCCCACTTGTGCATGCTATCTTTCTCTCTCATATAGATAAATAATTTTTTTAAACAATAGAAAAAGTAAAATTAATTTTAAAATATATTTAACCCATTATATCCCAAATATTTCCATTTGTAAATCAAAGTAAAAAATCAGCAATGAGAGGGGGGTCTGAGTGGCTCAGTTGGTTAAGCATCCCACTCTTGCTTTCTGCTCAGATCATGACCTTAGGGTCATGTGATGACCCCCGTGTCAGGCTCTGTGCTCAGTGCAGAAATTGTTTGTCCCTCTCTGTTCCTCCCCACTCTCACACATGCGCTCTCTCTCTCTCCCTCACTTTCATTCTAAAATAGATAAATAAATAACATCTTTAAAACAAAATCATCAATGAGAATTTTGATTCTTTTACTTGGACTGAATCTTTGAAATCCAGTGGTTGGGCTGAGCCTTTGAAATCCAGTGTATATTTTATAGTGTGCAACCCAATTCAGACAAGCCACATTCCAGGTGCTTACCAACCAGTTATGGTCACAGCTACCATATTAGACAAGATAAGTATATACATTCCTAGAAGAGGAATTGCTCAGAAGAGTGAGGAGAGTTGCCTTTCAAAGAAGTTGTACCTATTTAAATTCCCCTCAGTTCAGTTAAAAATAGCATATCACGGGGATCCCTAGGTGGCTCAGCAGTTTGGTGCCTGCCTTTGGCCCAGAGCGTGATCCTGGGGTCCCGGGATCAAGTCCTGCATCGGGCTCCCTGCGGGGACCCTGCTTCTCCTTCTGCCTGTGTCTCTGCCTCTCTCTCTCTCTCTGTGTGTCTCTCATGAATAAATGAATGGAATCTTTAAAAAAAAATAGCATATCACTGAGTTTTGATTTGCATTTTCTTAATTACATGTGAGTTGAACATCTTCTGATATGTTGAAAAGTTATTTGTATTTTCTTTTCTGTGGACTATTTTTGTGTCTCTTTCTTTCTTTCCTTCTTTCTTTCTTTCTTTCTTTCTTTCTTTCTTTCTTTCTTTCTTTCTTTCTTCTTTTTTTACTGGATTAGTTTTCTTCCTCATTGATGGATCAGAGAATGAAAATAGTCCCTTTATCTGTCATAAATGTTGCAACTTTTTTTTTCTAGTTTACCCTCTTTTGGCTTTGGTTATGGTATTATTTTGCCATGCAAAGATGTTTATATTTTAAGTAGTCAGAATATAAGCCTTTTATTGTCTCTTGGTTTTATCATACTTGTAGAGGTTTTCATCTAAAATTATTTAAAAAATCTTTTCCATGACTCTTCTAATCCTCACAATAAAGTTAAGAAACTGATGTCATCATTTCCATTTTACAAATTAAAGAATAGGTGCTTAGAGAAACATTAAATAAATTGCTTAAAAACACCCAGCTGATAAGTGGAAGCACTAGGATTCAAACCCAATCTGTCTAGTAATGCTAAAAACTATGCAGCTTTTTTGACTAGAGTGTAATGATCAATAAGATCTGTGTTAGATGTCTTACTATTGTCCATTTCTTTTAAATCTTAGTACTGTATTAAATATATCATCATTACTGATAGCTAAAACATTACATCAATGATAGCACCATATTCCCATAAAATTCCAGATAAATAGAATAAGAACTCTGGGTATTCCATGGTATAAGGATGACCTGTCTACCCCAGGTGGTGGAAACCAAGGATAATCAACTGGAGTACAACAGTTAGGGAAGGCTAACACATGGGAAAGATGGGACATTTGATTGGTGTCATAAAGGAGATACAGAAATTAGATGTACAGAACAACAATACAAAAAGTCACAGAGAATGAACATAAAATATTCAAGAGTTCAGTTCATTGAGTGAAAGAGAACAAGTAAGTTTCCATGAGACTATAAAGACTTCTAAACCAAAGGTTTGGACATATTAATGTGAGAAGCCAGAAGTCAATGATAGATCTTGAAAAAGGCAGTGATACGATTGGAATTACACATCAGCGGATTAATCTGGCTGGTGTTTGTAAGAGCTACTGGAGAGAGAAGAGTGAGGGAGAGAAAGAGAGATGGAGAGAACGGATTAAGGGAGAGAAAGGGGGAAAGGGAGCAGATCATTAAGGATCCTGGAGAGGAAAATTAATCTATCTCATTATTGTACTACATGATTGTATTGTATTCCTATTACTCACCTTTTCCACCAAATTTTACTCCAAATAACAACTTATATTATTTTAAAAGCTCAAATCTGTCCTTTAAAGAAATATATTTGTGCCCCTCCAAACTCTGAGACAAATTCAAGAGAAGTTTCAGAAATATCTTGTGCAGTGATTTCACTGCTAGAATAAATGTACAGCTTCTTAAAGTGAATACCTTGGAAAATGTTCTAGTTTTTTTACCTAATGTTTAAAAAGAAAATCACTTTATAATATTTTCTCATACCCCAAACAAATTTCAACCACCATAAAGGAGAAGAAAGCCTGCCTTTCCTGTGTGCGATTTTCAGAGAGTATAGACATCTTAATTCCTATGTTTAGTTAACAGGCCATCTTCCTCAAAATGAAGACTCATCTATGGGGGGTTGGTTTTGTTTTTAAATCAGTATCTATCAGAGCTAAGTCTAAAAGTTTGACTAGATTTCAGCTGCAAACTAGATTCCACCATCATCATTCAACAGACTGTAGACATCTGTTGTTTTTGGTTGCCCTCCATTTTTCCCACATATTCTGGAAACAGCACCTCTTCCTCCTCTTTCCTTTAGATTTATTCCTCCCCTCTCAAACCATGTGATTTTGATCATGTTACCATTCAGAGTACCTACTCCCTGGCCTAGGAATGGGCCTATGGCCCTGGTCTGACTAATCAGAGTTCTTCCAACCATGTGATATATTTTAAAGTGGTGAAAGAGTTGTTCCCTTTTTTCTCTGGAGTTATATGGCTGAGGAAATGTAAGCCTGGGGCTGCCCACAGTCTTCTGTCCCTGCATGGACAGGAATTCTGTTTTTAGTAGGAGAGAATAAGACCAAAACATAGAAGGACAGGGATGTGTGGAAAAGGGGTTAGGGCAAGAAATGGAGAGAAAATGGTAATATAATTTAAAACCTGCTTCCTCCCTTCTCATTCTCATCAGTGGGAACCAATAAATTCCTTAAGCTGGTTTGACATGAGCTTCCCGTAATTGCAACAAAAAAGAGACCTAATTGCTTCACTTACAAATTAGTTCCAATGTACCCAATATGACCTTACACAAGCCTTTAGCTCATCCAATCTTTTTGATGTCCGCATCTCCATTAGCTATCTTCTCTTTCTTATTCTGTTCTCTTAGCTCTTATCCCAATTCTCTGGCCACTCTATCTTGGCCTCCTTCTGGCACTTTGCCCCAGAAATTTTCATGCTGTGCTTTTCTTCCTGTGAAATAGTATCAAAACCCAAATTCAACAGAGTAGACTCTAAATCAGACATCCCACAGGCCCCTCTAGACCAAGGGGCTGTAATAAACTTGTCTTTGACACCAAACCTGCTCCTTCTACCTACTATATTCTGTATCTCAACTGATTGACCCCATCACCCAACCCCATCACACAACCATAGGCTCAATCCAGAATCCCAAGAATCACTTTTAGAGTTGCTTCTCCTGTCTTCTCTCTTCCTCCATTCTGTCAATCATTAGATCAGACACATGTTATTTTCTAAGTATCCTTCAAATCAGCCCCTACTTTTTACCTTAACATGCCTTACCCTACTTCCAACTATCCAGTCTGGAATACTACCATTACCTCTTAGCAACTCATCCTACCTCTAGGTCAGTCCCTTGATTGTATATGTTTCATCCTATTGACAGAAGGACCTTCCTACAAAATAAATATGACCATTTCACTCCTCTCCTGAATGTTCTTCAAAAGATGGCTCCCCATCACTTTCAGGATAAATTCTAACTCCTTAGCTAGGTACCTATAGCTAGTCTTGAATCACCAAACGTGTATTAAATACTCACCATGTCCCATGTTCTGTAGTAGATGTTATAGCAGCAGAAAATAAAACAAAAATATGGCTTCTGCCTAAAAGAGCTCCTTGTTAAAAAAAAAAAAAAAAAAAAAGAGCTCCTTGTTTTGGAGAAAAGTCACTAAACAACAGCAGCTTGGTTGAAATGTACAACACAAATGCTGCAATTCATGCCATTTCTAATTCCATGAAAAAACAACATCAAATATATGATCCAAGAGAGCTCAACCTGAGTTATTTGCCTTCTCTAGTCCCACTCTTACTTCTAGTGATTTTGTTTGAACTGTTGTGAGGCTGTCCTAGAAAAGCTTAAAGGAGGATTCATCCCAAAGAGTGACTTTTTGCATTTCTTGTAGCTACTGATAGATATAGTACTCAAGGAGATTTGAACACTGCAGCCCTGCACTCCTATACCTTGATGAAGAATGTGTTGTCTGCCTATAGCCACATAGGTTCACCTTTGGGTCAGGTAGCTAGCTGTCCTGTACCTTCTAAACACAAAATAAAGAATGCTCTATATCACTTGGTTTTTAATAACATGCCATAGACTTTAATGTAGCATTATGGGGTTATAGTATTTAATTGGCTTGGTGCTTGCTTCCTGTCTACTTTTATAATAAAGGGTACATTAGGTGTGCTTTATGTGTGTGGCTTGACTTTGAATAAAACAGCTGCTCTCATTTTAAACTAGAGAAAAAACTAGGAATTATATCAGAGGGAACAATCCTTCACCTGATGACCTAATGGATTTTTTTCCCCTTCTAATTTCCATGAGTCTAGATGCATCTTTTGTTAGGAAAAAATGCTTTCTGGCTGTTAATTTGACAGCTGGAAATTTTTTGCTCTTTTTCACCTGGACTTTCATCACTGATTTCAGCTTCTGGGGACGGGGGAGTTATCTCAGAGAAACTATTTTTGAAAGCTGACTAGAAATGGTCTAAGGGTGACTTGTGACGCAGGAAGGTAAGCATTAAGCAGATTGTTGAATAGGAAAAAAAAAGGTTGTTTGATATATTTCTTTCCTTCTGCTGAAGTATTGACCAGAAAAGGGCTTCTTGGGTGCTAGTGAAATTCTATTTCTTTATTCCCTGTAGTCACTAGGTATGTTCAATTTGAATAAATTCATTGAGCTATATTCTTTGGATTCATGTAATTTCTGTATATATATTATACTTCAACAAGAAAAGAAAGAAGAAAGAAAGAAGAAGAATGAAAGAAAGAAAGAAAGAAAGAAAGAAAGAAAGAAAGAAAGAAAGAAAAGAAAGAAAGAAAAGAACAAAACAAAACCCTGCAATATCCCCTCTCCATCTGGAGGATTGGAGAGTAAATACACACACACACACACACACACACACACACACACAATTCCTCTTCATGCAAAGGGATTATTTTCTAAAATAACTTTTTCTGTTTTTTAGACTATTTTTTAGCCTTTTTTAAAGACTCTTTCTTCTTTATTAGACTTTAAATTCCTTTAGAGGAGAGCAAATGTCTTATGTAGTGTATGCTCTCTCCTGGAGCTAGCACATAGGAGATACTTAGTTAAATGCTAAACAAATAACTAAGTGAAGGAATGAATAAATGACCAAAGTAAAGATATTAGAAACAGGTTTTAATGACTCAGAATAGGAATATAGTAAATTAGTATTCTCTACCACTGCAAAAGATAATTATGTTCATGATGATCTTGGATATTGGCCAGGTTCTTCAGGTAGCTTGAATCTCATAATTGTGGTAAATATTAAATATAATGTTTGACCAATCAAATAAGTATTACCAGGTAAGCATCAGGAAGACTAAGGTCTCTGTGACTTAGTGATTGTCCTTAAAGAGTGTTGTGACTACAGTACTGCAGGGTGCGATGGGCTTAGTGTTGGAGCAGGGGACACAGCACCGTCTTCATCCTCCATGTGGTAACATCTTCATTCATTGATATTATAGATACCTGACTTAACATGTATGTTTTATTTTGTTATTGTTTTCTTTAGTCTTCCTCTTGAAAACAATTTTGTGCTTAGACTGTGGAAGAACAAATAGAATAGAACAAGTAGAACTATTTTAAAATATTTTTAGTCAATGACCTTTACCATTGTTTTTGTATATAGGCTTTTAGAAAGTTGTTCTGGAATATGGATATCATACCATGATTTGAGGAACAGGAGTGGAGTTCATAATATATTATTTACATATTTCTCTGTAACAAATTACTCAAGAATGTAATGGCTTAAGACAATTAACACAATAGCTCTCATAGTTTCGGTGAGTCAGGAATTTGGGAGCAGCTATGCTGGGTAAATCAAGGCTTAAAAAAAAAGGTTAACTCACTTGGCCAAAGTTACAAAGCTAGTAAGTAGCAGTGTCAAGATTTGACCAGGTTCTCTGACTTTTAATGACTGAGGGTGAGATAGTGGCCAAGATAGTGGCCAAGATACAGTTAGGAAGCTATTGCAATAGTCCAAGCATGAAATAACTTGAGAGGGTTACAATTTATAGTACAAGTCTAAGTGAAACTATTTTGATAGCTGACTGCAGAACTATGCTGAGAGTCAGGCAAGAGGGCCTCCTGCCCAGGACATTTCTTTGAAAAGCTGTATTCTGGACACTTCTCTGACCCAGAGCCAAGACACTGGCCTGCCTGGACCCACACTCCTCCCTTTAAGTTCAGATGCCCAGAACCCTAGAATTACCTGCCTACACTGACCTTAGCCCATATCCAGAAACTTTATTCTTTCCCAGGTCCTTCCTGTTGAGGACAAAACTTGCTATTTGTATACATAACTCTTATACCTGAGAAATATCCTCAGTTGGCTGTTTGCCAAGGGTTTGTACAGAACTTCCCAGTCAGGTAGGGGGGTAGGGGGTACTGTGCATGTATATGAAGCCTCTCATAGTGCTGGGTGCAGTGGAGGGGGTTGTTGAAAAGAGAAAAGAGGGCACCTCTGAAGGCATCTTTCCTTGTGTAACCAAGTTCCTGTGCAGTACCCCAATTTGAGAATCTTACATTAAAAACGTTTTCCAGGTCACTATAGAAGTATATTTGTCATTAGGATGACAGAACACACTTTAGGTTTAAAAAAAATGTAGTGGGCAGCCCGGGTGGCTCAGAGGTTTAGCACCACCTTCAATCCCGGCGTGATCCTGGAGACCCAGGTCAAGTCCCACATCAGGCAACCTGCATGGAGCCTGCTTCTCTCTCTGTCTGTGTCTCTGCCTCTCTATCTCTCTCCTCTCTGTGTATTCTCATGAATAAATAAATAAAATCATAAATAAATAAATAAATAAATAAATTTTTTAAAAATGTAGCTTGGGGTGCTTCTGAGTGGCTCAGGGATTAAGCATCCAACTCTTTTTTTTTTTTTTTTTTTTTTTTTTAGCATCCAACTCTTGATTTTGGCTCAGGTCATGATGTCAGGGTCGTTGAGCCCACATTGGGCTCAACTTTGGGCATAATGCTTGCTTGAGATTCTCTCTCTACCCTTCCCCCGCTACTTGCTCATGCATGTTCTCCCTCTAATAAAAAAAAATAAAAATAAAGGAAATTTTCAAAAATTATTACTTGACGCATAACTTTTAAGTGTTTGAATACTACTTCATGTGCCTCTATTTGTACCCTGGCTGATCAAATATGGTCATATTGGAGATTTATTTTTCTGGAAATATTTTAGGCTAGAAAGTCTCCAGATTCTCATACTATGAAAGTGTTGAGTAGCATTCTAAAAATCTCTAGAAATGCTGGTTAAATGTAACAAATATTTCTTTAAATTGTGTATGAGCTTTAGAAAAGAATAAGCAATCCTCAATGTGTGGAGGCCGAGAAAAATCAAGGCCATTCCACCTCAAGTTTAGCATTAGCACAAGTACAGCCATCTTAGGCCCCTGTGAATAAGAGCTGAACTTTATAGGAAAAACTGCAGAATGTCCTCAACGTCCTCACAGGGAATCCCATATCAGAAAGACAACAGAGCCCACACCTGTGGTAGAAAGTCCCATATTAGAATGAGAACAGAGCTCAATGCCCTCGAAAGCCCCATATCAAAGGTAAACAGAACTCGAGAAATTCCTCCACCCCTTCTGAAAAATCCCCTAGACCAGCCTATAAAAAAACCCAACTGTAATGCACTTTGGGGTCCAAGTCCCTGCTCCACTCTGTCGGGTATACTTGGACCCAAGCTCGAGCTTGCAAATAAACCCTCGTGCACTTGCATCGGTGTTGGCTCCTTGGTGGTTTCTTGGATTCACAATCTTGGGCACAACAAATGAAGGAAATGAAGAAATGAAATCTAAGGTAGAAAGACTATGAGCTGATACTATAGCCCCACTGAATGAAGCTTTTAGCTTTAATAACATAAGGGTGTATGTAGGTTTTAAGGGCCTGGGACTGCACAGAATGGCATGTTATAACTAAGATCCTTTTATGAAGCTGAGATCTTCAAAACATCATGTGGCCAGCAGATAAATGGCTCCCTCAAAATATCCATATCCTAATAAAGGAACCTGTGAATGTTACCATACATGGCAAAGGAGAATTAAGGTTGTGAATGAACTGATCTTATAATAACAGGATTATCCTGAGTTATCTGCGTGGTTTCAATGTCATCATAAGAATCCCTAAAAGTGGAAGAGAAAGACAGAAGAGGTCAAAGCCATGCAGTGTGGGAAAGACCTGACTCACCATTGTTGGCTTTGAAAATGGAAGGGAGACCACCAGTTGAGGAATGGATGCAGCTTTTGGAAGCTTCAAAAGAGAAAGAAATGGAGATTCTCTAGAGCCTCCAGAAGGAGCTAGGTCTCCTGACACCTTGATTTTAGCTTAGTAAGATACATCTTGGACTTCTGACCTACAAATTTACAGATAGTTTGTGATAATTTACTATAGCAGCAATAGGAAACTAATGCAGACTTCATCTTCCATAAATATCAGACTAGAAAAAAATCTGCTCATTAACACAAGTAAAAAACAAGGAAATGTATCTAATATACTGGTGCTTTAGCTTAAAAAGTAAGATTTTATTACCATGGCCTTGCCCTTCACTAGGCGTAGGATCTTGGACTTCTAAACTGAGAAATTATCAAATTAACTGTTCTCAGGGAGTGGCTTCTGGAAAAATCCTCTTAGAAAGACCCAACCTTAGCCCAGGGCACACACGATTTACACAGATAAAGTTCTGAGACTACTCTACTTAAAATGATAATCCAAATTTAAAAAGAGAGAGGGAGAGAGAAAATAATTTAGCATAAACCAAGTTAAGCAGTTACAGCCGAAAGCAAAATCAGTATCACAGAAGATTCATAGAACAGAAAAATCTGACAGAGAAAGAAAAATGAGTATGTTTTAAATGACTGACAACAGAAAAGAATCAGAATAACAAAACAAGACATTATAAAAAATATCAGAGATTTAATAGAGAACAAAGTGGAAATTCTAAAACTGAAGAAGATAGCCTTTGCAATTAAAACTTTCATGAAGAGATTAAACAGCAGGTTTGATAGAATCGAAAAGAGAATTCACAAACTGAAAGGCAAATGTAGAGACGCCATCTAGAACAATGCCTGGATGAAAAGTAGATAAGAGAGTAGAAAGAAAAGATCCAAAACATGTGGGGTAAGAGTTCCTGAAGAGAATCAAGTGGATGAGAGAGAAGCAATATTTAGAAAATGTATTATAAATATAACTTAAAACTAATGTCAAGTAGGTACCGATGAACAACATAAAATAGTTAAGTACCTTTCTCCTGACTCGTCTCTGGCATAAAGTAAATAATAACACTCCACGTTGCATAATTAGCCATTCTTTCCTACATTGTATATGATAAGTTTCTCCTCTGTCAAAATATAATCTGCAAAAGTTAAAAACATTGTAGTCATAAAAATATAAAATGAATATAAGATGAAGACTTCAACTCATTAATTGGGGAGGAAAGCCTTTAAATGGTAAGACTTATTTGAAGAGCACCTTTAAAATATGAGAATGAGATTGCTAGTTTAGACACAAAACTGGGTTTGTCCTACGGGACAAATAAGGGATCAACCTTTGGGTTATCTTCCCATCACTGGTATCCCTTTCCAACAAGATTCATTTACATTTTTACTATCAGTTTCTTACAAGTCAACCTCCACTCTTACAGAGATGCAGAATGTCCTAATCAGTAATAAATCAAATGCCAAACAAAAGTTTACAGCGCTAGATAATCAGATATGTACCTTAGGCACATTAGACAATGCCCAGCTCTCCACTGACAGGAAACCTAGTGATCCTTTCTGCCTATTTCCAATTGTACATAGTTTTTCTTAATATCCCATAGATTTGGAAAGGTTTCATAGATTTAAAAATCAATTAACATCAAAATTGGCCCTTCATTGTGCTTCAGGGATTTTTCTCAGAATAACTTTATTTTTTAAAGATTTTATTTATTTCAGAGACAGTGAGCACACAAGCAGACAGGGAGAAGCAGGATCCCCACTGAGCAGGGAGCCTGATGCGAGGCTTGATCCCAGGACCCGGGGATCATGATCTAAGCCAAAAGCAGACTTTTAACCAACTGAGCCACCTAGGCACCCCTCAGCATAACTTTAAAAGAGAACTCTACTTCAGTTGGTGGTAGGGAATGCTACACTTGGACGGGTCGAATACATTTGGAAGAGCTATTGTAGGGCAGGCTACTTTGATTTTATCATTAAAAAACCCAATGCCACAACCCTGGTGAGGGCTTACAAAGATAACTACATCTTGCCCGCTTGTTTTCAATTCATTCTCCCTCTTGCAGCCAGAATGACCTGCAGTGCAAATCTGACCTCATCTTTTCCTGGCTGCAAATCCTTCAGGAGCTTTCACAACCTCACCGTGGCCCCTGGAGCATTTAGTGAGCACTCATAGCCCTCTAGGCCCTTCTTCTCACCGTCCCTGCACCACCACTGTAGGCTTAGGATCCAGCTTAATTGAACTTCTTTCCAGTTCTTGAAAAGCCACACTCCAGTTTGCCTTCAGGGGTCCCAAAATGCTATTCTCTGAGTCTGGACTATTTCCCTCCATCTTCAGAAACTATTTCGTACTTACGAATCTAAACCCAGTATTAGTTTAAAATCTGTCTTAGCCCAGATTTCCTAGATGACAGAGCCTAAAGCAAGAAACTAATGCTGGTGCTTTGTGGGGAGGGCAGGGATGTGTAATTCTAGGGCAAGCAAGTGTGAAAAAAATGGGTGAAGCAAGACAGGAGGTGCAGCAACTGGAAATGTGTTAGCACACTGGCCACCGCTGCAAGACAAGCCTTAAGAATATAGCAGTATGCTCAGCAGACATGATTTTTGATTATTCAAGATTTCTCAAGGTTAGGGGCGCCTGGGCGGCTCAGTTGAGTAAGCGTCTGCCTTTGGCTCAGGTCATGATCTCAGGGTCCTGGGATTGAGCCCCACATTGGACTACCTGCCCAGTAGGAAGTCTGCTTCTCCTCTCTCTGCTCATGCTCACTCTCTCTTTCTCTGTGTCTCTCTCAAACAAAATCTTAAAAAAAAAAAAAAATTCTCAAGGTGATGGTACAGAGAAACGATGCCTCAAAATGGAAGGAGGTAAGCAGAGGAATCTGTTTGCCCCAATGTCCTGTGTCTTTTGTTTCCCACTAGACTGGCCTTTTGAGGATCTCAGCTCTATGCCAAGATCTTAGTTCTGACTTCCCACACTGTGCATTCCCAGACCTCACAGACATTAAAACCCCAAGTAGAGTTAGCCATCTCATTCTTCTAGGTCATGACATCTGGCCCTTTCTGCAGCCTCTCAGAAAACCAGATTGCCCATCCAACAATGTCATGTGCAGTGAGTCAATATATGGCACTTCTATGTGCCAATATATGCCACTTGGAATGAGAATTATTTTGAGCTGAAAGCATTTGGGATTCAAGAGATACAGAAAGCAGCCTTTCTGGAGCTTCCCTTCTTTGTTGAAAAGCAAAAGCTTCTGAAAAATGAATACTACTGGAAATCTCCTCTCCCAGGGAAGGTTTATGGCCACAGAGAAGATGGAAATTCAGCACCAAGTGGATCTGCACAAAGAAAATATACTCACTGGTTTCTCCCATATATTTACCTTCTCATAGTTTCCCCTCCTTGTCTTATATTTCTCTACAGATTTACTATTCTTTGTTAAGATGATATATAAGCCCAAGTTTTTTGTTTGTTTTGGGAGAGAGAAATGCAGAGGGGCAAATGGAGAGAGAGAATCCTAAGCAGGCTCCACACCTAGCACAGAGCCCAACTTGGGGCTCAGTCTCACAACCCTAAGATCGTGACCTGAGCCAAAAGCAAAAGTCAGACACTTAACGGATTGAGCCACCCAGGAGCCCCTACACCAAGTTCTAACCACCCTTTGAGTTACTCATCATTGAATTTCTTCCATTTGTGTGCATGTTACACACATCAATAAACTGTTTATCTTGTGCTAATCAGCCTTTCGTTGGTCTACTTCTTCACAGGACCCCGTCAGCAAACCTAGAAAAGTAGAGGAAAAGTCTTTTTTCCAACATGTGCTCATTTGGATCCTCTTGAGAAGCAGATGTCAAAACTGAGTTAAATGTCCAAAATATTGATTGTTCAAAATAACTATGAGGACGTTGAGGGAGTGGGAAAAGGTGGAAAACGCAGAGAGTAATGTCAAAGCATGATGGAGTCAGGGAAGGAGGTTCTTACTAAGAAAATTTCAGTCAGGATGATGGGGAATCCTAGACCCAAAGCTGCCTGTCACAGGAGTCCTGTGTCTCACAGGAATGGGCCTGCTTTGCGCTCCCTCTGTCACTTAGTCACTGGCAGAGAGCAACCTGAGGAAGAGGAACATCGGCACCAACACAGTAGTGGAGTCAGAGCACAGAAGCTGGAGTCATCCATCGCTTGTGTTCCTCTCAGCAGATCTGAGTGGTGCACAAGGAGTGAGAATCTCTAGCTGAGTGTGGAGACCAAGATGGGAGCCAGGACCCCTGGGTGCTGAGTCCCTGGCATTGGCAGCACAGCCCAGCATAGAGGGCAGATAAGATCTGTGTTTGACACTGGAGTCAAGGCAATTCTGGAAGCCTGTCTTCAAAGCATCTAATCTTTTATCCTACATTAGGGCTCCTAGTCCTTGCTCTGTGATCCCTTTATCAAAGCATGATTATACTTTACTGCAATTGCATATTTTTTAGTAATCTTTCCTGATAGTGTAAGCTCTGAGGAGGCAGGGACCATATCTGTCTTGTCTGTGGTCCTCAGAAGGGGCACAATGAAGAGAGTTGAACAGAGGAGAAACAGAATCCCTGTTGTCTGTCACTGATCCTTTCAAGGCTCTGAAAGAATCCATGGACTTTTTTACACCTAAGAGTTTCTATCTTTAAAACAAGTCTCAATTAAAAACATACAGATACATGCATACATAAGTAAAGCCTCTTTTAGTGGTTGTGAAGGATAACCTCATAAAAAAGATGTGGAGTGAAAAAAATTTTAAGTTTAAATTAAAAAAAAAAAGATGTGGAATGGAACTTTTCTTATATTCTTAGACTTTTCCTAAGCCCTAGAGATGAGATCAGTGGTTAATAAGTCAATTCACATTCTAAAGATTGCTGAGGAAGCTTCTAGCTACCCACTTCCAGGACTTGTCAAGAGATGGCAAAACAGGCCCCTTGCATCCCCCCTCCCTCCCGCCTCCCGCCACGCCACGCATACACTTGCCCTACCTGGGTTATCTTACATGAGTAAATGAGAGTTCGTTCACTCAGGGGATGTCTGGGAGAGGAAAAGTGCTGTGGCTTTCCCCCTCTCTCCTCTCTCCATGCTCCATCACGAAAATGATGGGGGTACTGAAAAGAGTGTTCTTTGCTGCAAAAATGGAGTTGGGGTGGGTGGTTCTAGAGAGAAGCATGGTAGAGATCTACACATCCGCAAGAGAGGACCGCAGTCATCTGGCAGCTTAATCTGGGGCCCCCAGGAACAGACAGAGCCTTTAGGAGGAAGGATTAATGTCCCTTGAGTTTGAGGCTGTCCTTGTGCTTCTCGCCCGCAGAATTCTGAAGATGGGAGGCTGTGACTGCACCTGTGGCACACACAGCTTCGGCCCACGCTGTGGAAGTTGCTTCCTGTAAGCTCTGTATAATTCTGCCTTTCTGGGGTTGGAGTGTGGTTTACATTTTTATGTCACCCTTGACTCTGAATTTCCACATCTCTGAGTTAGTTCAGTTTGCGGATCACCTTCCCTCATGCACCCTAGACACGGAGCAGGCTTTTCTGATTTCCCCTTTAATGTCTGTCTCTCGTAGGAGGCATCTGCACATGGAACAGAGGAAAGGGCTTTACCCTGTTGCTTCTCACCTTTTTCCCCTCAGACCTCTTCCTTTCCTCACTTCTCTCTTCTATTGGGGTCCCTAGCAAATTAATTTCCCTTTACTTTTTCCTGTAAAATAACTGAGACCACTGCATCCCCCTTGCTTAGGGTTTCCAGTTACCTTATACTTACCATGCCCTGTAAGCAATGGACCATGTTCTCCAAAGCTTCCACCTTGAGCAGCACTAAGCTCTGCTACCTGTCTCTGAAATTATACAGCTGAAGTAAGAGATCTGATTCAGAAGTCACTGAAAAATAATTGATAAGCCACCACTCTCCACCTAGTTCCCTAGAGAGTTGGTGAGAGGACAGGGTGCCCTCCGTCCTGCTTGGGATGGGTCTCAAGGCAATTCCGGAGGTGGAAGAGAACAACATGTTTCCCTGCTAGATAAACTATGACTCCCCCTACTTTTGAAAGCAGATGCCGTGAAAGTCAATTTTGGTTTTAAATAACACATTTTTGTCCTCTTCATTTCACCTCTGTCGCATGAACGATGCCAGAATACATTTAATAAAGAAGTCCGTGCTAATCATTATGACACAATATACCGGTTGTATTGTGTTCTAATGTAACTCACACTTGTGGATTTCAAAAAGCTTCCCAGATTTAATTAATCCTCAGCTTCGCTAATGAAAAGCACGGCTTCTACCGGGCGTGAGTTTGGGTTTCTAATCTGTTCCTTAAGGTCACCTCATTTTTCTTGAAAATGTACATTTATAGTTTAACACTGCAGATCTTTCACATTCCCTATTAAGCAATTATTTTGATTACTTCATTATCTTTCTTTTTTTTTCCTAGACTATTTAGGTTGGTTTCTGCCTACCGCTAGCCAAGTGTAATTCCGACATTCTCTCTCACTCCCTTTATTAGCATGATTTGCATTAGCAAGGGATTCATTTTCATTCTGAAGACTGAAAACAATTTCATTATCTGATAAAAATTATCTCCTCATATGCTGTAAGAAGCAATTCTCCTCATTTATGGTCTCATTAGGCATTTCATATACCTAATACATCTTCTCAATTCTTCCTCTTTCCGGAAGTAATCATTCTTGTGGCTCAACTAACAATATCTTGGGCTCAGGATTCTCATTTTTGCCTTCCTTCCCTCTTTTGTTCTTTCTTTTCCTAACTTAGTAACTGCATCATCTCTGTGAACACTGGCTATTTCCTTCTCTTCCTACACACTTTGTTCAGGTTTTGTTCCAACACCGATGCTGTTGTATCGTGAGTTGTAAGTTTACATTCTGTTGTCCTTAATGGACTGTGAGCATCTGAAGGGTGGGCCACAGCTTCTTGATCTTTATATTTTCAGGGTCTGGAACTGTGTCCAGCATATAGCAATAATCAAAAGATGTGTATTGAGTAGATGAAGGACTAAGTAGACAGACAATCATTTGTCAATCATTTGTCTAAAAATGACAATCATTTTTATCCCAAAACTTAGTACTTTTTAAGACACAAGAGAAAGTGGAGAAGCCAAAGTAACTTGATAAGGAAATAAATCAGTTGGACAAACCAAGGTGAGTTGAAGAAATACTACACAGATCTATAAGTAATAGGAAAGAAGGGCTTTAACTGCCCCAATGGGAGCTAAAACACTCTTGAGGCTGCAAGAGGCCAGTTAAGCAAGAGCAAAATTTCAAAGCAAGATCTGGAGAATATGAATACATCATAAAGGATCACATGGGGCAACTTCCAAGTCACACCCAGTGCCTTCTATACAAATAAGATACTGAATCATGACTACTTCTTCTCACCAAATCTCCAAAAGGTGACAGATATTGCTGAAACATTCCTCAGTCTGATGTCACACTCTTGATTTATTTCTCAGTTTTATTCATCCCTCAAGGAGGAAAAAAGTAATCAGAATACTTCCTTTTCACCATTAGCATGTTAGAAATATAAGAAATGCTGAAGAATCATCCTGTGGCATTGGGGTCAGTTCCATGGAAATGCCAAGGTGCCTGCCTTGTGTCTGCCACTTGGAGCAGAGTGTATTTTTAAGAAGCAGAGTTCCCTAGCAGGTTTACACTACATTAAATTTAAAATGCTATTAAACATTTAAATGGAGAGGTCAAGCAGACAGGTGGCCGTAGGATTTTGGAGTTAGGGGAGCAATCTAGGTTGAAGATGAAAATTTGGAAGACTTTAACACATAAATGGAACAGATATTGTCATCCTGAGTGAGAGTATGGAGAAGAGAAAAAGGAGCACATGCGAGGAAGGAGAGATTTTGCTTAAATCTTTTAAGTAAAGAGTCAGCAGACTATGATCTGTGGGTAAAAGGCCCTCTGCCTATTTTTGTTCAGTATTGAGCTAAGAATGGTTTTACATTTTTAAATGGTTAGGAAAAACTGATCCAAAGGAGAAGAGTATTTCATAACACATGAAGATTATATGAAATTCAAATTGATATTTAAAGTTCTATTGGAACACAGCCAAGCACATTTGTTTTCATATTGTCTATGATTGCCTTTGCACTACAATAGCAGAGTTGACTGGTTGCAACAGAGACCCACAACCTAAAATATTTACTATCTTGCTCTTTACAGACCAAGTTTGCTGGCTTGTGATGTCCTACGAGAACATGAGTCCTGGAACTGCTATGCCATTGCTGCCACTCTGAGGAAAATGAGTCTGAACATGAAAGGTGCAGGGAGGAGGTTGCTAAGATACTTGCTGAGAAAGGGAACCAGAGTGCAGAAGGACTGTGAAACCCCCAGATTGAATCAAACCTGAAGCCCACATTGCCATTGCACTTTTTAGTTAACAAATGAATAAACACCCTTTATTGTCTAATCATAGTTGGATAGATTTTCTGTTATGTAAAACCAAAAACATTTTAACTAACATAGTTATGAGATCCAGATGTAAATCATAGATCTTTTTGCTCTTAATATACCAGCTTGACCCAAATCTCCCATTTCAGAGCCTATAAAAGCCCAAGGTCATCTTCATGATTTCTACAAATTCCTGAAGATTTATTGCCTTAGTTCAGGCTGCTAAAGAGACTACCATAGATTGGGTGCCTTAAACAACAAGTAATTATTTCTCACAGTTCTGGAGATTGGGAAGTCCAAAATCAAGGTGCTGGCCAATTCAGTGACTGGTGAGAGTCCTCTTCCTGGTTTAAAGATGGCTGCCTTCCTTCTGTACTGGCACGCAGCAGAGAGAGTTAGTTTTCTGGTATCTTCTTCTAAGGGTATCAATTCATCATGAGGACTGCATCCTCAAGACCTCATCTAAACCTAATTACATGTCAGAGACCTCACTTCCAAATACCATCAAACTGGGGTCAGGATTTCAAAATATGATTTTGGAGGGGGACACAAAAATTCAGTCCATAGCATTCATGGTCATTGCTCCATGAATTCCATGTCCATGACACATGCTGTCTATTTTTCACCCATTCCACCTCATCACAATTTCCCAAACCTACACACATACTCAGAGCCTATCATTTTGTGAGTTGAGTAATTTTACTTAGGGCTTGTGGGATTATTAAAAGGGGTCACTTTAACTACCATACAACCTCCTCCTACTATCTCGTGGCTATTCATTCTGTTCTCCTCTCTTTACTCTCTTATTCCTCCATTTACAAAAAATAAAAAAAAATAAAAAGAAATTAATTCCTCTCTTTGTAGGATGAGCTTGCCTAGGACTATCTTAATTTGGGGACCATCCTGCTTTTTATACTGAAAGTTCTGTGTCCCAAAAAGCATCTTAGTCCTGGGCTAAGTGGCAAGATTGGTGACTCTATTTCCATGTCTCAAGTAAAGTCCTTTTATCTGCTTCTCTGAAGCATCCAAGCCAGCTCACATCTGTGACTCACAGAAACCACCTGCTCCAAAAGACAGAAACATCTTCCTAATCAAGGAAGTCTCCTTAAAGAGAATAAGTAACTGTACCAGATGTTTTGAAAATAATCATTTCTTATCATTAGATGCATGTATACTTAGGATTGTTATGTCATCTTAATCAATTGATGCTTTTAACATTATGAAATGCTTCATTTTACCTCTGGCAGCAATTCCTATCTTGAAATCTATCTTGATATTAATATACTTACACAGGATCTCTTATGTTCACTGTTTATATCCTTTAAGTTTCAATCTGTCAGTGTTTTTATTTAAAATGCACACAATATTTGACTTTTAACCAGAATTATGGGTCCATTTACAATTAGTGTAATTAATGATATGATTGAATGTAAGTCAAATACAAGTCATTGAGACTTTTAGGTCAGTCCATTATCTTTTGCCTACCATGTTTCTTTTTTTTTTAATAATAAATTTATTTTTTATTGTTGTTCAATTTGCCAACATACAGAATAACACCCAGTGCTCATCCTGTCAACTGCCCCCCCTCAGTGCCCGTCACCCATTCACTCCCACCCCCCGCCCTCCTCCCCTTCCACCACCCCTAGTTCGTTTCCCAGAGTTAGGACTCTTTATGTTCTGTCTCCCTTTCTGATATTTCTTACCCATTTCTTCTCTCTTCCCTTCTATTCCCATCCACTATTATTTATATTCCCCAAATGAACGAGACCATATAATGTTTGTCCTTCTCCAATTGACTTACTTCACTCAGCATAATACCCTCCAGTTCCATCCACGTTGAAGCAAATGGTGGGTATTTGTCATTTCTAATGGCTGAGTAATATTCCATTGTATACATAAACCACATCTTCTTTATCCATTCATCTTTCGTTGGACACTGAGGCTCCTTCCACAGTTTGGCTATTGTGGACATTGCTGCTTTAATAAACATTGGGGTGCAGGTGTCCTGGCGTTTCATTGCATCTGCATCTTTGGGGTAAATCCCTAGCAGTGCAATTGCTGGGTTGTAGGGCAGGTCTATTTTTAACTCTTTCAGGAACCTCCACACAGTTTTTCAGAGTGGCTGCACCAGTTCACATTCCCACCAACAGTGTAAGAGGGTTCCCTTTTCTCCGCATCCTCTGCAACATTTGTGGTTTCCTGCCTTGTTAATTTTCCCCATTCTCACTGGTGTGAGGTGGTATCTCATTGTGGTTTTGATTTGTATTTCCCTGATGGCAAGTGATGCAGAGCATTTTCTCATGTGTGTGTTGGCCATGTCTATGTCTTTCTCTGTGAGATTTCTCTTCATGTCTTTTGCCCATTTCATGATTGGATTGTTTGTTTCTTTGGTGTTGAGTTTAATAAGTTCTTTATAGATCTTGGAAACTAGCCCTTTATCTGATATGTCATTTGCAAATATCTTCTCCCATTCTGTAGGTTGTCTTTGAGTTTTGTTGACTGTATCCTTTGCTGTGCAAAAGCTTCTTATCTTGATGAAGTCCCAATAGTTCATTTTTGCTTTTGTTTCTTTTGCCTTCGTGGATGTATCTTGCAAGAAGTTACTGTGGCTGAGTTCAAAAAGGGTGTTGCCTGTGTTCTCCTCTAGATTTTGATGGAATCTTGTCTCACATTTAGATCTTTCATCCATTTTGAGTTTATCTTTGTGTATGGTGAAAGAGAGTGGTCTAGTTTCATTCTTCTGCATGTGGATGTCCAATTTTCCCAGCACCATTTATTGAAGAGACTGTCTTTCTTCCAGTGGATAGTCTTTTCTCCTTTATCGAATATTAGTTGACCATAAAGTTCAGGGTCCGCTTCTGGATTCTCTATTCGGTTCCACTGATCTATGTGTCTGTTTTTGTGCCAGTACCACACTGTCTTGATGACCACAGCTTTGTACTACAACCTGAAATCCGGCATTGTGATGCCTCCAGCTATGGTTCTCTTTTTTAAAATTCCCCTGGCTATTCGGGGTCTTTTCTGATTCCACACAAATCTTAAAATAATTTGTTCTAACTCTCTGAAGAAAGTCCATGGTGTTTTGATAGGGATTGCATTAAACGTGTAAATTGCCCTGGGTAACGTTGACATTTTCACAATATTAATTCTGCCAATCCATGAGCATGGAATATTTTTCCATCTCTTTGTGTCTTCCTCAATTTCTTTCAGAAGTGTTCTATAGTTTTGAGGGTATAGATCCTTTAACTCTTTGGTTAGGTTTATTCCTAGGTATCTTATGCTTTTGGGTGCAATTGTAAAAGGGATTGACTCCTTAATTTCTCTTTCTTCAGTCTCATTGTTAGTGTATAGAAATGCCACTGATTTCTGGGCATTGATTTTGTATCCTGCCACGCTGCCAAATTGCTGTATGAGTTCTAGCAATCTTGGGGTGGAGGCTTTTGGGTTTTCTATGTAGAGTATCATGTCATCTGCGAAGAAGGAGAGTTTGACTTCTTCTTTGCTGATTTGAATGCCTTTAATGTCTTTTTGTTGTCTGATGGCTGAGGCTAGGACTTCCAGTACTATGTTGAATAGCAGTGGTGAGAGTGGACATCCCTGTCTTGTTCCTCCTGATCTTAGGGGAAAGGCTCCCAGTGCTTCCCCATTGAGAATGATATTTGCTGTGGGCTTTTCATAGATGGCTTTTAAGATGTTGAGGAATGTTCCCTCTATCCCTACACTCTGAAGAGTTTTGATCCGGAATGGATGCTGTATTTTGTCCAATGCTTTCTCTGCATCTAATGAGAGGATCATATGGTTCTCGGTTTTTCTCTTGCTGATATGATGAATCACATTGATTGTTTTATGAGTGTTGAACCAGCCTTGTGTCCTGGGGATAAATCCTACTTGGTCATGGTGAATAATTTTCTTAATGTACTGTTGGATCCTATTGGCTAGTATCTTGTTGAGAATTTTTGCATCCATGTTCATCAGGGATATTGGTCTGTAATTCTCCTTTTTGGTGGGTCTTTGGTTTTGGAATTAAGGTGATGCTGGCCTCATAGAACGAATTTGGAAGTACTCCATCTCTTTCTATCTTTCCAAACAGCTTTAGTAGAATAGGTATGGTTTCTTCTTTAAACGTTTGATAGAATTCCCCAGGGAAGCCATCTGGCCCTGGACTTTTGAGTCTTGAGAGGTTTTTGATGACTGCTTCAATTTCCTCCCTGGTTATTGGCCTGTTCAGGTTTTCTATTTCTTCCTGTTCCAGTTTTGGAAGTTTGTGGCTTTCCAGAAATGTGTCTATTTCTTCTAGATTGCCTAATTTATTGGTGTATAGCTGTTCATAATATGTTTTTAAAATCGTTTGTATTTCCTTGGTGTTGGTAGTGATCTCTCCTTTCTCAGTCATGATTTTATTAATTTGAGTCTTCTCTCCCTTCTTTTTAATAAGGCTGGCTAATGGTTTATCTATCTTATTAATTCTTTCAAAGAACCAACTCCTGGTTCTGTTGATCTGTTCCACAGTTCTTCTGGTCTCAATTTCGTTGAATTCTTCTCGAATCTTTATTAACTCTCTTCTTCTGCTGGGTGTAGGATCTATTTGCTGTTTTTTCTCTAGCTCCTTTAGGTGTAAGGTTAGCTTTTGTATTTGAGTTCTTTCCAGTTTTTGGATGGATGCTTGTATTGCGATGTATTTCCCCCTCAGGACTGCTTTTGCTGCATCCCAAAGATTTTGAACAGTTGTATGTTCATTCTCATTAGTTTCCATGAATCTTTTTAATTCTTCCTTAATTTCCTGGTTGACCCTTTCATGTTTTAGCAGGATGGTCCTTAACCTCCACGTGTTGAGGTCCTTCCAAAATTCTTGTTGTGATTTAGTTCTAATTTCAAGGCTTTATGGTCTGAGAATATGCAGGGGACGATCCCAATCTTTTGGTATCGGTTCAGACCCGATTTGTGACCCAATATGTGGTCTATTCTGGAGAAAGTTCCATGTGCACTGGAGAAGAATGTGTATTCAGTTGAGTTTGGATGTGAAGTTCTGTAGATATCTGTGAAATCCATCTGCTCCAGTGTATCATTTAAAGCTCTCATTTCTTTGGAGATGTTGTGTTTAGAAGGCCTATTGAGTGTATAAAGCGCTAGATTGAAGTCACCAAATATAAGTGTATTATTATCTAAGTATGTCTTAACATACTAAGATTAATTGGGTATTAATTGATTAATATATTTGGCAACTCCCACATTCAGGGCATATATACTGAGGCTTGTTAAGTCCTCTTGTTGGATAGATCCTTTAAGTATGATATAGTGTCCCTCTTCATCTCTCACTACAGTCTTCGGGGTAAATTTTAGTTTATCTGATATGAGGATGGCTACCCCTGCTTTCTTTTGAGGACCATTCGAATGGTAAATGGTTCTCCAACCTTTTATTTTCAGGCTGTAGGTGTCCTTCTGTATAAAATGAGTCTCTTGTAGGCAGCAAATAGATGGGTCCTGCTTTTTTATCCAGTCTGAAACCCTGCGCCTTTCAGTGGGGTCATTAAGCCCATTCACGTTCAGAATTACTATTGAAAGATATGAGTTTAGTGTCATCATGATATCTATTCAGTCCTTCTTTTTGTGGATTGTTCCACTGAACTTCTTCTTAAAGGGGAATTTTAAGAGTCCCTCTTAAAATTTCTTGCAGAGCTGGTTTGGAGGTCACATATTCTTTCAGTTCCTGCCTGTCTTGGAAGCTCTTTATCTCTCCTTCCATTTTGAATGAAAGCCTTGCTGGATAAAGTATTCTTGGTTGCATGTTCTTCTCATTTAGGACCCTGAATATATCCTGCCAGCCCTTTCTGGCCTAACAGGTCTCTGTGGAGAGGTCTGCTGTTACCCCAATACTCCTCCCCATAAAAGTCAGGGATTTCTTGTCTCTTGCTGCTTTAAGGATCTTCTCTTTATCTTTGGAATTTGCAAGCTTCACTATTAAATGTCGAGGGGTTGAACGGTTTTTATTGATTTTATGGGGGGATCTCTCTATTTCCTGGATCTGAATGCCTTTCCCTTCCCAGATTAGGAAAGTTTTCAGCTATGATTTGTTCAAATACGTATTGTGGACCTCTGTCCCTTACGGTGCCCTCGGGAACCCCAATTAAACAGGTTTTTCTTCCTCAGGCTGTCATTTATTTCCCTTAATCTATCCTCATGGTCTTTTAATTGTTTGTCTCTTTTTTCCTCAGTTTCCCTCTTTGCCATCAACTTGTCTTCTATGTCACTCACTTGTTCTTCCACCTCGTTAACCCTCGTCGTTAGGACTTCTAGTTTGGATTGCATCTCATTCAATTGATTTTTAATTTCTGCCTGATTCGGTCTAAATTCTGCAGTCATGAAGTGTCTTGCGTCCTTTATGCTTTTTTTTAGAGCCACCTGTAGCTGTATAATAGTGCTTCTGAATTGGCTTTCTGACATTGAATTGTAATCCAAATTTTGTAACTCTGTGGGAGAGAGGACTGTTTCTGATTCCTTCTTTTGAGGTGAGGTTTTCCTTCTAGTCATTTTGTTCAGTGCAGAATGGCCAAAAACAAGTTGTATTGGGAAAAGAAGAAAAAGAGAGGAGAGAAAAAAGGAAAGAAAAGAAAAGAAAAAAAAGGAAGAAAAAAGAAAAAAAGAGAAGAAAAAGAGAAAGAAAAAGAAAGAAAGGAAAAAGAAAAGAGTGGGTAAGCAAACAAAAATCAAAAAAGCAAAAAAAAATAAAAAAAAAATAAAAAAAGAAAGAAAGAAAAAAAGAAAACACGGGGGAGTATCTTCTGATTCTGTATACTTTAAGTCCCTTGACTTCCCCTGGAACTTGTCCTTGTAGCTGGTCTTCTGGGGGAGGGGCCTGTTGTGCTGATTTTCCGGTGTCAGCACTTGGGGGAGCTGCTCTGCCCCCTGCCTGGTGCAGGGCTCAGTGACTAATGTTTATCCTGTTTATCCGGTGAGGCCACTGTGAGGGTCAGTGGGGGTTGTTTACACCAGTGAGGCCCCAGGAGGAACAAACGCAGTGGCGGGGCCAGCTCTGGAGCCCTGGAGTCAGCTCCTGCAGTAACTCCAGAGCTCTCCACCTGCAGGGCTTGGAGGCTCCGGGGCGGGGCCGCTGATCTGCTCAGCTCGGGCAGGAGCGTCCTTGCTGTCCTGGGCCCTCCGGGCCTCTGCCTGTCCCGGGGAGAGGCCGGATCCTGGGTTGTGTCCCTGGCGCCCTGTGCTCCCGGGCCTGCGCTGTTGGATTCGCTCTCCGGCCCTGCAGCCCCCTCCGCGGAGCCGCCGACCGAGCCCCTACGAGCTGCTCCCGGAGCCGTGCAGCCCCCTCCACACGGAGCCTCTTCCTCTGCCCGAGCCCCTCCTGAGCTGCTCCAGGTCCCGCCGTGCGCTGCAGCCCTTAGGGAGCTCGGCACACTCTCCCTGGGGCACAGGTCCCTGTTAGTGTCCCAGGGAGCCTGAGGGCATCCCCGCCCTCCTGGGTCCTGCTCCAACTCCCTGCGAGCCCCTTTCCGCCCGGGAAGGTTGGTGCAGCTCCTGCTTCTCCGGGACGGGGCTCTTCTGTCCTGGGGACACTCGCCCCGGCCTCAGCCCGACTCCTCGTGGGGCCCCTCCCCCTTGGAGGCCTTTTGTTTCTTTATTTCTACACACCCCTCCCTCTTCCTACCTTGATGGAAGCGCGAACTCTTCTCACTGTAGCGTTCCAGCTGTTCTCTCTTTAAATCTCAGGCCGAATTCGTAGATTTTCAGGATGATTTGAAGGTTATCTAGGTAATTTGGTGGGGACAGGTGACCTGGGGACCCTACTCTTCCGCCTTCTTGCCCTTCCTCCACCTTCCATGTTTCTGATGAGACATTCGTCTACTCTTACCATTGTTCTATTCTTAATATGCTACACCTTTTTTCTTCTAGGTGGCTTTATATTTTTTTCCTGTCTGTGGTTTTCAGAAGTTTGAATATGATTTGCTTGGGTATGGGTTCTTATTTAAAAGGCAGAAATCATTTCTGTGAGCCAAAGATGTGGACTGGCTTTGATGCTTGCCATTTCACAAATTTAGTCTATTTTTTCTTCCATGGTACCTGATTTGATATTAAGTTGATCTGACAGGGCAGCCCAGGTGGCTCAGCGGTTTAGCGCCGCCTTTGGCCCAGGGCCTGATCCTGGAGACCTGGGATCAAGTCGGTCGTCAGGCTTCCTGCGTGGGGCCTGCTTCTCCCTCTGCCTGTGTCTCTGCCTCTGTGTGTGTGTGTGTGTCTCTCTCATGAAAAAATAAAATCTTAAAAAAAAAAAGTTCATGTTATGAATTTTTTTTTATTTCAGAGATTATAGTTTTAAGTTCTGGGATTCCCATTTGATTCTTTTCTATACTTTATATATCTTTCTTGATATTCCTCATCTCTTTACCTATTATATCAATCTTCCTAATAGAGTCCTTTACATGTGTAACATAGTTATTTTAAAGTCTTCATCTTCAATTTCTAACATCTGGGACTTTAATAGATCTGTTTTGCTATCTTTCTCCTTGATTGTGGGCACATTTTCCTGCTTCTTTGTATAAATACAGTAATTTTAAAATTATATACTGCACATTGTGGACAATATATTGTAGATGACACATTATCTTCCTTTGAAGAATATTGAGTTTTGTTCTAGGAGACCATTAAACTACTGACAAATCACTTTCATCTTGTGGAGGATTGGATGAAATTGTTGTTTTGCCCTGAGGCCTGAGTTGTCATTCTTAGTCCTGGGATTCACATTCTTAAGGCATGGCCCTCTTAGGGTTTCAATGAAAAGTACAAAGAATTTAAGTCTCTTTTACTTGGCTGGTCTTGAATTCCAAAACTTGTCTCTCTAGCACCAGGCACCCACTGAAATCTCTGCTCAGCTCTTCAAACCTTCCAGGTCTTACTTTCCACTGAATTCTTTGGGATACGATTATATGCAAGTGCAGCCAACAATTTGAGGGGAATTTGTGCAGATTTTGGGGCTTCCCACTCTGTCGCCCAACTTTTTGAAATATCTTTCCTTAACTTCTAACTATTCTGACAACGCCACACTCTGCCTTGCAAATCCTCAGTCCCATCCATCTGCTTCTTCCTGACTGAGCTCTATCCCTCATCTACTTTACAAGATGAGGAGTGCCCTCCAGGAAAAAGCTATTCAAATGTGGCTCTTGGGGTGCCTGGGTGGTTCAGTCAGTTAAGCATCTAACTCTTAATCTGGCTCTTATCATGATCTTAGGGTGGTGAGATTGAGCCCTGCATAGGGCTCAGCATTCAGCAGGGAGTCTGAGATTCCCTCTCTCCCTCTGTCCCTCCTCCCTGCACTCTACTATGCTCTCTTCTTCTAAAACAAATAAATAAATCTTTTAATAAATAAATAAATGTCTATCTTACATAGCTTTTTTCCCCTTTATTTTAAGGATCACATCCCCCTCAATTTCTGTATATTTTCTCCAGGGCTTCAAATAGTTATTTGAATTCTGATTTTTTTTTAATTCTTTTTAATTTTTATTTATTTATGATAGTCATAGAGAGAGAAAGGGAGAGGCAGAGACATAGGCAGAGGGAGAAGCAGGCTCCATGCAGGGAGCCTGATGTGGGACTCGATCCTGGGTCTCCAGGATCACGCCCCGGGCCAAAGGCAGGCGCCAAACCGCTGCGCCACCCAGGGATCCCTGAATTCTGATTTTATAATTATTTACACTTCTTTTTAGTCCAAAGTTCAAAATTGTTATGACTAAATGATAGCTCAATGAATGCTACTCTGCTAATAACTAGAAGTTAATACCTCCTGTTATAAATAAATAAATAAATAAATAAATAAATAAATAAATAAATAAATTTATTCTCTTGTCTTTCTAGGCAAAATTGAACTTTCCTGATAGGTGCATGTAATGATATAAGATATAATTAAAGTGAGAGCTAACTGCACTGTGGGCCTGCTAGCCACTGTTACAAGTGCTTTATCCGTTCCTGACTTATAGATGAGAAAGCTGAAGTGCAGAGAGGTGAAGAAACTTACTCTAGTTTATGTGGCTGGTCAGTAGGAAAGCCAGGACTCCAGTCCACATGGCCCATTGTCATCATTGGCTATCTTAGCCACTGCATGGTGTTGCTATTTAAGTGTGGGTTGCCTTTCCTTGATGGAGACAGTTTAGAGGGGATTTAAGCTTGCAGCAGAGAAGGACTGAACTGAATAAACTTTATGTTTCTTTAAAATCAATGAATCTGTTTACTATAAAAATTATAATCTTCAATCAACCAAAAATATTTTCACATTAGAAAAATTATTTTCCTTCAGTCAGAAATCCAGAAAATGTACACACAAAATGGTATTTCCATGTATACTCAGCTCCCACAGAATTGTTTCTCTTTTCTCTACTTTAGAATCTGACTTACAGCACCTCGAGCAAACTATATATTGTGGTTTTTGCCTGAACTTCCTGCCGCAGTGCTGGTTATATATTGCGTTCATTTCTGAATGTGGTGTTGAGTTTGATAAACCAACTTACTTCAAGCAATTCAAATCAACAACCTTTCAAGTTTTGAAAAAACAGCCATTTTGGTGTGTTTTTCCATGCCACCCCAAACACATTTGGAAAGTAATTTTAACCAGTAAAATTTCTCTAAGAGTAAAAGCCACATTTAGGTTTTTTTTCTGAAACTGTTTCTAAAATCAATAAAAATATCCCTTTTCCTGATACCTGTCCCATGCTACATGCCTCCCACATTGTTTTAAGCTGATTTATCGGAAGTGGATATTGTTTTGCAAAAAAACAAACAAGCAAAATAAATGAAAAATTCTTGAAAAAAATTCTGCAAAATACAACCCCTTGGAAGTCTATGATCTTAAAGATGATCTATGAAATGGGCTGCATTTCACTTCAGGCTGCCCTTGAAGAAACAGTTCATTTAGAATATATTCTCATAAGGCCCCCGAGGAAAAAACTGTTCTCCAGAATTAGTACTGGGAGTACCAGTGCTTCTACATACATGGTCTGTTTTCACCTCACAACACCGTTGATCTTGTAGTGTGCTGCACTTGCTTGTCAACACACACTGCCGGAGAGCATGCCGCCCCATCTGTGGCTGGCCCCTAGTGACTGTAAAGGTTGTAATACCATCTTTTTTTTTTTTTTTTCAAGAAATTAATTCAACTCCTGTCTCCAGCATAAGGGAGATGACAGTTGGGTCCTACCTTTGTTTCCTTTGCCTCATTTTTCTTAGCTGGCTTTAACTAATATTAGCTTTGTATTGAATGCACACTTGTAAGCTCTCTTCCATCCTTTTTGAGCAGGTCTGACTATAACTGACTAAATTATCAGGATTTGATGACCATAGTTTTAAAAACAAGAACCACTGAACTGTAAATGAAAGTCGAGAGAGGCAGATGAAAACCTGAAAACAATGTCATGAGTTATATGAAAAGAGTTAATAGCCTGGACATCGAAAGATCTTGGAAATCAACAATAACAACAGCAACAAAATAGATGGACATACAGGTAAAGGTCTTGAAGAGGCATGAAAATAGTAAAACATGTGATGAGCCCATGACAAATATAAGAACCATTCAACTTCAGTTGTGGTCAAAGAAACATGAATCAAAATTTAATGAGAAACTTCCATTAAAAATGGGGAAATAAATTCATTGGTTCCTTGAAATCCACCTACCTTGCTCCCTGACCTTGCTTGAGATAGGCAAATTTGCCTATCTGCCCAGTAAAATAGAGTGGGTCTGGTGTGAGCAAGGGCATGGTACGTGAAGGCACGAGGGGGCAGCACTAAAGACAGGTCCAAGGCAGAGGAGACACCAAGGCTGAATCTAGAATGAAGAGCTGGTATCATTAGATGTTATTCTTTTTTGAAGGAAGGGAATCGTGGCATTTTTTGTGGCTGCTCTCTGGCACATAGTGGGCACTTGATAAATGTTTTCTAACTGAAAAGAGTGAGAAAGGACATTCTTGCCAAAAAGCAAAGGCACAAAGTAATGAATAAAATCCATCAAATGAACAATGTGTGCTTGAACAAATGAGCTAAGTTTTTCAGGGAAATACTAGTCTATCTACGAAGGAAATTTAAATGACCAGCCTCCAAAGGACAAAATGAAGATTTGATATATTTTTTCCTTCCTATGGATCATTACCAAATACTTCACTATGAGGAAGTAGAGCTCTAGACAATACTTTTGGATCTAATGACATCCTGATTTTTCTAACCATCTCATCCAGACCACCAGGTCTAAACACTCCCAATTCAGGCATTTTCCCAACCAGTATGCTCTGGAAAGGTGTCTGTGCTGCACCTTAGGAAATATGGATAGTTGCCTCAAATCTCAATACTTTAAACTCTAAGATTGTGTTTTTCTGGCTACTAAGGAAGACAATTAGATATGCTGTAGGACATGTATTTAAATGTTAACATTGTTGAACAGCAGTGGATTTCTGGGTAACTTTTATTTTCTACTTTGTACCTTTTAATATTTCAAAAATTCTCAATATTAGTTCTGAAATGTTTTTGTAATGATGAGAAGTCAGTTCAAGTTATTCTTGTGACTCTTGCAGGGAATAATTAAATTAGGACAGTTGTGAAACTCATGGAAAATCTTCAAATTATTTAGAAATGTCCTGAGTTTTCTTTCACATTGTGGACAGTTTCAAGGGAGGGTTCAAGGTGATTTGCACTTTGGCAGAATGTGTTTTTTAGACCTGTTCTATTCTGTTATTAAATACAAAATGTATAAATGTTATTAAAAATACCAAACAGGACCAAAGGCAATTTATTAGCAATTAATTTTGTGTTATTTCCAAGGCTCCAGTTGAAAATGTCCTTGTTGTAATAAAATTCCTATGCCTCTTAACCCAGCATTTTAACTAATGAATTTAATTGTGAAGAAAACTGCTGTCACTAAAGCTTTCCTCTTAATCATGCCTCTATTTATGACCAAAAAAATATGTTGCTATGGAAATTTTAGTGTCAGACTTGCATCTCATAAAGCTCTACTGAAGTGTAAAGCAAAAATAGGAAACGAGTCTCAGTAAAGAAAAACTTCTTAATATATTTTTAAAAGCATTGAAATTATGGATAGTAGATGGATTTTACAAATGAACCTCATTTTGCATAACAAGTCATGTATAAAGTTCTGCATATATTCCAATTTTAGGAAAATCAAATAATTTAAAGTGTAACTAGGGAACTTACCGTTGACAGACACTGCTCAAGGAATCTGCCTCAATTTAATTAAGCATATATTGAGGCCCTACTATCTTAAGAAACAATATTTTCATAGATTGAATTTTCCAAAATGAGCATGTATATAACTTGACATTAGTTTCAAAATGATTTTTAGTTGTCATTAAAACCCTAAATTATAGAACCAGATGTGAACTACAGCTATATAATGAGACCAGAGTCACAACTCACATTTAATAGCTATTTACCCATAGGTGAGTCAATAACCACATAAAGCACGCTGGCCAACAAGATAAAGAAGGTAGACGATGTACTGGCTTTTAGCTTATGAAATACCTCGCATGTGCAAAAAGTGGAGACCAATATAACAAGACCCCAACTTAAAAAAGACAATTTTACAAGTACAAATGAAACTTCTTGCCTTCTTACTAGATCTCATTCCCCCTTCTTTATCCAAGAGGTGACTCCAAACCTAAATGTTGGGTTGCCCGTGAACCTGCACTGAGAAACATAGTACTTACTTACACAACTACAAATACTCTGTATTATGTCATTTTGCCTTTTATTTTTTTAAATTTTTTTTCCTTCTTTTGCCTCAAAAAGTGACATTTATTCAAAGAAAAAAATAGGAAAAAAAGTGACAAGATGTCCATCCCTTGGCTCCTTTTCCTCCCCCCTCCTGCTCTTCTTCTGCCCCCCAGACCGAGGCCCGGGTCAGGCTAGGTAGTGGACCACCCTTCAGATGAGGTCAGCAACATTGAGGGGCATTTCCTCAATGGAGGTGTTGTAGAAGGTCTCGATGTCTCAAAGAGTCCTCTTGTCTTCTTCTGTCACCGTGTTAATAGCCACACCCTTACAGCTGAATCGTCCACCACGACCGATTCTGTGGATATAGTTTTCGCTGTTGGTAGGAAGGTCATAGTTGGTGACTAGAGACACCTGCTGCACCTCGATGCCTCTGACCAGCAAGTCAGTGGTAATCAGTGCTCTGCTAGAGCCCGAGCAGAACTCCCTCATGATAACATCTCGCTCCTTCTGGTCCATGTCTCCATGTATGGCAGACACGGTGAAGTCTTGGGTGTGCATCTTCTCGGTGAGCCAATCCACCTTCCTTCGGGTGTTGATGAAGATGACTGCCTGCGTGATGGTCAGAGTCTCGTACAAGTCACACAGCGTGTCCAGCTTCCACTCCTCTCGCTCCACGTTGATGTAGAACTGGCGGATGCCCTTGAGGGTCAACTCCTCTTTCTTGACCAGAATCTGAATGGGGTCCTTCATGAACTTCTCGGTCACCTCAAGCACATCAGAAGGCATCGTGGCAGACAGCAAAACCACCTGGGTGTTGCTGTTGAGTTTTTGGAATGTGTCATAGATCTGCTCCTTGAATCCATGGCTTAACATCTCATCAGCTTCATCCAGTACAAACATCTTGATGTATTTGGGAGACAGGTATCTCCGGTTCAGCATGTCAAACACATGACCCGGGGTGCCCACGATGATATGGGGAGACTCCATCTGAAGCTTCTGCACCTCAGCATGTACGTTGGTCCCCCCAATGCAGGCATGGCAGGAAGCACCCATGTAATCTCCTAATGACTACCTTCTGTATCTGCTGAGCCAACTCCCTAGTGGGTGCCAGGACGAAGGCCTGTGTAGCCTTTAGATCCAATTCAATTTGTTGCAGAATTGATATGGCAAAGTGGCTGTTTTCCCAGTCCCAGATTGGGCTTGAGCGATCACATCATAACCCTTGATACAAGGAAGACCGGCTCGCTGCTGGATGGCAGAAGGCTTCTTGAAACCATAGGCATAGATGCCACAGAGAAGGGACTCAGAGAGGTTCATGTCATCAAAGCTGTCAACAATCTCATTCAGTTACTATCGATGACGCCTTTGAGCTCCATCCCATCAGGGCCATTGTCTCTGGATCGGGAATCCTGACTCGCAGACATGATCCTTAGAAAACTCTTTTGCCTGTTTTAAAAACTTTTATATGAATGATGTGTTCATATGTTTTCTGCAACACTTCACTTTTCTCTTTTGCTCAACCTACTTTTGAAGTGCATCCAGATACATATGTCTCTTTAATTCATTTACAACTATTGTGCAGTAGTGTGTTACACATTCATTTCTTTTCTTTTCTTTCTTTCTTTCTTTCTCTTTCTTTCTTTCTTTCTTTTTCTTTCTTTCTTTCTTTCTTCTTCTTTTTTTTTTTAAAGAGACACAGAGAGAAGGAGAGAGAGAGAGACATAGGCAGAGGGAGAAGCAGGCTCCACACAGGGAGCCTGATGTGGGATTCAATCCCGGGACTCCAGGATCACACCCTGGGCCAAAGGCAGGGGCTAAACCGCTGAGCCCCCCAGGGATCCCTACACATTCATTTCTAATTCCTGTGTACTGTTGTGCTGTATGACTACACCGCTATTGATCTATTCTCCACCTGAGGAATACCAGGTAGATTTGGTTTTCTGTGTTTTTGTTTTTTTGCTATTGTAATCAAGGCATCAGTGAACATTTTTGCACGAATTTCCTTGGGTGTGTGGGCAAAGCTTCTTTGGGGGGATATACCGCCAACGTCTCAAGTGTGGGAAAACAAGAAAAGGCGGTTAAACAGTGGACTTCCTGGTCCACTGTATTCTTCCCTAATCCACAGTTAAGGGCTTGTCCAATCCTGTGCACACATAGGTAATTTTCAACTACTAAAATTTATGTTTCCATAGGTGGAAGATACCCTGGACGACATTATACATATTTCACCGTGGTTTCCAGACTTCATGGACAGCTTGTCCATTCCAAGATATGTTAACAAACAGTGAGGTACTCAGTCTCAAGCTAAATAAAACCCAAAGGAAGGGGGGCAGACTCACACACTTATGACACTTTACAGCTAAGGCTATCAGACTGCTTGTGAAAATACAACAACGCAAAACTCTGTGCTGAAGGGCACTATTAAGAGCCAAATGAGCAGGGCACCAGCAAGCACCCAAGGAGCCCTGGGACCTGGCTGCTCTGCCATTTGAATTAGGATGGAGAGATTTCATTTAAATGTGCAGAAGGAGAAGGAAGAGCAATACAGACTAGAGACAGAAACCAAGTTTCTAGCACTCTCCAGAAATGTGCCATTTTCCCCCTGCAATTCAATGAAGGAGAACAAGTCTGCTGGGATGGGCAATGTGTAAAGCGCCTACACGGGAAGTGAACCGAGACTACTGCATTTAAGCCTCTGAATAGCTGGCAGGTGGTCAATTTCTAAAGCAATTTCTTGGAGATTGATATGGAGAAAGATCTGGGAAGCTCTGGGATTTTATTACCCATCACTTAGCTGCTGGCACTGGCTCCTGTTCTCCGGCTCCTTGCTCGCCTCCCCTCTCTTTCGGCTTCCCTTTTCCCCCTTTCGGTTTGCGTCCTGTCACTCTCTGTTATAATTAAAATGGAAAACATTGCAGGTGTCTGCTATAAAGCATTTGCAGATATTGTATAGTACATGAAGAAATAAGCAGCTGCAAATTGTGTAATTTGGTCTTAAAAAAAAAACAAAAAAACAAAAAAAACAAAAAAAAAAAACACCCTGAAAGACATTCTGGAAATAAACACATCTTTCATCCTGGTAGGTTTGAATTTTCTTTTTGTTTGTACTTCAGCCCATTTGCTCATTATTTCCTCACCGCCTTGTATGGAAAGTAAAGTTTCAGCTTTAACTAGTGAGTGCTCCTCTTTTAGAGGAGATGGGGGAATTTCTGGAATCATGTCTTAAAATGGGGCAAGTGTGTCTGTAGGGTGTGGTGCAGCCTTAGGCAGTGTTTCTCTCAGTCAAAACAATGCCTAAGAATAACAGCAGCTGTAAGTTACTAAAAGTGGAGAAAAAAATAAACGTGTTGAAATATTTATTATCTGTGATAGTTGGAAGGGATCCACCATCCCCAAAGGAAACCAGTATACTGGCATGGATGACAATGGGGACACCCCAGTCCCCACTCCCACAGCCTTGTTTCCTTGGGGGCATCCGTTCAGGTCTGCAAGTCATTTAAAAAAAAAAAATCTGCTCCTAGGGTAGACAATAGGTGTTCCAGTTTTAGCTTGAGGCTCAGCTATGTCTTCCTTCTCCTTGACTTTCAAATTTCCTGGAGCAATGGAGTGGGTGTAAGAGCTGTGGAAGCCAGTGTAGCAATGAAGAGTTAAAATGCTCCAGTCAGATTTAAGTCTTGGCTCTACCTCTAGCTGTGATCATTGGGCAAATTATCTAATTGCCTTATGCTTTTGTTTCCTCATCAGTATTATGGGGTCAGTCATCCTATGGGAATCATGGTCAGGATTCTCATGAGGACAGGAGGAGATAACGCATAGGAGGCATATAATATCGTGTCTAGCATGGCAAATGCTCCAGAAAGGTTAGGCAGTAATGGTAGTGGTAGCAGTGGTGGAGGTGGTGGTGATACCTTCACTTCCCCTCCTTTTGGAGCCCCATAGTGCCATCTTGCCTGGGTCACATCCATCCATCCATCCATCCATCCAAGAAATGTTACAGACATGTGCCAGGCATTATTCTAGGGTCCTATAAATAGTGCATGCCTTTATATCCACTAATGTTTAAAATAAAGAAAAATGAAAAGCACCCATTTAGTAAAAATTTATTAGTGGAAGACATGAATATGCACTCCTTGGAAATTAACGTTAGGTTGAAGTGAATGGCCGTGGCTACTAGTGATGCTACACTTTCACTCCAGTATTAAATGTGTAGGTAATTTCTCGTGCCTTTTTTGCCCCGGTGGCTAAACTTGCCATAAGTTAAACTTTCCCTGTGAGAAACACAAAACCCCTGAAAGCATCCTCTCTCCCACGAGAGAAATTTATAAACTCTAGTGTCTGGCTGAAGGATTAGGAAGCCCTCACCACATAAGAGCCGCCACTATCCTAACGGCTTTTCTGCAAGACCTAAATTTTATTTCCTATGAAGGTATAGCCATCAGGCAATTTCCTTTTCTGAACTCAATGGAAAATATTTTGTTCTTTTTTCTTTCTCTGCAGCATAGTTTCCTACTGGCTTTGTCTCTATTTCTTCCTTTTCCATTGTATACTGCATACTTATCTTCTCTGAAAGTCATTCCATTATTTTTTTCATACATTCATTCATTTTCACTTAACATTTATTGAATGTCCACTAGTGTCAGGAGTTTGCCACTCCTCTCCTTAATCACCGGTAAAAGTACCCCATGATATGCTAAATCAAGCCTGAAGTCTTTTTTTTTTAAGATTTTTTTTTCATTTTCCCTTAACTATTCATGGGCCCGCATACATGAAGCATTTAGGTACAGCATTCTTTGATGCTAAATTAAATGGGTCAGAAATGCGTGATCCTCTTCCAACTTGGCAGGGAAATGATAACTCCTAGCAAAGGGCTATTACTACCTCAGGTATTGTGCTAAGCACCTTGTTACATCATCTCACCCTAATTCACACAGCAATCCTATTAATAGCCTCATTCTACAGGTGAGGAAATGAAGGCTTAAAGAATCTGTTTCTTTCTTACAGTTGCAGAACTCTGCAGTAGTGAAGTTACTGTTCAAACTCAGGTCTGCATAATTCCATTGTCTATGCTCTAAAATTTTATGCCATGTTGCCTCTCAGCAGCATAAAATATAAAAGGTCTTAAATTGCTACAGATTTCTTTCCAAGCCACATAGACAAACTCCCAACGTTGAACTGATCACATGTTGACGTTTAATCCAGAGTTCTTCACCCGTGGCACTACTGACACTTTGGGCCAGATAATCCCTGGTTGTTGGGGGCTCTTCTGGGCATTGTAGGATAGGGAGTGGCATCCCTGGCTTCTACCCACTGGAGGCCACTAGCACCCTCCTCCCAGGCATAGCAATCAAAAGTGCCTTCAGACATTGCCACTTGTCCCCTGGAGGCAAAATTATCCCCAGTTGAGAACCACTGTTTTAATCCATTCTTGATCTATGGACACATCTAAAGACAACCTCACATGTGAACTATACAAACATGGAAATAGTTGCACCTGCACACACATATTTTCTACGAACAATTCTGTAAGATGGTATTACAAAGCATTATCATTTAATTCAGATACAATGTAAGACATCACTCAAAGCTACAATTTTTGAGGAAATTTAGCTTCTGTAAGAAACAATTATATTTTGCTTGTTTTATAAGACAGTTCCAAAAATGTATTCAAACCAAGAAAAACAGTATCAATTAAATCCTTTATAAGGTTAATTAACACATAAAGAATGTTTAGGGAATAATTGACACCATCCAGTTGAAAAGGCTTCCTCCTGACACGATACAACCATTAGCAAGATCGAAAAGTCTCTCAAGATTGAATATAGATGGCAGCGAGATATCAAATGGAACCTGAGAAAAAGCAGAAAGTGTTCATGAAATGCATCATTTCAAACTGTTGGCTGAAGTGAAGTTCTCAAACCTACAAATACCAATTCCATATAACGATTTTATGTGAAAGATATTTAACTCTTGCCTAAGGTAAAATGCAAAGTTTCATTTCTCTGCGCTGCTGAAATGTCACACACTATCATTTTAGATCCTATTAAGATTCATAGATTAGCCTATAAAATAGCAGATATTTTAGAAATAGAGACTATTTGCATCTCTATAATCACTGTAGATGATTCTAAAGGTAGGACTTTGGCCCTCTTCCTAACAAAACGCTTTCCTCCATTAACAGGCTGCCCAGTTGACAAATGTCCCTGTCTTACTGGAGCTTAAGTCCTGCCACAGTGAAGCAAATTATGTTTGGCGCCTACTCTCTCTGAAAGAGGCGCGAGGTTACCTGGTGCAGCCGAAGACACCTGAACAGATATAAAAGACGGAAAATAAGAGCACTGGTTATTTCATTGAGAGAGAGGTGGGAAGGTGAGAATAATAAACAGGAAGGAACATTAACATTTCCTGGGGACCTATTCTATGCAGATCTAGATACTTTCGAAGATGAATGAGCAAATGTCTTGTAGAATGACCACAGCGGATTAGATCCTTGTGGGCCTAAATTCTGGCAAGAGATTAGAAGACAAGTTTTATTAATTTCTTGTCAAATTGTTAAACGAACTTTTTCTTCCTAAGGAAACACAGTGAAACTAAAAGTGGAGGCTGATTTTTATTTCCTTTTCTTCATTTCGTTGGATTAAAACACGACCAAAGCATTCCAGTGCCTTCTAAAACTTAAAATAATAAAGAGGCGAAACAATTAATAGTGTCTTCCTTCCTCACTTGATCCTGAGGTACTAGGTATTACCAGTTTGAGGAGTATCTTCCCAAAACTTTTAAAGTCCTTTCACAAATGTATTATTCATGTGGGTTTTTCTTTTCCCTTTTTGCTTTCCTTCGTTTCTTGAAATAGGATAACTGGATTTCCATTATTTGCTTTTTCAACTACCAATATGTAAGAGAAATCCCTCCTTAATCAATTCAGGGAGACAGAATAAACTACATGGAGTTTAAGAGTGTGCATTTTGGGGTAAGACTGTTTTGTTCAAATTCAGACTTCACCACATACCAGCTATGTGAGCTTGAGTAAAATACTTGATCTGTTTGAATTTTAATTCCGTCATCCATAAAATTAGAATATTGTTATTACAATTGCTATCACAATATATTGTTGTTACAAGATGGAATGAATTTAAATATATACTCAGATCGGTGCCTAGCATACAATGAACACACAACAAAGGCTACATGTTACTATCCTTGTCGAACACACTCTTTTTTATGGCTACAAAACAATACATGGGATGGTCGTATCCTATAAATCAACCACTCGCCAGAGAGGTCGTCTCTAGTTTTTGTACATTTGTTTATTCATATACATCCTTGGACATCGATGTTCCTATTTCTGGACCACTGATTCCCCACGATGGTTTAGTTTAGTCAAAGGGTGTTCACATTTCACATTTTAACATTTCTTGTCAGATTACTTTTCCGATACGATTATGGCAGTTAACACTTCAATCATAAATACAGAGGTATAGATAACCAATAAACCCAGATCTTTTTGTTGAAAAGATTGTTCTTTCCTCCCTGCACTGCAAAGTCACCTTTGACATAAACCATGGGACCCAATATGCCTGGATCTCTTTCTGGACACTATTTTGTTCCATCGGTCTATATCTATACCCTCTCCAATCCCCCACTGTTATTACAGCTCTTTCGTAAGACTTGACAACTAGAAATGTAATTCTATTTTTGTTCTTTTGTTCTTTTTTGTTTGTTTGTTCTTTTTTTAGATGGTTTTGGCTATTGCAGGTCCTTTGCATTTCTGTGTTAATTCCCTGATGCTACTGTAAATGATAGCTTTTCAAATATTTCATTCATAAATTTTTCCCGATATATAGAAATAAAGTTTACATTTACATTCGAAAGCATATAGCAAATTTGCTAAATTCACTTATTCATTCTAAGAGTTTATTTGAAGACTATTTTGGATTTTCTATGTCTATAAATAATAAGAATTTTACTCCTTCCTTTCTCATACTTCCACCTTTCTATGTTCTCCCTTTACTTCACTGGCTGAGAATCTTCAAGCTGTGTTAATTAGAAATGGTGAAGGAAGTCATAAACATATGATTAACTTTTTAATTCAGGGAAAAGGGAAAGGTTTATTTAATGAATGGCATTGTAAAAGTGCCTACTACTAAAATTCATTATTTTCTTTACTTATATCCTGTACTATCTTTGTTTAATTTATTCCTAGGCATTTTGTTATTATTGTGAATGTTTTAAAGTTTTAAAATTTTTGTTTAAAATGATTATTCTTGAGGTGCCTGGCTGGCTCAGATGGTGGAGAATGTGAATCTTGATCTCAAGGTTGTGAGTTTGAACCCACGTTGGATGTAGAGATTACTTAAAAATAAAATCTTTTTAAAAATGGTTATTCTTAGTAGAAACAAAGTTATTGATTTTTATATCAGCCACTTTATCAGATTCTCTTAATCAAAGAAGACATAGACATGGCCAACAAACACATGAAAAAATGCTCCGCATCACTGGCCATCAGGGAAATACAAATCAAAACCACAATGAGATACCACCTCACACCAGTGAGAATGGTGAAAATTAACAAGACAACAACAAATGTTGGAGAGGATGCAGAGAAAGGGGAACCCTCTTGCACTGTTGGTGGGAATGTGAACTGGTACAGCCACTCTGGAAAATTGTGTGGAGGTTCCTCAAAGAGTTAAAAATAGAATTGCCCTACAACCCAGCAGTTGCACTGCTGGGGATTTACCCCAAAGATACAGGTGCAGTGAAACGCCGGGACACCTGCACCCCAATGTTTATAGCAGTAATGTCCACAATAGCCAAACTGTGGAAGAAGCCTCAATGTCCATCAAAAGATGAAAGGATAAGGAAGGTGTGGTCTATGTATACAATGGAATACTACTCAGCCATTAGAAATGAGGAATACCCACCATTTGCTTCAACATGGATGGAACTGGAGGGTATTATGCTGAGTGAAATAAGTCAATTGGAAAAGAACAAACATTATATGGTCTCATTCATTTGGGGAATATAAAAATAGTGAAAGGGAATAAAGGGGAAAGGAGAGAAAATGAGTGAAAATACCAGTGAGGCTGACAGAACATGAGAGACTCCTAAATCTTGGAAACGAACAAGGGGTAGTGGAAGGGGAGGTGGGCGGGGGGTTGGGGTGATGGGGTGATGGGCACTGAGGGGGGGCACTTGATGGGATGAGCACTGGGTGATATGCTATATGTTGGCAAATAGAACTCCAATAAAAAAAATAAATAAATAAAATAGAAATCTAAGAAGAAAAAAAAGATTCTCTTAATCATTTTTAAACCCTTACATTTTCGTTTTCCAGTTATATCATTTACAAATAAATATAACTTCATTATTTGTTAGTATTTATGTTACATATGATTTTGTTCCCTTCCCTGATTGCAGTAGCTAAAAATCTGAAAGTAATATTGATTCCTAGAAGTGCTATGGAGTCCTGTTACTCCTAAAACTTCTACTTAAATTAGGAATAGGAGGAAACCACCTAAACATGTTCTGGGTAATTTATGAAATTTTATTTTATTAAACAGTAAAATTAAAAAGCCACTATCATCAAAAACATGGAGTTCAGTTTTTAAAAATGTTGAGTTAGGTGAAAATGAGAAATTTATCTCATAGTCAGAGTACACCAATGCTATAAACATTAAGAGAATCTGAATGTGCTTTAGGAAGTCAGAGTTATATCTTTTCCCCAGAGAGTTCAAGATTTTAAAACTTAGAATTTATAAGATCTCAAATAAAATGATACAGTTAAAAGGTAAAACATTTCCTGAGACATGTTTCTTGACTTGTATTTACTCAATCTTGATACCTGAACATTTAAAGTAAGCTCATATAATGTTTTATAATGTGAACACACCCATGAGGCTCAGAGACTTTTTTTAAAGATTTACTTATTTATTTGAGGGTGGGAAGAGGCAGAGGGAGAAGGAGAGAATCTCAAGCAGACTCTCCTTTGAGCAGAACCTGACAGGGGGCTTAATCTCACAACCCTGAGATCACGACCTGACCCAATATAGAGTTGGATGCTTAACCCATTGGGCTACCCAGGTGCCCCAGAGGTTCAGAGACTTTCAGTGACTCACCCAAACTCCCTAGGCTAGTACATATCATAGCCAGGATCTATACTCCTGGCTCCTCAGAACACGTTCCTAACCACTCTGCTGTACCGCCTCTCCGCCCCGCTGCCCAACTGTCCTTTGAGCTCCCTCCCACCGTGTGTGGCATTCGTGAAATACCCCTGTTCCCTGCAGCCTCTCCTTCTACTCCTACCTGACTGCAATCTCCTGCTCCTCCTGTGGGCTCCGTGGTGCTATTGACCCTTTTCCAGTTTTGGTATTTGGAAATTTTATGGAAGTTTCTAAGGCTTCCACAGGGAATTTCTCAAGTAAAGTCAAGCTTATGTGAAATTACTGAATTTCTTTTTTTTTCCTTTTGCCATTCAATAGAGACAGGATTGGTGATCATATAATTGTGGGGGAGCCTTTTATGTCTTTTGTAAGCAGCCTTGAATCTGAATTGTCTTGGATAAGGTACCAAGGAGTCCCGGTTCCTTTCCATGGATCAAGAAAGGCTTTGTGGAGAGAAAGGAAGAAAACCACCTGGCAGGTAAGCAGACTGTAAATTAGTTCAAACAGGCTATGCTTTAAAGGGCAATAGTAAAGAAATGGTGATAGTTCTGCCTGTCTGGAAAGGATAGAAGTTGGAAATAATAGGAGGAAGGGAAAAGAGGTAATCAAGTTGGGGCACGCTGAAGGGGTTCATTGCCAGGACTTGAGCTTGTCTGGGGGAGCTCTGAAAGTCACTGGACAGTTAAGGCTACTTGCCAATGCTATATTCTATAGGAGCTTCTGCATGAAAACTAGATTCTGTCCTAATGAAAGATTTTTGTTACTTCTGTTCTTTTGTTGCAATAACTTTCCTTGACTGAAAGAGAAGTCCTATAGTCTTCAAAGTATCTCTGGTTTTTCTCAATCCAGTGAGTTTTTGTTGAGCACCTACGTTGAGAACTCCCCTTGCTTCTCTCTCAGCACATTGCCAGTTGCCTTTTCAGTGATTCTAAGTGTTAATGACCAAGAAGGGAGAACACCAAATCCACTCCTAGTAATTGGTAAGTGGGTTATGAAAACCTGTGGGCATAGTGATATGGGTGGATTTAACTTTGTCTCCTTTCAAGAACTTTCAAACACAGAGAGTCAGAGCCATCAGGGGAAAAAAAGGTTTAAAAGCTTCAAGATAAGAAAACAAATGCTTTTTTCATCCAGCATTCTCACATATAAGTTTCTGTACCATGTTAGAGTTCTATCTCAATATATCCCCCGAGTTTTCGAAGTTAATAATTTATTGGATTTTTTTTTCAGACTGGGGAAAAACATTCATTCCAAAGTAGGAAGGATAATATGATACCAGCTTACTTAAGAATCAATATCATGAATGACTGGTGACCCATCCGATAAAAGTTCCAGATGAGAGGGAACTAGAGATCTTTGGTTTCACTTTACTTTATATGATTAAGAGAATCCCTTCACCAACAGTAACACATATTATCTCCCCAATATAACAAAAATAGCACCCAATACTTAAGAAGGTGAGAAGGGCTTGTATACAACCCTGCCAGGCCACAGGAAATTTCACATTTTGCTGAGAACAAGATTTTTTTTTTAGATTTTTATTTATTTATGATAGTCACACAGAGAGAGAGAGAGAGAGGCAGAGACACAGGCAGAGGGAGAAGCAGGCTCCATGCACCGGGAGCCCGATGTGGGACTCGATCCCAGGTCTCCAGGATCACGCCCTGGGCCAAAGGCAGGCGCCAAACCGCTGCGCCACCCAGGGATCCCTGCTGAGAACAAGATTATCTTTCTCATTCTAGTTTTGTGTTAATAAAACTTTAAATACGGGATCCCTGGGCGGCTCAGTGGTTTGGTTCCTGCCTTCGGCCCATGGCATGATCCTGGAGTCCCAGGATTGGGTCCCACATCGGGCTCTCTGCATGGAGCCTGCTTCTCCCTCTGCCTGTGTCTCTGCCTCTCTCTCTCTCTCTGTTTCTCATGAATAAATAAATAAAATCTTTTAAAAAAATAAAAAAAGAAAACTTTAAATATGACAGAAAAAAAGGCTCTTTTTAAAACATAATACGACATCAAAGGGTCATTTTGGTAAGAGTAGAAATCTTTTTAAATTAAATTTTAAAGAAATAACAGGATTATAAAGACATCTTGCAAGGAACAGGAAACTGAGAAACTAAAGATGGGATATGGGAGAGAAAGAATTTATACAGAGAATTGGTTCAAATCTTATACTATCTAAAAATAGGATTGATTTCTTCTTAAATCATCATTACCACCACTACTATTGTCACTGTCACTGTCCCGGCACTGAGCCTTGGCTGTGCATGGCATTTCCTTGAGCTCCTGAGCAGAGTTCACCTTTTAATAAAGGACACTTCTTGTTCAGACATGTTGTCCCACATGTGCAGGAAACCAAATGTTTCAGTCAGGCCAGAAACTGTTCGGCCTTGTCTCTCCTCTTGTATCTAAGCAGATGCCAAAAATGTTTTGAACAATAGCCTCTTTGCCTCTTATTGAAATACATGAAGAATGCCTCCAAAAGGGAAGATCGATTGAAGGAGACTACATCCACTGGGTGTATGTTTAAAAGTCAATTTTAGGATATGTTCATAGTTTCCAGTTGTGGTATGATAAAAAATAAGTAATTGATCTTTGTCCCAGCTTCCTGGCATAGAGCTCCTAAAAGAGTTTTCCTTTGTTTTTTTGTTTTTTTTCATTTGTATGCTAACAAGATGACTACGGCAGGGAAGGGGCCTAATAGCTTCAAGATGGAGCTGGTCACCGGGAAAGCCAGCCATGTGATTGGAGAGATAGAGTTTTCAGCCCTAGGCCCTGATCTCTGGGGAAAGAAAGGAGACTGGAGATTGAGTTTGACCACAGTGGCCAACCATTTAATAAATTGGACCCATGTAATAGAACCTTCATGGAAACCCCATAACCACAGAACTTCTTGGTTGGTGAACACAATGAAGTGCTGGGAGGGTGGAGCTCCCAGAGAGGGCATGGAAGCTCTGCCCCTCTCTCCAGCCCCCGTATCTTGCTTTCTGCATACATCTCTTCTATTTGACTGTTCCTTGGTTGTATCCTTTATAATAAAATAATTGCAAACAAAGCACTTTCCTGAGTTCTGTGATTTAGTCTAGTGAATTATCAGATCTGAAAGGATATCATGGGAACTCTCAAATCTGTAGTCTGCTGAGCAAAAGTGTGGATGGATTGCCTGGGTACTTCATTTGTAACTGGCACCTGAAGTGGATTACAGCTTTAATTCGTGTAGTCTGTGCTAACTCTAGGTAGTAGTGTTAGAATTGAATTGAATGGTTAGACACCCAGTTGGTGTCAGCAAATTGCAGAACTGGTTGGTGTCAGGAAAAACCACCTAACAGTCATATCTGGTATTATGTAAATTAGGGCCATGTTCAGCTGGTGAGTGTCTTTGGACCTTTGGGGCCTTCTCCTACACTCCCCTCCTCTGTGGCAGCTAGTCTGTGCACATTGCCCTTCGTTCTCCTCCCCAGGCCAAGTGGAGGCACTCCTCGATGAGAAATGATAGGGCCGGCAGTGATATCTCCATTATGGGAATATGCACTTTTTATAGGGAGTTATTTAAGAAAACAATCTTGTAATGCCAAAAGAGATCCTTGAGAAAAAAAAATAAAAGTTTAGGCTGTCCATATCAGGCTTGTTCTAACTGCTTAAGAGTCTAAGGCACACCAAAAAAGAATCTTTGAAATGTGACACCCTATGGTGCAGGAAGAGCAGCTGCTCTCTCCCTCTCTCTCCAGGAAAGTATTTTTCACCATACAGAGAACTAATAAAGGGTCTCAAACAGGGCAAATCCCTTTTAAAATATCAAAAGCTCTAATCAGAACAGAAGGATGAGTTATGCAACCAACAAGGAAGTACATGAGGCATAAAGGCAAGATGCAAGTTCATGGCCAGTGGTTCGGTGCTTCTAATCAGGGCTCTGGGGGAAGAGTTAAAGTTCCTTGGATAGAGGATTTCACGGAAATGCCTGTGTTCAATGTGTTATAAAACTGAACGCCTATTTCTCACTCTCTGTGCAGATGCAAAGTATAAATTCTGATACAGTATTTATATATGATTACATCATTTTACATCATTGCCTTTATTTGCAGAAGATAGTTTGAAAGCTTTACCAAGTCCTTGTTTTCCTACTCTGAAAAAAATATGTTTTCTAAGAGAGGAAGCCTGCATTTATGGATGATTGCAAATGGGCTGGAGTCTTTGTTTTACAGAGTTTATTTCATCTGTAAATTGACCGTTTACAAATGAAATGGAGGTCAAGAGAAAATGTGATTGAGCTATGAGGTCACATTGTAGAATGTAGTTTTATTTTATTTTATTTTTTTTTTATCTTTTTTTTTAATTTTTATTTATTTATGATAGTCACACAGAGAGAGAGAGAGAGGCAGAGACACAGGCAGAGGGAGAAGCAGGCTCCATGCACCGGGAGCCTGACGTGGGACTCGATCCCGGGTCTCCAGGATCATGCCCTGGGCCAAAGGCAGGCGCTAAACTGCTGCGCCACCCAGGGATCCCTAGAATGTAGTTTTAATCATGATTGGATGACATGCATATGATGTTTTCTCCTTACTTCTCTGTTGGAAAGTAAACTTCAAGCCAGAGTATGCTTCCGTTTTCCTTTGGCACTCTTCTAATTCCCATAAACAAGGATTAATTAAGCATCCATGTATTCATCACCAGTTAGGGATTTTATCTTTATTTTTTACCTCACTGCTGAGGTTCCGGTTCCTGGGAGACAGACTCTGAGATGAGACTTTGCTTCCAGGAAGCTTATTAGGAAATACTCTTGGGATCAACATTCATGAGAAAAGGAGAAGACAGCAGGATTAGCAGAGAGAAGATGGGCTGCAGGGCAGTCCTGAGGAAGGGCTCAGCCAACACCATGGAGTTCTGAAGCTGGGCTGACCCTTCAGAGATGCACTGATTTGTGGTAGGGAGGGGTCAGGTCTTTGCACCCCATATCAACCAGTATTTGGATGCAGACCTCCCCTGAGGAAGAGGCCATCTCTTTTCCCTGTGGGCAATTCCTGGAGAGGATTGAGAACTGAAAGCATCAGTCAGCACATTTCCCAGGGCTGGGAAAATGAGCTCTTCAGTCCTGAAGGGGAGATCTGGGTGGCTCAGTGAAGGGGCTGTGACAGGCACAAATATTTAATTCAATGGTCAACTGTAAAACCATTAAACAACTAGCAATATGACAAAATGCATACTAGTATATAACCAATATAAGCCAAAGGGAGATTTAAAGTAATAACTAAGTAGGTATTCTTATGCCAGATTTCCAAATGCTGCTTTTCTGGGTCATGGCAAAACAAGCTTAATATATTTTCAGTACAACTCCTATTAATCACTTTATTTGATTACCCCAAGGAACAGTCCCCATTTTGTAGTACAAGGAGAAGAACTGGGAAACAAAGAATAGGAGGAAGATTCAGAAACAGTCTTTTTTCCCTCAAATAATACCTTTCCATAAACTTAAATACAAAGAAGTTCAATAATTTCACCTAAGCTTGACTCTACTTGAGAAATTCCATATGGAAGCCCTAGAACCTTCCATAAAATTTCCAAAGTCAAAGCTGGAAAAGGGTTCCAAGTCCCACAGAGCCGGGGGGTGAGGGGTAGGAGACTGCAGTCAGGTGGGAGTAGGGGGAGAGGCTGCAGGGAGCAGGGGCTTTCTGTGGTTGCCACACATGGTGGGAGGGAGCTCGGAGGACAGTCAGGCAGTTGGGGGGGGGGGGAAGGGCAGCACAGCAGTGGTTAGGAACGTGTTCTGAGGTGTAGGTACTCTGACACTCCTTAGCTGAGGAAAGAACCTGGGCAAGTCACTTAAATTTCTCACATGCCATAAACAGATAATAACAGTATCCACCTTAACTAGAAACAGAAATCTAAAGTCACATGCTGACCTTTAGAATATATGTGTATATTAATGTCTGATTGCTGCTAACAAATTTATGACAAACTTAGTACCTTACTATAGATCTCCTCTCTTACAGTCCTGGACATAAGAAATCTGAATCCAGTGTCACTGTGCTAATATCAAGGTGTCAGCAGGGCTGGTTCTTTCTAGGCGTGGTAAGGGGGGAATCTGGTTGTTGTTTTTGTTTTTTGTTTTTTGTTTTTTTACTTTGGTAGCTTCTAGAGGCCACCTGTTTTCCTTGATTTGTAGCCTGCTCTGCTTCCATCATCATGTGCCTTCTCCTATTGTCAAATCTCCCTCAGCTTCCCTTTTATAAGATTGACTATATTTAGGGCCCACCTGGATAGGCCAGAATAATCTCCCCATCTCAACAACCTTAACTTAATCATATCTGCAAAGCCCTTTTTGTCATACAAGGTAAACGGTTCTGGGGATTAGGATGTGGATATATCTCTGCGGGAGCCATGATTCAGCCTACCACATGGGTGGTTAAATGATACGGTTGAGTTCACAAGAACATCATATTTATATCCTATCTCCTCAACAAAGTGCTGGTAGCTGGAGTTACTGAATTGTTTCTATTTAAAAATTCGTAGCATTATTTGCAACAACATGGATGGAGCTGGAGAGTACAATGCCAAGTGAAGTCAGAGAAAGACAAATACTGTATAATTTCACTCATATGTGGAATTTAAGAAACAAAACACTATGAACAAAAGGGAAAAAAGAGAAAGAGACAAACCAAGTAACAGACTCAACAACAGAGAACTGGTGGTCACCTGGGGGTCCTGAAGGGGAGGATGGATGAAATAGGTGATGGGGATTAAAAGTAAATTTATCATGATTAGCAGTGAATAATGTATAGAATTGTTCAATCACTGTATTGTAAACATGTTATCTATACTGGGATTAAAATTTAAAAGTAAATAAATAAATATTCATGGCATTGCTGTAAAATGCCTATTGTACCAGAAAGTATTAGTGTCCCCTAAAGTACATACTTGTTCCTCTACAATTCTCTATGTTCTTGCATATCAGGTTGAAGCCAATATGATATGAACAGAAATTATGACGGTCATTCCATGCTTGCTCTTGGAAATGGTCGCCCTAATTTATGGCCTAAGTGGAGACACTTTTTGAGACTATAAGGGAAGTATATTAAGCATCTCTCCGAATCAACGGGTATACATTATGAGTGCTGCAGGCAAACTCAGATGTGTGGTCGCCCTACTTGGAAACATCCAGTGCAGTCCTTCAGCTCTCCTCTTCTGCACTGGTGAGGCTGGAGGCCACAGCACAGCTACAAGGAGAAGGAGAGTTGTTCCACCTGTACTGGACTTTGCACAGGAAAGAAATGAACCTTTATTGCCCTGATATTTGGGGTCTGTGGTTGCAGCATAACCCAGCCCATCCTGTCTAAGGCACACAGGTGCTGGCACACTTGTCCTCTCCTATCATGGGGTGTGATGCCATCAAAGTGAGGGCTTAACTTCACTGAAAGGTAGAGCCTTTGGATCTCAGCAGCAAACTTGTAGGAAGAGATGCTTTAAGTGGGTACAGGATGCTGGGCTCCCTCCTGACTGGCTGTGTCCAGGCTGCCTGTGTGCTTTTGACCTGGGACATAGTCATAAAAACCCCAGAGTCTAAGTAATACTTGGCATTTCTTTTTTTTTTAAATACTACATTTATTTTTTATTGGTGTTCAATTTGCCAACATTAGGAATAACACCCAGTGAACACCCAGTGCTCATCCCATCAAGTGCCCCCCTCAGTGCTCATCACCCATTTACTCCCACCCCTCACCCTCCTCCCTTTCCACCACCCCTAGTTTGTTTCCCAGAGTTAGGAGTCTTCATGTTCTGTCTCCCTTTCTGATATTTCCTACCCATTTCTTCTCCCTTCCCTTCTATTCCCTTTCACTATTATTTATATTCCCCAAATGAATGAGAACATATAATGTTTGTCCTTCTCCAATTGACTTATTTCACTCAGCATAATACCCTCCAGTTCCATCCACGTTGAGAAAATGGTGGGTATTTGTCATTTCTAATGGCTGAGGAATATTCCATTGTATACATAAACCACATCTTTTTATCCATTCATCTTTCGATGGACACTGAGGCTCCTTTCAGTTTGGCTATTGTGGACATTGCTGCTGTAAACATTGGGGTGCAGGTGTCCCGGCGTTTCATTGCATCTGCATCTTTGGGGTAAATCCCCAGCAGTGCAATTGCTGGGTCGTAGGGCAGGTCTAAGAACAGGCCAATAACCAGGGAGGGAATTGAAGCAGTCATCAAAAACCTCCCAAGACACAAAAGTCCAGGGCCAGATGGCTTCCCAGGGGAATTCTATCAAATGTTTAAAGAAGAAACCATACCTATTCTACTAAAGCTGTTTGGAAAGATAGAAAGAGATGGAGTACTTCCAAATTCGTTCTATGAGGCCAGCATCACCTTAATTCCAAAACCAGACAAAGACCCACCAAAAAGGAGAATTACAGACCAATATCCCTGATGAACATGGATGCAAAAATTCTTAACAAGATACTAGCCAATAGGATCCAACAATACATTAAGAAAATTATTCACCATGACCAAGTAGGATTTATCCCCAGGACACAAGGCTGGTTCAACACTCGTAAAACAATCAATGTGATTCATCATATCAGCAAGAGAAAAACCGAGAACCATATGATCCTCTCCATAGATACAGAGAAAGCATTTGACAAAATACAGCATCCATTCCTGATCAAAACTCTTCAGAGTGTAGGGATAGAGGGAACATTCCTCAACATCTTAAAAGCCATCTATGAAAAGCCCACAGCAAATATCATTCTCAATGGGGAAGCACTGGGAGCCTTTCTCCTAAGATCAGGAACAAGACAGGGATGTCCACTCTCACCACGCTATTCAACATAGTACTGGAAGTCCTAGCCTCAGCAATCAGACAACAAAAAGACATTAAAGGCATTTAAATTGGCAAAGAAGAAGTCAAACTCTCCCTCTTCGCAGATGACATGATACTCTACATAGAAAACCCAAAAGCCTCCACCCCAAGATTGCTAGAACTCATACAGCAATTTGGCAGCGTGGCAGGATACAAAATCAATGCCCAGAAGTCAGTGGCATTTCTATACACTGACAATGAGACGGAAGTAAGAGAAATTAAGGAGTCAATCCCATTTACAATTGCACCCAAAAGCATAAGATACCTAGGAATAAACCCAACCAAAGAGGTAAAGGATCTATACCCTAAAAACTATAGAACACTTCTGAAAGAAATTGAGGAAGACACAAAGAGATGGAAAAATATTCCATGCTCATGGATTGGCAGAATTAATATTGTGAAAATGTCAATGTTACCCAGGGCAATATACACGTTTAATGCAATCCCTATCAAAATACCATGGACTTTCTTCAGAGAGTTAGAACAAATTATTTTAAGATTTGTGTGGAATCAGAAAAGATCCCAAATAGCCAGAGGAATTTTAAAAAGAAAACCATAGCTGGGGGCATCACAATGCCAGATTTCAGGTTGTAGTACAAAGCTGTGGTCATCAAGACAGTGTGGCATTTCTTGATAGTGTTTTATGAAGGAGATCACTGGGCTTATAGTCTGGCACCCAAAAACAGGAGAGTCTTAGAACAAAGGCCTGAATAAAGAACAAGGACTGAAGTCTGCATTTTGTTTGTGGGACTTTGTGGCTCAGAAGCAAAGCATGACAGGCTTTGTCAGGAGCTTCCACCGGCAGTGGCCAACTGGAAGCCAGACCTTCCGTGTGTGGAGTGGGAGGAAAAACTGAAACACGGGCTTCTTCATTCGTCTGGGTGGACCCTGAGCTGTGGCAAAGCATTCTTACCACATGGCCAACACTGACTGGCAATTTCCAATAGACAGTCTAACGGAGCTTGCAATTCACGAAGGAATTACACAGAAATCATTTTACAGGTTGCTTTTTAGAATTTCTAACGTGAGCAGTGAACCTCTGTCAATATTAATGAAAGGATGTGCAGAATGGGGGGGGCAAGGACAGACGGGGGAAGAGGAAGGATGGAAGGAAGCGGAGTGGACACTCACCACTGGGCTTCCCAGAATGTCTGTGAGGTGCCAGCTGACTCCACTAGGCACTGTTGGCTAAGGATAATCCTGCAGCCAAATAAAATGTGCCGACATTCATGAGAATTTTTTGGTTCATCAGAAGTGTGGTCTAATAGCTCTAATAGGGAATTACACTGAGTGAAAAAAAGAATGATAACCCCCAAAGGGTTACATACAGAATGGTTCCTTTTATAGAATGTAATAAAATGACAAAATTATATAACATACCAAATTATAGAAATGGAGAATAGATTAGTAATTGTCAGAAATTAAGGATATCAGTGGAGTGGGTGGTGAAGGGTCTAAAAAGGACAATGAAAGGGGTCCCTGTAGTGACAAAATTGTTCTGTACCCTGACAACTAAAGTCAGCATCCTGGTTGTGATGTCGTAATATTTTTTTGCAAGATGTTACCACTAGGGAGAGCTGAATAAAAGGTACACAGGATCTCTCTAGGTTATTTCATATAATTGCAAGAGAATCTATACTGGTCTCAAAAAAATGTTTAATTAAAAAGAGGATGGCTAAAGAAAGAATATTAATAATACATCTATTAGCTGCCTCTTTACTCTTTTGAAAATGGAGCAAATATTTAGGCTGAAAGCCACTAATGAAGGAAGTTTCTAATAGTCAAATGAACAAAGACTCATTTCATATTATTTAAAGCTGGAGGGGATCCCTGGGTGGTTCAGTGGCTTAGCGCCTGCCTTTGGCCCAAGGTGTGATCCTAGAGTCCTAGGATTGAGTCCCACCTTGGGCTCCCGGCATGAAGCCTGCTTCTCCCTCTGCCTGTGTTTCTGCCTCTCTCTCTCTCTCTCTGTGTCTCTCATGAATAAATAAATAAAATCTTAAAAAAAATAAAGCTGGAAAAAAATAAAGATGACCACAATGTACCGAATGCTTACCACTGGCGTTATATTGGCACCATGTGGAAAGTGTTGCATGCTTTTTCTAATGTAGTTCTCCATGAAGAGAACATAAAGACAAGGAACTGAAGTATAGAGAAGCAAAGTGACTTGCTCACGGTCACACAATCAATAGATGGTGGAATAGAGAATTAAATCATGTTTTTATCCAGTAAGTTATGTTGCTTCCGAGAATTTCAACAGAATCTAATAGACCTGAGGTCTTTAAGGGCAAAACTGGACAAGAACCCGTGCCCAGCGCTCTTCCTACCATACTGTGCTCTCACAGATGGTTGAGTAAAGAACATAATGGCATTAGCTGCCTGAGACAGAGGCAGAATCAGAGCAAAAATCTCGAATGGCTAGTGTCCAAAGTATTAACAATAAAAATGGGTAAATTTAAACCTGTGCCTTCTTTGTGGATTTATTTTAATATAAGAATATTTGTGCAGAGACCTTCCAAAGCTTGCCAATTGATTCAGCTATATGAGGCAAAAGCCAATATCCTCCTAAAATGAAAATATGATCCCACTGTAAGGGTACAGTTTTTTTAATCAAGACAAAATCGTTTAGCAAAATGAATGAAGTAAATGAAACTAGATGTTTACCTCTGTTTTTGGCAAAATGGAAAGCAGTAAACAAATTTGCTAATGATACCCCTGCCTTTCACCTCCTTTAAAGTGACCCAAAGCGACTAAACTTCAGGAAGTCGTCCCTTTGGTTCAGAAATGCAGTTTTATCCTGAATGAAGCCAGGCTTGCCTAATCCAGCCGTACACACTCTTCTTGCCACTTAGACAGTAAATACACAATATCAGGTTCATGATTATATTTTGGTTTAAATTACATCCAAGTATCATTATACCAGCAAATTGCACATCTCACAAAAGTAGGACCCATACTTTGAGCACAGAGAGCACAAAGGCTCTTGGTTCCATGATGAGCGAGAGCGTATTTCACCTTGACACTATTGCTGGCAAATCTCTGGGAGACGAGCATTTTGAAAACGCTATAAACAGCTTAGCCTTTTCTTAGCATTTTGAAGAGCACATTAATAGCCTGGCCTTTTCTTAAGGGCCTTCTTTTTCCCTTAGCCAAATTTGACAGTTAGAAGTGAACAGTGAGAGGATGGAATCAAAGTCAGGGCTATGTTTTAAAAGCAGTGTGGAACTGATGTCATCCGGCTTTGTCTTCAAAAGAATATAAGAATATTAAGTGGATGTCTCATGAACTTACACACAAAGGATACTCTTCACTTGAGGACAGAATGATAATGTCTCACAGAAGAAAGATGTAATTCTAGATGCCCATAAAATCTATTCAGACAGCTCTTGGCTGGTACAAAAAAAGAAAAAAAAATAGCAGAATAAGAGGAAGAAAAAGAAAAGAAAATCTGCAACATTCAATCAAAAGAAGTTATAGTTGTAAGTCAAATTAATTTTAAAATACTTAGTACACACCTAACATAGACCATGCGAAACCTTAAGCCCAATGCTGTAAGTGACAGTTTAAAGACAGTATGGTTATGGCCACCATTTGGAAAGTTTTTTTTAAAAAAAGAAACCAAGAAGCATATGGTAATGTAATAAGACTAGCGAAAATAAATTAAATAGTTTAGCATCACCCTCTAGGATTTAACAGCCTATATATAAAAAAAAAAAAAGTGAGGTGGAAGCTTTCCTACATAAATAGGGACACATGCAACCCCGTCCAGCACCCAGAAAAACCACATCGGTCATTTCAAAGGGTGCTTTGAGAACCCACCTAGTTTATCTTCTACCCTTTCCATATGACACACTCAGCAACTTCAGGATAGTTACCGAGCATATTTGGGGAGAGTTGAGGACTAATTTTAAAAATTGCCTAAGCAGGTTGGCCAGGAGTGGCCTCTGCTGGAGCAGGAAGGTGCCAACCAATTGGGAGTGCTTCGCTGGATGCTGCAGCAGATTGCATTTTCCCAAAAATGGCTGCAATGATAGCTCCTAACCCACATGCCCTTCTTACAATTTGACACTGACACTCTGCCCATCAAGAGGTGGAGTCTATATTCAACCCTGAATCTGGGTGGACTGGGGGCTAGCCGGGAGAAGTCATCATGTAACTTAAAAAGCTGGGGGCATACACAGTTGCTGCCTGGTTCTCTTGGGAGGCTCATTCTTGAAACCCAGACGCTACACTGTACTGAGGCCCAACCGGCCACACAGGGGTCACGTGTCTTGGCCCACAGCCCACTCTACGTGGCCAACTCCACTGTGGCCCAGAGCCCACTCTACGTTCCCAGCCCTCAGCCCCTCGCCAAGCATCAAGCACCAAACCAAACTAGCCTTTGAGCCTTCAGGGATCCCAGCCTTAAACACCTGAATCATCCCCAAACATGGAGTCCTCCCAACTGATGGTCCAGGTACCCCAGAACAGAGATAAGCTGCCCTGCTGGGTCCTTTCCAAATATTCATTAAAATGTGGGTCATTTAGGGGCACTGGGGTGGCTCAGTTGGTTGGGGGTCTCGGGAATGAGCCCTGCTCAAGGAGGAATGTGTTTCTCCTTCTCCTTGCCCCCACTCTGCTCTCCCTCACTCTCTGTCTCTCTCTGTGTTTCAAATAAATAAATAAAATCTTTAAAAAAAATTGGGTCATTTCATAGCACTAAGTTTGGGGTGCTTTGTTATATGATAATAGTAACTGGAACAGACGAAAATGGGAACTACATGTGGCTAAAAGTGATGTGGGCAGTCATTCCAAGCACTAGAATTACTGCAGCCTCTCTTTCAGGAATGAACTCCAAAGCTTTATCTTACATGTGTTGTTTTTCTACTATAGCCACTCCTCTACCTACAAGGGTTTAACTCCAAGTGAACTCACATAGCTCTTAGATCATAATGTTTTCTTAGGATGGTGCCAGGCACTATTCTGAGAGTTTATGTGGATTAATTAATCTACACAACAAACTCATGAAGTAAGTACTATTGTTTTTTTTAAGTAGACTCTATGCCCAGCACAGAGCCCAGTGCAGGACCTGAACTCACAACCCTGAGATCAAGACCTGAGCTGAGGCCAAGAGTGGAGAACTCAACCAACTGAGCCACCCAGGCACCCCGAGGTAAGTACCATTTTTATTCCCATTTTACAAATAGGGAAACTGAAGCATTGAGGTTAAACAACTTGCTCTGGGTTACACAACTAGCAATCTCAGAGCTAAGCTGGGATTTTGAGCCAGGCAGTTTTTTGGCTCACTAGCCTGTCCACTAACAGCCACATGCACCACTTCCCAAACTCTGACTCTACCTCCCCCTTGGCACATATGGCTCAGTCCAGCCCCACCCCCTGATGGCCATGAGTGTCCAAAGTGCAAATGGGGGACACTCCTGGTGTCGCGGTAATGACAATGGTTAGAGTGCAGGCTCTGGCCGGGGCTGTTGGCAGCTGTGTGACTTTGGGTAGGTCTTTTAACCTCTGTTAACCTTTCTTCTCACTTTATGCAAAACAGCCAACCATTTTAAAAGCACAACTCTCCTTTTCATGAAGCATTAGCCCCATTCCTCCTTCCTAGACTGTCAGCCTCATCAGGGCAGGGACTTTGTCTTTCTCACTTCTCATTCCTTTGGGACCAGCATAGTGCCATGTACTCAACTACAGCCAGTAACTGAGCTGACTTTGGCTTTTCTTTTCTTTTCTTTTCTTTTTTTGAACTTGTCTTTTTTTTTTTAATTTTTAATTTTTATTTATTTATGATAGTCACAGAGAGAGAGAGAGAGAGAGAGAGGCAGAGACAAAGGCAGAGGGAGAAGCAGGCTCCATGCACCGGGAGCCCGACATGGGATTCGATCCCGGGGCTCCAGGATCACGCCCTGGGCCAAAGGCAGGCGCCAAACCACTGCGCCACCCAGGGATCCCTGAACTTGTCTTTCTTTTTGTATCCAGGGCTTTGGGGATTTGTTCTGTTCTTTCTATCCCCATGAACAAAGTCTTAAATCATGCCTTTACCACTGAGCGGGCTGCCAAAACTGGGACTTGGGTTTTCTGCCTCGACTTTCAAAGTTCTTCCTAATCAGAGAAAAAGGCTTTCACGGGTACCCTTGATCATGTTTATATCCACCCAAGGATTCTCTACTGTCTTCCAATCGCTTTCCAAAATAATTAAAACTCCTAACCACGGGCCACAGGAGCTTCTACTAATTTGATTTCCTATAGGGAACTATTGAACTCTTCTTAAAAGATATCATAGGGAATTTCTCACCTTTAGAATTATGTCAAGATGATACCAGAATATTAACTGAAATTATTATTGAGGAGGGTTGTCTGGCCACCAGGCCCCTGTTTTACCCCATACTGTAATGACTTTTGTATTTGTCTCCCCCACTAAACTGAAGGCAGGGACTCTGGCTTTTACTTCTGTACCCCAATGTCCAGCCTAATGGCTGGCAAAGGGGACACATTTGCCAAGTGTTTACTATTCAAATGCATGTAGCTGGTGAGCCCAAAGTCACTGATAATGTCCGGACTAGAACTGCAGCCCTTGAGGGACCCCCAGAGGATGTATCAAGTGCATTTGTTCACTTCACAAACATTTATTAAACACCTCTGTGGGATTCAGCATTAGGCCAGGTGGTGAGCATAAAAATGGAGTAAGATCCAATCTTATTATATAAGACTGAATCTGCTCTGGCAGGGGAGACTGATATGGAAGCACATCACTAGAACACATTTGGGTAAGAACTCTGCACAGAGATCTAAACCACGGTCTTGAGAGGCAGTGATAACAAGAAGGAAGTCTGGGTCTGGTTAACAGACTCTGCGTTATTTCCCATTTTTACATGATAAGCTAGCAAAAGATAAGACGCTAGCATGGTAGAGCGATCCTCCAGCTGACAGCCAGGGTCCTAAGGCCATAAGGGGTCGTGGTTATAGGCGGTCACACGATAGAATCAATACATCAGATATAAAATTAAAGATGTTAATGACTAAACTAAGACAGGTTAATATATCTGTGACTACGTCTGCTTCTACCTGTTCTTGTGCCCTCTACTCTTCCTCCCCAAGCCTTCTTAAAGATAATAATTATTTTAGTGGTGAGTCTCAATATCTGATCATAAATACATCAAAAAAACTGATTACTTTAAGAATCGGACATAAGAGAACATGTGTACACTAAATTCAACCATGTTAAAAGGACTACACATGGTGATATACACATGAATAAGATGGAGGTCATTAGAACTTAACTGTCATTAAGGATTTTTATGTTAAATTCAAGTTATTTTTAAGAACATATACTATATAATTAAACTATTTTATGTGTGACCAGGGCTTGAGAAACAATGGCAGACATCAGGCCATCCTGGCGCTTTCTCTGAGTGGAAGGGATGAGTTTTGGGATCTGTTATGAGGTAAATCCACAGCTCAGGAAACCCACTCAAGCCTCTCGCACGCTGTTGGCTGCCTTGCTAGTAGTCCTCTCCTCTCGCATTGGCCTCCCTATTGGCATTTTCCTCTCTCATGTCCAGGAAGGCAAGGGGGCTGGAGGAAACACACAAGCCAGGGTGCCTGGTGCCCCAACAATGTATGATTTCTAAATCTCTAGTGTGGTCTTCAGTCCTCTTATTTGTTGTTGCTCAGCTGTGATGAGTTGCGTCATACTCAATGACCATGAATACTCAAGACCTTTGTCTTTCTCTTGGAAGACCATGCCCTTGACCCTCTACCCTGCTCCACCGCAGGTAGACTTGCCTCTACTTCCTGGGGTAAGTGAAAACCTCTGGGTGTGAACTGCCCCAGCTTTTTCCAACCTTTTCTTAAGCACTCACTCACACTCCCCCACCTTAATCTGCATCTTTCCTCTGTTCCTGGTCAGCTCTCTTGCTTGGGCTGTCCATGTCTTTCTGTTCCCACCCTCTCTCTGAAGGCCCTCCTCCATCATTTGTCCTTCTCTCTTCTAGATGGCAAACTCCATCCCTCCTAGCTCTTTCCCCTCATCCCAATTCCCAACCTAGTGCCGTCCTCAGCCATTCCTTTCCCCCTCCGGACTTCTCACCGAAACCTTCCTGAAGATTCTTCTACACGTGCAACTTTCACTCTCTCACTCCTTGGTTCCGTGCTCCCTATTTTCATGAGACATTCGCTGGGTGTAATTTAGTTAAAGGTGCAGATCCAGGATTGAAGCAGACCTGTATTTGACTCCTGCTTCCTTCACTTACAAGGCACAAGATCCTGAACATGCCACTTAATTTCTTCATTTCCAATGAGGGGATAATAACAGCAATCACCTTCACGGAGTTCTTGTAATATTCAATGGGATACCATATGTAAAACAGTGAATAGTGTCTGCACATGCCATATGCTCAATAAAAATTATTACTAGTAGCAGCATTTGCATTTTAATGATTATTATCATTATTATTTGTCAGGCACTACACTAGGTCTAGTTAGAAATCCTGAACTAAAAGAAATCCTACCAAATTCATGCAGCCAAGGGAAACTAGTTTGCAATCTTCTATTACAGCGTGGCTTATCTCTTGGCTTAGGATCACCTTTCCCACCTTCAAATCAGGGTTGCTCCTAGGAGTTTCTTCCCATGCTGATTCTGTATGACTCTGGTCCGTTCACTTCCCACAGACACACATACAGTAAATTTATTTGTATCATATGAGCCAATAGGAAAATACTTAATTTAGCTGAACACAGGACCTTTAACCTATGCTGCTTTTGCAGCAACAAAAGTCTGTTCTGTGTGCAGTTGGAAGTCAATAATTACTGATGAGCAGACAGTTGTATATTATGACTTTGTCCTCCCTACCGTCAGTTATCGCAAGAATAGGAAGTATATTTTTAGCATCATGTTTGAATCCTACCTGACAACCCAGAAACTGCAATAATTTCAACCTATGTAAGCAAGGAAAGGATTACTTTGTTGTTGGTACACCAGAAATGAAACCTAACGGTCATTTATAGCCTGTGATTACTCACTAAGAAGGTTAGCAGGGAGCGCTCATTTCCTTCCTCCATCTTCTTGGTATTCTCAATTCTTTTTGGTCACAGGCTGTGCATGGCACTATTTGTTTTAATTAGGAAGACAAAGTACAGGCAACAGCGATTGTAATAGGTATGTTCAGTAAGGAAACAAATTACACAGTGAGATCTCATCTCAGTGACAAAAAGAGCTTCACTAAGGCATGTAATTTTGTCTAACAATTTGCTTTTTGGAACAGGCTCAGAAATTCCTATGCACTGCCCCAGCACTACTAGGTAAGGCTTGCTCTCTGTGGAGGTATTAGTATGGGGTTCATGGGGTTCAACCAGGGAGCCCCTTCTCTTGGACTGGTGGACCCTTTCACTGCAGGGATCTCAAGTCAGGATCCCGCACACTGACCTAATGCCTCTAGGATTCAACAGTGATTTATATCACAAAGAAAATGGTTCCTGATTCATTCTCTACCTTTTTTTTTTTTTTTAAGATTTTTAAAAAAGGAATCTCTATACCCAATGTGGGGCTCGAACTCACGACCCCAAGATCAAGAGTCACATACTCCACCAACTGAGCCAGCCAGGCACCCCATCTTTCTCTAACACTGTTCCTCTCCTTTTCTATCAGTATTTCAAAACAAATTTGGATCCTAAAAATCTCTTTGGAATTAGTTGACTAGGGGATGAAGAATTCACACACGGCAGGGCCACAGTAGAGGTGATGATGATGCCTAAACAGCTAACAATTACAAAACATTTATTTGTGCAAGGCCCTATTCTAAATACTTACTTAACCTGTATTATTTCCTTTAGTCCTCACACCTGTGAAGGCTTGGCATTACTACCTCCTCTTTACATATGAGAAGTTAAATAATTTGCCTGTGGTTCTACAACTAGTAAGATTCAAGGCTGGGATTCTAATCCAGGTTTGTCAGATGCCCAAACCCATTAGTGCTATAAATCATGTGTCTTAAAAAAGCAACTCCTTCTCTGACCTATTTTTATTTTTAACCATAGTTTGTACAAAATTAGATTAAACTTGATTTTTATTATAGTGTCTCCCATGGTAAATCTATAAATTTCCATAATGCAAAATTAGAGTCCCCACTTAAAAAATGGGAAAAGGACATGAATGGCCAAATGAAAAAATTAAGTCAAATATTGAATTTCAGATATTTAAAACTAAAGGGAATTTAATTCCATTCAAGAAAGAGTAACCAAGTGACACACTGTACTAGGCACTCTAAGTATTAAAAAATAAAGATAGTAATTTTTCAACCTCCAAGAAGCTAATGATCTGGTGGGAGGAACACAGTGTAATATTTCAGTTCTTACTTCAAATGTCATTTCCTAAGAGAGGTCTTCCCAGACCACCCTATCTAAACTGTTGCCCCATTCCCTATAACCTTTTATCACAAGGGTTAGTAAACTTGTTTTCTGTAAGGGGCCAGAAAATAAATAATTTAGCCTTTGTGGGCTGTATGGTCTCTGCCAAAACTACCAAACTCTGCTAGCAGCTATAGATCACAAACAAACAAGCATGCCGTATTCCAATAAAACTTTATTTACAACACAGGCAGTGGGCCTGTTAGTTTGTTATAGTTTGCTGTAGTTTGCTAACCCTACTCTAACATATCACTCTGTTTTTTCTTTCATAGCATTCAACAAAATCTGAAAATTATCCCACTTAGTGATTTATTACTATTATTTACTATTTCCTTCCACAAAAATGGCAGCTCCAAGACAGCAAGGTCCTTGCTGCTTGCTCATAGCTAGTTCTCTGGGGTGTAGAAAAGGGTTCCTGACACAGGACGGTTCACTCTAAATATTTATGGATTAACTAAATGAATGAGTATTATTCCACAAAAAGAGAAACACTGATTGCCAATAAACATATAAACTATATTTGGCTATATTATTAATAAATATGAAATAACTGAAAATGTCATTTTTTTTCACTTATCATACCTAGAATGGTTAGAAAAAGGGAATAAGGAAGACAAAGAAGAGAGGGAAAATAAGGGGAAGGGAAAAAGAGAGGGAAGATAGGGGAGGAGAGCCTGTGTAGACAAATATGTGGGTAAGCTGGCCCTCTCATCTACTGCCGATGAGACAGTGTGTGTGTGTGTGTGTGTGTGTGTGTGTGTGTATGTGTGTATATATATATATACATATATATAAATACATACATACACATATATATGTGTGTGTGTGTATGTATACATACACACACACACACACACACATATAAAGTACTGACACATACTATAAGGATAAACTTTGAAAACAATGTGCTAAATGGAACACGCCAGCCACCAAGGATCAGGATTGTATGATTCCCCCTCTGCACAGGTATCTAGAATAGGCAATAGTACAATAGTACAATAGAAGTAGAAAGTAGAATAGAAGTTACCAGGAGCTGGGGGAAGAGGGAATGGGGAGTTATTATTTAATGAGTACAAAGTTTCTGTTTAGAATGATAAAAAAATTCTGGAGATGGATGGTGGAGATGGTTGCACAGCATTGTGAATGTACTTAATGCCACTGAAGGGTATATTTAGAAATGGTTAAAAGTGTAAATTTTAAATTATGTATATCTTACCGTAATAAAAAAGTATATATGCTTTTTTATTCCAAAATTGTACTCCTAAGAAATAACTCTGAGGAGATAAGACAGACGGGTGAAATATGTATATGCTAGAATCCATCAACCTCAAGATCTATGAATAAAAATCTAGTTGTATAAATAGAGCCTGATAATAAATATACAAAAGAGACCACTATGCAAGCATTAAGCATGACAAAGTAGGCTTTTCACATAAAAATATCTCCATAATACTATTGTTAAATTAATAAAAAAAAAAACAAGCTACGGAATGCATGTGCAGTAAAATTCCATTGATGTAAAAATTCTAAAGTTTACTTATACATGGAAAAAATGTGAAATATTTTCCAAAATGCCCACTATTCTCTGAATAGTAGATTTGAGATGATTTAAAAATTATCCTCTTTATAATTCTCTGTACTTAATTTTTAACAAAGAATATTTTTAATCAAAATAACATGCTATTATAAACTCCTGTTTATCACTCTTTCACATTAATTAAGGAGGGTTAGGCCCTTGATACTTTCATAATAGATGTTTTCTGTATTTCTGTTTCCATAGCAGCGATAATACTTATAAAAGAATCAGATACATTTTTAAAAAGATACGTACCTCAGACAATGGTGTTATAGCTCTATCAGTCAAAAATAGACTTATTATTTCAGAGCAACATTCAATAATCATGTTCTAGAAATAAGAAGACAATATAATGAGGTTGAACTTACTGGTTAACTACTAGATATTTTAGTTATAAACTATTTCTTTTTTTTTTCCCATCATCACCTACCTCTAATTCCCAGGAGGCAACTTAGAGGGGCTCATAAATCACAATCCCTCAAATAATTGAGGTTATTTGAAAAGACACAGGATGGCCACAACAGATAAGATTTACTTATGAATAAATACATTATTTTACTGTTAAAATACATATGTTACAGAATTCACACCAGAATAAATTTTTGGAAAATCATTTTTTTCTGAGAAGAGAACCCTGGGATAAATAGATTCAGAACCCAGAAAGGGATTTAAGCAGAGACGAATGGCTGAGAATTGAGAAATAAATGGAAAGAGAAATGAAAAGGAACCGAGAGTCAATGTCATATATTCTCCATTGTTGATGACATTGCCACAGCCTCTACTGTGTGGACACAGCCGTGTTTATATGTAGATATCTGAACCCAGAGGGATCTACCCATGGGCAGGGGTGAATCAATTCAGTTCTCTATTATTATAATTTCATATAAGGAAGGGCGAGAGAAGAGAGCTATAGTGAGTACTGACTATAGGAGCTCAAGATCCTGATACAAACATGGAAAAGGCAGCCTTTGAGCCAGAGGTAAGATGAATAAGATAAGGAAACAGATGAGTGAGAACTTACACCCCCTGTAATAAGTAAGCACAGTCTTGGCTCCTGACTCACCAGTTCCATTTTCTGTGAGGCCCATTGCGTTAGTTTTCCAGTCCTTATGTATGAACTTACTCATTATACCCTGCCACATACTGCCTCCTGCCACACCTACTCTACTTGAACAGTGTAAGTAGCCCTTCTTTACTTATAGCTAAAGGACTCATGACTATCTCTGACTGGCAGCTTGGTGATGTTGCCAGCATCCAGCAATAATTCATTTTTATGGTTATTTAATACATACATGTACCAGCATTCAGAAATATGAAAATGACAGTTCCATTAATTTTTTAAATAATTTTTTAATTTAAATTCAATTTGCTAATATACAGTATAACACCCAATGCTCATCCCATCAAGTGCCCTCCTTAGTGCCCATCACCCAATCACCCCATCCCCTCATCTACCTCCCCTTCTGCTACCCTTTGTTTGTTTGCCAGAGTTAGGAGTCTCTCATGGTTTGTCTCCCTCTCTATTTTTTCCCCAATCAGTTCCCCTCCTTTCCCTTATAGTCTCTTTCACTATTTCTTATATTGCACATATGAGTGAAACCATAAGTTCCATTGATTTTTAAATTATGACTCCCCAATGCTGATTAAAATCTGAAAGAAGCAAACCACTCAATTCACAGCCCCAAACAATACTATATTTGAGTTTTGATAAATGCAGGAACATAGAAAAAGACCACATTTTAGAGTTCCAAAACTATTTCTAATTCAATTCAATTTAACAAATATCTTTGAGATGCTGTGGAACACAAAGGTGAAGAAATAGACCCTATCCTCACAGTGTACAATGGCTGAGAAGAATAGATTCATACACATCTAAATAAAATGTCAAGCAGAATGTGGTCAGAACATGGATAGGAATATATTATAGGAACCTAGAGGTGGGAAAGAGGAATTGCAAAGAACAGGGAAGACTTCCTGGAGGAAGGTTCATGTGAACTGAGTCTTGAATGAATAGTAGGATTTCACTGGCAGACACTGGGGACAAGGGCTTTCCAGATGGAGGGAGCCAAGTTAGCAACAGAACAGTGGATATGCAAGGAGCAAAAAGCATCTGATATGGTCTTTACTGTGGGTGTGTATAGGAAGCATGTCAGTAAGAATGATGAGAAATAAGGCTAGAGAAGTGAACTTATAACAGGACAAATGAAAGTAAGGAAATTGAGAGGCACTGGACTGAGGAAATAATGATCCAGCTGCTTTGAAAAGGTACTTCTGGCCATAGTTTAAAGGTGAACTGGACTCAGAAAGAGACAAAAGAAAGAGAAATTAACCAGGAGGCTAATTTCAAAATGTTTGGGTGTGAAGTGATCATGGCTAGAAGGGGGCCTGGTTCAGTGGGACCAAAAAAGGTGGAGGGCAAGCAGGGTATCCAGCACTGCTCAGGTGACACCACTTTCCTATGATGAACCTCACAGGCTCTTGGCCCACAGAGAGGATACCCCTGTCTGCACTCTGATTCTCTTATTTATCTCTATTTCTATTTCTAATTCGGTTCCTAGGACTGGTTAAAATATGTTTCCTTCCTATATGAAAGGTTTCAATAACAGCCATGATGCAGTAATGTCATGATTTCATCAAGTACTATCAAGCAAAGTCAGACTGTCTACATGATTAATCATTTCACGTAACAGATGAAGACAGCAATGTTACCTGATAAATAAACGCTTTCCACTACCTGTCTCAACATTTATCAAGCAGAAATTTCACCTCAGCAACATCCTATTTCTATGGCATTATTTGTAGTAAGCCATTACAAACATCCAAAGTTGGCTGATTGGATGCTGGGCTACCGCTGAAACATAGCCTTGAGCTCATCACACCAGGCAGAAAGCTGCCAGAGGTGTACTGTGCGTGGTTGGCAAGGGGCTGGGCAGGCACAGAATGACCCTTGTTCAATCTTTGCCATTGCTCCCTTAAAAAGGAGCATCTGTTAATTCTACAAGGATAGTTTTCTGAGTTACTTCAAAAATAATCATGCTGACTCTTTGACTTAGTTTAAATCCTCATCTCTTTCACCTATGGAAAAAGCTTCCTAAATTGTTTTCCATCCTCCAAACTCTTGCTTCCTCATCTCTCCTTCACATGCCACCAGGCTTATCTCAGCAAATCATAAGGTAGATCATGAAAAGCCCTTCCAGGTGCTGCCCCCTTTCTCTCCTACCACTTGTACTCAGCCCTGCCTTTTCATGGTTCTTCCCTACAGAACCAAGTTCACTCACCATTTTGTCATTCAATGCCTACTGTATGCATCCTAAGTGCCATAAGATGGTAATGAACAAGACCGAAAGAGAGTTCTTAAGGAGCTGATTGGTGGTCTAGTGGAGAGAAAAGGAGAGATAAGAGTCTTACAGCACCATGTGGTGAATCAGAGGAGGAAAAGCTTAATTCCACCCACCTCTTCAAGCCTCATCTCCCACTACATACCCCCGTTCTCCTGCCACAACAGATAGCTCATTGTTCCAAATATAACATTCAGTCCCTGACTTCACATTCCTTCTCTTGCTATATCCTCAGTCTGCTATGCATGCCCTCCAACTAAAAGCTTCCCAAGCAAGTACTAGAGAGACACTATGTGTTAGGCACTGGGCTAAACATTGGAGATAAGATGATGAATAAGACCTCCAGCAAAAGAATTTGTGGTCAAGAGAGAGAAAGAGACACAGAAACACATAACTGCCAAAACAATACAGTAAGGGTACAGGGTATTTTGTTGGAAGGCCACATGTGGATGTCACAGAGATTCTAAAGAACATGACAGTTGGGGAAAAGATTTAAAAGAAGTTTTGCTAAATAAATAAATAAATAAATAAATAAATAAATAAATAAATAAATAAATAAAAAGTTTTGCTATGTATTTTAAAAGGATTCCCTCTTGAATGTTCTTATGAGACACTCCATTAAGATTTAGATTATTTTCAATGGTTTTGAACATCAGATTGATGCTTCTTTGAATGCCACATTTTGCTAAAAGAGGACCACCAGGTGGCTGGGCTCATTATGAATGACATCTGGGTACTTACAGCCATACTCATACAATGATTAAGCTCCTCCATGACAAAGGTTTAATTGTACTAATTTCTGTATGTCCTTATCTCCTCCCCAAGCCTGGAAAATTTTTGCTTATAATAGTACCTCAAAAAGAATTTGTTAATTGATGCTAATGTCCAATTTTATTTTTTTCTGTTTTCATGGTACTTTGATATTTGGGATACGTTGACATATATTAAGTTTTGTTTAAGATTTTATTTTGGGGGGTGGGGCACAGGAAAATAGAGAGAATCTCAAGTAGGCTCCACACCGAGCACAGAGCCCAAAGTGGAGGTTGATCTCACTATCCTGAGATCATGACCTCAGCCGAAATCAAGAGTCAAATGCTTAACTTATGGAGCTACACAGGTGCCCTGACAATATACAAATTTCAATTGCCTTTTACAATCCAGGCATCTCATAACTTTGTTCAACTAACCTTAGGTGAATTGGTGAACATATTTTAGGCTTCTCATATCAGTATGCTATTTTTCCAAATAATGTGTTTGTCTCTTAAAGTCAGTCTGGTTTACATCTTTCATAATGCTTTAAAGTCGTTGGTAAGCTCTGAAGATATCCCTAAAGCTATGAATGACAGGTTAAAATAACTCAGTAATTCTGAGCCAGTGTTGTTCATTTTAGAAAGATACGCATAGTTTTCAAGCCAGAAGTGATGAGAACACCTGTTTTCTAGCCCTTTCGTTACATCTTAAACTAATATCTGTATTCTGAACTTCTTAGCTTATTCCAGACCATAGGCTTTGGGTGGGGAGGGGGAAACCAAAGGAAGAGAGAATAAGAAAGAGTTTAAGATTCATTATCCCCCATATCAACCAAAGGCACATTTTCTGGGCCTTTCTGTTTAATAACCCACCAAAAATCTATAGTGTGATAGAAATAAATAGAATAGATTATAGAGGTTATGAAATCCTGTCCAATTCCAGACTAGAATCGATCTCTTCAAGTGTCCTAGTTAACTTCTAATTAGCGTCAAGTGAAGGTTGGCATGACAACCAACTGGCAGATTTAGTCAATGGGATTTGTTAAAACACAGAATAAAGTTGCCTTTTCTTAAAAAGTTCCAGTTAGCATACTGGAAAAAAGAAAGAAAACTTTATACGTTCCTTCTATTTCCCAACTTTTCAAATGTTCTGAACTAATCTGTTTGCCAATTCACCTAAACAAATATTGGTTTGTCTTCCATTTGATGAGATTCCCTCATACATGGAACCAACAGAACTAAAACACATCTAAAAATGCCCTACTTAAAGCTGAAAAAACATTTTCTAAGTTGAAGAATAATTCAAAGATACAGGGGAGAATATCAGGTTTGAAAGCAGTTTTACTCAAAGACTGATTGATCCACTCGCATAGACCATTCCAGTTAGGACATGAAAGCAAGCCACATACCTTAGTTAAGGCAAGGTAGGGCCTCTGGATTCCTCTCTCTGCTTACATTCAACTGCTGCCTGTACTCCCATTTACTTGGTATTTATTTATACTCATAGTCAACCTCTTGACTGAGACGTTGGGCTCATTGTGATAAATTTGATACGTACATTGGACCCCAGGGAAATTCTAATGACTCACATTCCAACCAACAGGCATAGCTCTCCTGCTCAGAGCACTATTTTAGTTAAATGATCATTTTTAGAGATAAGAAGAAAATTAGTCCCAGAAAAAGTTAAGTGAGTGACCCTTCGTAGTAAAACCGAGTGGCAGAGCACAACCTAGACTTCCTGTTTGTATGGATGCTCACTCTCCTGCCTCAGACAATCTCAGCTGAAAAGACAAATGGGTTCAGGAGAAAATAATCCTTTTTCATAGATGAAGTGGATTCAGGGATAATCTTAGCAAAGAATATTCCGGATTATAGCTCAAAGACATTAATGTGATATGTTTGGTCTACAACTAAAAAACTGTGATTATGAAGTGATCTACAAAAGAAGTGCAAAAATGACACGAGAACTGAGTTTTTCTTGAAAACAGATATAAAAGGGAAACCAGGTACTTTATTAAAATATGTATGTTATTTTATTATGTTATATATAATCTCATGGGTTTAAGATATCTCATCTTATAGATTTATTATAAGTACTCTGTATATATCAGTAATTATCACGAAATACCTGGTAATTCATATGGTAACATACAAAGAGACTCAAAAGATTTTGGGATGTATAACCCAAAACCTAAGACATCAATTCTATGATCAATCCAAGCACACAGCAGAGGAGATGTAGGTATGGGAAAGCAGCATTTTGCAAAAACTAACTGTTCTTGCCTGATGAATCCTTTTATACCTAGGCTTGTTGCTTTCACAATAAAGAAAAATGCAGTCACTCACTCTACTGGAAATTCTGATTCAAAATGCCAACAAGTATATTCTGAAAATCAGGAGAGCTGCCAACTTTTATGTTTTCACATGAGTACATAGATGAGGAAAACAACAACAAAAAAGAGCTAAACCTACACCTGAAACTAATGTAACATTGTGTGTCAACTATACCTCAATAAAAAGAAACGTTTAAAATGGCAAAAAAAAAATTAGAAAAAAGACAAAAAAAGAGCTATACCAATACTATTCTTTAAGAATTAAAAATGATTTGTTATTGGTAATTGAATATTAACCTAGCAAAAAATGATTTAAGGAAAAAGAGCAGACCAAAAAAGAAGGGAAGATCCTAAAATCTTAAAGGAGGCGGGGGGGGTGGGGAAGAGCCAGGCCCCAACTGGGTGGAAATTCAACCAGGAAAGCAGCAAAAGGCAGTCCCAGAATTAGACTGTGAGGCAGGCACTGGGGGAAAGAAGTCCCCAAATAGACAAGAAATAAAGGAAATGAGATATTATACGACAAGCATCAACACTTGGGTAAAAATCTATGGATGAACATGTGAAAATGTAATGATCAGAAGAAAGTTAAGGAAAAAAGACAAGTCAAGAAGAATCAAAGCTCATATATGAAAGGAAAATAACCATAGTATACTATTTGACTTGGCTGCAATAGTGTAAACACCAAATATCGATTTAACCAAATTCTGTGATATAATACTCAAGAAAGGGGAAAGGATAAGTTGGGGAGAAGTATAAATGAATTAAATCCTTATATACTATAATAAAACCAACAGATATTATCTCAAATTGATACATCAAAGAAAAAAAGAACAATTAGTTCTAGATATTAGCACTATTCTGGCTTTCCTCCTTCCAAGTCAGTAGAATGTGACATATTTGGCCAATGAAATATTAGTGGAAGTGACATGACAGAAACTGTAAGAGCCAGTGTGTGATTCACCCCCTTTCTTTGTCTCCTGTTGCTGTGACTGGTGTTTTTTTTTTTTTTTTTTTGAGGTTTTATTCATTTATTCATGAGAGACAGCGAGACTGAGAGGCAGAGACACAGGCAGAGGGAGAAGCAGGCCCTCTGCTGGGAGCCCCATGTGATATTTGATCCCAGGACCCCGGGATCACAACCGGAGCTGAAGGCAGATGCCAACTGCTGAGCCACTCAGGTGCCCTGTGACTGGTAATATTTCATATGATGGATGTGCTACCAGCCTGGATGCTGGCCTGAGGAGATATGGAGCAGAGCCTCACTCAGCCCACTTGGATTTGAAGGCTGTTTCTTACGGAATTTTTCATGACTGATACTACTTATTATTATAGACATGGAAGTAAATAACAAGTGAAACAGCTGAAAGAGTTGAAAATGGTTGCCTCTGCAGAACAGGACTATGTAATGAGGAGAGGTTGGCTAGGAGGAGCTTGTCCCTTTTCAGGAAGTCTTGTAGAGCAATTTGATTTTGAAAATGGCCACAATAACTACAGAATCTATACCTCAAGAAATTAGATTTATGCGCAAATGGAAATTCAAAGAGCAAATGAATACGGGACAACAAATATCTCTCTGCTCCTTTCATTTCCACAGACGGTAAGGAATTGCTACTTCACTCCTGAAGGAGGAGACATCCAGCTTCAGACTTGTAACTAATCTGCTTGGTAAGTTTGGAAAAAGCAAAAGAACATGCTAGTTCAGCCCCTTCTGGGAAATCTTTGCTTTTATTTCTGGAGGCACCCTGCCTGCAGGACTGTTGGTCTTGGCTCCTGTGTGCAGTAAGCCCAGTGGGGGCAGAAGGGCAGTGGAGAATCCTATGGTTACACATGTGTGATGAGATGGGCAAGTCTAGCTCATTCAGGGGTGAGATATTAGTAAGCTCATTTGGTCACAGACCTAAAGCCACGTTTGCTAACCAGTCAGCTTTACCAGCAATGATGCTGATATTTTGATCTCCACTACTCATCTCCTATATCCCATTCCTCAACTGGGTTCAGAACTCAGGAAGGGTAAAAGAGATTTGACCCTCTTCTCCAAACACATTATACCAATCACCACAGAAACCACTCAACTGGGTGATCAAATGAATAATGCATCATTAAGATGTGTAAACTTTTTTTTTGTTGTTCAAAAAATATACATGCAAAGAAAAAGTCTGAGAGATATATGCTTATCTATATTTTCTAGTTTTCCTTCACACATTTCTTGAGTAACAAAAATGTTCAAACAATAGACTTAAGAATAAAGAGTAAAAGGCGATGCCTGGGTGGCTCAGTCAGTTAAGCAGCTGACTTCAGCTCAGGTAATGATCCCAAGGCCCTGGGGTCAAGCCCCATGTTGTCATGCTCCTCGCTTGGCAGGATGCCTGCTTCTCCCTCTCCCTCTGCCCCTCCTCCTGCTCATGTTCTCTCTCTCTCTCAAATTAAAAAGAAAAAAAAAAAAAACAAAAAAAAAAAGGGTAAATGAATAATATAAAGTTACAAAGCATTGTTTTTTGGGATTCATAGTGATATCTGAATGATTTCTCTAGATTGCCTTTGTTTTCATTCATCATCAGATTCTTATAATTGGTAGGCTTAGAAGAGCTTTGAAGGAAACACTACCTATGTGTCCAAAAAACATTGGATCGTACCTGATACTCCAAAGAGAGAAAACAATAGAACCACAAAGTTCAAATTTAGTTACATAGCTTTGATGAAGTAAAAAAAAAAATCACATCAATAATTATATAAAATGACATCCATGCTGCAATAGTAATGCAATTTTCTATTATTTAATAACTTACTTCCATTTCCTTATCAATTGATTTCTCTTCCATTTCTTTCATTTCAGATACATTTTCATCTGAAGTAATTTCAGGAGTTGTTGGCAATGATATTTCAGCTATTTGCTTAAGATTAGATAGTTTCTCATGAATTGAAATAACTCTAAAAATAATAAATACATATTTTACTTGAAGAAATAAGAAAGGCATTCATTTATTCCCAGAATCAATAATATGTGTAAAGTAAGTCCTCAGTTATTTAACACTTGGATTTCTGACATTCCCAAACATCATTCATTCAATCATTTATTCATTCAAGAAACATGAGCAAAGAGACACAATTCTAAGCTCCATAATCTTTATGATCTAGTTATACACTCAAATAGATATAAAATGACTGGCAAAGGCACAATGGCAGAAAGGTACACATCCAAAATACTGCTTAAGATAAAAATAAAGGAAATAAAACCCATGTGGGCAAAGAAAGTCCAGGAAATGACAGTTTGCTCCTGTATAAATCTTGATGCCATGATATGATTGCCTTGCTGACCTGAAGTAAGAATTACAGCAAGTTAGGCATGGTTCAAAAAGGCCAATCAGGGCAGCCCAGGTGGCTCAGCAGTTTAGCGCCGCCTTCAGCCCAGGGCCTGATCCTGGAGACCTGGGATCGAGTCCCACATCAGGCTCCCTGTATGGAGCCTGCTTCTCCCTCTGCCTGTGTCTCTGTATCTCTCTCTCTCTCTCTCTCTTTCTCTATGTCTCTCATGAATGAAAAAATAAAATCTTTAAAAAAAAAGGCCAATAAATGAGGCCACAGGAATGCACAGTACATTGTTGGGAGAGAGGTGGAAGGGTAGGTAGAAGAATCAAGACAGAAGGAAAAGCAAAAGCCAAGAAGGAAGGCAGAGGACACAGGGGCAATTATATCAAAGACGGAAAGCTTCTGGAGCCACAGGCCAGGGAACAGTGGATCCTCTGAAGGCAGAGGTAAATGGATGGATGAGGGAGTCAGGAGATGGAAAAGCGTTTGAAGCTGCTAAAGGAGGCAAACAGCCACCTGCATGGCCTTCAGTGATTCCATGCTACAGGCACAGCACATGTGTGCACACGTATGCATGTGTACACCACTGTGGGTGTCCCCACCGATGGAGAGAGGAAAACTTTTATAAGACATAACTGATCCATAAAAGCAAACTGCCATCAGGAATAGAGTCAGGAATGTCAATTCTCTTGTCCCACAGGGCCCTCACCTGCAGCATGGGATAATGCTTGATTATCATAATGATGGTTCTCGGCAATATGAGATGAAAAAGAACCTTTAATTAAATAAGAGGATTTAAAATTGCATGTTTAAAAAACTCTACTATAAAAAAGGTAATGGATAAAATGTAAAAATCTGTTATTAAAAGTTTACTTGGAATACATCGATTAAAAAAAAAAGGGGGTCATCTCCAATAGTGCTAGAAAAACTGCCTGGTGCATTGGAGAGAGAATAGGACTCAAAGGACCTGGGTGGGTCACGCTTGGTTCCATCACACACCAGCATGGGACCCTGGACAAATCACCTAACTTCTCTGGTCCTGACATTCCTCCTACTGCAAGACTGGAACTATAAAACCCACTTCATTTACTTCACAGCATTTTGTAAGAAATGACATAACTACATTCATTCTTAAACATAAGAAACCACGTGAAAGAAAGATGATACTCTAACACACCATTCTTCATGCTAATAATACCTGGAGAAAGAATTCTTATTTCTCTTTCAAAAATAACATAGCTTTCCTTTCTAATATATGGTATTGCAGGATGGATCAACTATCCTTTGATGTTTGGGTTTCAGCTTGTCAATGAATGTCCAGAGCTGCACTATCTGCTTCAAAAATAAATGGCCTGGTCCAACTCTGTAAAAAGCAGGCTGAGACCAAGCAGAGCAGGCTGGGCCCCTTGTGCAAGATGCAACATCAGAGGATCTAGCTTCTCAGCTTCAGGCCCCAAGCCTTCTGACCCCATTTGCCCCAACGTCTTGCCCACATACATCTTCACCTCTCTGTCCACATCAAAGCTGGGTCCAGCTTTTGAACTCCCACATTGGCCCATGAACAAATATCCATCATCCCATTTGGGTTGGACCAGCTGCCTACAGCCTCTGCTCTCATTTCCTGACTCATGAGCACTCACTCTACCTGGCTGCTGGGGCCGAGAGGCAGGACCCAGCCAGGAGTAGAAATGTGGGTGGTGGGAAACCTGAAGGCAGAGACAGTAGGTAGGGAGCTGGATCTTGGTTAGAAGAGTTTAATTAGATAGAATAACACAAATCTTTAGGCGTGTTTATTGAGAACAGTATCTTTTCCTTTGTTGTGGTAAAAAAAAATGCAAATAATTAAAATAGGTTTTTCTTGGTGAGTACTTAATTTGGAGATTAGGAAATGAAATGAAGGAGGGCTGCCCAATTTGAAGGCTATTCAGGTCTCTTCTCTAGCCTATTTTTTCTGATCTGTTGTACTCTTACTTTGCCTCCTGAATGATGGTCAACAGGAGCAAGTTCCCACATACTGATCCCATCTTGACCCTCCTAGGAGCACAAGGAATGCCGGCCTCAGCGAGAGACAGACGCCACTTTGCCCCATGCCACCGAGGGACAGCTTAGCTGAGAAACTATCAGGCACGCTCCCGTGTGTTTACCTCGGTGACTGCTCCATGTCCCTAATCTTAGGAAACCTACCATGGCTCATAAACACTCCAAGTTAAGAACTTGTTGGAACAAAAGAGAATTCTGTCAGTTTGATTACATTCTACTCTGCAGAAATTATAATCATTTACATATGATTCTGAAAAAAAAAATCCTGCCATTTTTCTGGCTACAAAGCAAGTGTTTAATTTCCTAACTTTGTTGCTTAGCTGGGCTAGTATATGTCCCATGTCTAGAATTTCTGCCTCACTGAGAAAAAAAAAAAAAAAGGAAATTTGAATAATTGAAAATATGCCAGCTCTTGAAACATCTCTTGTTTTATTCTCTTTTATGGCGAGGCCAAGAAGTCCTTCAAAATGAAAACCATGGAGCATGAACAAAGCTCATCAGGGAAGAACAGAGAAGCACCCAGTCTCTGTTCACTAAGCACTTACGAGGTGCCCAGCAGTGCACAGAGTTGACACTGACAGACACAGAGGTTAATAATGAGACCTGACCTGACATTTGCCCAGTGCTTTTGGCCTTTCAGGGTATGTGCACACACTGTCCTGCTTGATCTTAACAACAACCTCGAAAGGCAGGCAGAGTAGATATTATTTCCATTTTACAACTGAGGAAGTGGAGGCTGAGGTCACAAGGGCAAGGAACAATGGAATCAATACTAAATTAACTAAGCAATGAAAAATTTAAAAACAGACTAGGAATTTGGTAAATTCTTGGGAAAAGAGAGAAACCAGGCATGAGCAAAATTAGGGATATGCCCTGTTTGATGGAGAGGAAGGAAGACAACCTAGATGAGGCAGAGACTACTGATGTGGGGAACAATATAAATTAGGATCTGACACAGGGCAAGGGAGGTGGTGGACTTTGTCCTTAATGTTGCAACCCAAAACAGAGCCACATGTTATTTTTTAAACACATCTCAAATTTCAGAAAAATATAATACAGACAGTATCCTTGTACTCTTTATCATCTTTATGATGCATTAGGAACTGTTTCTCCAAATCTAAGTACTCTTATTATTATACCCACTTCATTGATAGGGGTAGGTTAAGCACAAAGAGGTTAAGTAACGTGCTCAAGGTTGCAAGGTGCACCACTGGCATTTGAACCAAAGTGGGCTGGATTCAGAGTCCATGCTCTTAACCACTACAATATCATACTCCTCTAAATAAAAGGAAGATTCTTCTAAAAAAGGCTTCTAAAAGTTCTGTGATTTACCTTGTACATTACTAAAACAGCCTATCCCAATGAAAAAATCAGCAGAGTTGTAGAAAATTCACCATTACTTGCCTGTTCAGTGGAACCCACAAAGAGCCAATACAGACATTGCTAGAAGTGCTATTAGGTGCAGCATCTGAAATATTCTGAGGCTTCATATTATATGCATACAACAATAAAACCTATAAGAAAATTAAAGGACATAAAATGTGGCATCAAAATTACATTTTGCTTCAAAATAATATCATTAAATTTTAAAGTTTTCCTTTGAAAGAGAAAACAATATTTTTTTCAATTCACTTTAAACAACTTTTTCTCAGTAGGCTCTATGCCCAATGTGGTGCTTCAACTTACAACCCTGAGACCAAAGAGTCTCATGCTCTATAGACTGAGCCAGCCAGGTGCCCCCTCAATTCACTTTCAAGAAGAATAATATGAACGAGAATTGTATGAAGTTTATGATGTAAAATAAATGCCATTTGATAATAATATTATTTTTGAAGGGTATCATTTGTTATTGCAATTAAGTTTAAATCTCAGTCTTCGAAGGCCCTCTGTATATTGGAAATATGTACCTGGTGACTATCCAACCTTGTTTCTTATTACTTCTCAATATGCACTTTCCCCACCAGTGGTCATAGCTGCTCTGTGCATCATTTACACTTCTCCTTTCCTCTTTCCATTATTCAACCTACACACAGCATTTTGGTCCCCACTTCTAATGTAGAACTTCTACTAATGACTCATGCTCTGGTAATTTCCCTGTTGTTTGCATTTTGACAATCTTTAAAGGCAATTCCATATATTCTAGTACCTATTTATGGCCATCTTCACAGAATTTGAGATTCACAGAACCTTAGAGAGGATCTTGTCTAAGGCCCTCACTTCAGATATAAAAAAACTCAGGCCCAGAGCTGCCAGTCAAAATTGACTAATTAAGCACATGCATTTATCTCTGCTTCCTTGATAGTCAAACTAAAATAAGAGTAAAGTATGCATTTAAAAAGGCATAAATCTACAAAGACAGACAAGAAGAGACAAGGTAAAGGAGACAGGAGGTGTTAGCAACATGCTGAACGACAGAATGTACTCAGAAGAGCACTGGGTGACTCAGAAAAAAGGAAAGGCTGTGTCCTGACTGCCTTGGGAGGGGTTTCCAACAATGAGCATGACGGAGAGCCCTGGAAAGGCTTAGGAACTGGAGACGTCAGGTATCTTAATCTCTCTCCTATCCCTTCGACAAGCCCATGCAACCAGATTTCCCCATTTCACTTAACTCCTCTCTGGCCAAATGTCTTCCATTTTCCTCTCTGCCGAGGCTAAATCAGAGACTTATCCTCAGGGGAGTTAGGTACAGGAATGAGATGCTGAACTGAAGACACTAGAGGGGCACCTGGGTGGTTCAATTGGTTAAGCGTCCAACTCTTGGTTCAGCTCAGATCATCATCTCAGGGTTGTAGGATAAAGCTCCACATCAGGCTGTATGCTCAGCACAGAGTCTGCTTAAGACTCTCCCACCACTAGCACACACTTCGTAAAATAAATAAATAAATCTTAAAAAAAAAAAAAAAAGAAAAGAAAAGAAAACATTGGAATTAAGTCAAAGCCTGTGTTCTCAACAAGAGACATCCCCTACCCCACTGCGGGCCCTGCCCGTGATGTAGGAAACCAGACAGAAATTGAAAAGCATCCTCTTTAAGGAAACTGACCAAACAAAGAGAAAAGACCTATGGGCACTGACATTTCAGCATCCTACAATGAAACTGCTGGCTCCTGCAGTTACCTTACAATGAGGTCTATAAATCAATAAGTCTGACCTGATACACTTTTTAGCACCTTCAAATATGAATGAATAGCCAAGGGTCACTAGACATGAAATGAAAGGTAGAGACCAAAACTAATAAAAAAAAGGAACTTGAAGAATCAGGTATAAGATGGAGAGCAGAAAAAAACTTCAATGAAACCATAATTGAGAACTTCAAAGAGAATAAAGACAATATTTCCTCTGTGAATCCAGAACACAGTGCTGTTAAAATGAACAGAGAACAAGAAAAAGCTCTTAAAAACTAAAAAAAAAAAAATATATGATCACACAACTGAGTAATCAACAAAAGATATGAAATATAAGGTTGAATATATATCTCCCCAGAAGTAAACCTAAACTTAAAACACAGGTAACAGGGGGAAAAAAGAGGAGGAAAAAATTGATAAATTCAATATTTGAATAATAATTCTAGAAGGTATAGAGATAATCAGAGGGAGGAAATTATCAAAGAAAAATATTCTTCTTGAACTAAAGGCTATACTTTCCAGATTGAAAGGGGCACAATGGATGAAAGTGGTACACCAAGGCTCATCACAGAATTTCAGAATAAGGGGGACAAAAGAAAGATCCCCAGAGCTTCCAGAGGAAAAAAAAATCAAAAGAAAGAACTAGGAATCAGAATAGGAGCAGACTTAACAGCAATGCAGGATTGCCAGAGACAGTGGAGCAATGTCTCCCATGTTTTTAGGGAAAATAATTTTCAACTTAGAATTATGCCTAAAGAATAATGAAGTCAGCATTAAAATGATGACTTTCTGTCGGACACTCAAGGTCTTTTCTATTCTGTGTAAGCATAGGGTCAATCTCGGTCAATCTGTTGCAACCTGTTCACACCTCAGGGGACTGTAGTCATGGTATTGGCCCTTGGCCAAACCTGAATGAAATGTACTACTGCAGTCCTGTCCTTGATTCTGAAGCACCAGGAGGCAGCCTGTGCCATCCTGTCAGCATTTTGGTAGAAAATATACATATTGATGATTTGCATCTGCATTCTATTGTTCTCTTCATTTCTATCACTAAATCTGATCCTATGCATGGTTTTGACCACATGAACAGAGTTATGAAAGACTTTTCCTCAGATGAGACATCAGCCCTCTTGAGACCAAGATATCTTACCATATTTTGGTGCTTATGATCTGTAGATGAAGTGTGTCCTGTGCAACTGAGCAAGGACCCTGGCAACTGCTCCTGGGCATCTTGGATCTTTCTAATGGTTATCTTTGCTTACTTTATCCTGCCACACCTTATCCTTTACCAAAATCTTCCATGAATATACTTTGTGGAATATATTATATGGTATATCCTTTGAATAATCAGAACCTCCAACACACCGTTTTTGGGGAAGCTGGAAGATGTATTCATTCCACACAAGAGAGCAAGTCAAGATAGAGAGAAACATGGGACCCAGGGAACCCATCTCAGAAAGAGATGAAGGAATTCTCAGAAGGAAGGCAAATGGGCTCTTATGTTGGTATCTGAGCCAGGAGAGCAATCAATCCAGTTTGGAGAATATCTCTGAAAACAAAGACAATAAAATAATGAGAGACAAGTTGATGAGTGTGACCATACAGAGAAGAACTGTATGTTCTCTGAAAGTTTAGGAAGAATGAGAGATTTTAGAATACAGAGAACACTAAGTTAAACAACAACAACAAAACAACAACAACAACAAAAAAAAAAAGCAGGTTTTTTTTTTTTTCTTTAGAAGATGGAAAGGAAGGAAATAGTACCTTATCTGGTTCAGCTGTGAGTGATATTTACATAGTTGTAAACATTGGCTATTGGTTTAAGAATTGTGATAGAATTCATTTAAGAGAATGTGTGGAAGAGAGAATGTATGTGAGGGGGAAAAGAGGTTGATATTAGCCTTCATCTTCCACAGTAGTATGTAAGTTTGATAACTCAAGGAATTATCATGTGAGCATGTAATGTAGATATATGGCGGGGGGGGGGGACCTAAACAAACAGAGACAGCTGAGAGTTAAAAGTAGTTGTATCTAATGGTGGAATTCAGAGATGTGGACAGCTAGACAAAGAAATATACTTTTTATTCGTTAAAAGTCTTTTAAATTTGGTTTTTCAAACTATGGTAAATTTGATGAAACATTTCTGAAATGAAAATGTAATGAGTCCCAGAGAGATTAGTCTGTCTTATGGTGTTGCTGTTGTTTTGTATTTGTTAGCCTTGACTCCCAAACTAGCATATGAAATCCCTGTGACAGAAGTGACATCTTGGACTTTTTAGTAGTGCTTGCAGCACCTGCTTCATGTTAATTAATATCTTTATATTTCTGAAATTTTCATTCCATCTTTTAAGAGCTAATGAAGTTCCCCAAAGCACATTAGTGGAAAAATTTAAATAGACAACATACTTAAATTTAACCCCTGATAATGAAAATGACTTTCTCCCTCCTCAGGCTGACACTTGTCAATGGCTTTGAAATGCAACTTTAAAGCCTTTTCTATCTGAGTATATCACAACTGAATTCAAAGTTTAACAGTCTGAAATCAAAATGGACTTGGATAAAATAGGGCAGTGGTTGAACAACAGAACACTAAGCTCACTTGCATATTTGTTGTGAGCCTGGGCTTTGGGGCCAGAATGCCTGAATTTGCTCCCACCACTGTGTGATCTGGGCAAATTATGAAAGTGTTGTGCCTTTAATTCCTCATTTGTAAATGGAAGTGTGGTAATGCCCATCCCTTGGATCGTGTGAGGATTCAATGGGTCAATGTGAAGTGCTTAGAGCATCACTACTGTGGTTGCGACCGTCATGCCCACTCCTGGCTCCTCACCCTCCCTTGCTTGGTACCTCTATGGAGAATTCTCCATAGTCTTTAAGACCCACTACTAAACCCAAGCTAGTTTCCTGTATGACTTCCCAGGCTGTCCTCATTGAATCCATGTGCTTAGTTCTATTCCCAAATTGTCCTCACTCCTCAGGGATAAGTGTCACCCTGTAACACTTTACATACTCAGGATTGAATTCTGCAGGACACAATACACCAATGACGACATTTCCAATGCTCCTTAGTCACTTCTGCAAAGACTTGTTTTTCAATGGCAAAGAAGTGATGTGATCTTGACAAACATTGAGGAATACTGTATTTAAAATTGGCTTGAATGCAGAATCCCTTACAGCCCTGCAATGGGTGAAAAAAGAGCCCCTCCTCTACTAGATGGAGTTGATTCATTACTTCCCCACCTTGGTATCTTAGTCACCTAACAAAGTGCCTGCCATATGTACATGTATTGAGTATGTACTCAATCAATGTTTTATTAATTAGTTAGTAAGCAGCTAAGTTATATGCATGTTATAAAGAAATCCATATGAAGAACTAGAAGACTATGGTCCCCATGTCCATTTTTTTCATTAATAAGTTGTGGCATTGGTCAAGTCACTTTACCTACATGGGGCTTGGCTCCCTCATGTGTAAAATGAGGGCATCAAATAGACAGTCTCTTAGTTTCTCTTCATTTCTGAAATTTTATTTGGGTGGTACTAAGAGAAGTCAGAGAAGTTTTCCAGTGGGAGCTGTGTAAGCCTCAATGCAGTAGCTTCTTGGAGTGGGGTGTTTTGGTAGCCCTGGCCTAGCCCAGTGCTTCTCAAAGTTAAATGTGTATATATTATTTGGGAGATATTAATAAAATGCATATACTGATTCAGTGGATCTGGAGTAAGACCTAAGATTCTGCATTTCTAATGAGTTTCCAGGAGCTGCCAGTGCTTCTGGTCTTTGATTCTCAGATGCCAGTCCCTGTCTCCTCTATGCAGTTTTGGTCTTCCCCAGCTCCAGAAGCAGGGTGTAATTTTGGGCCTCATCTGCAGCACCAGGCTCTCATTAGTCACTTGGCCAACAAGACCTAGAATCCAGAGCCCCTCAGAGGGAAGCCCTGCGCATCTGTATGATCTCTGAGTTTCAGCACTCCTGACATCTGCACTGACAACACTGAGCTTCTGAATTTACTATGACTTGATAGTTTTCCTAGGAATCCCAATTCTTCCTTCAGTACATAGGACTGAACTTGTCTTGAATGCACAGCCTGCTTATGAAATACAGTCTAGCTCTAACCAGGGTCATAAAAATCTCCAGAAAAGAGCATTAGCTCCATATTTCTTGTTCCCAGACTGGCTGGATTTCTGCATTGAATAGACCTATCTACAAGAACCTTTCTGGTTCTATCCAACTCTGTGTTTTCACTTGACACTTGGAGTCCTAATTTTCAGTGCTTTGCTTGATCAGACACCTTGCACTTGATCATGCTTGACTGCCTAAATCTTCTGTGGCCTCTAAATACCGTATCTTGGACTGTCTAGCTGCACTTAACGCAATAGCCTAGCAACAGTCTGATTCCCTCCAAATGAGGTCTCATAGACCAAAAGAAAGGCCCCATTACTGCTTCTTTATTGCCCCTCCTCCCTGCTAGCTCCCAATTGCATCCCTTTGAGTCTCATCAAGTAATAAACATAATTCAAGTCTCATTTTAAAACCTGGGCTGGCTTGTAATCCCAACATACTGGGAACTCTGGATGCTAAAAATAACAAGAAGATGAGTTACAATAAAGCTGAAGGTCCTAAGATATATTCTTAAGACAAATCTGGGCCATCAAACCTCTGGCTGTAGTTACACCTTTTTAAGCTGAGCTGTAGTTATGCATCTCTGAGCCATTCTTCACAACTAATTTTAAAGCTTGTGTCCAGGAGGTTCATTAAAATGATTGCTCCTTGAAACCTCTGTAGTTTCTGTCTCTAGAAGATACTGGAATTTTTCAAAAGATGTTTAGTTTATAACAAAATTCCAGTGAAGAGCTTATATGTGGTTCTACTATATTCTTCTAAAGATTATCTTGTTAAATAGGATAATACAATTTCTACCCCCATACTTAAAGTTAAACTTTCCCATATTATAAACTTAACCCTCAAAAGTATTGTGGCATGGAAATATTTAGCCCTTGAAAATTCTAAAAATTTTATGTCAAAATCCCTAGTTCCAGGATTTCTGCTTTGCTGCCACCAGCATCCTTAGCTCCTACCAGCATTTCTGCTTCAGATACTAGATTAACTGAAGAGGACTTAGTAGGTGAATCAAGGGATATTAACTTGCATTGTTAACCCTCTAAGTCCCTGGAAACTCCAACATCTTAGGTCAGATATTAATTTTCATCATCATCCCGCCCAGAGGCTAGATGTGCCTGAAGCCAGGACCATTGTCTGAGGACTCAACAAAGCACCATGCTTAGGAGTGCAGACTTGGAATCAGATTTCTCTAATCCTGATTCCTTGTCAGCTAGCTTTCCTCTGTCCTGTGTCTTAATTTCCTCTTCTGTAAATTGGGGCTGATGATAGTACCCACTTCACAGAGTTGTTGTGAAGTTAATATAAGCAAAGTATCTAGAATATACTAAGTTTTACATTCACTATTGCTATTATCTTGTAGTTTTATGAGCTGTAGCCAGTTATTCAATACAAAACTCAACACTAAACACCTAAGATAATGAGCAGATAAATGTTCAAATACACCAATACTTAAATCATCAAACAAATTTCAGTGTTATCTTCTGAAAAGATAGAATCTCAGCTCTGAGGATATCTAGTCCATCCAAGTCACCATTTCCCATTTTTTTGACTAAAATTTATGTCAGCAACTACATCTTTTATCATGACCCAATACATACAGATTTATTATCCAAAGAGGGGAAATAAGAAACGGGAAAACCGTGTGTTCTTGTGTCTTTGCTTGTGGCATAAGAAAACCACTCTAGCAATCTGTTTAAATCATAATTTGTTAGCTGGTGCTCTCTTTTTAATCTCTGACACCAGTTCATGCTTCCATGTTAACTGTCAGACACAATCTTTGATGCATAAAACCCTATTACTCTATCAGCCACAGATATAGTCATAGCATTAACTTCTCAGATCACTGTCTCAGACTGATATGGATATGATACTTGTATGAGCTTGCAAAATGAACTTCATACTTTTCTTCCTTATTATTTAAAATTAGCTGCTTAGGTAAACATTCTATTTCCCAAGTATGTAATCCTTCTGTACCCATACCCTCCCTGCATGGATATACTCTTTTATCACTTGGTTGTTTCTCTTGCCAGCAAGTAAATAAATTCTGACATACACTGAAAATCAATTAATCTGAGAAATTTTCTTTTTGACAACATCGTGAAACAAAAACTTCAGTAAACATTTTTTTTCTTGTTTTAATTTCTTTAAAAAAAAATACTACTCAAGACCCACACAATATTGATTCCATGGTCCATTAGTATTTTTGGATCCACAAATTGAAAACTACATTACTAAATTCCCCAAAAGAGACTATGCAGATTTATTATTTTTAAATGTATATAGAATATCTGGCAAAAGTTTGATGTGGAAAGTGTGGGAAGGAGAGTACTTTCAAAATGTAAGAAATAGCTTTAAATATTCCTGGGGAGTGATATGTTAAAGTTCCTCTTTTTGTATGAGTAAAAAGAGATATAATTGACCAAGAGTTAGCAGCAGGTTACCAGCCTAAAGAGGCTGAATGAAGAGACCAATGGGAGAAGTGTGCTTGAGAGCAAAGAGAGGTAAGCCCAGGAGGCTTCACAATCTGACAGGGTCACATGGGTCAAGGAGCAACAGAAGCTACCAGAGGCGTGGCTAGAGGGGACAGCACTCAAGAGCTGGAAAATTCAAGAGTAGACCAATGCAGAAGGCTAAAAGCAAAGAAAATGCTGAATAGGGCAAAACTATATGGCAATTGTTTTATGGGGAAAAGCCTGAGGCTCTTCTTAGAGAGAGCAGCAATCAAAGGAATGCTATGGTGGGAGGTCCCTCTGCAAATGGCTGTGGTGACCAACTGTTCCATTTTTTAAAGCTTGACCTCTCATAGAGATTCTCCTAGAATGCGAATCACTGTTCTTTCTCCAATTGTTTGGGGATTGATATTAAACTGCTTCTAAATACTTGCCTCCATTTCCTCCTGCTCCCCAATTAGCGCTAGTGCAAAGGTCTTTCCATGCATATGGATATAGATACGGATAAAGACACAGAGTTAGAAAAAGATAATAATAAACATTAAAACAAGGAGTGATATATGTGATATGAATTTATGAAGGGCACTTAGAAGCAAACTAAGGTTTTTTTCCGTATATGCTATGCATTTAAATTTTGCTGGTAAGGCACAGTTTACTCTCTTTTCTATACAATGTTGGCAGCTAAAGTATCTATAAGAAGATACTGTTGCTAAACTTTATTTTTTTATTTTTGTTGCTAAACTTTAAAAGAAGACTTTAAATAATGTTTAACAGGTGTATTACATGTATATTTGAAGTTATTAAACTTTAAAACAGTATAATAATTTTAAAATAATTTCAGATAATAATAAATGCCAACTATTATTTATTGAGGCTAGACATTTACCCAATTGTCTCTCTTTCTCTCTTTTTTTCTTAAGATTTTATTCATTTATTTGTGTGAGAGAGAAAACATGAGTTGGGGAGAGAGGCAGAGGGAGAGAGAGAGAGAAGCAGACTCCCTACTGAGCAGAGAGCCCTGCTGACAACAATGTGAGGCTGACTTTGGGATCATGACTTGAGCCAAAGGCAGATGCTTAACCAAGTAAGCCACCTAGAAGCCCCTACCCAAAATATCTCTAATTACAGAGGAGGGTAACTATGATACAAGAAAGTTAACTAATCTACTGAAGAACACAAAATTATTAAGTGACAGAGCTGGGATTCCAACCCATGTAATTTGGCTCTAGAGTCTGTGTTCTTAACCGCTACACTAATATAAGCAAAATAAATAAAAACAAAGCCATTCCCAGTAAAATTTTACAAAGTCAAAGAGAAAATTTCAAAAGCTGCTAGTGAAAGAATTCAATACTTTAAAGCAATAAAAGTTAGTCTCCCAACAGCAACAATGGAAATGAGATGATATTTTCAATGAAATAAAATAACTTCCAATCTTAAATTATTTACTCCATAAAAATTTATTTCACAAATAAATGTAAAATAATGACACTTGTCAGACAAACAGAAACTGAGTGTTTGCCTCTAGAAGATCCTCACCAAAGGAAATCCCAAAGTATATACTTCAACAGAAATAAGTGATCCTGGATAAAATGTCAAAAATGCAAGATGGGGTAAAAAAACAACAAAACAAAAACTACAGTAAAAACAGAGAAAATTCTAAATGAAATAACTCTTGTATAAAGCAATTAAAACTATTATTTTGAGTTAATAAAGAAAATGTACAGTAATATCATAGAAGTCATTAAAGGTAAAAAGATATTCATTAACTTTAGGCTTTGATAAGTATGTAGGTTGTCCTGAAGGTAACCACTAAAAGCACTGAAAAAAGTGTATAATTTCAAAACTCATAGATGAAAAACAGATGATAAAAATAATCCAAAAGAAGGGAAAAGAGAAAAACGGAAGAGCTGAGACAAGTAAAAACACAAAATAACATGACAGATTTAAAACCAAATCTATTAGCATTTACATTAAATGTAAATGTATTAAATTCCCCAGTCAACATATAATGTCAGACTATATTTGAAAATATTCAAGTGCATGTCTTTGGTAAAAACAATTAAAATGCAAGAACACAAAAGGGTTGAAAGCAAAAGGTTGGAAAAAGATATAGTGTGAAAATAACCACAAGAAAGTCATTTTCCTATAGTAATATAGTAATATCAAACAAGGCAGACTTTATGAGGGTAAAACATTATTACAAAAAGGCCACGAGTCATATCAAAATGATAAAATGCTCAGTTCACCAAGAAGATACAGAGTTAAACTGACTGCACAGTCAGAACACAGTTGCAAATTATGTAAAACTAAATTATGTAAAACAAAATTTGACAGAAGTAAAGGAAAGACTAAACAATGAGAATCACTACAAGAGATTTAAATATACTTCTTTTAATAACTGATTTTTAAAAATTAAAGGTAAACAAGAAAAGGGGTTTGAACAAGACTAACCAACTGACCTATTGGATATATATTATATATATATATAAATATATAATATATATATTCATATATATATATGAACACTGCCCTGGTGACCGAGGACTGCACATTCTTTTTAAGAGCAATGGAATATTTATATAATAAATCTTTCCCTGGAGAAAAAAAGCAGGTTTGAACAATATCAATCATGTAGAGCATTTTTTTATTATCACAGAACAACATAATCTAAGAATAAAAAATAAAAGATAACTTTCTAATATAATATATAGAATATATATAAGAATATATACAAGTTCTGTGTAATTTGGAATGTAAAAAACACATGTTGAAATGGCCCATGAGTCAAAGAATATATCATAACTAAAATTTTAAAACTATTTTAACTGAACAATACTGATAATACTATAATAAAGACTTGTGGGATGAAACCAAAGTAATGTTTAGAAAAACTCAGTCTTAAAATGCATACATTAGGGAAGAAAGGACTGAATATTAAGCCAAACATCTATCTCAAGAAGTCAGCAGTTAGAAAAAGAATACAAAACAAAACAAAAACAAAATAGAAGAAAGATATATAGATCAGTGAAATAAGATTAATTAATGAGAAAGCTCTGGTGACAATGACCAAGAAAAAAATACATAAACCACCAATGTAAGAAATAAAAAGTGACACTTCAATATAAATACACTGGAGAGATTAAAAGTATGATAAAATTTTTAAATAAAATGAAAAAATTCCTAGATAAAGCAATTTAAACAAACCTGACTCAAGGAGAAACAGAAAACTCCAATGTTCTATAAATAGGGGTGATAGTCAAAATATTTAATACTTGGTTTGACATGGACACTAACCATTAGAACAGATATTGACCCAATCAGAATTAATACCAAGTCTGGTATCTAGTAAATGAATACTAGTGCTTAACAACTGCCCCTACCTATTGAGAATTATATTACTAGTTTTCTATTTTCTCACAAATTAAACAGGTCAGATTGCTTTACTGATGAGTTCCTATCAAATATCTGAGGAGAAAAGTTTACTCCAAACTTACAGAAATGTCACCAGAGTACCAGAGAATAGAAAAACATGATTATATTTATCATGAATTTATAAGTCTAACAAAATCTTGATACAAAATATATCTGGCAAAGATAGTATGAATATGAAAATTTGTAACCCAATATTACTCTTAAACAGTGGCAAAAACCCAATACAAAACATTAGTAAACTGAATCTAGTAAAATTAATACATGACCAATTGGACTTTATCTCAAGAATACAAGATTGGGGATCCCTGGGTGGTGCAGCGGTTTGGCGCCTGCCTTTGGCCCAGGGCGCGATCCTGGAGATCCGGGATCGAATCCCACATCGGGTTCCTGGTGCGTGGAGCCTGCTTCTCCCTCTGCCTATGTCTCTGCCCCCCCTCTCTCTCTCTCTCTCTGTGACTATCATAAATAAATAAAAATTAAAAAAAAAAAGAATACAAGATTGATTTAACATTTAAACTGAGATCAATTAGTATATTTAAAAATTCTAAAATCATCTTAAAGACACAGCAAAAGATTCTGATAAAATTTCTTAGCAAGTGGACAATAGAAAATAACTTCCTTAATGTGAAAAAGAATGGCTGCAAAACAAAAGTTAAAGATCATATATTATGGTGACACATTAGAAAGTTTCCCTTAAAGATTAGGAAAAAGGAAAAATGATCAACTCAAGTTAGACTTTTCCTGATTTCTTAGTTATTTTCAGATTTATTCTACTAGACAATATAGGCTCTAAATTGCTGTATATTCTCACCTATATGACAAGGGGGGGTATTCTCTATTTTCAAGTTATAATGGTCAAGTTAAACTTTATATTTAAATATAGGATTTAGCTTTGTGATTATATTACATACCAGAGGTTCTGTGTCCTTTGGAGGTCTTTCTAGAGGGGGAATGTACCACTGAAAGCAAAGTTCTTTGTTTAAATCTTGTATCTTCATATCTGATGGCACATCTGCAGAAGATGGGCCGGTAGAGAGCTTTAATGATAAATCGGAGTGTAGAGAACTGCCATGACATAACTAGGGAAAAATAAAAAACAATTTAATTGCTGGTAATAAATAAATCCATTCAATATCTAAAACATTCACTCAATATCCATTCAGTATTGGCTACATTATAATACTCTGGGAACTGTCTTTGTTTTATGGGTGTAGCTTATAAAACTGTCCCCAGTTATCAGAGAAGATTCTCCTACAAAAAATATGCTTCCAAACCCATGGGACTCAGGGTGCCTGGGTGGTGCAGTTAGTTAAGTGTCCACCTCTGGGTTTCAGTTCAGGTTCTGATCTCAGGGTTGTGAGATCAAGCTCCACAATAAGCTCTGCACTATGTGCAGAGTCTGCTTGAGATTCTCTCTCTCTCTCTCTCAAATAAATAAACAGATTTTTTTAAAAAGCAAAACAAAAAAACAAAAACAAAAAACCAAAAAACAAACGACAACTATGGGACTCAACAAATGTCATCCAGTTTGGTGACTCTCCCAAAGTAAAGATCTAGAGAGGAAAATGTCAATGGTATCCTTTCAGTCTTAAGACCACCTCAGGTCACTGGAAACATCTACTTTTTTTCTTGTTTATTCTATGGTAAATGAACTGAAGATACGATTTTAAATAATATCTACTTTCCACCAGCATTTTTGTCAGTGTCATATTCAAAATAAGACACAGTTTTTGCTGAAAATATTAAAATCAATTGCTCTCATTCCCTCTTTACATGAACATGGCTGATTTGTAAATTCAATCTTGGTGAATCTGGGCCTAGCTTTGATGCAACCAGGTCCCTGAATCAGAAATTTTCAGGGAACATAAAGTGTAGAATGCAACTGGAAATTTCATAAATTATTTAGTTTTTTAAAAGTAGCTGAGAAAGCAAAGCATGGTTGCTGCCCAAAAAATAACAGTCTAGCCAGAGAGATAATAATAGTGATAATAATACCTCAAATCTGAAAAGAACCTTCTTTAATGGAGTGCAAACTATTTTCAAAATTAACTTGTTGTAATTCCCAAGATTATAGCATGGTATCTGGGAAGCAATTCTTCCATGGAACTTTTGACATCTAAGGTTATCTTAAGGTTTGATGAAGGGGAACATTGAAGTAGCCAGTAAAAAATGCCTGGCATTTCTGTAAGGCTTTGTACCTTCCACTATTTCTGAGCTTATTCAAGATATAATATAACACTGTCAATGAGAGTCTTCAAAATAAAATAAAAAGAGAAATAAAGACACTGACCTTTCAAGTTGTCTACTGATTAAAGAAAAAATATGTCATGACTGAAAGGTAATATTAAAGAAGAAAACTTTCCAAAAATATCTAGAGACTATCATTATAAAAGTATATAAGCCAGAATCCTCATTTATTAGCACTATGATATAAAAAGCATGAGCAAAATAAACAATGAACAAGATCATTAGGTTTAAATAATCATTTAAAGTGCTCAACAAAGATTAATTCTGTCAGGCAGTTCACCAAAAAATCAGGTAAATAAAAAAAAAAATCAGGTAAATAATCAATTCAAAAAATAATTTCTCATATTTTTTCATATCTGAGTGCCTTTCAGAGGTTCTGACAACTATTTTAGCAAAGAACTCATGTTTAATAACTAAGAAGAAAAAAATAAGGAAAAGATTTACTATTTCAATGTATACAGCATTTACTAACATGACGGTCTAAGAATGCTAAATTGTAACAAGTCAGTATCAAAATAGACATTAATTTCCATTATCTTTAAAAAAACATAAACTCCAATCACTAATGAAATTAAGTATATATGCTAATTGATGGACTATACACTGAATATTTTCGATATGTTTGATTTATTCTTTGAAATAAATGAAATAACAGTCCTACCAGGAGAAGTCTTGTTTGCCACAGTCCTATAAACAACAAATCACTTTATACTAGTCAATTATTTGACCTTACAACACAGTCTAAACATGAATAACCCAGCATTGTGCATAATTTTAATCATATCTTTTTTTCTTGGAATTTTTAATGTAATTTGTTTGGCACCTTTGTTTTTCCATGACAGAGCTTCAATAGACCTAACAATATGCAGACGCACACACTGATGAGCCTGGCACCTAGCAATGACCGCTCTGGAAAGACATCTACTTCTTTGTGGAGGAAAAGCAGGATTAAGTATCAAATTATAGAAAGAATTTGATTGAAATAGCCTCCTGAGTGATTAAAAGCTCAAAAACGTTATTATAAAAATCAGCCAAGCTTGCAGTTTATTTAAAAAAAAAATCCAAAAGGCTCTATGCTCATTAGCTGTCTACCCCAGTGAAACGAACACATGATGAGGTGGCTTGCACCTGTCAGACAAGTGACAGTGATCTCTAGAGCTGATTATTCTGGGAGAGTGTTACACTAATTATTTTTTTTTTTTAAGAGCAAACAGAGTACAACAATCTTTGATAACGCTGCTGCCATTAGAAATGTCACATATATTTACAATGCATTCAAGGTTCTACATTTGGAACATCATGCTTAGGAAATGGGTAATGCTAGGCTGCCCTTAATCCTAAAATACTCAAGTAGAGTTCTTGTCAGAACAGTATTTAAGAAATCACACCTATTAGTTTCCAGACTCATACAAAATAATCACAAGAATACATTCACTAAAACTATAATTCTCCACCTTCTCATTCTCTGCCTCCTAGGCCAGAATTTCTGAGGCATCTGCAACACATGGCAGTTATCCCCAAAAGTAGTCAGAATTTCTGGAGGGGTGAATCGGGATCTGGTGTTAGATGGAAATGATTTTACCCCATTCCTGCTGCTTACTACCCTACAGAGTGCCAGACATTCATAGTACATTACTGGCCTTTCTGCTTCCTTTCACTCCCTTCCCCTGGAGAGCTACTTGATTGGTGAATTTGGGGGGAAAAAATGTTGGATATGTATAGCTATGCTGTTTCTTCTTGGAAAAGAAAGAGAATGGTTTGTAGGGAGTGAGTGTTCTCTTTGTAGGGAGTGACTATCCTCTACTTCTTCATGAGACAGATTTTAAAGGGGTCTGTATCCATACAGATTTTAAGGGGGCCTGTAATGACCAAACCAAACAAACAAAAAAACAAACACAACCGGATTGGTAAAATCTGTCCATTTGCTGTTTGCTTTCAGGAAGACCATTTACCAGTAAATATAAATAATATCCTGCAAGGTCAACATTATGACTCATAAGGGTGGGTAATTTTTAATCCCAAACTCTTAAACTCTTTATTTCTCAAATGACTTATAATGTGGGCAAGAAAGAGGGATGTTGAATATTGGGTGTGCTCATCCCTAGTATCTGGGAACTAATTCAAAAATCCTCCCATGTGGGTTCTAATACACTGCCCTGAGAACAACTCCATAACCCTAAGAATCACATTTAAATGAATTCTTAAATATCTTAAATATCTTAAATAGATCTTCCACTGCTTTTTAAAATCACAATTTATTAAGTTACCTCACTCTTTTGCTCAAAAGAATGATTTTTTAAAAAATATTATTATCTACCCAACAATCTAGCAGGATAAGATAACCAAAATTTCTCAATTTGGAAGAAGTCACATTTTCAGGTCACTTCTCTAGGATATGAAATATGGCCAAGTCTGGTATGGACAAGTCTATAATCATAACAATGAAAGCACTATATGATGGATTCCAAAATCAAGATAATTGAAAATAAAGGACTGATTTTTTGTTTGTTTGTTTGTTTGTTTGTTTGGAAAGAATTCAATGGAAATGACTTGATTTTTTCATTTCATAAATACATATTGGAAATTTATAATATACTATGTCCACTTGAGTTTTCTCAAATGTGCTTCCTTCAGAAATATACTGGTTATAAGAAGTTTTATAAAAATATATAATGTTTGGAACAGTACCTTGACTGAGTCATATAAGATTTTTTCTGAAAAACCAGAGTTTTCCAATCCTTGACATAGTTCTTTTGGAAATTCATCAATACAGGAGGAAGAATACAGCTGTAAAAATCTTTTAAGGAAAAAATGCATTTCTTTTTGGCGTAAAATCAGCCCAGAGTTGAAAAGGGATGTGAGAAGTGTGTCATCTGGCAAAGAAATTCCAGATCCTGGCTTTGGAGATGCTTAGGGAAGAAAAATACCTTAATTTAGAATCATGTTAGGTAACAGAACAGTCTCAGTATTGTTGATATTTGCTCATTAACTGCTATCGCTGTAATTCACACCACTTCAGCTAGTGTCTGTCAGTGTAATTCCTCCATTTTTTAAGCTTATACACTCATGGAATTGCTTCTTGCCCCAGGAATGAAAGAAAATTTCAGAAGGATATGAGAATATTGCTTTAAGCTTTAAGTCTTGACAATGCAAAATATTCTATGTAGTCATCTTATCTGGGACTCATCCCAACAAAGATCTTAAAGCAAGAATTTAGATGCAGGTAATTTATTTGAAAAGTGATCTTTAGGAGCGTAAGTGAGAGAAGGAACAAAGTGTGATGGAGAAAAGAGCCAATGAAAGTGAGTTAATGGGTGGGCTGCAGCTTTGGACAAGAAAGGCTCAGTCCTGCTGAGGACCTTCTGGAAAATCACCTGTAGAATCATCTGGGACCGGGAAGGTGGAATGTTTTCTACGGTTCCCTACCTCATTAGTATGTGTGGAATCCCTGGCACTTTGGGCTGTCCTGACAGTGGGCTGAGTAAGTCTCAGTAGTTTCAGGAAGAGCCCAGAGCAGAAAAGGAGTAAAATGTGGGTGTGTGACATGTCAAGTGCCAGCAGGTGAATTCAAAGGTGAGCTGAGTTGCTGTGGGGCAGGCACTGCCAGAGTGTGCTGTACTGGCTCATGTCCACATTCTTTGCCATTGAACTTCTTTTATTCTTGCCTTTTTCATAATGTACCTTTTATACCTGACACCTTTCTGAGGCTTGTCTATCCCACTGCTAACACCTCGTAGCTGTGCTTAGTCGCTCTGGCTGGTTTCTCCACTGGGCCCTGACATGGGTCAAACTGTCTTTTCCGACTATTTGCAGTAATGAATAACATGAAATCACCAATTTTATGTGCACAGATAAAACACAACATACATTGGCACAAATACAAGAAGGACTGATGTGAGGCAGACTATATCAGTTTTTCTGAATGTTCTTCAGACAACATTAATAATACAACAAAAAACTAAACAAAACAAAACAACTCAATGGAGTGGCTGTCTTGGGAAGCCTCTGGATAAATCTATACAATAATATTTTTAAATACATGAAATAAAATATATAGAATGCCAAAGGAAGTCAGTTATGTTGCAATACTATTCTACCCAAAGATCTGTGTATCTCAAGAACCCCTGAAATTTCCACATTCTCATAAGAATTCATTCCAAAAGATGTCAAAAGCATTTTACAATTCTAAATAAGAAGCTTGACTTAAACAAGAAATGGAAAAGAATGTGTTCTTAACATATCAAAAATCTACCTAGAAGTTTGCTCATATTATTAATCCTTTGCAGATGAATATAGTAGCGCAGTAGAAGAATCCATGTAATATCCACTTTAGTCTGAGTTTTTTTTCTAGCATCTGTGCTGTCACACACGCCTTCACTTTGACAAGAGACTGTATAGGCAGTCTGGAAGACCACTTGGTAGTTATCTGAAAGTGAAAAATAATAATAACAGTAAGCAAAAAAAGTTTGTAAGATAAATACTATGCTTCCCCTGAAAAATAACCATGTATAAAACAAACAAACAAACAAACAAACAAAACCAAAAAACCACAGTCCATAAAGGAAAGACTGACACATTGGACCACATGGGATTTAATGATTTAAAAACATTTTTGTAACACAAAAAGACACCAAAGTTAAAAGACAAACCATTGACTGAGAAAAAATATTTAGAACATGTATGAATTATTTTTCTCAAATATATATAATACCTTGCACCAATCAATAAAGAAAAAGTCGGAGTCCAACAGAAAAGTGGACAAAGAATTTCAACAGTCAACTCATAGAAAAGGAGACCCAAATAGCCAAAATGTTAGCATCACTTAAAATCAGAAAAATGCAAATTAAAAAGGAAATACCATTTCCCAACCATCAGTAATTGATAGATACTAAAATCTGAAAATAAGAAAAATTGATAATAATGTGAAGAAACTGGTTCAAACTTCTTGGGAAAGCAGTTTGGCAGGATCTAATGCAATTAAAAATGCAGATACTCATGTAAGTGATAAAAGTGTATGAGGACTCTGGTAGAAGACATTCATGACACCATTGTAATATCAAAAAAAAAAGGAAAAATAAACAGAAGTCTATTTATTTGATGGCATGTAAAATGAATTAATTAGATCTAAGACAGAAAGTATACAGTGTAGTGTCACAGTTCAAATTATTGATGTACTTCTCACCAGTGCGTGAACCTCTCTGTACTGTAGGTCTCTCTAGACTTTTGACTTCCTGGGTTTTAATGTTCTTGTCTTTAAAATGGGCATGGAAAGATCCTGGATAGATCTTGACAACATACACCAAACTAACAAGTAGGCTCCAGATGATACCTAGAGTATACTACCATTTGTCTAAATTTGAAAAAAAAAACTCAATGCAATATTTTGTACTATTTATGTGTACACATGCACACAATATATAGCATTTTATTAGGATAGTGGTTGCCTCTGGGAAGGAAAGGAGGAAAGATGAATAGAATCTTTTATGGTTAATGGCCTATGTATGTTTTCTTGAGTAATAAGTTGAATCCCCATGTACTTACCACCCAGTTTAGCAAATAGAATATTCCCAGTACTTCTGGAATATTGTGCAAACCCCTCCCTAATTCTATATTCTTCCTTCTTTCCTTCCTTTTCTTTTTTCTTTTTTTTTTTTCCTATCTCACATACTTGTTTCTTTTTTGTAATATTTATGTACTGAGGTACATTTTCTAGTAACTTATTTTAAAAAGTTCACATACACAAAACACAAAACACACCATTTGAGTCCTTACAGGGACTTCATGCTTGATTGATTATTTAGCTAAATATATGATTTGGGTTGAAATTCATTTTTCATTAAAACTTGGAAGGCCTTCTATTGTTTTCTAGTATCCATCATTGCTGGGGAGAAGCTGATACTAGTCAAATGCTCATTCCTCTGTGTTTGACCATCTTCTCTATTCTGTGATTTTTTTTACTTTTTTTTTTTTAATTTTTATTTATTTATGATAGTCACACACAGAGAGAGAGAGGCAGAGACACAGGCAGAGGGAGAAGCAGGCTCCATGCACCGGGAGCCTGATGTGGGATTCGATCCCGGATCTCCGGGATCGCGCCCTGGGCCAAATGCAGGCGCCAAACCGCTGCGCCACCCAGGGATCCCTATTCTGTGATGTTTTTAATGAACTCCTTGTCATTTGTGGTAATTTAAAATATCATTTTTCATCTAAGCCTTCTCAATTTGGAAAGTAGTAGGCCTTTTCAATGTGAACACTTATCTTTCCTTATGGTCTTGCAAAATATTCTTATATTTATTTCTGCAATGAAATAAATATAAGAACATAAAGATTCTCTCTCTCTTGCTCTCTTTCTGCCTTTCCCTCTCCCTTTCTCTCTCACTCCACATATTTAGCCACTTGATTTATTACAGATGTGACACTGCAATGTTATGAAGAAAGTAGGTCTTTGGTCTTTTTAATACATGGCTCTGGGTTAATTGTATATCATATGGAAAAAATCTTGACTTCAGCCTCACACCATATACAAGAATAAATTCTAGGTGGATTGTAGATCTAAATGTGAAAAATTAAAAAAAAAAGGAAGGTAAAGATAGGAGGGTACCTTTGTGACTTTTGAATAGAAAAAGATTTCTAACTGGATACAAAAAGCATAAGCCATAAAAGACAAGGTTTATAAACTGGACAACATTAAAATTATGAACTTTGTATAATCAAAAGATATCACTAGCAGAATGAAAAGGCAAAGCACAGAGGGTATAAAATTAATTGCAATACATATAATCTACAAAATGGTCATATCCAGAATACTTAAAGAATTTCTCCAGATTTCTAAGAAAAAGACAGAAAACTCCCAAGAAAACTGGGCATGATTCTTGAATAAGGAGTTCCCAAAAAAGACTAAGCAAAAGCCAATACTATATATAATAGTTCCCACCTTTCTAGTTACCAAGGTAAAATTTAAATTCAAACTCCTTTGGAGAACTTCTTGATAGTGCTAAGTTGAAACTATATATACTTATGACCCAGTAATTTTACTCCTTGGTATATACATAAAAATGTGTACATCTGTGCATAAAAATTTAACATACAAGTGTATTCACAGAAGCATCATCCCTGATGACCCCCAAATATTTATCAATAGTAGAATGGATAATAAATTGTTATTATGTCCATCAAAGAGTGAACTCCACACACATAACGTTGAACAAAAGAAGACAGATACAAAATAGTATAGACTGTATAATTTCACTTACACAAAAATCAAAAGCTGGCAAAACTAATCCATCTGTTAGAAATCAGAAAGCAGGGAGGTTAGGATGTACTGACTAACCCTATTGTGATAATAATCCCACAATGTATACATATATAAATCATCACACTGTACTTAAATGTACACAATGTCTTATGTCAATTATATCTCAATAAAGCTGGGGAAAAGGGGGGTTGAGAGGGGGCATGATGTAGACCTCTAGGGTTCTGGATTTGTTCCATTTTTGACCCATGATGGTTATATGGGTATTACATTTATGATATAGAATGAAGCTGTATCTTCAGGAATTTGTGTGATTTATCCTATTTATAATACAATAAAATATTTTTGTGGTGATTTCCAGCAAAGGTGTTCATATGGTATTGGCATGTCCCCTTCTCCTGGAAATCATCCCAAAACAACACAAAAAGCAAGTAACAAAAACACAAATTCTTTTTTCAGTAAATTGGGAAAAAGCTCAAACCCCAAAGCACAAGATGCATGGAATTGTGCCCAAAATAGTTGTCAGCAGGTATAGGATACAAAGGAAGCAGAAAGAAATAGCAATGTATACTTCTTGACTGTGAGTTGAATATTTTTAAAACAGTATTATGGTGCCAGTTAAGTTCAGGCATCTTAAGACCAATTGTTCAGAGTTTAAAGAAAAATAAATACATATACATTTTGCACATGGATGTGATGAGCTCTTTAAAGTAAAAAAAAAAATTATTTGTTACAGCTTTTCAAACTACAAATGATAAAGTCAGCAAAGCATCATATAGAGTAGGTTATCAGCACACAAAAGCCTAGAAACTAGTAAGTTGACATTGCTGAATATATACCCTGAAGTCTAAGAGCTAAAGGTCCTGTTTGCAATAGCTTCCCCTGGTTGAAAAATCAGTAAACAAAATTGTAGCACTTTCCAATAATAAAATAACTTGTTGAATTAAAGATGTAGTTGCAAACATGAAGACTCAGTTAATAATTCATCTGCAGAGTTGTACTTTTTCCTTACAAATGCTCAAATCTACAGACATTGTTGGACATACTGTTTTGCTTGTATTTATCTAGTAGTATCAGTACCGACTACTGAAAGAAGATCTTGTATGTGAATGATTAGCAATAATTCAAGTGAAATATGAAAAATATTAAATAGTCTTTCTGAATCCCATCGTTTATCCTGGAATAATCATGTTGATGTGTGCATTGATGGCGAAAAGAAATGGTAAATAAAAGTATGGTGCCTTAGCATGAACCTAGGCAGGCACTTACATCAAACTGCACTAGTAGTTAGTTTTTGTTTTTGCATTCTCCATTGCCGTGCACTTGCAGTAAAATGAATAAATTAATTAAAATGCCAGTTTCACTTAAGAATGTCCCTGATGAAGCAGTAAAGTTAAAGTTATTAACTACTGACCCTCAAGTATACATCTTTTTTCATATTCTTTGATAAAATGGGAAGAACACATAAAATGTTTCTACTCAGCTATCAAAAAGAATGTAATCTTGCCATTTACAACAATGTGGATGGAACTAGTGTGAATTATACTAAGCAAAGTAAGTCAGAGAAAGTAAAATATTATACGGTTTGACTCATGTGAAATTTAAGAAAGAAGGAAAAATAAAATAAGATAAAAACAGAGAGTGAGGCAAACCATAAGAGACTCTTAACTATAGAGAAAAAACAGAGGGTTGCTGATGAGGAGGGGGGTTGGGTAAGGAGATGAGCTAGATGGGTGATGGGCATTAAGAAGGGCACTTGTTATGATGAGCACTGCAGTTACACATAGGTGATGAATCACTAAATTCTACTCCTGAAACCAATCCTACACTATTATGTTAACTAACTTAAATTTAACTTTAAAAAATAAGGAAATACATGATGGCTGTCTTAAAGAAAAGCACTTCTGTGATGAAGTTGCAAATGGAATACACTGCTCCCCATACCTCTCCCTACCTCATACCACGGAACACCATTTTTTACATAAAAGGACAACTGAGAAGACAAACTAAGTGTTTTCAGGCTTAGGTCTATGGCAAACATTTTCCATAAAGTAACAGGCCTTCAAGGAAAATAACTGACAGTATATACTGCCATTGATAAACTCCAGATTTTTCAGTAAAAATTTAGACTTTTGGAAAATTTGTGTATGCCACCATTGGCTTCCAATACTGAGACTTTTCTGATAAGAATGGTGGTGGTATTTTAAAATTTTGATATTTTAAAAATTGTCCAGTGAATTGTACCAACATCCAGAAGTCCTGCATAATCCAGGGAGTCACTATTTTCCAAATATCTGATGCATGATATTACAAAATCATGCATGAGTAAAAGATCCATTCAGACTGAAAGACCAATGTATTTTAATGTATTTTTATTTTAACAGAGTACAAGTTCAATGATATTGTTTCATGGTCTACAATGGAACTAACCTTCAAGAAACTACCACTGTTGGTTTGGTACCAAAGAAAACTATCTACAATTATCTGAAAAGGCTCTTAAAATAGCTTTCCATTTTCTATCTCATATCTTTGTGAACTGGATTTTCTTCACATATTTCAACCAAAACATTATGCTATAATAGACTGCAGAAGTGGGTGTGAGAGTCCAATTATCTTTCATTAAGCCAGACATTAAAGAGATTTTTAATGTTATTTATGATAACTTGTAATGGATTTATTACTATTCTTTTAAAATTAATAAACTTTAATTTTAATTTCTAATGTAACATTATTTCTTCTATAATAATAGATTTCCCTAATTTTATATATAATTTATTTTGAAGTAAATTATATTTTTCTCCAAAGAGAAAACTCATTTTACAAAGAGTTTAAAATTCATTTGCTTCAAGGGGCATCTGGGTGGCTCAGTCAGTTAAGCATCTGCCTTCAGCTCAGATCATGATCCTGAGGTCCTGCTCCCTGCTCCATAGGGGCCTGCTTCTCTCTCTCTGTCTGCCTGCCACTCCCCCTGCTTGTGCACTCTTTCTCTCTCTGTCAAATGAATGAATAAAATCTTAAAAAATACATTTGCTTTGAGTTAAAAAAAATCAGCTCAATTTCTAAATATCAGTGACTACTTTGTTCTTATCATTTAGCCTTTTTTAAAAAAGATTTCATTTATTTATTCACGAAAGACAAAGAGAGAGAGAGGCAGAGACACAGGCAGAGGGAGAAGCAGGCTCCTTGCGGGGAGCCCAATGCAGGACCCTGGGATCACGCCCTAAGCCAAAGGTAGATGCTCAAGCACTGAGCCACCCAGGCGTCCCATCATTTATCTTTTTTTTACTGTAATTAATTTTCCTAAATAAGTTGGCTAATGGTTTGTTTATTCCCCTGAAATTACATTATTTTAATGTTTTTGTTTCCTAGTTTATTATATACATATTGTAAAATGATACAAAATAATGCCAAACGTAACTGCTCATGTCAATTAATTTAAGTTGGCTAAAGTTGCCCATTACCAAAAAAACTACTATAAGTTTTAAAACAAAGAAAGCCCAACTCTGTGTTCTATTTAAGAGGCATATTTAAAATAAGATTATTTAGAAAGGTTGAAAGTAAAAGAATGGGCAAATGTGTACTAAGACAATGTAAATCAAAAAAGAAAAAAGCAATATTTGTGAATCTACTATCAAATAGGCAGGCATTCTAGCCAAAACAGATTCTCCCCTAAAGCCTCCAGAGGGACATAGCTCTGTCCACACCTTAATTTTAATACGGTGAGACCTATTTTAGACTTCTGAATTCCTGAATTGGAAGATACACTTTCTGTTGTTTGAAGCCACTAAATTGTGGTTGTTTCTTACAGCAGGAATAGGACGTCAGTACAATAACAGCACCAACAGCACTCGGTTACTTGCAGAGAAGATAGAAGGGATACTTTCTCTCCATGCCCTTTGATGTCTTTTGAATATTTATTTATTTTTATTTTTTTAAACATTTTACTTATTATTTGAGAGAGAGAGAGAGAGAGAGAATGTGGGAAGGAGAAGGAGAGAGAATCTGAAGCAAACTCCACACTGAGCACAGAGCCCGATGTGGGGCTCAATCCCACCACCCTGAGATCATGACCTGAGCTGAAACCAAGAGTCGGATGCTTAACCAACAGAGCCACCCAGGTGCTCCTCTGGAGTTTTGATTCTTAAGAATAAATTACTTATGTAAAAAAATGAACTTAATTAAAAGAAGAAAAATGAAGCCAATGCTATCTGGTCTTTAATGTCACAGAAGAAAAGTAATGCCAGCTCAACTTTTCTCTATATATAGAAAGGCTACTTTTTCTGATTGAAAGCTTACAATTATATTTTTTGTCTTTATAATCTGAAAGTGATGCCAGAATTTGTCCTGGTACAATCTACACTATACGTTTATCTTCAGGACTTTTGTGGAAGGTATATCCCATTGCAATGGTTCCCCTTCAGCCACAGCCAGAGTTGCATGGATGGGTTGCACTGGTTTTGGGCCAGTATTTACGCTAATTTCCCTGCATTTTTCAGGTGGTGAGAATTCGAACCTTATAGTCTCAGGTAGGGTTCTGACTTCTCTCAAATGGCTCATTTTGGGTCCTGACTGGGCACTTGGCTGGTTCCTTGGCATCTACTCAAGCCAGTGGGCAATGTGTTTCTAGTCCCAATGTGTTCGTAGGCAAATCCACTCTGAACCTCCATTCTATGTAGTTCACTGGGTTCCAACCTTCCTACCTACAGTGCCCTCCTTCCAGATGCCCTTTTTGTCCAGGCATTCAGAGTCCCCACCCCAGCTCTTCAGCCCTTGCTTATTTTGACTTTGGTAACTTGAGATTTTCTTTTCCTGATTTCATGCTCAGCGATAAATTAAAACAATTTTGGTTCTGTTTTGCCCAATATTGTTACAGGTTTGGATTGGGGAGGTGAAAGCATTTTTCATCTCAGCTCAGTCCAAAAAAGGGTGATGCATTAATTCTGCACTTTGATTTCCTGGCCCTCTTATCACACCCAGCAGTGATCAAGGGCACAGCTCTTAGAACTGGATAGATCAGGGTTTGTATCAGCAGTAGAAAATTATCCTAGTTACATAACCTCCCTGAGGACCTTTCTTCATTTACCATATGTGCATAATGACACTCTCATGGAATTTTCCTAAAGGATAAATGAAATCACATAAGAAAGCACTAACGCATAGCACCAGAAGCCACTGGTCCGACTATTAACTAGTACTTGCTGCATATGACTTTCTGTTTTTGTGTCAATTTTTTACTGTCTGGGCCCTGCTAAGGGTTCCAAACAACTTTGTTACATTTACTTTGCTTCCCACAAGTGTCAGTCTTCCTCTGAGTCTTCAAGGTAGCATTCCATTGCATCTGTTGCTTATTTTTCATTGTTGATTCTGTCCTAATTGTCTCTCCATACCTAGTGTCTGAAAATAGAGGGTGGAGAATGCATGTTCTGCTCTTGGTCATGGGACTATTCCTTCTCAGATTTAAGTCATCAAAGGAAGAGATCTCAGTGAAATTTCTAGAATCTTGTATGTGTTAGATCAGGACAGCTCTACTCCACTGAGGATGGTTCTTATCATCCCCCGACTGTCTCAGGTGCTTATACTATGAACCAATACAGATCATATGCACACACACACACACACACACACACACACACACACACACACAACTGCTGTTAGCATAAATGATTTATCTCCATTCTCATCTGTAAATTGTATACTAGTTTGAGATTGGGGAATGTAATGTGCCTCCCTAATTCCCTACCTATGGACAATTGTGTCTCGGAGAAATAGAACAAATCAATATAGTAGTAAAGAAATGGCATCCCAGTTTGTAGTTGGTATTGACCCCATGTCTCTGAACAAGGGGCAAGGCAGTAAGAAAAGAATAAATCATATTTTTTCAGGCTGGAAGGTTTTCTCTGTTTCAAGAGGCAGAGCATATTATTAAAGGTCAGTTGTGATGCTTAGTTCTGCTCTTTATATTCTTTTTTATTTTATTTTTGTATTTAAAATCTATTTTGTTGAGGAGTACATAAAACAAGAATATAAAGCCCAATGAAATACTATGAAGTGCAAAGTGAACAACCAGGAAATTGTGTCTATAACCAATTACCAAAACCTGGGTCACCATCCCTGCCACCAAAGTAAACTCTACTTGACTTTCATAATATATGCTTCCTTTTACCTGTCACTTTTTCCCTTGGAGAACAAATCTCTAATCATTAAACTATAGTTTTGCCCATTCTTGAACCTTATATAAATCAAGTCATGCAATAAATGTCTCATTTTTTTTTCTGGCTTCTTTTTTTTATTGGAGTTCGATTTGCCAACATATAGCATAAGACCCAGTGCTCATCCTGTCCAGTGCCCCCTCAGTGCCCATCACCCAGTTACCCCAACCCCCCACCCACCTTCCCTTCTACTACCCCTTGTTCGTTTCCCAGAGTTAGGAGGCTCTCATGTTCTGTTACCCTCTCTGATATTTCCCACTCATTTTCTTTCCTTTCCCCTTTATTCCCTTTCACTATTTTTTATATTCCCCAAATGAATGAGAGCATATAATGTTTGTCCTTCTCCGATTGACTCACTTCACTCAGCATAATACCCTTCAGTTTCATCTACGTCGAAGCAAATGGTGGGTATTCGTCGTTTCTAATGGCTGAGTAATATTCCACTGTATACATAGACCACATCTTCTTTATCCATTCATCTTTTGATGGACACCAAGGCTCCTTCCACAGTTTGGCTATTGTGGACATTGCTGCTGTAAACATACGGGTGCAGGTGTCCCGTGTTTCACTGCATCTGTATCTTTGGGGTAAATCCCCAGCAGTGCAATTGCTGGGTCGTACGGTAGTTCTATTTTTAACTCTTTGAGGAACCTCCACACAGTTTTCCAGAGTGGCTGTACCAGTTCACATTTCCACCAACAGTGCCAGAGGGTTCCCCTTTCTCCACATCCTCTCCAACATTTGTTGTTTCCTGTCTTGTTAATTTTCCCCATTCTCACTGGGGTGAGGTGGTATCTCATTGTGGTTTTGATTGGTATTTCCCTGATGGCCAGTGATGCAGAGCATTTTCTCATGTGCTTGTTGACCATGTCTATGTCTTCCTCTGTGAAATTTCTGTTCATGTCTTTTGCCCATTTCAGGATTGGATTGTTTGTTTCTTTGCTGTTGAGTTTAATAAGTTCTTTATAGATCTTAGATACTAGCCCTTTACCTGATATGTCATTTGCAAATATCTTCTCCCATTCTGTAGGTTGTCAATTAGTTTTGTTGACTGTTTCTTCTGCCGTGCAGAAGCTTTTTATCTTGATTAAGTCCCAATAATTCATTTTTGCTTTTGTTTTCCTGGTCTTCATGGATGTATCTTGCAAGAAGTTGCTGTGGCCAAGTTCAAAATGGGTGTTGCCTGTGTTTTCCTCTAGGATTTTGATGGATTCTTATCTCACATTAGATCTTTCATCCATTTTGAGTTTATCTTGTGTATGGTGTAAGAGAATGGTCTAGTTTCATTCTTCTGCATTGGCTGTCCAATTTTCCCAGCACCATTTATTGGTGCTGTTCTTTTTAGATATTGGACTGTTCCAGATAGATATTGGACTGTTCTTTTTCCAGTGGATAGTCTTTCCTGCTTTGTCACATATTAGTTGACCATAGAGTTGAGGGCCCATTTCTGGGTTCTCTATTCTGTTCCATTGGTATATGTGTCTATTTTTGTGCCAGTACCACACTGTCTTGATGATCACAGCTTTGTAGTACAACTTGAAAGCCGGCATTGTGATGCTCCCAGCTCCGGTTTTCTGCTCTTTATATTCTGACAATAGGTTCACCAATGTTAGTTTTGAGTATGACACACATTTATGTTTTTCTTTATACCAAGTGTATTTAGTTCTGAGAGGCTGCATCCAGGACCACTAATCCTAAATATTTCTTTTAATCCAAAGTGTCTTATAGAATTTAACAATTTTTCTCCTAGCTGAATTTTTATATTAAGGCCCCAAGAAAATCAAGACAAAAAGATCAGTATATTTTAAGACAAATAGGCTGAAAGTAGCCATCTAAAACATGTTTTTTGCACTGAAGCTAAATATGTTCCTATATTGACAGTACCATCATTTCAAGGTCTCTATTTCCATAAGACCATGTAAAAGAAACCTCAATAAATCAGACCAGCTGAATCACTCAATTACCTTATTGTCCAACAGATATCATACAGTAGCTCTCTGGTATACACACTAATCTCTTCTGGCACACATACACATGACTAGTCTATTTGTCATCATCTTTCTCTGATCAGCAGTTACTCTGCCTAGAAAATGTGCTTTCTCTCCACTCTCCTACCCAGGTCTCTGGTCCATTTACACCTGCCTTACAGTATACTTCTAGAAGAAAATGTTCCTAATTAACTCACATGCCCATCTTGCCTGTGTCTTGTTTTAGTTTAATCTGTCTCCAATAATGTGGTCCTCTTAAAAGATGCATTTATATAATTTCAATGTGTAAGTCTGTTCTGATTGTAAATGACTGGAAGCTCATGGAAGGCAATGCTCACTTTCTTGATGTGTTCCATGACTACTCCTTCCCTTTGGACATAAATATCTGACACAGTGCTCTGCACAATGATTACTGATCACTACCTTGTGTACATATCAATGCTAGTGAAGGTGAGATTACTGAGGAGGTTTTCTTCTGGATGCCAATGTATGCTAATGTAAGGAAAATTAAACAGGTTTTATTTGTTGCTGTTGCCCTTTAGCAATTCCTTATAATATGAACTTCATTATCATCTGGGTATTTGTAGCAGTCAGGAGGGGATTCAGTACCTCCTTCCAACCCAAATAACTGAAGTAAGGGAAATCATCAAAATGAATTAATTATCAGTCTGCTAGGAAAAATACTGGAGGGCAAAACTATTATCCTTAAGGCAAGGAAAAATGCAAAATAGATTGGACCTCAAAATTCAGTCATTTCAAATTAGTATTTCAATACAATAGTAAAGGAGTGCTAATGGCACAAAACAGAAATTGAAAATTGGAATATGCTATGAAAACCACTAATATAGGCAAAGAAAGCATACACTATAGCATTAAGCACAGCTAAGATGAAGACTGCCTGCTCAATTGGATCAACTAAGATCATCTGCACAGGGGATGCTGTTCCTTACTGCTTGTGCCCATGGGTGACAATATTAGTTGATCATTGTAACACCTTTTCCTGTCTTTCCATACAGCAGTTCAGAATTCTTCTCAGATAGCTACCAGCCATAGATTTAACTTGTCATGTATGACAGTCTGGATTATCATTCAGCAAACATTCATGCCCCTCTCCCCTCTTCTACAGGCAGAGATGTCCATTCCTCACTGATGTTGGACTTGATCTTATGATTTGCTATGACCAATGGGATATGGTGTGGAGAGATGCCCAGAGTGTGCTTCTGTGATTTAGCTTGGCCCCTTTGCTCTGATGTATACCATGAGAAGAGCATGCACCAAATAGGTATGGCCTCTTTAGCCTGGGCTTCATAACAAATGCACATGGGCTATACCCGAACTCAATCTATAGACCAAAGCAGACTACATGAGACAAGTCAAAGAATGAATTCTTGTTGTAAGCTACTAAGTTTTAGGGTTGCTCAGTATATAGCATAATTTTGGTAATAACTGATCAATACAGTGTTTTAGATGAAATTGATGAAGCAAAATCCCACCAGGCATTAAAGCAATAAAATAAGAAAATTACACCTCAGTGTAAAAAAGTCCATCTAATGGTTTAACCCCAGGCAAAACATTTTTAGGTTGGAAAGGAAGAAAGACAAGGTAGGGGATGATTTCAGACACTAGCCCTTTGGCTAAAGTTGACTTAACACTTCAGGAGAGTAAGCTACAGATAGGTTTTCAGAGGCTTTAGGAAGACGACTCCCACCTCCACCAGGTTCAAGTAACACTCTTCATTCATCCCCTTTGGCTCAATGCTTCACCTACTGCCAAGGAAAATTTTAATTATTGTTGTTACTGAAATGTCAGCCTGGAACCTTACTTCTTAGAACCCATCCAAGTACTCAGTACATAAAAAGCACTCAATAAATATTTTTCAAATGAATGTTAAATATGTTACTGCTGATCTCACTTAGAGGTTTATTTTATAGTTTACTAACTAACAAAGGAGTCCTAAATGAGAAAAAGTAATAGTAGTGAGGTCAAGTTTAAATTCTAACCTCTCATTCATTAATCCATTTAACAAATATGAATGTCTGTAATGCGCAAGTAATGTGTGATTTTCTGTGGTTAGGGAAGCAAATCAAGGTCCCTCCTCTCAGGAAACTGATGATAGTTCAATGAGAGAAAGAGCTCAAATATGTACAGCCAGGTACACACTCATACATGCACACATACACACACATTTAAAATAAGTAAGAAAAAGAACAAAGAGCTACATGAGAGTATGAGAGCAAGTACACATTTTAAAGGATCAGGAAAAGACTTACAAGTAAATATTTTCAAAAGGCCTCATTTGACATGTGTGAACTAGAAAAGAAGCAGACAGAAGGGCATACCACTTGTCCAGAGCCCTGCATCTGAAATGCAGGAGCTGACTGAATAACATGTATATGTATGCAATGAAATGACTCCCCTTTGTTTTGTAAGGTAGGCCCTAGGAAGCCTATCCTCTCCCTGAGGTTCCTAACACCACTATCCTTGCTAAGCTAAAACTCAACAAACTACAATTAAATCTTTGCAACTTGATCACACATTATATATATCAGGTTTTCATAAAATGTCTAGGCATTTCAAACATACCAAGCAAATAGTCTGTGTATGAAGACAAAAGATCCACGGTGGCAAATTCTGGGATATTTGGTAATGTCCCTTGGCTTACTTTATCAGTTCTAGCATTCTTCTTTCCAATAAGTAGATTTATTGTCAGCACAGCTTCACTGACCTAAAATTAATGCATAATTAAAGTCCAAAAAAGTAAGCTTTCTGATTCATAGATTACCCATTAAGTAAACAATGTGAAAAAGTGAATTCATAAAATAATATTAAATATACATTGGAAGAAAAAATAAAGATAATCTGGAAAACAACATGTGATCTCCAACAGGTAGTATATATCATTGTCAAACAAATCATTACTGTTGACAATTTAATTAATGTATGAGCCACTGTAAATAGGCTCTCTCACCTAGCTACAACAGATATTTGCCAAAATGTCAAAATGTGCTCATATGTATCTGCCAATACTTTCATTAAAGAAAAGCTGAAACAAACAAAGCCAGGTCTGGCTAACAAAGATTAAAATCACTACATATGTAAGGAGCATTTCTAATCTTCCCAAAGAAACATCACTGGCATAAATTATAAAGAATGTGAATTTTCCTTTCTCTCATAGAGATACATTGTGCTGCCCTAACTGCTGGCAGATAGAGGATACAGATAGGACAGTAAAGAAAAAGATTAAATAAAAATCACACCAACCTGGGCAGCAGCTCTTATCACAATCCAGGCCAGTGAAGTGTACATTTCAAATTTATTTACTATTGGTTCTTTAATAGAACTATGCCTTCTGGTAGGAGCCTAAAAAACATAGCACATACATTATGATAAAGATAAAGACATCATGAAGTTTCTCAAATAATCTTCAGAGTCATTCTCTGAAGATGACATTTCAGTGGAACACTAGGGAGCCATTAAGAATAATAATGTAAAAAAAAGAACAATAATGTATATGTATCTATTGACATGAAAAGGAATTCAAAATATATTAGAGAAGGAAAAGTAGGAGCTTACAAAACAGTTTGAAAAGTGTTATCCTATTTCTAAAAAGACATGTACACACATATACTCCCTGTATATAGAAGCAGAGAAAATTAATAACAGTGGTTACCCTGGGTTTTAAGGGTGATTATTTTTATCGTATTTTCTAATTTTTTATAATGAGCTTATATTATTTGAGTAACAATAAAATAAACATAAAAATATTAAGGAAATGCTTCCTTAAAATGATATTTGCCATTTTAATAGAGGATTTATACATTGACTATATCATATATAAGGATGTCAGAAATAAGAATGTTAAAGATTTTTTTATCTACTTAAAGATTTTTGATACATATTTTCTATCATCTTTTTTAAATATTTTATTTATTTATTCATGAGAGACACAGAGAGAGAGAGAGAGAGACAGAGAGGCAGAGACACAGGGAGAGGGAGGAGCAGGCTCCATGCAGGGAGCCCAACGTGGGACTTGATCCCGGGTCTCCAGGATCAGGCCCTGGGCTGAAGCAGCGCTAAACCGCTGAGCTACCTGGGCTGCCCTGCTATCATCTTTTTAACTGGGAAACTATTAAAGGGATAATGTAATCATAAAATTCCATAGAATAGCAAAAGTAACATTAAATGGGGATATTTTTTACTGTGTGTTGTGTGTTAAGTTTTTCTGTATGTGTGTGTTCAGTTTTTTAAACATAAGAAAGTGCATGCTATGAAAGTTGACAGAAACTCCACTAGTAACATAGTATCTGCCTGTTTCACATTTTTAAAGTCACCTTTAAAATAAACAGTTCTTAAGATTTAACTAATCTGGATAAAACTATTCAATTAGAATGCTTGGTTCCAATTTTTTGATGTTCATATTTTGGCTAATGCTTTAATCTTCAACAAGACTGCAGAATAAAACAAACAATAACAAAAGATATCTTTATTTTACTCCTGCCTACAAGATTCCCAAGGAAAAAGTCAATGAATAATGCTGATGCCAGAACAACATGCAAATATGGCCTGGTCTAGATCAAGGGCTAAGATTTGTAGGAGGTAGATGATACCTGGAGAAATCTGCCTGAGGAGATCTAAGCAATACAGCCCTGTCCCAAGATATGAAGACCCTAGTCATTAGCTGTAATGAAACTACTTAGGTTCTGGGGTAGCCCTTGCCAGCTTACTGGCTCTGTAAGTTTGGGTAATTTACCTAAATTCTGGAAACAAGACTAATAGACATTAAATGAAGAATACATAATAACATTAATAATTATAATGTAAGAACAAGTAGTGACAGATATTTAAAAAAGAAATCAAATCTCATTTTGAATTGAGAGGGAGGCTTTATTAAGATGGTTGGGCTAGAGTTCAAAATAGAATAATGTGGACAGGAAAAGAATATAATGGGTATCTTTTTTAGATGGAGAAAGTGTTTAACACTGTGTATAAGATTCTAGCTTATGCAAACAAACAAAAAGAAGAAAATGTATCTAGACTGGAAATGAAGAAGTAAAGTGGTATTTGCTTGCAGAAGACAAATGTAGGAAATCCCCCCCCCCCACACACATACATCTCTAGAATTAATAAATGTGCATAACAAGGTCATAGGACACAAAACTCAATACTCATAAATCATTTGTATTTCTATGTATCATCAGTGAACAATCTGAAAATGAAATGAAGAAAACATTCCACTCACAATAGAAATAAACTTAACAAAAATGTACAAAATTTATAACTGAAAAGTAAAGATCATTACTGAAACAAATTAATATCTAAATAAATGAAGAGACAGTTCATATTCATGAATTGGAAGATTCAATATTAAGATGCCTATTGTCCCTAAATTGATTTACAGATTTAACACAATCCCTGACAAAATTTTGTTAGTTTTTTGCAAAAAATTGACAAGCAGCCTTTACAATATGTATATGAAAATGCAAAAGACTCAAAGTAGCCAAAACTATTTTGGAAAGGAAGAACATAGCTGGAGGGCATGTACTTTCCAATTTCAAAACTTACTGAAAGCCACAATAACCAAGAGGGTGGATACTCTTATAAAGGTAGACTTATAGCTCAGTGTAATAGGACTGGGAGTCTAGGAATAAACATTTACATTTATGATCAATTAATTTTTGAAAATGGTGTGCCACGGCAATTCAATGTCAAAAAGATAGTCACTTGAACAACAGATACCAGGACAACTGGATATCTATGTGCAAAAGAATTTAGATCTTTGCACTTTACATAAATATTAATTCAAAATGGATCATACTTAAACATAAAAGCTACAACTATGAAACTTCTAAAAGAAAACATAGAAGAAAATCTTCAGCATCTGGGGTTAGGCAATGAATTCTTAGATATGCAGGTGCCTGAGTAGCTTAGTTGGAAAGTGTCTGCCTTTGGCTCAGGTCATTATCCCATGGTCCTGGGATCAAGTCCCATGCTCTGTAGGGAATCTGCTTCTCCCTCTGCCCCTCCTCCCATTTGTTCTCTCTCTCTCTCTCTCTCTCTCTCTCTCTCTCTCAAATAAATACATAAAAAATCTTTTAAAAGAATTCTTAGATATGCAACTAAAAGCACAATATATAAAAGAAGAAAAATGATAAATTGGACTTCACTAAAATTTACAACTTTGTCTAAAGACATTATTAACAAGGTGAAAAGACAAGCCATCAACTGGAGGAAATAGGTGATAAGGGACTTGAATCTAGAATATACATTTTGAAGACTCTTGTGATTAAAAAAAAAAAAGATATATCTCAGTTTAGGTTATGGGCAAAAGATTTGAATAAACAGTTCCCCAAAGAAGATACAGAAATGATCAGGAAACATAAGAAAAGATCTCAACATTATTAGCCAGCTGGGAAATGCACACCAAAGCCACAAGGAGATATACTTCATACCCACCAGGATGGCTACAATCAATAATACATATAATAACAAGTTTTGGCCAGACTGTGATGAAATTGGAACCCCTATTCACTGCTCATAGGAATACAAAATGGTACAGGTACTTTGGAAAACAATCTGACAGATCACCAAAAGGCTAAACTTAGAGCTAGCATATGATCTAGGAATTCAATTCTTAGATATACACCCAAGAGATCTGAAAACAGGTTCACTTAAAAACTTGTATACAGACATTCAAAGCAGCATTAATCAAAACAGCCAAAAAAGTAGGAACAATTCATATATCCATCAACTGTAGAATGGACAAAGAAAATACTGTAGATCCAAAAGATGGAATACTATTCAGCAATAAAAAGGGACAAACTACTGTTACATGCTACAACATGGGTGAACCTCAAAAATGTAACACTAAGTGAAAAAAAGCAGGCGCAAAAGATACATATTGTATGGTTCCATTTATATGAAATTCCATTATATGAAATATACAGAAAAGGCCAATCTTGGAAATAGAAAACAAATTAGTGGTTGTTTGGGGCTGGGGGTAGAAATAACGGGAATGCTCTAAAACTGGATGGTGATGCTAGCTCCACAGCTCTGTAAAGCTACTAAACATTTGTGAACTATACTCTTAAAATAGGTTAATTTCATGAATTATATCTCAATAAATCTGTTTTTAATATGTGTGCTTGCTAATCTCTTTCTTTGAACTATTTTCCTCCTGCTTAACTATTTGGAAAACTTCCAGTCATTCTTCAAAATTCATCGCATCTGTGAAGCTTTCTCCAGTATTCCCCCAAAGCTGAATTAGTTCTCACTTTGTTCCACTTCTCTAGTTGGACATATCTTGATTATGGTCCTCATTAGATTTTGATAGTTATTTCTCTGCCTTGTTCCTCTGTGCTTCTTAGGAAAAAAGAATAACATGCCTGGCATACATTAGGCACTCAATAAGTATTTGGTTAATGAATGAATACATGTTTGTGAAATAGTCAATTCCATTTAATTAAAAAATAATTATTGAATAACTACTATATACAAAATACTCTAGAAAGATAAAATGTGAATGTTTAGTCACATATTGACAGAGAATAGTGCACCACTCTTTTTTGAGTACTTATTACATGCTAGGCCCATTATCTTGTTTATTTCCCCCACCTACTCTAAGAGGTCAGTATCCTCACCTCTATCTCACAGATGAGAAAACTAGGTTTAGACAGGTCCCAGTCACAGTGGTGGTATGTCACAAAGCTAAGATTCACACCCAAACCAGTCTCTTGGTCATTCTGCTTGTAGACTCTCCATAAGGTGAAGCATTAGTGCTTTCTTTTAAGGCATTATAAAGCATTGTCTTTATTAGGACAAATTTCTAATGTGATATTTCAATGGTTGAATGTGTCTGGATAAATTTATGCTTGTCTTTGGCTGTTTTCTGTGCTTCTAGTAATTATATAACTTGCTAAAATATTTGTATTATGTCACATAGAAAATGTGATGCCGTATGGAATTATGCTATTTTTTCATTCAAATTCTACTTTGTTCAAGCTCTTAATTATAAACACTTCTCTAGTAAAGGCCAAAAAGGTGATACATTACTATCCTAGATCCTATTAATTTGCATTGCTACTTGCCATGGAAGTAAAGATTTTTGTTTTCTCTTATTAGAAATAAACATGTTTATCACATCATAAAAAGTAAGTTTTCTATGCAATAATTTTGATTAAAATAAAATAAATTCTGCTTTATCCACCTCAGCAGCCACCATATGAATAATTCAACTGGCTGAAAAGTCTGTTTGCCTAAAGGTATAAATCATGCCCATGCTGTCTCAAAAGTTGGAGATTTGACACCAAAATTTTCTGAAAAAAATCTCTTGGTGGGTCAAAGGATTACTTAACTGAGATGAATTATAAAAAGTCTACTGAAATTTAAAAAGTAAAAACTAGAAGTTATGGATTCACATATCTCCAATGCACCCACATCCTGCTCACAGGATCTCCCTCAGTCTAGATTCCTGGAATTCAAGTGTGGCCCCCAGGCCAGCAGCAACAGCATTAACCTGGAGCCCCTTAGAAATGCCAAACCTTAGACCCCATCCCCAACTTAGCAAATCAGATTCTGCATTTTCACAGGATCGATGCTTCTGCCCCTTAGTTTGGAAGCACTGCTTTAACATAGTATATATCTCTGCAACTCTTTGCATGGCTCCCTCCTTATCTGGTAAATCCCACCTTGAACCTCATGTCTTCCCAACACAGTCATTCATAGTTCCACCAAGGCAAGTTCTTTCCTAATCCCCAATTTCACCACCTAAACCATGCCCCTTCCTGCTCTTCCCTCCCTCTTTTCCTTCCTTCCTCCTACCTTGCTTCTTCTTTTACTTGTTTATTGTCTGTCTCCCTCTACTGAAAAGTAAGCTCCATGAGGACAAGGACGAAGTTTGTCTTAATCACTGCTTGATAACCTTCCAGAATATTGTCTAGGTCATAGTAAATAGGTATGTGATGAATAAATGAATGACTCTATCAAAAGGTGATCTGTTTGTATACCATATCCATGATGAAAATCTTATATCTGCTTCAGAAACATATCATTTCTTGCAATTTCCTGATTAATATAAAGATCTTAGAGTATTTACACATACCCACATCTCATGTATAACATTTTAACAGGTAAAAATGTCCCCATGATCTCTATTTTCAGAACCCTATATAAAATATCCAAAGAGGCATCTAAACATGAGTGTGACTATAAAGTAATTAATTAATTTCTCCAAGTCATACAGGAAAATCAGTCTCATTAAGTCAATAGCAAGTCACCAAAATAGCAGGTTCAAAGACAACTGACTTACAATTTCTAACAAAATAGTTTATTACCTTAAGTGTTAATGGTGATGTTGAAAGTTTGTTTTTTGGCTTCCTCATGTGTAAAAATAATAGGGCCATTTCTAAGTAGGAGTCTCTTATCAACCTAAAATGATATAACATTGTACTTATTAAATAGCTTCACCATTCATAATCATTTTACATCATTTTCCACAATTTCTGAGCTAATTAAAGGTAAAAACAGACAAAACCAGTATCTATCCCATACTCACACCCTCTTTTCATAGCACTGTTGGCATTGACACCAGCACCTTCCTCCCTACTGAAATTGGAAGCTCTTGAGCAATCTACCTTGTCCTGTTCTGACAACACTCTATGACATGACTGCTCTGAAGCCCAGCATCAAGACCATTCTAGAACAGTTCAGCACACAAGGCACAAAAGAAGTGAAAAATCAGAACTGAAGGAACCTGCCTTGAAAACTAGACCTCTTTTTCTATTCTCCTACACTAATTAAAATGGAAAGAGACACACAGAGTTATGCAGAAAGCAGTGATTCAGTATGGGTTAGGTCTGTGCATTCGCTATCAAACCTGTCAGTTGGAGCCATTTAACTTCGTATAGATGGGATGAGCACTGGATGTTATACTATATGTTGGCAAATTGAATTTAAATTTTTAAAAATCAGTGTAGATGTAATAACTGTGGCTTATTCTCGATCTTAAGTTGATTTTTATATAGAATTAAGTTGGCCAGTCCTGGTCCTCCTGACCAGAGTGAACATCCAGATAAATCTTATCTAGATACAATATCACATCGATAGGTGGCTGCTAGAATCCTGGGACAGACAGGAGATCGATGTGAGTAAAGACTAGAAGCAAAGTCACAGTCTAATATGCCACCACAATAACTGCCATAATCAACCATCACTATAAACAAGGCCTTGGGTCAGAGCCAAGGGCAATAGTCCTGAAAAGGAAGTAAACTTGTTGGACAATAGACCACAGGGAAGAGGGTCTCCCAATCATCCCAGCCTGGAATGTTCAATGTATTACCAAAACATGGGGCTTATACCAAAACATATATTGTTATAATAATGGAAAGATTATTTTTTACCCTGAGTTTTTTTTTTGTTTTTTGTTTTTTTTTAATTTTTATTTATTCATGATAGGCACACAGTGAGAGAGAGAGAGGCAGAGACACAGGCAGAGGGAGAAGCAGGCTCCATGCACCGGGAGCCTGACGTGGGATTTGATCCCGGATCTCCAGGATCACGCCCTGGGCCAAAGGCAGGCGCCAAACCGCTGCGCCACCCAAGGATCCCTTACCCTGAGTTTTGATCATTTCTCAAGCTTAGCTGTATAGCTTCAAATAAACTCTCAAGTTGCGAACTTGGAGATTTCTCTTCCATCAATATTTGACGTTCTATTTTGCCTGAAAGAATAAAAATATATATATACAAAAATGGTTTTTCCTTTTTCTATCTTTTAGAACTTCAGAATAAATATTTCACACTGGAACTTCAGAAAACTGGATGTGCTGTCCTTTTTGCCCATTTGTCTGTTGTTTTTGCTGTAAGGTCAGCTAATAGTGAAAGAAAGATCTTTTGCTTCCTTCCCCAGGAGTCTCCAGGCTCACCTTGCCTTTAGTCATCAACATTGAGTCAAAGCCTCCTTTGGCTTTCCGGACACAAATGTTCTTACCATCTTATTTTTCTCTCTATTTCCTTACTTTGTACCCTCCTTTCTTCCGGTAGGGCTCATTCCCTTTATCTACATCCATGTCCTCTTTCCTTTGTCTAGTATTGCAGATGTCATAGAAAACATTTCCCTTAAAACAAGTTCTAGAAAGTCAAGGAACATTTGAAAACAATCACAAATTATGCAAATGCATTAGTGCTCACACAGCTCTCAGACCTCAGGGTAAGCTGCAGCCTTCACTGGAATGGCACTTCTGTAGCCAAATGGGCAAGAAAGGGAAAACTTTTATCACTATAAAAGGATTTGCAATTTTCATGCAGCATGTGAATAGGGCACAGAGCCTCCCATTGTGAAGTTCACATCTGGGCACTATCATTAAGTAGCTGCTGATCTGGAGAAATTTACATAACCAGATTACATCATTTTCTTCCCCTGTCAATGAGGATTGGCCATGTCTACCCTGTAGAGCTGTTGTAAGAATTAGCAACATGAGACGTTAAAACACAGATTTCTACAGAGCCTTGCATCTAGTAGATGATCAATAAACGACAGCAATCATCATCATCACTCTTTTCATGGCTAAAATAGCCACAATAAAATGTATGAATGTATTATGCAAATATGTATTGTATATAAGTTATAAATATAGATGTGGGGATCCCTGGGTGGCGCAGCGGTTTGGCGCCTGCCTTTGGCCCAGGGCGCGATCCTGGAGACCCGGGATCGAATCCCACGTCGGGCTCCCGGTGCATGGAGCCTGCTTCTCCCTCTGCCTATGTCTCTGCCTCTCTCTCTCTCTCTGTGACTATCATAAATAAATAAAAATTAAAAAAATAAAATAAAATAAATAAATAAATAAATAAATATAGATGTGCTATGGCTATTTAATTTAAATGAATATGTATCTTTTATAGAAATTAACTAAAATGCCTAGCTAAGGAATGAAATCATACATAAAAAATGTCTTCCAAGCATTAAGAAATATTATTCATAACTAAATGGCTGATGATGACATTTTTGAGCCAAACATGAAATTTTGCAAAAGGAGGGTCAGTTGTAATTATAAAATAAACTAAGAAGCAGTACTCCCCCCCCCCCCCACTTTCTTGGTATAAACTTAAAATAAGCAGTGTTCTCTTTATTCCAAACTGAGTCTGGCAGAGGTACCAATGTCTTTGTCATCAGTAAGCCCTATGTAAAATTGACACTTTTTATAGTCACTGACCAGATTTTCAAGAAGCCTTTTGTTAATAGGAAAAAAAAATCCATAAACTTTATCATAGTTCTGACCCCAAGTACATCTTACCTTTCTGAAAAAGAATTTCGGCTTCCACCTCATGTTCTTCTGTTGCTGATATCTTACAGAGCTTCAGTGCTATTTCAAAAAGACGAAGGGCAGGAAACCACTTCGAGGGATCCTTCTTTTTACTGGCATAATATACTTGTTTGGCCAGTGTATGTCCTACAGGGAATAAGTTGTTCATAACAAGCCTCCAAGTTATCAGAACTCTCACACAGTGAGTTCTATTAAGAACTCTGGTAGTCTTTTTAGCATCTAAGAAATATTTTCTTAAAACTCAATACCCAAATATCTCAACAAACTATAACAGTGGCCCTTTGAAACTTTATCTTTGAAAAATTTCAACATTTTCTCATTTTTAAAATGAAGGATAATTTCTCAAGTCTCAGTTCTAAAATTTCATTATGTTCTACAAAACAACTGTGTTCCTAAGATGAGGTTGTTAGCAGGGTAACATCTGGAAGTTTTTGAGGTTTTATATTGTTCCCAATAAAAATTTGCATATATTAATAGGCAGTAATTTTGTTTCTATTCAGCTCTCTTAGTGGTTGCTTGCTATGCATATTTTGTCATTGCAACTAGATGGCAAAAGCCATTTGGATAAGGGCCATGTGCTATACTTCTTGTGTGGTCCCATCAGCACTTAACATAATGAAGATCTGTTGTATTATTAAAGAGGCATTAAATTTAATCTGTGTGCCCTCACAGACAGACAGACAGACAGACAGACATATCTATTCAGCAAACATTTTCTGAGTTCTGGGTAAAATGAGAGGCACTGGGAAAAAAAATGAGAAAAGAGAAAAATAAGAGGTCAGGTTTATTAAGTGCTTCCTACAATTCAGTTCCATCCCAAAGACTTAAGCAATATCTCATGTAATCCTCCCAATTCTGACCAGATTTCATTAGTACACTCACTTTACAGAGGAGAAAGCAGTGGCAGTGAGGTTTAAGTATTTTGCTCAAAGTCATGTGACTAGAAGTAGCAGGGCTGTGATCAGAACCAAGGCAAGTCTGGCTCCAAGGCCCACACTCTTAAAATATGACAAGAGTCAGATTATGGAGCTTAGTGTTTAATGGGGAATGAGAATGGCCTGAGAGGCATTTAAAATACTGTGTTGTCAACTGAGTGGCAGGGAAAGCACAGGGCGATGTGGTAGCAGGTTACACTCAAGGGGCCTTTCTCTAGACCCAAGAGAGGTTAGGGAAGCCTTCCCAGAGAATGTGGCCATTGGAACTGGCAGCTGAAGATTGCCTTATCTTATGGTAATTTTAAACAAGGAAAATGTTAGGATAAAGAGTAGAAAGCAGGGATCCCTGGGTGGCGCAGCGGTTTAGTGCCTGCCTTTGGCCCAGGGTGCGATCCTGGAGACCTGGGATCGAATTCCACATTGGGCTCCCAGTGCATGGAGCCTGCTTCTCCCTCTGCCTGTGTCTCTGCCTCTCTCTCTCTCTCTCTCTCTCTGTGTGTGACTATCATAAATAAATAAAAATTAAAAAAAAAGAGTAGAGGGATCCCTGGGTGGCGCAGTGGTTTGGCGCCTGCCTTTGGCCCAGGGCGCGATCCTGGAGACCCGGGATCGAATCCCACGTCAGGCTCCCGGTGCATGGAGCCTGCTTCTCCCTCTGCCTGTGTCTCTGCCTCTCTCTCTCTCTCTCTCTGTGACTATCATAAATAAAAAAAAAAAAAAAAAAAAATTAAAAAAAAAAAAAGAGTAGAAGGCAATGGGGAAAAATACTTATCAATAGGAAAGTTTAACCTGCACAGTAGAGAAATACAGATAGGTAGTGTAGGACTGCAGAATGATACAGATGCTGGGTTCCAGCTGAAGTAAGTGCTGGGTCCATGCCATGTCATTTGAGGCCTTGAACAAATCCCAACATGCCTCTGGGTCTTGAATGTCTTCGTCTGAAAAATGAGGCAGTAGAAGCAGAAAATATCTAGGGTCCCTTTGGGTTCAGAAATTTTTCAATTCCAAAATGCTATGCCCTACAAAGAGTTCTCAAGAAACCTAGAACTTTTTGTAAGTTTTTAGTTGAGGAATGAACAGACGGATGGTGGAAACAGTGCCTCTCTCTCTCTCTCTCTCACTCTCTTTCCTCCAGGAAGAAGTCAAGAAGTCAAGGAGCCTTTACTCTGAACCTACTCTGCAGGTTAACAGCACACTGGTGAGAAAAAATGGAGATGAAGAAACTGAGCCTTGCTTCAAGGGTGCTCCCAAGAGAGCAAGGAAGCCAGGCACGGAACAGTGAGACTCACTAGTGTCTATACAGCTATCAAGTAGGTACCCTTCTAACAAGGCACACATTTGCATCACCTCACAACAAGCCAGTAAGATTGCTACTTTTCTTATTCACCTTTTACAAGAGAGGAAACTGAAGCACAGAGGAGTTAAAATGCTCTGCTCAAGGAAACCAGACCAGAAATCTTTCTCCAGAGTCCCTGCTCTTCATCCCAACAATGGCCAATTATGAATAGATCCCAGGCAAGCATATGCTAACATCATTTGTCCAATACAATCTCATATTCCAACACATCTCCCATTTTTATGCGTCTCACTGTTTCAAATTATACTATAGCTGTTTATTAATATAAGATAATAAGATCAAGTATCTTCATGTAATTTAGGCACATGTATATATATATATGTACCATATATGGAATATATACATGCATAATAAAGTATCAATAAAAGCACTTGAATTGTCTTCTAGATTTTTGTTAAAATTAGAAACAGACTTGTTTCAGAAATCACCAAGACTTTTCTTTCTCTCTCCCCCTAACTGGATAACAGGCTTTCTGAGGGTAGAGATCGTGACTGGCTTCCTCATATCCTTACTCCCTAGCATCATTCTTGCAACTTTCTTCACTCCTATTATACAATCAATCAGTAATCTACTTTTCCATCTTATCATAAAGCTTAAGGTATAGTGATTAATGGGAAAAATAATCCCGAACAACCATGATGTTTATCTTTGGTCTTACAAAAACAATCTCAAAATGCCTTTTTCTGTCAGAGGCTCTCACAAAGAAAAAACAATTATTTAAGGGGCTCTATTCTTGTGATGCAATCTGTATGCCCACTATAAAAGAAAACTGTCGAGAAAGCATCAAATCAGATGATTTTATGCTTCATAATATTGAAGTGCTCCTGTTTCCAATAAACATAAACTCTGTGAAAAAGAAGTTGTGAAACTGATGTTGTTTTGACAGAAAAGCTGCTTTTGGTTTTGTTTTTTAAGTCTGTATTTAATATAATATAACAGAAAACAAGCTGTTCTGCCTCAAGTGAGTCTAAAAAACAGTGGCACCATTGTCACTGAGTAGTGACACATCTTCAAGAGTAGGAAGTCATGAAAGTAGAGAATATATTTGATTTAACACAATCCGTACAATTTAACACAGTCTGTACTTAAAGTTCTTGTAGAAATCAAATATACTGATAAAGCAACAAATTGTGGACTAAAAATGCACAAAAATAGCTCTCATGGGATCAGATTGCTAGAGGGAACGCCAGAGGTCAGTCAGCCCAGCCGAATTTCATAAATAAGGAAACTCAATAATGTAGAGGTGATGCAATTTACTCCCCCTAATAGCAAAATTCATATCGATGATGATGATAAATTACAAAATAATAATAATCAATAATTATGAGAGGGAGGAGCAGAGGAACATTAAGGAGAGGATTCTGGACAGATGATGGTTTGACCACACCTCTGTTGCCCTCCCTTCTCCATTCTAGTCTCTCCTGAGCTGAGCAGCTGCTGGTACCAGAGGCACATGGGGCTCAGGAGATAAAGGGTAATGTTTTAAAATGTAGGTTTTATTACTATTCAGGTGTGATGAGGTCAACAGGCCAGGTGACAAGTACCACTGAAAAGATAGTTTATTACTCACACTTGTGGGTAAGGGCAGGGGAGAGGATGGGGAACACCACAGCCATAGAGAAAAGCACAAAAGTCAGTCAGGAGATTGAGGGAGCAAGAAGAAAATGTGGATAAAAACCTTTACTCTGGATTTTGTAGGAGGGGGTGATTATGTTGTAAGCAGGCTAAGAGGTTTAGGATTGGCTAGTCTAAATAATTTCAGTGGGCTCTGCCAGTAGTCTGATACCTGTCCCCAGGGTGATCACGGCAGAAAAATAGTGGCTCAGCATTATCAGAGCCCAGCAATGGATAATAAAGGAGCTCAATAAAGGTTCAGAGAATGGCCTCTGGAATAGTTTGTATTTAAGAAGCATGTTTACAGGACAGTGGCTTGCTAAGCTCTAGGAGCTGGCCATCTTATCTATGGAAATCTCTTAAACATGTCTTTCATAAAACTGACCACAATTTATAATTACATACCTATACAAAATTCATTACCGTACATAAGCTTTCTATATCCTCATTGATTTTTTGTCTGGTAGTTATCAAATATACATTCTATTTTATAGAATATTTATCTTATTAAATTTTATAAATGTTTATAAAACTTTAGAAATATTTTATAAGTGTTAAAAGATTTTATACAATATTTATATATAATATGTATTTCATGGTTTGTTTACTTGCTTATTTCTGTCTCCCACACTAAGATCAGGGACTATATCCATTTAATCTCTAGTAACTTTCCAGAACCTCACAGAGAGTCTGGCACATGGTAAATAATCAAAAACTATTTGTTAAAATAAATGGAGCCTGGGTATTCATAAATATTGCTCCATTTGAGTGCATTCCTATGATAACCCTCCTAAAAATAAAAATTTTTCTTCAGTGACTTGAGTGTAATATACGTTTAAGTGTTCTTACCAATTCTCATTTTTGTTTTGGCCAATAACATGACATGAGGAAGATAAATATTTTTCAAAGGCTGTAATGGGCTTGCATAGTCCATATTTGATAAGGGAAATTCCATGGTTTCTCCAAAAGTTAGCATCTGTAAAAGGAACATTATAGTTAGTAACTAGCTAACGTGGTTTGGAATAAGAAGACAGAAAGGTAAGTTGCTAAGTCTTGAGGACACAAAATCATGCTCACCTGTTCAATAAGAATGTTGTGAGACTGAGTCAACAAATTTAATTTTTCTGTTTTTAAAGGAGTTTCCTTGAATTTCTCGGCTTTTGTTAAGTCATCCAGCAAAAGCATGCTTCTCACCAGAGTTAAATGAGATCGAGGAGAAATAAATTCACTTTCTTCAAGCAAATGTATTATAGCCTATTAAAATAAAATTATTCCTTTTGATAGTCCCATTTCCAATTCACCGAAGCAAGAGCTGGCCAAACTATCATGCATTCAGCACCTAATGGAATTTAAAATTCTCTCCTTTTGTTCTAACCAGAATCAGTAGGTAAATATCAACGTGAATGAAGTTTCCTTCCTACCTCAAGGTTTGTTATGATGTCTGCCTTTAAATGCTTTTCTTGTAAGCCAATGATGATACCTTGCATTAAGAATTCAGCCTGTAGCTCCGTGTCACCTGCACTTTTTGCCTCCTCGCACACTTCTTTGATGAGGCTGACGTAATCTATCATATCGTTTTCTAAAGTAAATAATGCAGTTATTTAAAATACACTGGGAAAGTAGGAAATTACATATACATAACTCTCCCAAAATCCATCACAAGAATATTGCATAATATAGAAAAACAGGAAGATATAAATTTGGAAAACAGACTCTACATGAAACATTAAAAATAAATGTGTTGCAATTTGGGAGAAAGTACTTTTGGTTATTGCAGTGCTGTAAAAGTAATGACACTACATGGAAAAATTTAATGTAGACGATAGATACAGATGGGTGGACAGATTTACAAATAGATAATTATTATAATCACTATAAGAACTAACATGTATATGTGGGCAGGCTATGATCTTAAACTTTATAAATTTAACACATTTAAGACTGACAATAACCCTATGAAGTAGGTACAATTTTTTTCCATTTTAACTGAAGAGGAAACTGAGGCATAGGGGATTAAGAGACTTGGCCAAGATCACACAGGGAGAAAGTAGTGGACCGAACATTTGAATCCAAATCAAGTACCTGGAGCCAGAACCTATGCTGGGGACCCCTATGCTATGCTGCCTTCCTAAATGACAGGAAGACCTGCACATTAGTATTTTGAAGTCTCCTTGCCTGTTTTGCATACATCAGAAACACATAAGCCATTTTCAGTAATACAAGGAATTACTGAAATGATTAGTCTTATTTAATGACATGAATTTCTTATTCTGGAAACAGATCAAGCTATAAAGTTAGAAAATATTAATGTTATAATAATAAAATGTATCTCATTAAAACCTCCATTACCTAAGTAAAATTAATTTTTCTGAAAACTTTAAGAAAATAGGATATTTGTACCTGTCACCATCCCAATGCCATGAACCTGTGCAACAAATGCAGTCACCAATGCTAAGCGGCACCTCAACCACAGATGAATGTTGAAATATTCTCGAGAATTTAGGGAAACAGGATCTAAAAATTCATTATCATCTTTATTTTCAGTAGCCTAAACGACATGAGAATGACGGTTATCTTGCCGTTTAATAACGTTAAAGTTCTAGCCTAATGCTAAATGTAAGAGAAGCATGTGATATCATTTAATACTATTAAATTTTTAATTTTGGAAATCTGTCTTGCACATTCTATAAAATATAAAAACTACACACACAAAACAAAATCATTCACAATCCCACTATTCTCTATTAATATTTGGTATACTGGTTTTCAGCTTTTTTTTTTTAAGATTTTATTTATTTATTCACAAGAGACACAGAGAGAGAGAGAGAGGCAGAGACACAGGCAGAGGGAGAAGCAGGCTCCATGCGTGGAGCCTGACGTGGGACTGGATCCCGGGTCTCCAGGATCACACCCTGGACTGAAGGTGGCGCTAAACCACTGAGCCACCTAGGCTGCCCTCAGCTTTTCTTTCTCTTTCTATACCCATTGTAGAAAATACTTTTGCAGTTCATCGTAAATTATATTATCAGTGGTGTTTGTGTCTTCAAAAATTTTGTAAATATTTTAACAGCTGAAAAATAATAAATAATATGAGCTAATATTTTTTTAGTACTTATTACATTCTGTGTTGAATGCTTTATACATGTTATTTTATTCAATCCTCCCAAAGAGCCAAAGAGGAATTACTCTTATTTCTGTTTTACAGATGCGAGAAAGGAGATCTAGGAAGACCTAGGAAGGTTAAATATTTGCTTAAATTCCATTACATTTTGGCAGAGGTGGGATTCAAACTTGTGTTCTTCTGAATTTAGAGCCCCCAGTCTTAATCTAATGTGCCGCATGCTGCTCAGGTTCCGAACATGTATTATAACTGATTTCCCATCTTCATTACTGCACTTTACAAAGGGGTGGCCAATGTCCAGAGCTCCTGAGAGTGAAGGACAAAGGGAGGTTTTTTTTCAAGGGGGGGAGCAGATCCCATTTTAGACATCTGGGAACTTTAAAATCATCTAGAACAATGCCCATTTGTTCTAGGAATTTCCTGCTATGCATCTCTGACAGCTCAACCAATTAGCAGCATCTAATCTCAAGGAGTGGCCATTAGGATTTGTGGGAGGCTGGAATGTGGATAGAAGGTGGGAAGCACAGAAGAGGGTGAGCCAGCCCTAGGGAACAGAGTAAGAAGTGAACAGAGGCCTCGAGGCAACATGATAACTAGTATGAGCATGCCAAGTACTCAAGGAGCCTAGGATTTAGATTAGCAATACAGGAAAAAATGCCTATCCACATACCTTAATCTCTCAGCGCCTACATTTCCTGTTACTATTGAAAAGCCACATCACACTTAATCTAAATCAGGATTTTTCAACCTCAGCACTACTGATAGTTGTGGAGGACTGTCCTGTGTATTGTATGTTTAGCAGCATCCCTGATCTCTAAGCACTAGATGCCAGTAGCACCCTGTCCAGTTTTAACAACTAAAATGTCTCCACATGTTGCCAAATAATCTCTGGGAGGCAAAATAGCCCCCAATTGACAACAATTCCTCCAAGTCAATTTTTGAAATAGACTGCTTTTTAGCATTTTTATTGCTTTTAATATAGTAGGAAATGAGTTTCTATTTAGGATAATTAGTTTTGCTTATTTGTAATGACACTAGATATTAGTAATTTTATTAGTCTTTTATTAAAATAATGAACAAGGATTCTATGTGATGAATCTTTATCTTTTAATCCTAAACAATTCTTTATTATTAAATTACTTGGTCTTATCAAACTCCAATAAAATTTCAAAAAATTTGTGACACCAGTTAAACAGATTTCAGAGCTTAAATGTGGAAGAATCTAACTATGAGAAATCCAAGGTAGGAAATACTGTCATACTGGTGATGCTACTGAAGGAATAAATTCAAAAGTGAAATGAAGAACAGAATAAAGCAAAACAATTTTACTTGCTAAAGAAATCAGATCTAGAATATTGGAATGATGTATCTGGAGGGACCTTCGTGATTATTACATTCAATTCTATCAGTTCACAAATGAGATTTAAATTAAAAATTAAAATTTTTAATTAAAAATTTTTTTAAGTTTCAGGGACTTGCATAAATGGGGCTTCAACATTTACCTTTTTACTCTGAATTCAATGTTTTTTCTACTTTACCCCTTTGTTTTATACAAATAGACAATTTCCTAGCATGCCAATAGTTTTTACATAGTAAACACTGTAAAGATAAATATTAAATTTATACATACAGAAGCTCCTGGAGAGACGGAATTCTCTGTGTCATCTTGTACTACCTTCTTTTTAAAAAGTTTTGAGTCCTGGAGAAGTCTAAGTGTAGAAAATACTATTGCAGCACTAAAATAGAAAATATATTTTAAATCTTATTAGTCCTGACAATCTCATTAATAAAATGAGCACATATGCATTTCATATGTATCAGAATGTGGTTTTTGAGGTTATAGAATTTTGTTACTTAAAGCTATACACTTGGAGACTCTTAAGCTAAATTATTGCTTAATCGGTGTCTAGCAATACCAGAAGGCAAATGTACGAAATTATGAAAACAGAAGCGAGGATACAGGAATTCTCCTGACTTACTGTTGGTCTGTACATAAGTTTGTCCTCACTTTAAACCTTCATATGCTTCTCAACTCTGTAGAATGATAAATCTGTAACTGCTGTCACACTTCTTCAAAATATCTTAATAATATATATCGAGAGACAACTTCTTTTGAATATCTACTACAAAATGAAATTCAAAATGCAGAACAATCTATCTTCCTGAAGATATTTTGTAGCATTATTTTATAACATGTGAAGACTGGATGAAAGCCAGATAGACAATACACCCATCTAACTAAGTCCCCACTTGAATAGCTTAATAAACAATCACTTTGAACATGTGTTATCGGGTGAATTGTGTCCTCTCAAAAAAAAGTGGGGGTGCCTGGGTGGCACAATTGGTTAAATGTCTAACTCTTGATTTGGACTCAGGTCATGAACCCAGGGACATGAGATTGAGCCCCACTTCAGGATCCCCACTCAGCGCAGAGTTTGCTTAAGATTATCTCTCTCTCTTTTCTCCTCTGACCCTTGCCTACCCCCTGTTCCTGCTCTCTCTCAAATAAATTAATTAAATCTTAAAAAAAAAAAAAAAGTATGTTGATGTCCTAACCCTCAGTACCTCAGAATGGTAGTAATCTGAAATAATTAAGTTTAAATAAGTCATTAGTGTGGACAGTATTCTAATAGGACTGCTGTTCCTATAAAAAGGGAAGATTTGGACAGAGAGACAGATATACACAGAGGGAAGATGACGTGAGGACACACAGGGAGAAGACAGCCACATGATTGGAATGGTGCCTCTACAAGTCAAGGAATGCCAAGGATTATGGGCAAATGCCAGAAGCTACAAGAAGCAAGAAAGGCTTCTCCTCTAGAGCCCTTCAGATAGAACATGGCCCTGTTGACACTTGGATTTTGGAGCATTGACTCCAGAACCACAAGACAATAAAACTCTGTTGCTTTAAGCCACCCAGTTTTTGGTGCTTGGTTATGGCAGCTGTGGGAAACTAATAAAATATATTAATAGCAGATCCCCCGGCTTTTGCCTCCTACACCAAACCCACTCCACTTCCCTCGTCTTCCATCCCAGAGGCAGAGTCCAGAATCACCATTGCTACTCATACTCTATGTTCAATCCATCAACAAGTTCTGTCAGCTTCACCTTCAAAATATGGTACCATTCAGCAGCCCCTCACCTCCTCCAGTGCTAGCACCTTCGTCCAAGCCACTATCATTTCCAAGCAGCATAAATGGGAGTTTCTTGACTGCCCTCTCACCTTGGCTCTTTTTTTCTCCACATAGCAGCCACAGCAATCTCTTCAAGAGGTAAATCAGATTCTACCACTTCCCTCCACATATGTTCCAGAGGCCTCCCATGTCCCTGGACTGTGGGCAGTACATTTCTTCCTGTGGGTCAGTTACTGAGGTTTTAAGCCTAGTATATGATCAGCTTTACACATGTCCATGGATGCTTGTGAGAAGGTATGGTCTGTTTGTAGGCTCCCAGAGTGTGTACATATGCTCAACTTTTAAATTATATTTTTAAATTCCCTTCTTTTTTGTCTACATGCTGTATTACAAGCTGATAACATGGGGTACCTGGGTGGCTCAGTAGGTTAAGCATCGGCCTTCAGCTTGGGTCATGATCCCAGGGTCCTAGGATGGAGCTCCAAGTCAGGCTCTCTGCAGAGTCAGATCATGATCCTAGAGTCCCAGGATTGAGCCCCACATCAGGCTCCCTGCTCATTTGGGAGTCTGCCTCTCCCTCTCCTTCTGCCACTCACCCTGCTCATGCTCTCTCTCTCTCTCTCAATTAAATGAAATCTTGAATGAATGAATGAATGCTGGAAACATGGTGCTAACACACAGAGGTCCACAGAGGTTTCTCTGTCCACAGAGGTTTTCTCTTTTTTTTTTCCTCCACAATCCTTTAAAAGAAGAATTAACTGGTATTTACTGAGTGTTTACCACCTGTCAGGTTCTCTGTTACCTGCTTTGTGGGACTTAATTTACTTAATCTCCACCACAAACCTACAAGTAGATTCTATTATCATCATTATTTTATAGATTAGGAAATAGAAATGTTAAGTGACTTGCCTAAGATGACACAGCTAGAAAGAAGAGGCAGGATTAGAACTCAGTAGCCTAATCTAACCCACTTAACTGCTGCCTATGGCATAGCCTCCGTCTTTCGTTTATTTTGGTACAGTGTTCCTCAGTGCCGTGTTTGTGACCACTATACAGTCTTTCTTGACCACACCTTTTATCAACATAAAGGTCCTCTCTGCCTTGCATTCTACTTTGCAGACTTCATGAAATTGAATCATTCTAAGGATAAAATGTATTTATTCTTTCACTTGCTCAAAAATACATACTGAGTACTTTCTACGGGCAAGGAACAAATCTAGAGGCTGTGGATACAGTCGCTGTCCTCATGGAGTTGACATTCTGGTAAGAGTGGGGTGTGACTTAGCACGTAGGAGTGCTTAGCAGATAGATGACGCTCGGTGCACACTAGCTGCTCTCATCTCATGTATTGAGTAGGCCAGGGTATATGGGAGGAGCTAAACTGATTTTTTTTTCCAAATTAGTAACCAGAATAGAAAGCTTCCTGCTAATTATTGAATTTTAAATTCCCAAGATACTGCTGAGTCATTAAAATGGTTTAGATACTGGTAGAATAATTTCTAAGGTATGATTTGTGTTGTATGATCTTACGGGTTTTTATTAAAATAAAACTAAAAAACAAACAAGCAAGAAAACAACAAAAATTGTAATGCAGATTGAGTATGTATATGGGAATGCAATTTCCTCTCCCTGACACCCTTCCCCACTCCAGGGTACACACCCGTTTCTAAAGGCCCCTTATTTCCTGCGCAGCTTCAGAGGCTAGCAGAGGATGGCTCCGGGAGGGCCTGGGAAGAAGGAAGTGGTACCCACCCCATCCTCCTGATTCTGAAGGCTAAATTCTGACTGCAAGAGAAATGAGGTCTGAGGTTTAGAATCTTGCTAACCCAAAAACTTAATGAATAAAATATAAACATGCTAGTATGTCCTAATCCACCCGGTACTGCGTAGGTGCACAATGGAAAATTCTAGTTTCTGCACTTCATCACAGAGACAGAAAGTGCAGGAGGATTACTCACTCTAAACACTCTAAAATCCCCAAGGAAGGAAGTTTCATTCCGACACAAAATTAAAAGGCTCAAATGTTATCCCATTTAGACAATAAATTAAATATAAAGGAGAACAGAAAGGAACTTAATAACAACAACAAAAAAGAGAGATAGGACTCTGAGAGAGGCAGCCCTAAAAGAAGGAGAAATACAGTTTGAATAACTTTGATCCCATTTATTTCTTATTAACATTCATGACAAAAATGGTCAGTTTGTTCTCATAAAATCCATGCGGCTCACTCTACCTGTCACCCTAGGGAATGTGCCTTTCAATTTCCTTGACACATAATTTTATTAGAAGTATCATAAAATGTCAAGCTAACCATCATTTGGGAAAGGGACTGTCCAAAACTCTCAGCCGCGCCCAAACAGAAGCTCATGGGGGGTAAAGTTCACATAAGAAAAACTCATTCATCTTGACAGTAGGCGTCCCTACATGACAACTCTGCTGCAAAAAGGCAATAACATCAAAGTTTCTGCAGGTTTTGTCCCAAGGGTCGGATTCATGTATTTAAAATAGGAGTGATTCTGATACAGTTGCACATTATTTGCATATGTCTATCTGGTTTTCAAGTTAAAATTCTATGATGACACTCCTTTCTGAAGCAATTTTCTAATTTCTAGTTTCTTGTTTCCTTTTTTCCTCTCAGAAAAAAAAAATCACTCATGTTTTCCATGAGTGTAAGACATGTAGAGGGCTGGGAAAAGAAGGAAGGTAAAAGACAAGAAATATATTCTAGGGCTGCTGTTGCTCTCTGAAATAGCATGGAGAAAAGAGTTCCATATTCTTCTACAGGAAATCATATAGCCATATATTTTAAACAAAGAGAAGGAGACAATGTATTTCTATATATACATATATTTTCTATTAAGAAATCACATAGTAAAAGTTCCTTCTCCTCAAACTTCAAAAGGGAAAATGTTACATTGATGCTAAGCCTATTTACCATCAATCAACTTCCACTGTATTCTTAAAGATAGCTACAAATGTAACAATACTCTAAATCAGTGTGTCCCAACCTTTTTTTTCTCTCAGCACTCACATTTAAGGCATACCCTTAAAAAAATTAAGAATCCTCAAAGTTCCATTAACACTTATCATATTAGGACTTTAACTTCATTACTATTTATTAATTGATTTTAGAATAAAAACAATAAACCCATTACATGTTCACATCAATAATGCATTTTTATGAAAACATCTGTATTTCCTAAAACAAAAAAAAATAGTGAGAAGAATGCCATTATTTTGCATTTTTTGCAAATCTCTTTAATGTCTGGCTTAATAAGAGAAAATCTATTTAACAGAAGACTTTCATATCTGCTTCTACAGTCTGTTGTGACATATTGTTTTGACTGAAGTATATGAAGAAGACTAGGCCTCACAGAGATAGCTGCTGGAGATGGAGTATTTTTAATATCCTTTTAAAATAATTATGACTATTTTTCCCTAATACTATACCAAAATGTGACAAGTGATAGTTTCTTAAAAGTTTCTTGCAATGTGAAAGCTAATACTACACACTGACGAAATTTCCTTTTCTGTTACATTATTACCTATTTTGCTAACAGGATTTTGGAACATTATCTACTGGTGATTTGGAAAATATTAATTCCCTGAGTTATGCAAATCCCTTAATGCTGAAACATTTCTTTATACAATTTAAAAAATGATGCTTGTTAATATTAATTACCACCAACATCATCAGAATGATATAAGCATTAGAAAACTGTCACACTCATGGTGACAAAATAGAAATTTTCCAAAATTCTCATTTCCCTACAAAAGTTCAAATTTTATCTTTAGCAACAAATACTATTTGTTGTTTTCTTAGAAGTGGCATGTTCATTTTGTTCATTTTCAATAAAATGCCTGTCAAATACCCAAGTCTGAAAAATCAGTTTTTCAGTGCTTTTTCAAATAAAAACAGTATTCCATGAAAAAAAACTGCTTGATCAGTTTGCATTTCAATCATGTATGTGTTCCTCCCCAAGACAACCAAACACCAGACTTTGATATACAGCAAAGATGCTTTAGGTGTATTTCCCACTTAATATTTCCACAGAATATTAAAGATATATCCAAGGATATGGATTTATAAATGTAACAGATTCTACTGGTTCATCAAAGGTGTTCTTAAGTGAAATTGGCTTTTGTTTTTTTAAGTAGGCTCCATACCCAGTGTGGAGACCAGTGCAGGGCTTGAACTGATGACCCTGAGCTCAAGACCTGAGGTGAGATCAAGAGTTGGATGCTTAACTGCCTGTGTCATCCAGGTACCCCCAGCTTTTTTTTTTTTTTTTTTTTTTTTATTGCAAGTGTGAGGCAGTAAAGAACGCAATAACCACTAGTACGGTTTGGTGCCACTGTGATTCACAGTGAGATGCCAGAAGTTTTACTACTGTTGCTCTTGCAGCATCAGTGCAAATAATAACACACCAAAGATGGTGAATGACATATTAGTTTTGTTATAAAAATAGTTCTGACCTTACAGTCCCTCTGAAAGGGTCTTGGAGATAACCCTAGAAATCTGCAGACCACATTTTGAGAGTCACTGCTCCAAAATGGACTATATGGATTTTCACCTCAGTTTAAAAACCACAAAAATTATAAATTTCCAAAAATCTATACTGCTCTAGCATAGAATCAAATTTAGATGTGGTTATTCATGGGGAGCCTTTGGTCAAGGCTCACACTGATGAGATGGCTGTGTGTTTCTAATCAAAGCAAAGCAAGATTTCTGCCACATTGATTTTCCCTTTGCAAAAGCTACAGGTGGGCTTCACCTTTTTCTCCCAAAGAAAGCAGCTGGGCTTGCTTATCTGCCTGCCCAGATGTGGAACAGAAGGGGGAATGGGGGGCCTAACAGTTGTCAGCCATTGAATATCAAATTGGAGTCATACTCTTTACTACAACTGCACAATTTAAAGTGATAGTTCCTCCTCCTCACCCTGTCTCTACTCCTGATTTCTCCGTATCATGTATCATTTTTGGCCACACTATATAATTTACTTACTTGTTGATAGTTTAATGTCAGCCTTCATTATCTCATAAACTCCATGAGAGTAGAATTGTTTTTAATATTGTTAAATATTTTGTCTATATAGTACATATCAGTATTAGGATATTGATATATCTCAAGAACTTAAAACAGTGGCTAGCATATTGTAGGTACCCCCAAATTACTTTTTGAATGAATGAAATAATAGTAAAATAATAAATTTGTGCATTATTCAAAGAATCATTACTGAGAGGGCTGCATGATAGAGGTATTTACCACAAATGATATGAGAAGTTCTGGAAAATATAGGTTTTCTATAAAAAACCTAGTATTTTTCTATATTGTTTTCTATTATCCCACTTAATTGTTTAAATATCTTTCAGTATTTGGACACAGAAACTATATTCTATTCATCTCTGTATCCTCAGTGTCTAGATCAGAGCCTAACAATGAAGTAGTTAATGGATACTGGTTGGGCAAATGAATGACTCAATGAACAAGTCAAATGATAGATCTGACACTAACAATTGCATAACATTTAAATAACCATCCACCTAAAACTGTTTCTTAAATGGCTCCGTAAAACATAGTTCAGAAAATGTTACTTTTTCATAATAGAGCTTGTTTTTAAATATTAACTATACTGGAGTTAAAATTTAAAAATAAAAAATAAATACATAAATTAAAAAGCAAAGCTCTTTAATTTTTTCATTCTTTATATATATTTTTTCTTTATATATATTTTTATAGAAAAATTTTCTTTATATATATATAAAGAATGGATGTATAGAAAAAATCCTTGCTATATGCTTTAATAAAGCAATCATTTTGTTTAGAACTGTAGTTTTAAGTGTAATAGTATATGAAAACTCCTCTGAAAAATAAAACACAAATAAGCTCTATTAATATTGGAATTTATACAACTCACATAAAATTTAGGTATATTTGACAAATTAGGGTGAGGAAGAAATTCTCTTCCATGTGAAAAGAGACTAACCTGTACGCTGCCTGGTGTCTCTGCAGGGCAATTGCAGCCAGCTGAAGCCTGGCCTCCACCACAATCTCCAACTCACCAGCAGAACACTGAGAGAGGTTCTTATGGTCCGGATGCACCACCTCTGACACAAGGAAGTTTAGCTTGTCCTCAGCTTCTATCAGTAAAATTGACTAAGGAAAGAACACCATATAATCACATAAGTCCAAAAACAATACAAGTAATATCTCATCCTTATTCATCAGGTGTTTTTCATGTACTGGGGAAAGTAATAATGAATGGAAGACCAGATAGGAAACTTGAACATAATCATCAGAGAAGAGTACTCAGCAAACAGGCAAAAGGTAACAGGAAATTAAAAGGAGATAAATGGCAAGAATAAGCATGGATGACAGCTACCCTTTATTGTATGCACAGCCAATGCTCATTATTCACAGTTTTTAAACTCTTCTGTAACGTAGCCGCAAATACTGAATTAGTAAATACAGAAGCATTGTTCCCAGAGGAAATACAGGGATAGGTTCCTGAGGGCCCCTAGTCATGACATTTTTGCCAATGACCCATACATAATTTTGTTTAGTGTGTGTTTATATTTAAGGACACATTATTTAATATATGCTGTAAATTCACTAACTTTGAACTCACAGCTAATAGTTCAAAAACTCATGCCTGACTGAAGCTTACCTAATACATTTATTTATTTGTAATTTTATTTCTTCATTCATGAGAGACATAGAGACAGAGAGAGGCAGAGACACAGGCAGAGGGAGAAGCGGGCTCCATGCAGGGAGCCCAACATGGGACTCAATCCCGGGTCTCCAGGATCATACACTGGGCTGAAGGCGGCGCTACACCGCTGAGCCACCCAGGCTGCCCCACATTTATTTTTTCCATAAAGCACATCACAGCCTTTTTATACTTAGGAATACTAAATAGCATTTCAGTACTACACTTTGGGGCCATTTCAAATAATGAAATCACCAACAAAGCACAAAAATGAAAAAAAAAGATGGCAATAAATAGATCATGGAAAGAACACTTGTTTACAGTATGAGGGTAGAAACAAAAAGAGCATTGCCTTGTCCAATTCAGCTGGGAATTGAGTGTGTTAGGCAACTCAAATTTTTCTGTGCTCTGTGATGTTCACAAATGACCATAAATGAGTATCAATTTTGGAGTTGCAAGTAAATTTTAGCAGATAAGCAAATTAGCAAATACTGAATCTGTGAATGAGGATTGACTGTATTTCCAGGTAAACTATGATCACCTAACTGGTAATGTGAAGATAATGAGGTTTACAATTAGCAACTTAGCATGGCAGAGGAGAAAGGGACCAGCCAATCATTCAAGAAACATGTATCTAAAAACTTGTTTGTACAGAGCAGTAGATATTATATAAGTACTAGGGCAGCTTAGCATAATGGTTAAGAACACCATCCATATTTTATTAGTTGCATGGCATTACTGAATTTTTTCCTAAGCATCTATTTTCTCACAGCTCAAGCACATAATAGTTCAAAAATGATTAATACCTACATCACAGAGTTGTAAAAATTAATCATGCAAAGTGCCTGTCATGTAGTAAGCACTGAATAAATGGTAGTGTTGTGTTGCTGTTATCATCACTATTATTATTAGGAAATGAGAAACAGGGCATGGAATACTCAAATCCCATCAAATAATGAATCATATTTCCCACAGTGCCTTAATCAGGTTGTAAAGTCAAAGTCTGACAACCTCTGGGCATCTAATTTTCTCGTAAGGAGTTGATGCCACCTCTGGCCTCAATCCAGGTTTACTCAAGAAAAGCCACTTGGTCTCCCAAAAGCAAATACAGACCTCAAAGTGAGCCTGTCCAGGGCCTAATAGTGGAGATTTCAGTAACTAATTTAGTATGATGTGAAAAAATTTCCAAACTTACCTTCAGTGTGCTAAAAGTGAAGTCATCTTTCATTTTTACAAACTGACCACCTGAGCTTCCATCATCCTTTAAACACAGCTCTATAAGACACAAAATTTTGGAAGAACCAAGGAGATCTGTGGTTAATTTAACTATTAATTCTAGTTCATAAAACTCATCATTAGTTGGGAAATCGATAAATTTCACATTTTAAGAAACCCACATTGATAATTAGAAACATTTTATTCTATCAAATGATCCCTAGATATATTCAAGACTGAGGATGATTTCTACAACAAGTCAGATAATTCTGAAAAGATCTTTAGGATGCTTGGTGATGTTCTTTAAATTATTGGCTACTGATATAGAGCAGTGGTTCCTCCCCTGGGATCACAGGACCTTCTAAGTTCCCCAAAGTATTTTGAGTCTTTCAGGTATTTATATTTCTATAAGATCTCCTTGGAAATGTCAGTTCCAGTGATTTGCATAAGCCCTTCATACAAAGAGCAGAGAGTGAGACCATCTGGAATAGCACAATCCACAATTCCCAAGTATCTCAAAATAGCCACCCACAACCTGAAAGTTGTCCTTATTCTGAGCCAGGGAGAAATGAGATAATCTGGATCACAGACTCTGCCTGCTTTAGTAAACCTGACTTCTAGAATACAGGAGAGAGAGAGAAAAAAAAAACATGACTGAGAAGTGCTACAAAAAATATACCTACTTAAAGAGACTAAGTTCGTCAGAGGAGCAGAGGAAGTATAAAACAACGCAGAATTGAACACACTGGCCTTCCCTTCTTCTTCTAATTCCTACCTACTGGCTCTTCTCCTAGATTAGGGGGATCTGGAGTGAGAGGTCAGCTGAGTATGAAAGAGGGCTTAAGAACTGGGAAAGGCCCAGCAGAAAGATCCGGGGCTGGGTTTTCTCCCGTTAGGAGAAAGTGAGGGAGAGATAGAAAAAGATAGAAATAAATGCCTGGAGATTGGTAATGGAAGAACCCTGGGATATGTATCAGAACAGGAGAGAAGCTAGGAAGACTTGGATCCACATTTTCCTCCTGCTCTCTCTGCCTCTGAGTGACCCTGGTGCTTCTGTGTGTGACCCTCACAGGCAGTTTCCTGCCCCACGTCTTGGAGGGTTAAATGGCAAACTGTTTTAGTGGCCATCTCCTCATTTGTTGGCCTCACCATACCTGAATAATAATAACGATTACATTTTAAAACAGAGTCAATATTACTCTGATATCCAAACTGGACAAAGATACCACAAGAAATGAAAACTACAGACCAATATCTATCATGAATAGGGATGTAAAAATCTTCAGCGAAATACTAGCAAACAGAACTCAGCAATGTATAGAAAGAATACACTATGACTAAATGGTAGAATTAGCCTAAGAATGCAAAATTAGTTTAAACACTCAAAAATCAATTACTTTACTACACCATAACAGAATAAAAACAAAACAAAACAAAACACACACAACCCCTCCCCCCCCCCATAGAATCATCTTAATAGATGCAGGAAAAGTACTTAACAAAATCCAGCTCCCTTTTATAATAAAATCATTTGAAAAACTAGGAATAAAAAAGAAATTTCCCTACCTGATAAAGAGTATTTTTTTAAAAACCCACAGTTAACACCATACTGAATGGTGAAAAACAATTATTCTTAGGGCAACAGCCAATACTATTCTTGGGGCAACATCCAAATATGGAAGAATATATACTAGACTATTCATATGGATTATTGGGAGTGGAGTGAGAATAGTTGGAGAAAGAGGAGAAAGAAAAACAAGTAAAAAATAAAACAAAAAATTACCTTTCAAGTTTGGAAGGTTTGCTTTACTCCTCTCAGAAATAAGTCCATGGTAGATTGTTTTCACTGAATTTTCTGGGACACAATTTATTGTTGCAGCCACACTTACTAAAAAGTAGGCTTTAACGTAAGAAAACTTACTTAAGAGATGTTGTTGGCCAACTGTAACCAGAATTAGAGGCAATCCTTTACTTATTAATTCATCAAGTGCCTAAAAAAAATGAAGAAAACAAAGCAAATCCGTGAAATACTGTTTCTGGATAATATTAGTTTTCATCCTCCTTTGCATTCCTCATTTGGTGTTGGGTGAAGAAATGCAGGATAGACGCAAGGTACCATAAATGGCAGGTCTGCTGCAAGAGATGTGCAATGTCAGAATTACCGCATCAGTTCTAAGTACTCCTGTCACTCCCCACCAGTTTGTGACCTGTGCCTCATGAGCCCAGACCTGCCACATAATAAGTAAACCTGACTCTGAGAGCAAGGGAGGGGACATCTTACCAAAATAGAGAACCCACGAAAGTTCATCGGCCATGCCTGCCTGCTGGCTCTGCTTTGCCATGAATAAATTAGAGGTACTAAGACTGCAGCAGGGTTAAGACTGTGTAGATGAGCATGCTCCCTACCCAGCTTCAAGTCCATGCTCAGTCGTCAGAACTCCACCTTATGTACACCCTATGGACTCCCTGGTCCCCTCCTGTGCAGATCCACTTCCTTGGTAAAATCCAACACCAACACCAGGACTTCTCTAGGTGTGTGCCCTGCAGCTGAAGATGGCTGAGGAGCATGCTGTCCGACTAAGGTGTCCCATTTCAAGATCCTGACCAAACCTTTGCACTACCTGGTCATCCATCATCTTACATCTCAGTCCATTCACTCTCCTGCTCTCTAAATCCTCACCCTTTCTTCCTGGTGCTCCTCCCAGCTAATGACCTTGCTTCTTCTACTTAGGAGAGAAAATCAAAGTGGTCAGAGTAGTGTCCATAGACCCTATAGCTTCATCTCTCCTACCTAACCAAGCATCGGTCCCACCACTCTGCCTCCCTTCCTGACACTTAGGCCACTGATCCTGTACCCACTGGTCTACTCAGACATCGTCTCCTTGCTGCAGACATTCTCATCAGCACATAGCCATGCTGTTCTCTTCTACCTTAAAAAACAAAAACCATCTCTACCCTGACTCCCTTCTCCAGCTACTACCCAAATTCTTACTCCCCTTCATAGCAATGATCTACAGAGTTGCCAATATTCCCATTTTTCTCCTTTCATTTGCTTTTAAACCCATTCTTTTCCTACACTGAAACCCTCTCGTCAAGGTCATCAATGGCCTATACTGGCCTTAACCAGTGTTCAATTCTTAGTTCTTAAATGCCATGTTACTTTTAATCTAAGACATCATCATCTCATATGTCAATTAAACTATCACGTCTTCAACTATAAAATGCACTCTAATTTCAAAGCTATTAAATGTGAAAAAAAGATCCATGTGTAAGACTCAGTGAGTTATGGTGCTTAATTCATCTGCAAAATATGGCACTATTAATCAATTCCTCTTTTGAAATGTTTCTTTCAGCTTTCAAGTCACCACATTCTCTTGGTTTCTTTCCTATCTTGTCAGTCATTCCTTTTCAGTCTTTGTTGCTTCCTCCTCTTCTCCTGTATTTTTAATATCAGAATGTTCCAAGGCTTGGTCTTTGTTCCTTTCCTTACTACCTTCACCCTTAGGTGATCTCGCTCCCCTCCGCCCTTAGATGATCTTCAGCAGACTCATGGTTTTAATTTCATCTAAATGCTGATGAAATCCTGAGTTTTTCTTTCCAGCTCCAATCTCTCTTCTGAAGTCAAATTGACTTCTGGCTCAAATAGTCCACTTGGATATCTAAGAGAGATCTCAAACTCAATACATCCAAAACCATATTCCTAGTCTCCCCAAAACCACACACACACACACTCATTACATCCAAAACCGTATTCCTAGTCTCCCCAAAACCACACACACACACACACACACACACACACACACACACAGTTTTACAAGGGCTGGGTATTTATCTCCATTGTTGATTGATGTGTTTGATTGAGAGCACTAGAACAGTACCTAGCACAAGGGCACACTAGATCAACTAGAGTTATCCCTTTAAATGGGTAGATCAGACCACACCTCTGCTCTAAACCTTCCACTTGCTTCCCACTTTGTTCAGAGGAAAAACCTAAGTTACAATAAGACCCTACAAGGCTCTTCTCAAACTGAACCTGTTATCTCTCCAACCCCAGTTCCTACTGCTTTCGCATCCCTCACACAGCTCTTCACCATGCTGAGATGCCCTCACCAAGCTAGGCAATTCTGCCTCAAGGCCTTTGCACTCACTGCACCATCTTCCTAGATGGTTCTTTTCCAGATTTCCTAAACTTGGACCTTTACCTGTTCACAGATGTCAGGTCAGTGAAGACTAGCCTGATTACCCCATTTAAAATTACAAACTCCAACCTAGCCCCATGCTCCTCCCAATCCCCTTTATGTGCTGCTGGGTTTATTTTCTCCCTTAGTGTGGTTCACTTTTCAACTTATTATACAATTTACTTAATTATAATGTTTACTTATATATCATGCTTATTATTAGTTTTTCCCACTAAAATGTAAGCGCCCTGAGGGCTTGGAGTTTGTCTGTTGCTGACTGACTGATGTATCTCTTTAACAACACCAGAAGAGTGCCTTGCATACACTAGGCTCTTACTAAATATTTGTTGAATTAACAATATTTGTTCATTAATATTTTTGGCTGCTGGGGCTATCTATTCTAGAAGAGAGGGAAACTTTGCCCTATGTGAATTAAAAAAGAAAAGTCTCATTGTTTGGGGGAGTTTGAGGCAACACTGGCAGTGGAGAGGTCTATTGCTGTTGTTCATTCTCTTGACTCTTCTACATGCAGAAGAACCAGACGTGGAGCAGCACTGAGCCTGAGCAGGCAACAAACTAAGTACTAGGAAAACGGTTGACATTCTACATCCAGGGAGGAAACTTCAGATTGGTTGGTGGTGTAAGGGGAGGGGAGAAGGTTTCTCTTCTCTTTTTCTCCATAGAAAACAGTGTCTTAATGAGCCTTGACAATTACATACAAACACTCGAGGATCAAAAAAGATTAATTAGTAATGCTATTTAACACTCCTTTCTCTCCTTCTATACAGAAAATATAAAAGTGTAATATGAAGAGTCTTAAGGAGACCAACAGTTCTGTTTTAATTAATTAGGTAATAGAAATCGGTTTTCCATTATACTGTCAGTCTCTTTTTGTTTAAAAAGAAATTATCAGACCGACATTCCTTTTACATCCAAAAACACTCCTTTAAAAAGTGTTTTTAGGATGCCTTGGAATTTATGACGGAAAAAAAATATTCTTAAACATCCAAAGGTCTTAGAACACTGAAACAAAATATGAATATGGGGATCCCTGGGTGGCACAGCGGTTTGGTGCCTGCCTTTGGTTCAGGGCACGATCCTGGAGACCGGGGATCGAGTCCCACGTTGGACTCCCGGTGCATGGAGCCTGCTTCTCCCTCTGCCTGTGTCTCTGCCTCTCTCTCTCTCTCTCTCTCTCTCTCTCTCTCTCCCTCTCTCTCTTTGTGTGTGTGACTATCGTAAATAAATAAAAATTTTTAAAAAATGAATATGTATGTGTATCTCCCTAATACCGATTCTTTCATTTCAGGCAACTTGCTTATAAATCAAAACAAATCTTAAGGCCAAACAATGAATCATCTGAAGCATAATTAAAAGTGAAGTTTGTGGAATAGCATGAACAATAATGGAAAAGTAGTAAGATTACATTTAATAAAAGGTAGACATAATGCCTATCAAAATTATGGAAGATAAAACTAAAGCAATATTGAGAAATGTTTCTCAAAATTATTTAATAAAAATAGCTTACTTCATGAAACAGAATGCTGTTTCCTAGCATTTAAAAAAAAATAAAACTATATGCACCTGTCTCTCTACATTGATAAACAGCTGGTTGTGTGGACACCTTACCTGGCTGTAACCTCTTAACAAGACTGCACGACCACTCTTCTGCTCTAATGCTTTCTAGTGGACAGACTGACGACACTCCTTAGGTTTTAAAAAATTGTTTTTAAGATATTTAAATGTTATGCAATGTGGATGGAGCTAGAGCATATTATGCTAAGCAAAATAAGTCAGTCAGAGAAAGACAAATACTGTATGATTTCACTCATATGTGGGATTTAAGAAACAAAACAGATGAACTTGGGGGGGGGGAGGCAAACCATAAAACAGACTCTTAACTCTAGAGAACTGAAGGTTGCTGGAGAGGAGGTGCGAGGGGGAATGGGCTAAATGAGTGACAGGTATGAGGGAGGGCATTTGTTGTGATGAGCACTGGGTGTTGTATATAACTGATGAATCACTAAATTCTACTCCTGAAACTAATATTACACTACATATTAACTAACTAGAATTTATATAAAAATGTGAAACAAACCAAAAAGATATTTAAATGCTACTAGGTTATCTAAAGTTTAAATCCCAATCATTCAATTACTGACAAGAACAAACGTATGGAGATGCGCAGTCTAGTCCTCTCTTTGTAAAGAACACTGGGATGTTAGAAGACTTTTTTATGAAAATGTCATATGAAAACCTTCCATTAGCTAGCACTACAGTGGTAATCATAGTGCAGTATAAAAAATGTATCAAATCAATTAAACACCTTAAATTTATACAATGTTATGTCTCAATTTATTGTGTCTCAATAAAAAAACATTTTAATTTTTTTTATTTTTAAAGACTTTATTTGAGAGAGAGAGTGTGTGAGAGAGCACGAGTGGTAGGGAGGGGCAGAGGGAGAAGCAGACTCCCCACTGAACAGGGAGCCCCTACGTAGGGCTCAATCCCTGGACCCCGAGATCTTGACCTGAGCCAAAGGCAGATGCTTAACTAATTGATCCACCCAAGTGCCCCCCAAATTTTTTAATTTTATAAATTTTTTTTTAATTTTTAATAAATGAGAGAAAACAATTGGCTGAGAGGCAGTCTTAGACTGGGGAAAGGATGTCAGTAAAAGCAGTATTAAACAAGTGGACTAATAGCAAAATACACAAAATCCTTTTCTTATAATCAAAGTCAGCCATTCTTGTCTAGATAATCAAGATAAATATTAAAATTAGATACTTAACATGTCCATACACAAAATTAATACACATTCATAATTGAAACATTTACAAGTAATAATTGATATTTGCTCAATTTGAAAACCAGATCATTTTGGGTCCAAACCTACCCTGACCCTCAGCCTTTGGAGATAAAACCCCATTATTAGGAATAGAAGAGTATTATGTAGCAGATTTTCAAAAACAAGAGTTACTCCTACCAAATAGATTGAAATGACTCAAAATTAGCCTTGCTAAATATCCAACATTTATAAAATATTGTTATCCTTACCTGAATATTTTCTTTACTGGTAAGAGGTTTTCCTGAGTCAAATGATTGAAATATCTGCCAATATACAAAACATTAACTTCAGAAACAAAAATATTGTTTATATGAAACCACTAGTGTGTTCTAAAAGTATACAATTTTTATTGTAAAAGTATACATGCTTTAGTCAGAAAAGACAAGAATTACACATAAATCAACTTCTTTAGGTTGTCAATGTTAATATTTTGATGCATTTAAAAATTTTACATATGTGTGTTTGTATTCCTTTTCATGAAATGTTATATCAGAATTATTTTTCCATGCCATTAAGTCATTCGTAAGCCTCAGGTTTATAGCTAGGTGATATTCTATCCTATGAACGCACCATAATAACTTCTTTCCTTTTGTTACACATGGAGGGGGACTAATTCCCAGTTCCATCCCATCATTCACCATAGTTTAAATAACAGGGGTGGCTATTTTGTTTATTTCCAAATATCCCCTTTGGATAGATTCCTACTAGCAGAATTGCTGGGTCATAAGAGTATTAGCACTGAGTATTAGCATTTAGAAGAATCTTTGCCAGTTTGAGGTTATTTAGAAGAATCTTTGCCAGTTTGATGTTAAATCATTTTACTCTTCATAATAACTCTTTTTGTGGTTCTTTTCCTTTGTGGTGAATCGACCTGTTATAGGTTTGGCTCTAAATACAATGTTGTATTTGGAAACATTCTATTTATTTGCCAGAGAAGATGGTTGTACCATCATGTAGGGTGCATTCCTTTCGGTACAGAAGGCCCTTTTTTGAATATGTCAATACTGATACCCCACCCACATCTCCTCAGTCACCTAGAAGTTACCAGCAGCTTCTGTGGGTAGTTATTCACATAAGGACGGTATCCTACTTCAAGTACCTTTGCTTGCGGGCCTTCTGTGGCCACAGGAGTGTTCAGAAAAGGCTAGAATTACAAGGAACAATCCATTCCAATAAGCACAAAATTGTTTTTCTGGTCTTGCCCATGTAGGGAACCTCGTTAATTTTCTCTGTGATGGTTCTCCTCCTTCCCTATTTGACTCCCATGGACTTGCCAATCTCCTTGAAATCACCTCCCAAATATACTACTTGTTCCCAATTCCTTGTCTTAGAATCTGAGGGATTTGGAAGACCCCTAAACCAAGATATCACATACAGATCTTACTAGAATACAGTATTTATAAGTGTTAATTTTTTCCCTTTTTGAAGATATTCTTTGTCTTCTCTAATCCACTAAAAATAATATTTACTAAATATTTACTAAAAAGTAAATAACTGAATCCAGGGGAAGACCTTGGGTGATATAATTGGGAGAGTTGATGATGGAACTCTATATTTAGTGATAAGAGTAGAAATCCAGTATGAGTATCATGTTAAAAGACAGAGTCTCTTAAAAAGCCTATGGAAAGTCCAATAGTAATCTGTAAGACTTTTTCAGTTACTTCTTTTACAACTAAAATCTAATTAATTAATCCTTTCTTTAAATAACTAGCCTGCAGCCTAATAACATTGGCACCTATTTTAATCATAAACCCTGAACGCATTTCCTCTTTTAATTACACTTTTTAAATTCCCAATTGAAGTTGAAAAGCTTCATATTAACTTTGAGAATACAAAATTTAGAGTCACAATCCACTGAAAGACAATTCACCCACACTTTGCTCTTATGAAAACTAGTTAATAAAAATGAAGTTTGGAAAAATTAGTTTCAGACTCTTTGCTTTAGTGAAAGTAATGAATATTAAAAACTCTCTTGTAAAAAAAAAAAAAACAAAAACAAAAAGACAACTCTATCTTGTTTCTCATTCTACCCAACTGGATTCTCTTTTCTTCTCATCTTCCTGGACTCTAAATGTGGATGACCCTAAGTTCAGTCCTCTTGACTTCTATTTTTCTCTCTCTACTTCAGCTGATTTCATCCAGTCCCATGATTTTAAACCTCTATGCTAATGCTCTGAAATTTACTTGGATCTCCACCAGTGAGACCTCTTTTCACTCCTTCCCCATTATTACCCTAACCACTATTAACCCAATCATGGTCATGACTCACTCACTCTATTTGTAAAGATCTTCAACTAATTTCCCTATTTATTCCTATGTTCTATTCTCCAAACAGCAAGCAAAGTGGTCCTTTGAAAAGTAATTCCTACCCTGTCACTCCTGTGCTCAAAACTCCATAAGGTTTCCCATCTAATCTACAGTAAACACCGGTTCCTCACTTATGAGGTCCTATGTGACTGCAGCTCTTGAATCCCTAACATCTGCTCCTCCTATTTTATCAGTCTCACTTGGACACTTTGGTTTTCCTCAACCACTTTTTTCAGGCATCCCCCTCAGGACCTTTGCCCTTGCACTTCACTTCCTCCTAGTTGTATGGTTGTTCCCTCAAATCTTTCACCCTCAAAACTCTGTTATTAGAGAGATTTCCCAAACCATTTTTAATAAAATAGCCATCTACTGCCCTGATCACTCTCTGTCCCCTCAGCTCAGCTTGACTGTCTCTCAAGGTACATCATCACCTGACATATATTTATTTATCTGCTTAATATGTTTGTTTGTCTTCTTCACTGGACTGTCCAATAGTAACATGCTTCCAAAAAGTCAATAACTCCACTTATCTTTTTACTGGTGTATCCCCATAGCTAAAATAGTGCCTGTATTCAGTAAGCACTCAATAAAATATTTAAATGATTAAAATATAAATTTAGTTACATAAATCCAGGTAAGATGAGTTAGCTAGCTCATGCCAAGAAAATGAACAAAAAACTAAGTGACTCCTCCTGTGTCTAGATAGATTGATATAGAAAGAGACAGAGATGTATATACATACACACACAGACGTCCCTCTTAGGCTTATCTGTAGATAATCTCATGCTTACCCAAGTACAACAGTTATAATGCTGTAGCAGTCACGCTGAGAAAGGAGTGACATTTTAGGGGAATATACTGAAGTAATGAATGCATTGTATGCATATTTAATGTCAGCTTATACAAGTAATTTTCAAGACTGAGAGCCTATTCCCCAGCTTCTTCTAGGTCTTCTAAATTTGTTTTTTTTTTTTTTTTTTTTATTTATGATAGTCACACAGAGAGAGAGAGAGAGGCAGAGACACAGGCAGAGGGAGAAGCAGGCTCCATGCACCGGGAGCCCGACGTGAGATTCGATCCCGGGTCTCCAGGATCGCGCCCTAGGCCAAAGGCAGGCGCTAAACCGCTGCGCCACCCAGGGATCCCAGGTCTTCTAAATTTGAATCCCACCAGTATGTACTGTGTTTGTCGGTCTCACTCCTCATGTATACTGTCTTCCCCAGGAAACTGACTTATTACCTCCTTTACTGCTGGATCACAAGGGTCCAAGCACCTGCAAGATCACTCAGCGATTCCCATGAAACCCCAAACAGGAAAATAAGAGCTCACTCTGATTTAAATAGAAGCACCAGTATTCATTTTCAAGAATGTTTCAGTTATCTAATTTACAAATACAATTTGAACAATACATGTTTAACATTTTGGTATAAAGAATATAAATCAAAATATCCAACTAAAACATGAGAAGGGACTGTTTTGACTAAAAACATTAGCCAGAAATTGTAAAATTAGATGCCAAAAAGTCTAAGAGGTGGCGTCCCGATGCATCCACTGAGACCATCTGTAACATAAAGACAGAATTCCACTGTAAAAATTGACTCCAATGCCATACTCCTCCATATGACATCCTTCCCTTCTAGAAGAATGAAACCTTGTAAAAGCCTGCTGTTAGCTATAAGCAGGCTTAACAAAGAGGCTTGCAGTACTAGAGACTTTTAAATACATTTTTGTGGAAGCATTCCCCAAATTTGAGGAATGTAGCCTTCAAAAGGTAAAGAAATGACTTTGAATCAAATCAGCAGATTTACCTTCACTTTTCCAGTAGCCTTACAGCCAGCGGGTATTGAGGAAGGCATGTTTTTTCCATAAAAAATCTGGGATATCTCATAAAAGGCTTCAGAAAAAAATCCTAAATCTGTAAGGACTTCAATCTTTAAAAGAAAGAAAAAAATGAGATTTTAAATTAAATAATTTGTTTTACTTAAAAATAAAAATTTTAGAGAAAAATCATCAACTTGCTGAGACCCAAAATTTCTGCTTGATGTAATTGGTAATGCCTTATAAACTAATGCTTGGTAAACACAGTGGATGGAGATGTATGTGTTTGTGTGTAAGCTAGTTTGCATGTGCAATGGACCAAGAAGCTCATAAACAACAGCAGGCAACTGTTCAAAACAATGGACATTTGTCAGATGTGGCTTACTTCATCAGAACAAACACAAAAATATGACAGGCATGGAAGAGTTAAAAACAATAATTGAATTTGTTTTTTGTTCCCATGGTGAACTATGACTTAAATGAAAAATAAAACAAAAACACCCCTGATGTTCTGTAATACTCTGAGGAAAGTCAAACCAGGAGATGAACTCTATAATGTATCAACTTAGAAACAACTATTCATTTTGTCACCCATAATTAATGCACACTGTCAGTTTTAAAGACATATCCTTAAAACTAATCAGTTGGTAACTATAAATTGTACATTATTTTGAATATTATCCAGCAGGACTTTCAATCAGTAAATTATGGGGAAGAAAAGTTCCTGAACAAAAGTTGACTATTCATTCGTTTAACATGTTTATTGAGCACCTCTTATGCACCAAACCCTCTTGGATGTTACATTCCTTCCATGTGTATATTTACTTAATTTAAGTGATACATGAAGATATATACACTGTATTATCAAGGTAGAAGATATTGACAAAATGAAACTTTCAAAGCTCCAGTCAAGAAGGACTTCTCTGAGAAGATACTCAAGAGAAAAATCTGGGAATGACATGAGAAAAGGATATGTGAAAATTTGCTGAGAGGACTCAAGTACAAAGGTCATGTGGCATCACGAGCAACCTGGGGATGTTGGGGTCCTCAAGGAAGGTGGGAGGAGTGTGGAGAGAGAGAGAGCAAAAGGGGGTAAGAAGGCAGGTATGAAGGTGGCCTGTAGACCAGAATGAAAACCTGGAATTTTATTCCTTGTGTGATAAGAAGTTATTGGAGAGTTTGAGCAGGACAGGGCCCTAACCTGACCAATGTTTTTGAAAACTCCAGTGACTGTGAGAACAGAGAAAGTTGTGCAAGCAAGGAATGAAATACAAAATAGGATGAAGATTATATATATATATTACACACACATACACATTTATTATCTCTTTTCCTTTAAGCACTGCCTTAGGAATCTTACGAGTATATAAATTTTAAAGAAATAAAGTTAGGAGGAAGTTGAATGTGACAATAATATGAAAATAAAGCATAAAAGGTTAGGAGAATATTTTCAATGCAGAAGAGAAAACCACTTGTCTATTGAATTCCACACTTTGATTTTTGCCTATAATACCTTGGGCTCTAATCTCCCAGTGCTGAAAAATAACCAAGTACACATTAGGGAATCCTAGGAGTTCTTTTAGACTTCTAGATGAACATTTTCTCATTACCCCTTGGAGGAAATGCTGTGTGAGGTTTGTCTCCTCTGATCTCGGCTGTGAGGCGGCTGTACATGAACAACCTGTAACCTCTAGGGCTACCACTGTTTTGGTTTATCATACCAATTTGGCCATTTGAAAAAGCAATGGTGATAACAATGAACATGTATTTTCAGAAATGACCAACAGTGTGAACATAAACAAGCCAGATAGAAAAAAAATACCTTTAAATCAACTCTTCACTCACACAAATACAGAAGCATCAGTACCCTTCCCAGGAATGCTGGATATGTTGAGACTAATAAATCTTTCAAGATGTTGGCAGTTCTAAAGTGAAGCCAGACTGACTGATCATAAAGAGGTCTTAAAGCTTTCCCTGAAAGACACTAGGGCACAACAGAAATTTAGCAGCGTGATCTACTGCTGTTTGACTTGTCAGAAAGCATTGTTTGCTGTTTCCTGACTATGACTTTTCTCTCTTCCCACTCACTGACCTCAGTTTACTTCCTAAAGGTCAGGCAAACTCTACTCAAACAGGCTGTCATTTCTTCCTCTGTATGATGCATCACTTGCCCTTTTTCATTGCTTCTGTCAAAACCCTAGTTGGGTGTTCCCGTTCATGTGCCAATATGATGCCACTTCCAACTCACTTTGCTCCTGACACTGTTGCCATGATACATCTGATCATGTTCTTCTTCTGACCAAGATTCTGCAATTCATTCCACCTCTCAACCCAAGGCTGCAGACTAGAGTCCACAGTTGTTCACTGGCTTTTAAGCTAGCCCTAGTATGAAGAGTCGCCAAGTGCTAACAGTCCAATAAAACATAGCCATTTAATCAAAAGCTTCGTTCCAGATAATATCTTTCAGTGCTTCCCTGGATCTCCTTCTGACATGCTACCAGTGGTCACTGTAGCCATTCCCTGCTTCTCTTGCCTCTAAATGACAGACCAGAATAAAACTGCCACCCAATTCTTATTTCATAATCTCATTTCTCTCACAGCTCCTCTTCCACACTATGCCTTAGTTTGGAATTCAGGACTGGGCCCCATTCCCAGTCACGGACATCATGGATCACAACATGGATCTCTGGTATTCTCATATGACCTCCCTCCTCAAAGTCTCCTCTCTGGCTTCACTGAACCACTCCTGCCCCCTTAACAAGCCAATACTGTCTCACCTCCAGATGTTTTGCACTATTGTCTGTGAAGAATGTTCCCTTCTTCCTCTCCCCTGCTCAGTTAGTTCTGCTTTCTTCACTAAATCTTACCTACTTAGTAAAACCAAGAGACCCAAAGTCATTTTCTCTTTTCCAAACTCTAGAAGACAGTGCTCATCATACTTATTTGGAACTGATCAAGTGGTAAATGCACCGGTTATTGTCTTGTGTGTACATCCTGTCTCTCTTCCCTATTTTCACTTTATTGAAAGCAATGACTACGGGTTACATTTCTTTCATTAGAGTTACTAACATGGTGCTTTTATATAGGAGATACTCAAGAAATGTTATTTTAGCAGTAAAGCAATAAATGTTTACCAAGTATCTTCTAGGTGAGTTCCTACTAAACATTAAGGAAGGGGTGGACAGTAGGCACTTGATAAATGTCTATAGATTTTAAATGCAATTCAATAATTAATTATGGAATGTCAGTATATGAATTTATTGCTCAAGATACAAGAGAGAATTAAAAGATGAATAAGATTTAGGCTCTAACTTCAGGAACTTTGCAATCTTGGACAGAGCACTGCTTTTTGGGGTTTTAAGGATTTTATTATTTATTCATGAGAGACAGAGAGAGAGAGAGAGGCAGAGACATAGGAAGATGGAGAAGCAGGCTCCCTGCAGGAAACCCGATGTGGGACTTGATCCCAGGACCCCAGGATCATGCCCTGAGCCAAAGGCAGACGCTCAACCATTTAATCACCCAGGTGCCCAAGTACTGTTTTTAAAAGAGAGAGAGAGAGAAGTTATATGCAGCTTTTAAAAAGTATTATTGGCAATCAAAAGCAGGATAACTCTTAAAGAGTTCAGTAAGTCAGAAAGAATGAGGCAGAAATTTTCATGGCTGATAAAAAATTACTTATTCCTGAGTTCAAATATATTCTCTTAATAATTAGCACCAGAATTCTTCTTAGGAAAAGTATTGTCTTTATTTAGAAATAGAATGTGATGGACTATTTGGGTCTGAAATCACAGGCCCAAGGGCAGGGTCCAGATGAAGAGAGGAGTTCAAAGGGAAGTCTAATTTTCCCTCATTAGAAAATAGGAAAGATATGGGGTAGAAGGGTATACAGAGGATTCCCAAAAAGGGAGAAGGAAGGTTAAGTCAGTACAATGATGGAACCACTTACTCCCAATTGCAAAAGGAGACTATATCTTGTCCCAATTCTACATTCCATAATGCTCAGTTGGTAGGCTGAAGTTGGCTATAGTGTGAATATTTGCACCATGGAAACTGAAAATGCTACAAATCAGAGCTTTTTGTTTAGAGTGACATCTGAAACATTTACCAGCACACAGCTGATTAAGCCATAGGATGGGAGGAAAAGAATGAGGTATTGGCTAAGAATATTTTAAACTCAGAGATGTTAAATATTCTAAATATTCTATTTTAAATAGAATCCTAAATATTCTATTTATAGATTCTAAATATTCTATTTTAAATTGTTTGTTTTGCCTCAACTTAAATTTTCCTGTGCTCCAAATTTTCACTAAGTCCAGTATAAAATAAAGACCTTGGGTGACTATGCTGTGTATGTTTATGTGTAAATGAGTGAGTGCGTATGTGTGTGTGTGTGTGTGTGTGTGTGTGTGTGTGTGTGTATGCATAGAATGTGGATTAGGACTGAATTGCACATTCAAGATGAGGAGGTACAGAACAGGGAGTAATCTGCTGGATATTGAGATGATTCACGCACAGAATGAACTCAACAGAAATGAGTGACTCTGACCATAGCTCACTAGGAAAAAGGCAGAGAAAATGAGGTGCTTGAGCTTCCCCCTCCACATGGGGTTCAAGCCAACTTCACATGGATCATGAAGGCAGAGAGCCTCACCTTACTCTTAGGTGACAGAATTAGTTATAATTTAGCATTTGCCTGTTTTGTCATTTCAATTGCCTGTATAATGAAAACTTCTCACGTATTATGATATACATGAAGATCCTTAGCAAAAAAAGTTCACAGAAACTTCAGAAAATGGACCATTATTGTTTCCACCTCAGGAAACCAATATTCCAGAAGTGGTGATTTCCAACCTGTCTGATGCTGGGCAAGCCTTGTCCCTAGGTGTAGCTGTTCCTCATTTTTCTGTGGCTTAAGGATAAAATAAGATTCTAACCAGTTCTATCTCATACTTTATTATAATAATGGGCACATTTTTTTATATCAACACAACACCATGTTATTACCAGCGTATTATTATGAGTATTAGAACCAAGTTAGTTTATAACAGTATCTTTACAATTCAAGAATATCAAACATCTTAAAAGTTTGTGACTTACCTTGAGGATTCTTGCTTCTATATTTCTGACTAGGTCTTGGCAAATTCCAGAAACAAAATATTGGTACAGTGCAAGGAGAGGTAGAACCTACCAATGGTAAAAACATTGTTTTGATTTAAAACATGTTTTATTGAGTTAATAACCTAATAATAAAATGTAGCCAAATATTAATGTAGGGGAGGTTATGTAAAACAGCAATTGATTTTGCCATACTAGGAGACTATACTGTTTGCTGTAAGTGAAATGATCTGCCTAGCATAGATTTCATAATCTTATAAGAACTCAAAAGTGCTATCAGGGGGACTTGTAGATGCCACCTGGTACCCCCAAACCTAGGTTTCAAACCTAGGTTTTAAGCATGGAAAAGTGAAAATCGAATCAATTATCTTCCTTGGAAAAAATTAATTTAACATATATGCATGAATCACTGAGGCCTATGGAAACACTGTAGCAAATGAGCTATCAAATAACTGCAAAATTTAAAGCAAAGGAACTCATAATCATGTCCCCTACTCATTCATCTCAATGGAAGCTGCTATTTGTCTTCAACTGGAATATATCAGTTTAAAAAAATTTATAATACGCCCATTATGTGTCAGGCACTGTTGAATGACAACAAAATCTAAGTTCCTGCTTTCACAGAGCATATCTTCTACTGACTATCCAAGCTTACTCTTCACATAATATTTTTATTTTCCTAGGATTAACCCCAAAGTTCCACTCCTCTTGAAATCTCATGGATATGGGTGAAGGCTTACAAACTATCAATATTTCAGTTGATCCAGTCATTATCTAGCCAGAGTCAGGTGTTGAGGGGACAGGTGTTTGCCTAGACTTCTGATCAGTTTCTGATCTCAGCTGAAAACCTAAGCTTGGTTCACACAACTGGGCCCTTCCCCACTAAAGGGAGATAGAACAAGGAAGAATATTGGGATCCCCATTATTTAGCAAACTATTTCCCATTATTCCACAGCAATGGGTCTGCTAGCAAATTTTGTATGTGACAGCAATCTCCTTATCCATTGGGCTTCTTCTGGAGGGTAGTGTAGTACAAAATAGAAACTGTTTACATCTTGCAGGTTCAGCTAAGGAACCTCTAATTGTCAGTCAACTGGCAGCTGCTAATGGCAACAGCTTTTGAAATGGTCTTAAATGATTTCAAACATAATACATTTTCTTACAATTATGCACTACAAACATAACACAGTATCTTTTTCTACAATTAATGCAGCACAAAACAATAAGAGTTGGCTATTATCTTTAAGATTGTTTCTTTTCTTTAGTGAGAAATAAAAACACACCACTTTATTGCTGCCAATTGCTCAATTATTCAGAAAAATGTTCTCAATTTCTTAAGCTTCAGAGAAAAAAAGTCTCATTTCTTTTCCAGTGCAGTGATATGTATTATATATGAATATAACTAGGCAGCTAAAGGTTACCCAGGGGATATAACTATTTTCTAAATCCAAAAATGAATCCCCTTAACAATGAGAGGAGCACCATTTTGTTATCTTTTCATAGTAAATAATTTCTTGCCAAATATGCCAAGTGTTAAAAGCATTTATCAATCTCTTTAACATATGGCCTTATAATTTAACAACTCATATCAAAGGACAACAAATATTTTCAATATAAGGAGAGAGAGTGAATTTAGAAAAAGAAAATAGAAAACAATATATGAGGGGGTGGAAGAAAGTAGGTATGAAAATTATAGAAGAAAAGGAAAGAACCAGAAAAAGAAAGAAAAGGTATTAAGAAGCAAACGTGGTGGGGGAAAGATACAAAAGTAGAGGAAATAGTATATGGGAAGAAAATAGGAGAAATAAAATAAAAGAGAAAAAGTACAAAATGACCAACAGGTAGAACATACTAATCTATTTTTTTAAAGCAACCAACTTCAAATTTATGATATATACTGTGCTTTCTTCCCCCAAAGGAAGAGAATTGTATGAGGGTTTTGAATGTCCTACGATATTAGGAAGTACTTGTTTTTTATTTCACACTTTGAATCTGTTGTTCACTTAGATGTACCCTTAACAGAGAGAAGACCAGAGACACAAAGATCAATTTATCTCAACAAAGAAATATTCTTTTTTTTTTTTTTAATTTTATTTATTTATTTATTTATGATAGGCACACAGTGAGAGAGAGAGAGAGAGGCAGAGACACAGGCAGAGGGAGAAGCAGGCTCCATGCTCCGGGAGCCCGACGTGGGATTCGATCCTGGATATCCAGGACCGCGCCCTGGGCCAAAGGCAGGCGCCAAACCGCTGCGCCACCCAGGGATCCCAAAGAAATATTCTTTCTTTCTCTTCCTTCCTTTCTTTCTTTGCTTGCATTTATTTATTTATTTATTTATTTATTTATTTATTTATTTATTTATTATTCATACACACAGAGAGAGGCAGAGACACAGGAAGAGGGAGAAGCAGGCTCCCTGCAGGAAGCCCAATTCAGGATTCGATCTCAGGACCCCGGGATCACGTCCTGAGCTGAAGGCAGGAGCTCAACTGCTGAGCCACCCAGGCATCCCTTTTTTTTCTTAAACAAAGAAATAGTCTAATAGTTTTGGTACTGATGTGAGCTCCATGACTTAACACAGTGAGTTACATGTGCACTAGATTCCTTTGTTTGAGACCAGTGAAATAGTCTAATCAATTTCCCCAACTGTCTCAAGAAGGAAGAAAAAAGGATAAAGTAACAGAGTAAGAAAAGAACAAAATCAAACACACATTAACTTTGTATCCAAAATGTAGTGCAACCAGTGATGTCAAAGATGGAATATTAATTAATATATTTTATCTTGAAGTACAGGTTAAGAATCCTGAATATAGAGTTTAAGAGTTAAACAAGACCAACCAAGAACACATTAGCAAAATTTGAACGCTGGAAGGTATAAGGCAGAAATACCAAAGTGAATTAAGATTTATTGATTTTTCAAGTTACTTACTATTAAATTTTGCTTCGTATAGTGCAGTTCACGTATAATGTAATACAGACTGGCAACTACAGAGCAAATGTCCGCCCTGTATCTGTCTGAGAAGAGCTCAACACCTGGGAGAAGCTGAGTGATTTCATACTGAGCATAGCAACGTTCAGCTTTGGGGTGTGGAAGTGTGGTTCTAAGCAAACCCTGAAAAATGAAAACAGGTGAAATGAAGAGCTATGAGTTGCATTCCCAACACTGAAACAAAGATAAGTATACATATTACTTCCTAAAATGCTTTGTATATGCCTAGAACATCGTATCAATGGTACTTATCATTAATGTTCTCATTATGGTTCCCAATGCTTTCATCACTCAAGATGGGCTTTTTAAATTCCATGGTGGTTGAATACTCTTTATTTTTAGAAGAAATTATCACTATACTATCATTTGTTGGGGTCAATTTTGTGTTGGACACTATTTGTAAATTCTTTATAAACACTACCTCATTTAATCCTCATTTAACCTAACCCTAGAAGGAAGGATTATTACCTCACAAATTACATAACTAGGCTTAAACAATTAATTTATTTGAGGTCACATAGCAAATGGTGGCAGAAAGAAGATTCAAAGTCACATCTATTTAAATGAAAAAAACAAAAAACAAAAACCTGTGTTCTTTCCACTATACCAAACAATAAGCAGAGGAGATCTATTATTTCAGAAGTCTAAATCAAGCAGAGTTAATTCTGAATTTTTAACTGAATTAAGTAAAAAGATGAGTTGTTTAATTTCACCAATATTTCTTAGGTAATTTATATGACCAACATTGTATCTGATGTTGGGAAACAAGATTGATACACAAAACTAAATTTTACATTTAGGAGTGCTTCTGATGTTATCCTAAATAATTAAGTGCATTATAACATTTTTTAATGTATATATCTGAAAAGAATTTTAATCAGATTGTTCTCAAAGTTTTAAGGTACCTACTCTAAAATACTCTGCAATTGTTTACATTTTGAATTTTACAAATCTGCTTTAAAAATCACAAAAAAAAATTTTTAAATAAACCTCAGCAGCTTTTATTTTAGGTGTAGTATTACTAAAAACTACATTCCCATAGTAAGCAAAAATTTAATTTTTAAATTACTTCTTTTCTAAAACATAAACAGCATTATCTTCAAGAGCAAGCAGTATCTGACAGTAAAGAATGCAATATAAGGAGTCAGGTTCAGATTGTCATTCCCTTTACACTCTTGCCTCTTCTACCTCCACTCTTTTAAAGCACAGGCAAGAGGTGCATAGAACATAATAAAACTGAAAAGTCTGGCCTTACATCCAGAAAAGGCTTTCAGAGAGTTTATCTAACCAGATTTAATAAGCTATCAGATACCTCTGATACACAGAACATGAGTGTCCACCCTTCAAAGTAAACAGAACCTTTAGTAGATTGCAAAGGCCACGGCTACATCCCTGTATCTCAAAATGTGTTGTATTTCAGATAAAAGCTCCTTTCTTCAATGAAGTCAAACCAAAATTCTATAAGCTGCCAACAATCTAGTTCTGTAGTCTTCAACTTATTTCTTGCTTTCATTATATGGTATACTTCACGTTGTACAATCAAACAAAACTTTATTTAGAGATGAGGTAACCTGAGGCCACCATATGGAGTCAAACAAACTGGCTTCACATCTCATTAACAACACAGTCCTACTAATGATGAAAGACTCAGTTTCCTTATCTGCAAAACTCCTTCCAGAGTCTGAAGGAGAAAGAGATTCTGCTAAATATTCAAGGTGAAAAAACCACAGGGGTTTAGCCAGTGAAGGAAAGGTGGACTCATGATTTCTCATCAAGGTCTGTGCTATCTTCCTACCTGTGAGATTTATGACTATGATAAACCACTGCACTTCTTTTTCCCCAACTGAATGGTCGCTACTGTAAGAAGATATACATAAAATGTTACCTGAAAGAGTAATGCAGACAAAATGCAACAGTTGGTTCTCTTGTCAACCTCCGAGATCTTGGTAAATCTAAATAAGTATCACAAAAATAAATGGATTCATGGACAATTTTCCAATAATACTTTTATATAAATACATCGCTAGTACAGCTTTTCCAAAATTAAAAGACTTTGTGATTCTAAAAGTGCTATACTCTTATATAAGATCTAGAACATAAAAAAACATAAAAAACAAAATGAAATATCACTGATAATCCTACCACCCAAACATGACTGCTGGTAACATTTTAGCTAATTTCCTTCTAGATTTTTTTCCACTTATAGAATTTTTTAAATTTTCTCTATAGATCATGATACTATGCATGCCTTTGTCCACCATACCCTATAGATAAGCTAAAAATGTACCTGGAGAGGTGAAAGAAACCTGTACCTCTACTCCTTCTACTCCTTCCATACTTTTTAAATTTCTCACATTATTCAAGTCTTTAAAATATCTGTCAGTGCTAAATAGGTATAAGACACTGTGGCAGACTTTCACATATGTCACGTGTTATAGGTTACATGTAGTAGGCTGAATAATGCTTCCCACCTCCTGCCAAAGATATCCATGACCTACTAATCCCTCAAACCTATGAATATATTGCTTTACATGGCAAAAAAAAAAAAAAAGAGAGAGACGGCAGATGTGATTAAAATTAAGGTTAGTTTCAATGTAATCTCAATGGTCCTTATGACAGAAAGGTAGGGGAGTCAGCCAGAAAAAGAGAGGTGAACACAGAAGCAGAGGTCAGGGAGAGAGGAAATGGGAGAGAGAAAGAGGAAGGTAATCCAGACTGTTGATCCTGAAGACAGAAGATGCAGTCATGAGCCAGGAGTACAGGAGGCCTCCAGAAGCTGGAAAACACCAGGAAAGTGATTCTTCCTAGAGCCTTCAGAGGATACCACAGCCCTGTCAATACACTAATTTTAGGACTTCTGACCCCAATAACTGTAAGATAATAAATCTGTGTGTTTTAAGCCACTAATTTTGTGGTAATTAGTTACAGAACTAGGAAACTAATACAGGATATATTATGAGCTAAATTATGCCCGCCCCAATTCATATGTTGGAGTCCTAACCCTCAGTAACCTCAGGATGTGTCTGGACTTGGAGATAGGTCCTTAAAGAAGTAAACAGGTTATAATGAGGTCACTAGGGTGGGCTTTTGTCCAATATGACATATATCCTTATAAGAAGAAGAGATTAGGACATAGACATGCATACAGGGAAGACCACAGAAGGACACAGCAAGGAGACAGCCATCTACAAGCAGGGAAAGGCCTCAAAAGAAACTAACCCTGCCAACACACTGATCTAAGTATTTGAGCCTCCAGAACTATGAGACAATAAATTCCCCCACAAACTGGTCCTTTGTTATGGCAACCCTAGCAAACTAATAGAGTATGTCATGCAATTCTTGCCACCACAGTTTACCAATGAGAACACTGAGGCTCAGAGACAATGAGTAGCGAGCCAAGGGTCCCAGAGTTAGTAGGAGACTCTTGAATTAGGCTCAAGCTGGCCTGCCTCCATACCGATCCCATATCAACTGTTCACTCACTCATTTGTTCATTCCACAAGTAGTTATTAAGTGCCAACTCCATGCCAGACACTTAGGATACACTGGTGAACAAGCAGAGATCTGTGCCCATGTGAGGTCCACACTCTGGGGAATAGGGCTGGGGTGGGGGGTTTTGGGGGCTCTTTTGTCTTTTAGTACATCAAAGCATATTTCTTTTAATAAAAAATCGACAGTATGTACATTATTTAAAAAAAAAAAAAAAGAAAAACCAAGTTAAAATTGTGTGTGTGTGAGAGAGAGAGAGAGAGAGTGTGTGAGAGAGAGTAAAATTGATGGATGCCACCAGGGTAGACTAATAAAGCAGTAGGTACAAAACAGTTCCATGGGAGCTAAAAATGATGACGGATTTGAACTTGCTGAGGTTGAGAACCAGAGGATAGAGTAAAGGGTGGGCAGTGAGGGATTCGTCAGGAAAAACCCATAAGAGGGAGAGGAGATGATCATAGATAATAAGCATCACAAATAAGTAAACTGTCTACTTTTGTATGATATGGACACAGCTAAGAATCCCATGTGTCTGAGGCACGGCACTCTATATGGCACAGGGGGGCACTCCACAAAGGGAAGCTCACTCCATTGCCACACTCACTGTGCTATCTTTGCTGATATGACCGCTCCTTGCAAACATCCCCAAATGCCAACTTTTGACAGAAATTCCTCACTATAATCTTTGGAACCTGGAATTGAATAGCTGCTGGCATTGGTGAACGAGGTACCAAACTCTTTCCACTTATGTAGCACATCTTCTGATTTGAATATTTCATCAAGAGCTTGACACCAACATTTAAAAGCAGCCCTAAAAGAGAAACAGAGCATCAAGCAGCATGTTTTTCAAGATCTATGTCATTAAATCTATCTTCCAAAAGAGAAAACAAGTGCATTAAAGAAGTATTTTAATTAAAATGTGAGAGAATGAATCTATACCATTTGCTGCTTATAACTGTTTCAGGTAACATTTGATGAATAAAATGTAGCAATGGAATATTATCAAAGAACTAAAGTTTACGAAAGACAATATTTTTTTCATAATAATTAAAAATATTTTCAAACAAACTACCCAAAAAAGTTCTCCCTTGTTCTACTGACTTCCACTAAAAATTTACCTTTTCTTTTCAGCAAAGATGAAAAGGCTTCCAAGTTCATGTAATGCCTGAACTTTAAGACTTCTCTGATGGCTGGCTTGGAGAACATCTGTATTTTTAACCAAGTAAAAGAACAAATGTCAGTTCTTAGAAAATATCTTCCTCGTATTCTCAGGAATATTTAAATGGCATCATTCCTTAAATGTGCCAATAAGCAAATTGCAAGTGAATACTGCCTTCACAGTTCTCCTGATAATATACAGAAAGAAAACAAATGATACTCCACCTGAACATGGTGGAGAAAGTGATTGGATCTAAGAGATAGGAAACATGGAGAGAGTGGAATAAGAGTCAGGCAGGTGGAGGTGGAGTAGAAGAGAAATTCAGAAGAAGCACACTATAGAGAAAGGGTGGGGTGTATGTGGAAATGACGTGGGTGGCTGGACTATGGTTTTCTTGGGAGTGTAAAGAAGGAGATAGAAGGAGATAGTGAATTTCTGGTGGAGAAATGTGTACATTATTCTATAACGGATAGGAAGACTTGAAGTGCTTGTTTTTAAGCAGGAATGTGACAAGATCACAGTGTATCAAATTTTTCCTTTACCCAAATGCAAAAACAAGGGGGGGGCAGCCCAGGTGGCTCAACAGTTTAGTGCCTCCTTCAGCCAGGGCCTGATCCTGGAGACCCAGGACTGAGTCCCACATCAGGCACCCTGCACAGAGCCTGCTTCTCCCTCTGCCTATATCTCTGCCTCTCTCTCTCTCTCTCTCTCTGTCTCTCATGAATAAATAAATAAAATCTTAAAAAAAAGCACACCTTTAATAGCATCTAAATTTTGTTTTGTTTTCTGATAAGTGCATAAATTCAGAGATATATAGCAAAAACCAAACCAAACCTAACAGTGGTTTCTAATGAGAACAGTACTGACTCCTACAGGGTATTTTAGAAATCTGAGGAAAGTTTTGTTAGTTGTCACAAGAGGACATCTCCTGGCATTTTGTCGGTGAAGACCAGAGACACTGGATAGCCTGTAACACACAGAATCTCCCCCTACAGTGAAGAAAACAGTGAGAAACCTGTTTACAATTGCCTAAGTCTAATCTCTAACTTCATTTTTTACATATAAATAGGGCATTTTTGTATGTGTTCAAAATTCTCTGAATTTTTCAGAAATGCAACCATTCACTGTAGTGCTTTGTTTTGTACTGCACCTAGATTTATTAGCCATTTTAGAAAAACACCATCACTAAAATTAACAGTGCTGATAGCACTTGCAGCACCGATACAATAAAGCTGTTTCAGGCTGTATTTGTAGCTATGACATTCATGGTGATTCAACACACAGGATATGAGCCTCTAACTGCATCATTATACTTTCTAGTGCCTGAGCATTTAACTGCCACAAATAGATTATTTTATTATAAAACAATATTATTTATCCTTTATGTTATATTTAGGACATTATCTATTGTTTTAAAGAACATGTGTAGAGAGACTATATTAAATATACATTTTTTTCAGGGGGTAAAGGGGATATTACTAAATGTCTGTCACAAAAAAAGGGGGATGTTGGGTCTACAATGCAGATTGAGTATATACTGCTGAATTTGTAGAAGAGCCACATCAAACAGAAGGACAAAGAAAGTGAGATTAGCTAGGGCAGAGCAAAAGAACACAACAGTGACCACTTTCCAACAATTGGTTCACAGATGCACTTAAAGGGTGATGAGCAGAAGAGTGGAAACCTCAGCATGCTGACAGCCCAAGTTGGGAACGTGGAGACTGGGAGAGACTGAAAGTGTTATCCCAACACTGTTCTGGCACTGCCTACAAGATTTTATGCTCAATCTCTTTCATCTGACATTTAAAGGTGGCATTTCAGGCTCAAATGTAAACTCAACATTAATGTCCAAGATGCTACTGAAAATGAATATATAATGAAATGAATCTTACCAATAGTTTTATAATAAGAGGAAATTACAAGTCCCAGTTGAGAATAGGGAAGTTTACTTTTCTCCACTGAACTAAAAACTCTGAAGTGTTCCTGAGAGAGGTTGGGGGGTGTTGGCATATGCATCTCTTCTGTCCCCAGGCAAAATTCCACCTTTCCGGTAGTAAATTTTGAATTGCTTATTCCTCCTCTATCTCCTAAATTCACGGAAAAAAAAAAAAAAAAGAAATTTATTTATTTATTTACTTACTTTTTTTTTAGAGAGAGAGCATGAGAGCAAGTGAGGGGAGTGGCTTGACAGAAGGAAGAGAGAATCTCGAGCAGGCTCCAAGACCAGCATGGAATCTGATGCAGGGCTCCATCACTTAACCCTGAGATCATGACCTGAGCTGAAATCAAGAATTTGACATTTAACCAACTGAGCCACCTAGGCACTCAAAAAAGAAATTTAAAAAGGAGATAGAGGGGAAGCTGATGAGGAGGGGAAAGGTAAAAGAAATGGACAGGAAGAAAAAAGGAAAAATTCTGTGCATAGCTGAGATTTCTTTGCAGTTTGACAGACATTATTTCCTTAAATTTAGTATCTAGTATGATTTCTGAGGAACTCAGGTACATGTGCACGGGCTCTATACCTGTTATTGTGCCAGAAAGTAATGTTGAGGGCAGCCCCAGTGGCGCAGTGGTTTAGCGCCGCCTGCAGCCCGGGGTGTGATCCTGGGGGCCAGGGATCGAGTCCCACATTGGGCTCCCTGCATGGAGCCTGCTTCTCCATCTGCCTGTGACTCTGCCTCTCTCTCTCTCTCTCTCTGAATAAATAAAATCTTTAAAAAAAAAAAAAAAAGAAAGAAAGTAATGTTGAAATAATGCTTTGCTTCTCATGGGGAATTGCTGGACGTTAACATGGTTTGGGTTTGCCTTTTTTTAAGGGCTTCCAACAGTAAGATGTTAGTCTGCCTCTGGGGCAGAGACCTCTGGGATAGAAGCAACACATAGTTAGTTCTGACCTAAGGAGGGAAATGGGAAAGAATTGGTCTCTTCATAAGATCAGAGAACACACAAGAAAAAAAGTAAAACTATTCTAGGGGAAGCACTCAAAAGCTGCAGAGGAAGAGAAGCTAATGTAGAGTTTGAAGTCTGTAGCCTGAGGACTGGGGATAAATTGCTGAGAATATTTTAATACCAGGTGAGATTCAGGGTGAACCAGTGTAATCCACTCTTAGGAATTATATTTGCTTTTTTTGTTCATGCCCTTAACCATTATTTTTTTAACCATTATTAATATATACCATAATTGAAAGAAGTTTATACATAACATAGAAAGCTAATTTAATGTAATGTGGGCCTATAGACAATACAACCAAAAACTATGGGCACAGGCCATAGTAAGTGCTTTTTTTGGGGTGAGTAGGGGCAGCAACAAAAACAAATATAAATATATATATGTATACATACATAAAATTTGTCAGTGATTGTAAAAACAAGATTTGGTCAAATTTCTGAAATACGAGTTCACTGAATACTAGCATCTTAAGTTTACATTTAAATCTGTTTTTAGTAACTATAATTATTTTAAGTCTGTTAATTTAAGTTTATGCTTTAAGCTTATTTTTATTATTCCAATAAATTTGAACAGCAAGAATCACAAACATATATTAGGATTTTAAACAAATTTTTAATAACCCAAACATAAATAAGACAGGATTTTCCCCACCTAAATTTGAGTATATTCTTCCTCTCTGGGGTTACCACTTAACCAACTCAAAAACCTACTTTGATTGAGTTCACAAATCAATAACTGTTGAGAAGGAAAAAAACAAACTAATGTGATGTAACCAATGATAGTGAATATCTTGTTTTAAGCTAAAAGAAATCTCTAAGATCAAAATCTACAGTATTAATAAGAAGTCTTGTTGATGCTTATATTAAAATGCATCTATTTCCTCAACACTGATAAAGTAGGGCTTTGTTAATTGTTAATTAACAATTGTTAATTAACAATTGTTAATTTGTTAATTGTTAATTGTTAATTTGTTAATAGGTTCTAGTTAATTCAGTGAATCAAGTCATCTACTCATGAAAAAATTTTTTAAAAGACTATAGCACATACTTGTGAAGAGATGGGTAAGAATGTAGATGCACAGAGTCCAAAAAAATAACAAATGTTGTTTTTGTGTCTACTCAAGGGAGTATGCTAGTTTCACAGGAAACATAAAAGCAGATGAGTGAGACAGTCCTTGGTTGGAATGAAGTGTGTGAGAGAGGTCATGATCCACTAGACAAGAAGCAGCAAGTGAAGGGCAGCAGGACAGGGAGGTGGGGAAAGGAGGGACCTATGGCAGAATATGGTAGATCCACAGAATAGTGTTCCCCCCATAAATAAAGAGCAAGAGATATAGAGCAAGTATTTTACCTTGTGTCTGGGCAAGTAATAACAAAAGCAATTTTCTGCTGTGTCGGATTGATCTGTTATGATATCTGGATTTTTCCAAGGTCTCTCTAAAACATCTCAAAGTGTCTGTCACGTCCACAGGCACACAGACAAGCTCTTTGGCGTGGCTGTATTCTGAAAGGAAAAAGAAGAGTACTGGAGGATGAAATGCTGCAGTAAGCCAACTAGTAGCAAAAGATTTTCTAATTCAGAGAATTCCTTGGTTCCAAACTAAAGCTGCTAAATTCAAAGCCCCCAGGTCTGCAGCAGGTGTTTCAACGTTCAGATCAAATTTTTGTGGTATATTTGAAAGTTCTTTAAAAAAAGAAAAAAAAATTTAGAAAACTTTTGATTCCTATGAAATGCAAATAACTTTAGATCTTGCCAATTTTCCTCATGAAGCCTCCTACTTTTTCTTTTGCTGATCATAAAAGATGAAATAATCTACCCCTTTTCAGCAGCCTCTTCAAAGCAGAGGTGCCTTGGGAAAGAAACGAAAGTAGGAAACAAAGAAGCTTGGATGGATAAGTGCTCTCTTAAGAGAAGGGAAAGACAGGTTTCTAATATTGGATGATGCAAAGGAAAGGAAGATGAGGCCATAAAAGGGAGCAGAACTAAAAACAGTCCTGAGAAATGGCAGGAAAGAAGAGTTATTGGCAGCGAGTGGCCTCAAGGTTCCCTGGAGAGGAAGTGATGGTCCCTAGCACCAGGCTACAGATTTTCGGCCATACACCGTGAAACAGTCCCGTAAGAAGGAAGAAATACAAGCTTCAGATAATTCAGAAAAAAAAAAAAGCAGGAAAAAATCACAAAGGAATTTCCTTCTTCAACAGGTTGAACAGGTGGATGGCCCCCTACTTGAGAGTAGCATGGCAACCTGCAAGGGAATGGGGGTACAGAGGTTAACAGGCATGCCCCTCTGCCCTCAAGAGGTATGGTCTAGCTAAAGAGATGAAGCATTCAGACCCTGGAGTATTAAACTCACATTAACAGAGAGTTCCTGGTGCCAAAATGAGGGCAAGAGAAATGAGAGATCAGCAACAGGGAGGAAAGGATGCTCAAGAAAGAGAGAAGATATGCTAGCTGTGTCTTGGAGGATAGGGAAGATTTGCTTGGGAAGAAGGAGGCAAGAAGTTTTAGAATAAGAACAGCTGAAACTCAGTGAGTACTTATACTACTTATACTACACCAGGAACTATTCTATATAATTTACTGTAACAAACTCATCAAATCCTAAAAACAATATAAAAGGTATGTACTGTTCGTTATATCCTCGTTTTACAGATGAGGAGAAGAAGGCATAGAGAAGTCTGGTAGTTTCTCTGAAGTCACAGAACCAGTTTTGTACAAGGAGAGGCATAGAAGCAGGAGTCAGGGTGGTGACTCGGGGTGCAGTGAGATGACATGGCCACCCCCACTGAACAAAGAGGGCTTCCCAGAGACCTGAAGCCCCTCACCCCTTAGAAAGTTGCCTTCATCCTTTCTAAGAGGAAGCACAGGAAGAGGAAGGGTTTTGAGCAGGTAGACACAACGCAAGCAGTATTTTAGGAAGAGCTAGCAGACTGCAACAGACAGAGGGTGGTGGCTGAGAGTCCACAAGACTGATACTGTGATTTGAACTCAACTAGGATGATAGAAATGGGAATAAGAAAAGGATGCAGGGAATGTTCCAATGTTGGAAGAGACAAAAAAAAAAAAAGTGGTTATTTGGCTATGTGGCAAAGAATTACCTCTTCCCTGTCCTTTCTAGGCCAATGATCTTGCTTCCCATCTCACTGGGAAAAAAATCCAAGCAATCCAAAGGATCTTCTACAAACCCCCACCAGTGGTTCATGTTGTTCTAGAACATTCTTCCCTCAGATATTCTTATGTCTCACTCACTCAGCTCCTTAGGTTATTGCTTAACCTTAGGCACTTAACCTATTCCTAAGATTATTGCTTAACAGTTAATTTCTCAGGAGGCCTTCCTTGATCACTGTATTTAAATCAGTGATCCTGATTTCCCTATTTCTCTTTTCTCCATTGCACTCATTATCTTCTGACATATTATGTGTTGTTTGTTTATTGATTGTCTCCTGCCACTAGACTGCAAGTTCCACGAGGGCAGGGATTTTGGTCCATTTTGTCTGCTGCTATCAACCCAGACCTATAATAGTGCCTATTAAGTGGTATGTGCTCAATAAATATTTGTTAAATGAATGAATGACAAGTTTTCAAAGCTAAATGGCTGGGATAAACATCATTAATAATCACTTACATAGATCTTAATCTCAGTTAATTCTCACAGCACCTCCCCAACTAGTAGAGGTGAATATTACTCACATTTTAAAAGGGAGGAAAAGTGAACTTGGGCACATTAACTCACTTTAAACCCTTATAAGACACAAAAGACAACCAGTGTTCAAGTCCAGTACTTTTCCCTAATAGTTTGCCAGAGGGCATCAAATCTTGGGTAACTGGCAGTGATCTAGATTCAGGCCTGCTAATTTAAGTACAGAAACCTTTGAGAATAGGACAGAAATAAGCCTAAGAAAAGATAATTAGAGAAGAAGCCTGGGGTCCTTATGAGCTGAGGGACGTCCCGATGGAATAAATGGCACAGTTACATTCTATGGCCATAGAGAAAACATCTTTCAATCTACCTCAAAGCAAACTGAAATGTCTAGAAATACTGGAGGCTCTAGTCAAACCAGATACATGGCCACATTGAGAACCATTTGCCCCCCTGGCAAGCTCACTCTTGACACACTTGCCTATCACACATTTAAGATAATCAAATATTTAGCTGACAGAAGCTCTTACTAACTTCCCAGGGGCTCTCTTCTACCCTACCAATTTCATTGTCCTGTCCACTATCTTGCTCCCTCAATTCCCCTCTTATCTCCTCTACCCATGCACAGTCCTGCATGATCCAGACAAAGAGACAAGGCATGCTCCGACTCCTCCCACCACTACCCTTATGCATAATGCCCTAGAGATGATATGGATTCTGCTCTGTTTTTGTTTTTCCTACAAGAATTCATGAGCTTGGATTTTTATCTTTTTCTCCTTAAATAGTGAGATCCGGGAAAGAAGCAAAGAAAGCAAAGGAAAAGGCAGAAGCTGGAGCCCCTCACCTATCAATATTTTAAAGATAATCGGTTACCTTCTCTAGTCCCTAACTTTCCAATCTCTGCTAAAATTGGGATGATAATATTTATCTCCAAGGGTTATTGTTTTAACCTGTGTGTGAAGTGTCAGGCATAGTGCCTATCAGGGAGTAAACATCCAATAGATATAACATATTGGCTGTTAGTCATGTATTTAAAAAAAAAAAAAAATATATATATATATATATATATATATATATATATATTAAGCACTTAACAGTATTAGGTGCTATGCTAGACACTGAAGAGATAACAAAACAGATACACACCTTGCTCTCATGGAGATTTCACTCTGGAATAAAAATTCACAAAGGCAAGCTTGTATTTGGGGGTAATCAGAAGGATAGGAGGGACAGAAGATGTTTGTAGTCTTTAAAATGTGAGGTCTGAATACAATCAACCTGCTACTTTGTATCAAATATCCCCTTATAAATTATTCCTCCTTGTTTTTTTCATAAACTGTATTTCACTTTGTTGTTTTTTGTTGTTGTTGTTCTTTCCTTTTTTTCAAACTCTAGAAAACCTTTTTTTCTTGTAATCCAACTAGGGTTCTGCCAGTGATTTTGTGACTATCACACGAGGCAGAGGCCCGTCCTTACTTCTCTGTCTCAAGAGGGAGCTTCTCTCTGAAATTGCTGCTATCTATACAATTGGTCACATCAATCCAAAAGCCCATGAGATTCAATAAGAAAACACACCTGCCAAAGGTTGAAAATTTGAAAATTCCAATATACTGGAAGACTGAAGAACCCTATCAGAGATAACTTAAATACTGATAAGGTCAAAACTCGAGACACAGATTCTAGACAGAATGCAAAAGTAGCTACAATAAAAGACATATTCATAGTTCTCTCCCCTGTGAAGCTTATCAAGCAGGCAAGTTACTCATCCATACAAAAAATAATCTGTAAAGTGAGGTATTCTCACTTCTCTACATCCTACAGAGACTATACCAAAATACATATGCATTATTAAATAGTTAGAGGGAGAATAGAATGTTGTTAAATAATGAGAACATCAAGTGTTCATAGGCACTGGAGCATTACAATATCTGTTCTGAAGAATTAAACGTATCAAGCATTACCGCCCAATGCTGTTACGCCAAAAGAAAATCTATGATGTTCTAAAGAAGCAATCTGGTGTGGAAACCAGCAAGAGTTCACTTGGTCTTTCAAAAGTATTGTAAACATGTCATGATAATACACATAAGACCCATCATGCTTATAAACATGTTAATGATCTGAGTTCAGTACACTGAAAAAAATTCACCATCCTAAAAGTTTGCCAAATAAGCCCAAAAGCATGGGCCAAAAGATGCTCCTAGTCACAGAGGTCCTAGAGTCTAATAAAGAGCTGTAAATCAGATGCCAAGATTTTAATGATACTGGCTTAAAACTTATAATTAGAATGCAGGATATCTAAAAACTACCATACTTATCACAGTAAGTCAAGAATAAAGTATCTGTCTCCCCATGACCACTGATGTATAGCAAAATTTTTCTGATTGCTATCAGTTTAAAGGAAAGACTAACTTGCAAGAGGACAAATGGTGAACGGGTCAGGTAGTTTAGTGGAGCACATACAGGCCAAGCAATCAGACAGACTAGAGTTTGAATCATGGTTTTACTACTTACTAGTAACATTTAATTTTCTCATCTGTAATGTAAGCATAATAATTCTACCTCCTAAAATTGTAAGAATTTAAAAAGCTAATGGTTATAATGTGCTAAATATAGGGCCTGGCCCAATTCATTATTACTGCCATTACAATATTTTTTAGATTTTATCCATTCAAATATTCCTGCTATAGTCATTGCTCAAACTGACTATAACTCCACCACCATGAGAATCAACCCAAATAATCATGGTAGCCTGACCCTACGTACCTTCCTTTCTGTCCCACCACCAACCATCTTGCCTTTCCAAATGTAGCTTTAACAACAACCTGCCGAAGTGCTTTTCTGACATGTTACATCCACTATCTATAAGACCAGTGGTCACACAGGTCTAGGATTTTGCTAGGCATGTTTTTCTTATCCCTTAGGTGCTAGTCAACATTTTTGATAATAAGCATTTGTGACGTTTTCTCACATTTGTTGCCCATCATTTTTAGGATGGAAGGGATAATATAAATCACATTCTGAGCTAGAGATCCCAAATCGAGAGATCTCCAGAGGTTTGACAGATATGATCAAGAAAAGAAGAACATAACCAGGATGAATCACACTCTTATTAGAACTCCACTGTTTAACGAATAAGAGAGGATAATTTATCACTAATGGAGAACTCACAAGCTCATGGTCACCAACTCCCTCAAATGGAGCCTCTACCACTGCTCTGAAGCCCTTCTATCTTCCCTCTATTTCCCTCAGGGGCCAGGCGACTCTTTCACATTCCTTCTGAAATCTTCTACTTTAGTAACCTTGGCTAGGCTCTTAAACCCTTGCTTTATTAAGAAAATCTTTAGTACCCAATGAGAATACCTTCAACTTCTGCCCTATAAAATTCCTGTGTTTGGGTCCATTCTCCCCTTCCCTTCTGCCCTCACCTCTCAGTATGGCCCCTCTAGAGGATAAATTCATGTTCTCCTTTCTACCTTGGAAACAATCATGGAAGCTTGTGTCAAGATGGAGGTTCCATCAACCTATGATGAGCAGCAGCTCAATATTCAACCTCATCAAACACAGTAGCGTGAGCAAAAAACCAGACTTTCCCTTGTGTGGAAGCGATGAGATTTGGGGATTGTTTATTACTACTGTATAGCATAGCCCATTTTGAATGATACAGCTTCCAAAGTGAGCCTGTCCTCAGGTCTATACTCCATATAACTCTCCCGAGCGACCTCATGCAAGAAAACCCCCTGATTTCAACCACCACCAATGTACTGATGATGAAAATGTAAATCTCTGAATGCCTGACTGGTCTATCTAGCCATATACTGAATAGTTCTACTCAGTAATCACCCTGGCACCTCAAACTCACTAATTCCAAAGTAACTTTCTCTGATCTGCTCCTCCCTTCAGTTTTCCTGTGGAGTGAAGACATCACATCCATCTGGCCACCCAAGTCAGGAACGAAGGCAACCTGGACTCCTCCCATCCTCGTCTAAGCAGTATAGAACACAATCCTCTGGACTTCTTCAGGCTTTCTCTCATGTCGGTCTCCTCCCATGTTATCCTCACCTAAGTCCAGAGCCTTATCACATCCTCCTCCTCCTCAGGAGGAGCCACCCTTCTGCTTCCATGAGCTATGCTTTCAGTTGGTTCCCAACACGGCTGCATAAGGTTCTTTCCAGAGCGCAAATATGATCATTTCACTTTCCTTCTTTAAATCCTTGTATCTAGCTCTTTTTAGCCCTCCAGATAAATTTGCTTTTCTATATCCCACCTTCTAAGGCCCACCTGCCAATCTTTCTAACCTCAGCTTTGTCTTTTCCTTTTTAATGAGCTCCACCAAATTGCACAGTCTTCTCAGCAGCAATGCTGTTAACTACCACTGCTTACAGTGGAAGCAGCAGGGGTAGTCCTAACATGACAGTTCTTATTCTATACTATCATCTCTGGTTTACTTACCAGTCTCTTTCAATGGGTTGTAAATTCTAGGATAACAAATCTTTAGTCTCACTAAATCTTTAGTGTCTTTGTGGTCTCAGTATCCAGTACAGCACTTAACACTCAGTAGACACTCCATAAATGTTTGCCAAATGACTGAGTGGCCGCCTGTCTCAATAAATGAATAAATGATTACACACATACATACATAAAATCAAGAGATAAATGAAAGAATCCTAAGGAAAAATTTGCATTCCTTCCCTATGCCAGAAACAGAGGCACATGGCAAGTGCAACTAAGAGAAAGCATTATTTCCATTTTCATTTGATTCTATTGCTTCATTCCCACAAACTGCACTGCCAAAAGTCTCCAACAGGGCTTCTTGGCTAAAAGCAAAGGAGTCATGACATTCCCTCATCTTCTCCTGTGCTCTGGTGAAAAGACCTACAACGCAATCATGATAGAGCCAATAGGAGAACAATCTACACTCATTATGGAAATGGGAGTTTGTTTGTTTGGATTTTTTTTGAAGATTTTATTTATTTATTCATGAGAGACAGAAAAAGAAAAGCAGAGACATAGGCCAAGGGAGATGCAGACTCCCTGCAGGGAGCCTGATGCAGCACTCAATCTCAGGACCTGAGGGTCACGACCTGCCCCGAAGGCAGATGCTCAACCAATGAGCCACCCAGGTGCCCCAGGAATGGGAGTTTTTATGGGAGTCAAGACAGAGCTCCAAAAAGAATAGCAACAGATCAATTTGATGACTTCCCAAGTGAGATAAAAACAGGGAGAAATGTACAAGATAGTCTATTCCATGCTTATTTTTCAAATAATTTTCTTTTCTCCTTTTCTTTCTCTAATTTACAGATTAAACTAATAAGCACATGTGTTTTAATTCCCCTTATGCGACATTTATAGCAAAATAAGATGATAAATATCAAATGGATTAGTTTCAGTCCAATAAGCCTGCAAAAGAGATTTTGCAAACATTTTAATTATGGAAGAGCTGACATGCAGAACACAACGGCAAACCTTGCTTTAAAAAAGCTGCATGCTAAAATGGTTCCAACCTGAATAGATCAACTTTTTCAGGAAGTCTGTGCAGTTTTCTGTATCTGTCACTTCACTGGTTGAAGGATTAATCTTGAGCTGCTTCCCAATGAAATTTCGGCAGGTTATCTTAAAAAGGAAAAGGAAAACAAATATTACTTAATAAGGTATTTATGCCTGAAAATTTGGTTTACTTAAAATGTTTATCTTATTTTCACTTGTCAAAAAAAAAAAAGAAATACAAAAGGACACTACAAATAAAAGCTAGCAGAATAACACTTGATCATGATAAGTTTCAGGGAAAAAAGGAGCCACATAACTTTTTATATTTCTTTTGTTCAGCACAGCTGGAAGAGCATTAGGCAAATTATGTAGAGCAATTAGAATATGATTTTCTGATATTCTGTAAATCCACTAGTCTAAATATATCTTCCATTATGCAAGCTGAAACATATCTAAAATATAGGCTTCTTTTCCAGTGGCTGATTTTTCTACCCTACTCATAATGAATGCAATTTAAACTTCCCTGGTGAAGTTTGTCAAAACTAACTTCCTCTGTAGTATTTTAAAACTTTATTTTCTAACAGACACTTTGGTCCTAAAATTGTAAAATATCTGAAATCAGAAAAATTTTAGACAAAAGGAAATTCTTTTAAAAGGCCCAAGAACCAGGACACCTGGGTGGCTCAGTCAGTTAGGCAACGGACTCTTGATTTCAGCTTGGGCATGATCTCAGGGTTCTGAGATCAAGCCCCACATCAGGCTCTGTGCTGAGCATGGAACCTACATGAGATTCTCTCTCCCTCTCCCTCTGCCCCTCCTCTGCTCACAGGCACACCTGCTCACTCTCTCTCTCCCAAAAAAAAAAAGAAAGTCTAAGAACCTTTTTTGTCTCTCCATTCCTACTCCTTGAACTAACCTATTTCTCAAAATACAACCTCTTTGAATCTATGTCTGATGTAGATGCTGCTTCTTTATTGTCCCTTGTAGGTACTTGCACAATTAGATGTAAGCAATCTAATAAACTGCAAATTCCTTCCTTTCTATGGCCTAACAAGGCCCTAATTGACCTAGTCCTTCCCATCTCCCAGTTTCATTAAATAAATCTTAATTGAACACCTATTATGTGTCAGTCACTACTCCAAGCTCAAGGATAATATAGTGAACAAAGTAAAGTTCCTATTCTTATGGAACTTATTCTAGAGAAAGTAGAAATACAATGAACAAAATAGAGGAGTACATTAGAGAGTATACTGAAGAGCTATAAGTGCTGTAGAGAGAAATGGAGCAAACAGGTACATAATTTTATGTAGGCTAGTGAGACCAGTCCTCACACAGAAAGTGACATTTAGCAAAGACTAGAAAAAAGTGAGGAAAAATCAGCGTGGATATTTGGTGGGGAGGAGCGTCCTAAGCAGGGGAGCAGCAAATGGAGGATCCCAAGGCAGGAACATCTTAAAGAACAGAGCAGCTGAAACCTGCAGGGCATTAACAGGAGATGAGTCACCGGAGATCATGGGGAATGTGTGGTGCATTAAGGCCTTGATAAAGATGTTCACTTTATCTCTGAAGCAGGTGGGAAGCTGCTGTAGGCTTTAAAGAGGAGGAATGACATGATCTGACTTAGGGTTTTCAAGGGTCATCCTACCTGCTGTATAAGGAACAGATTATAGGCTGGAGGCAGGGATTCAGGGAGATTGGAAGCAAGAAGACTAATTAGGAAGTCACTGCATGAATCTCAGCAAATATAACAGGGGCTGGGATCAGAGTAGATGTGGTGGAGGTAGTGTTAAGTGGACGGGTTCCGAATACATTTTTTTTTAAGATTTTTATGTATTTATTAAGACACAGAAAGAGAGAGAGAGGGAGGCAGAGGGAGAAGGGGCTCCACACTGGGAGCCCAACGTGGGACTTGATCTCGGTCTCCAGGATCACACCCCTGGCTGTAGGCAGCACTAAACCGCTGTGCCACTGGGACTGCCCCCGAATACATTTTGAAGGTAGAAGCTTTGATAACCAATTTGAAGTGGAGTAATGAAAGCACAAGAGGAGTCTGGGATGTCTCCAAGGTGTCTGGCCTGAGCAATCTGGAGAACAGTATTGTCATCAGTTGAAGTGGGGAAGACTTGTCAGAACAGATCTGAGATATACTAAATTTCAGAAGTGTATTAAACATCTAAGAGATCATGTTGATTAGGCAGTATGGTTAGGCAACTTGGTTAGGCTGACCTATGAGGACAAAAAGAAGGGAAGTATCCATTTTGAATGCACACAGCTATTCAAACCCTAATCTAGCTGTGGCTATGAAGGGATTTTGCAGATAATAATTAAAGTCCCTAATAAATATGCCTTAAGCTAGAGATTATTTTCAGTGGGCCTGACCTAAGCAGGTGAGTCCCCAATGTGCTGGAGGAGTTCAGACTCCAAACAGCATCCAGGTCTACTGACTGAATCATCCCTCACTGACCGCCTAAGGGTAATAGCTTCTGGCCATACCTGTAAGGTTCATTCCTGCTCATGATCCTGACTGACCACCTTATGATTTTGGACTTGCCTGGCCAGCCTCCATAATCACATAAGCCAATTCTTAGCAATTAATCTTGATGGATGAGAGAGATAATAGATCTTACTAGTTCTGCTTCTCTGAACCCTGACTGATACAGGGAATATGTCAACACAGAATTCAGGAGAAAGGTCTAGACTGGAGCTAGAATTTCAAGAGTCATTATCATAAAGATGATACTTAGAACCACAGACTGAAAGAGCTCACCAAGGGAGAGTATGTGGATAAAGAAGACAGGAAGATTTAACATTATGACATTGGGGAGAAGAGGAAGAAGCAAAGCCCCCTCTTTTCACACTCTCCCCTGTCTGTGACATTCCAGACACATAGGCCTTCTCCTTGTCTCCGGGCCTTTGCCCTTGTTCTTCCCTTGGGCTAGAAGGCTCTTTCTTATGAATGGCTGGCCATTTCTCATCAAAGGTTACTGTTTTCAAGAGTCATTCCAGATTTTCACCTTCCATCCCACCTATCTCTAACCCACTGACCCAGTTTATTCTCTTCAGAGAACTCATGATGATCATAAATCTTTTTATGCATCTGTTTACAGGTTTATTTTCTGGCCCTACCTCTACCCCTGCAAAATTAAACTCCAGAAAGCAAGAACTCACACTGTATTCTCATTGCGTGGAAAATGCAGGAGGCTAGACTATGCAAGGGCTATAAGGAACCTCTGTGAGAAGATAAATGGAGCCCTCACCGTGTGGCCACAACTCCACAAGCACACAGACTGGTGTGGGAGGCAGGACTAGATTTCAGGCCTCACCTACACTGGGAGCCCTAGGGAAGGACACAAATGTGTAACAGTATGCTATGACTCTGGGATTACACAGTCAGGTAGTCGATACACATTTATTAAATTAACAAATGAAAGAATTTACTTCTCTTTCCACCACCTAACTCAAAGCTGTATCATGACTTTTGGGTCCTTAGACATTTACTTTCATGAACCCACACATCCATAAAAAATATTAAAAATTATATCATAGGACGATGTTGGCATAAATACAAATATAGTTAATTTTAACATAAAAATTCAAATATTTTCTTTGACCTAAAAGTTAATTTTTTTCTTCACATTAAAAAAAATGAAACATTCAGTGGGCCTCTGAAAGTACTGTGGCTCTAGACTATGTCTAATGAATACATCAGTGCTGGTCTGAAGGTAAGTTTCCTATGTACAAGGGCTTAATTTTCGTTAACCCTGTATCTGGAAAATATTGGCACATATCAGGTTTTCAGGAATGTTTGTTGATTTGAATGATAAATGTCTAAGTGAAAATAATATTTCTCTGATCTCTACATCTTTGTATTTTATATATCCACTCATCAGAAATTACATCTGCATAGGTAATACAGCCAAACTCACCTTCTCTTTGTATTCAGCCTCATATCTTGCACAAGGTTGTTGGGTAATATCTGGGCCATTGAACTTGGATATTCTTAGAAGCAGCTGACGCTGGGCATACACCAGGAGTGGTGTCACTTGCTCTGTGTATCTCTCACTAGAGAGGGGTAGAAATACATTAAAAAACAGACATTAGTGAAAACACATTTTTTAAACGAGAGCTCGTCACCTTTAATTGCCCTTACAGCAATACTTACTGTGAAATTGTGTTGAATTGGATGGCAAGTGATACCAGTGTTTCCCATTTTTCCACTTGATATAAAAGTTCCAGAGATTTCAACACAAAGTCATGGATCCATTTCAAACCAACCACATTTACATCATCCAAATGGTACTCAAAATTAAGGCTAGAACCACCATTATCATTTTTAATATTTCCATAGCAGCTTGGAACACTGAACTCTCCGTTTTCTTCAATAACCTACAAGTAGCACACGGGGAAAAATGTGCATTTTCAGATTTTACTACACGTTTTTTCTGAAAACTGAAGGTGATTATTTTTAACAGGAAAAGAACTGAAGATAAGAAAATTATATGTTTTTATTATGCAAAGCAAAGCCTGAATATTGCAATTCAACAGAACTTTCTATGATGATGGAAATGTGCTATGTGTGTGTTGCTTGATATAGTAGCCACTAAGCATGTGTGGATACTAGAGCTAATTTCATTTAATTTTAATTTAGCTTAACTTCAAATAGCCACATATGACTAGTCATTACCATGTTAGCACAAACTGAGGTCTATACTTCTGGTACACAGTCACTATCTGTATTAAACCAATAAGATAAAGTTTTGAAGAACAGGTTTAGTATACACAAATAATTACAATTCCATAATATATTGGTTACATTCATCAGGTTGCAAAGGTTAAACCTATGGAGAAGGAAATCTCCTGGAAAACTCTATTTTTCCCTAAGTTAAAGAGGTACCATGTAACTAATGTATTCATTTCCCATGAGTCCCTGATGCACTTGTGTGTACCCTTAGAAATTCTTGAGGCAAATAAAACTCCTTAAATCCACCTATAAGCCAGGTTGCAGCCCAGGAAATAGTTGGGTAACTCAAGACCAGCCTCTCTTAAGCTGATGTTACTAGTAAGGGTAATCCACACATAGGGGAGGGAAGATATCAACAAAAGTAGAAGGCATATATCCCTAACAAGATTCATGGTCCTTAAGGTTGGAAGAAATCTAGGAAGTCATCTGTCTGTGCAATGTAAAATGCATGCCTCAAGTCAGTCTTGGGTAGGTGTGAATAACAGGTGTGCCATATGTGACCTATGTGAATTAGCCTCCTTAGCACGGTTGCTGGCACATGGGACATACTCAGTAAAGGGTAGTTTCCATTTTATTGATGTTATGAGCTCCATCCCACTACCCACTGATTTTATAGTAAGATTTCCAGCAGCACAAAGCTGCATAAGGGGTTATCTCCATTTCCTTGACCTCAGGATTCCAAGTGGAGGCACTCTTGACCATTACTCTTGGTGAGTGTGGAAAAAGTAAAGCCACTCAGCTTTTCCCAGGTGACTGCTATGCCAGAGCCTGCCTGCCAACAAGATGACATTCTTTTTTTTTTTAATTTTATTTATTTATGATAGTCACAGAGAGAGAGAGAGAGAGAGGCAGAGACACAGGCAGAGGGAGAAGCAGGCTCCATGCACCGGGAGCCCGACGTGGGATTCAATTCCGGGTCTCCAGGATCGCGCCCTGGGCCAAAGGCAGGTGCCAAACCGCTGTGCCACCCAGGGATCCTGACACATTCTTTTTTCATTCAGATATGAGTACATTTCCTGAGTACAGCTGAAATAACTTTCCTGGGCCATCCATGAAGAAGAAGGGTATCTACTATCAGTTTTTTTTCCCCCAATTTTTTGTTAAAGAAACCAGGTTGTTTATCTTGTAGAGTTTTGAAATTAGGAAGTTCCTATAGGCTGTGTTTTTATTGATGCATCATCCCCATAGTTTCATTCCAAATGTTTCTGTCCCTTGGATTTTCTGTAAATTGTTGGTTAGATTTAAACACTTGCTCTGATTCCAGGTTGATTTATTTTTTTCCAACAAGTACATATACTTCACTGGTGCTGTTCATCCTCCCATGAATTCATAAAGAATTACAAAATCCTCATATTCTAATTTTAACATCATTTCTTCATTTATTACCTGGAAATTCTATAAAGAAAAATTTTTCATCACGGGCTGTTAACTGTTTGGGTCTCCTCAAATATAGTTCACATAGAAAAACATAATCAGCCTTTTTTTTTTTTTTTTAACACCAAGGAGTCCTACTTCTTCCAGTGGGAAATGGTTTTTAAAGAACACATCTGGGTGCTAAGGATTGTCATTTCTTTGAATTCTTTGAATTGTTTTGATACCTTTGTAACATATTGACCATACATAGGAGTATATTTTAAGATTATTTATTTTACTGATATATTTCTCTCTTTATGCCAATATCATAGTCTTCCAATTACTACAGCATTGATAAGCCCTGAGTTCTCCGAATTTGTACTTTTTAAAGATTTTTCTTGGCCACTCACATTTCTTTGCATTTGCTTATAAGTTTTAAAATGAACTGTCAATTTACACCGAAAAAAATGTCTTTTGGAATTTTCATTAGGATTTCATTGAATCAACAGACCAAATTAGAAATGATATCCTAGCAATATAAAGTCTTTTCATTCATGAACATGATCTTTGTGTCTATTTAGATCTTCTTTAATTTTTCCTGCAATGTGTTATAATATTCAATATAAAAATCCTACACAGATTTCATTAGCTATATTCCTAGAAATTTGATGTTTTGAATGATATTTTTAAAATTTCATTTCCTAGTTGTTTTCTGTTAGTACAAAGAAATACAATTTATTTTTTTAATTGACTTTATGTGCTGCTATTTTGTTTATTAATTCTAGTAGTTGTTTTATAGAGTACTAAAGAGTTAGAATTTTCTATGTAAAAACTCATATTATTCCTTTTCAATCTGCATGCCTTTGGTTTCTTTGTCTGCCTTACTGCACTTGTCAGGATCTCTGGCATGATATTGAGCAAAAGTGGTATGAGCAGACATCTTTGCTTTGTTCCCAATCTTAGAGGGAAGCTCACAATATTTCACCATTAAGTATGATGTTAACAGTAGATACTACTTTTTATCAGGTATTCCTAGTTTGCTGAGAGTCTTTAATATCAATGGCATTGTTTTTGTTTTGCTTCCAACTGTATTAGTCTCTTTTTATTCTTTTAATAATCTCTTCCAGAGTCAACTATTTCTGTTTATAGGTGATGAAATGTATAATGATCCACTTCACATTTGGCACTCTATGAATATGGTCTTTTCCTTTACTTCAACTTAGAATTAAGACTTGCCATTCTTATTCTTTTTGCTTATACACCAGTTCCAAAAGTAGTTTTCCCTGTAGAAGTTACCTGAAGCTCGTCTCATTCTTTCTATTTGTGGTCTACAAGCAGGCTTTATCCTCTCCAGTAACACTACAAGACAGACTTAGTTTGAACATATATTAAAGTAAGAGGTATTCTCGCAAATAAGTTTAAATGCATTTTATTTTTAGGTAATCTACATGATACGTTTTTTTCTCTTTAAAAAAATGAGTCCACTCCAAATAAATCAACATTAAAATAAGAGATTAAGACGACATCATCCAACTGTCCAAGTCCTGATATTGTATGGATGCATGAAAAGCAGCAGCCAGTTATGATGACAGGTAACAGATCTAAAGTAATTGCCATTCTGTTAACATTTTTTCCATTTTGCTAACATTTCTTCATTTCTAAACCATTCTTGAAGAAAATTATATATAGGGTCAGACCATCCTCATGGTAGTCCAGCAGAGCAACTATGCCATCTGGTTTCATATTTTCACCAATAAAGAACTGGTAGTTTTTGAAATTAGGAAAGACATGCTTGATTTGTCTGCAGCCTCTGTTATAAAAGGTTTATACTTTCTGGTCTCTGTTCTTCAAGTTTGCCTTAGACTGATTTCCTACAATCTACAATGAACTTTTTGTAGGCTTCGTTTGTGAAGTTTGTTTTCTGTAAGTAATGGTTTTTGACAATATCAACACCAATGATTACTGTGCTTTCACTACTTTTGCCTTGGGGGCCTTCAGCAAAGTACATTTCCATCAATGGTACCTTCTGTCCTGCTGACTATCTTCCCCTTCACCTCCAGGCACAGCTCACTCACAACCTCCAAAATCTTGTAGATGCCAGAAAACATTTCATCATGGCTGATGAGGTCCAGATAGATAATCATGATGGCAGCCCTGGCTTAGCAAGAACCCAGAATTCAGAGCAAGAGCAGTGCAGCTGAAGCAAACTCGAAGGGAGAGAAGGCAGGTGGAAAAAGTGATATCAAGTTTTGTAAATACTTTTGTTCTATTTCAATGGCCATATAATTTGTCTCCTTTATTCTGTTAAAATAGTCAATTACCTTGATTGATCTTTATTTTACTTTTTAAAAGATTTTTATTTTTTTATTTGAGAGAGAGTGTGCAAGCAAATAGGAGGTGAAGCAGAGGGAGGGAGAGATGGAAGAGGAAAGGATTTCAAGCAGACACCACTCTGTGCACAGAGCCTGACACAGTGCTTGATCTCACTACCCTGAGATCATGACCTGAGCCAAAACCAAGAGTTGGATATTTAACCAGCTGAGCGACCCAAGTGCCTCTTGATTGATCTTTAAATGTTAACCTTATATTTCTGGAATAAGCCCACTTGATCATCATTTGTATAACTGTAGATATTATAGACCTCATTTGCCTATTTTATGTATTGCTGGGTTTAATCTGCTAATATTTCATTAAGGAGTTTTGTGTCTATGTTCATGAGGGATATTGGTTCATTACTTTCTTTTTGATACATCTTTTGGATTTAAGCCGCCTTTGCTTCTAAAAAATGTTTGTATATAATTTATTATTTTGTCTCTATATGTTTGCTAGAATTCCGCAGGGAAATATTCTGGGTCTGGAGTATTCTTTATCTCAGAGTTCCTAATTATAAACTAATTTTCTTTAATATATTTAGGACAATTCATTTTTTCTATTGCTTCTTGTGTCATTTTTTCTATTGCTTCTTGTTAAGCTGTGCTTTGTGATAAACATGACCATTCCATCTAAAGATATCAAATTCATTAGTAAAAATTGATTGTAATATTCTCTTATTTTTCTTTTAATATCTATAGGATCTATAGTTATATCCCTCTTTCATCACTAATGTCAATTATTTATGCCTTCTTTTGTGCTTTATCAGTATTCCTAGGATTCTGCCAATTTTAATAACCTTTTCAAAGGATTCATTTTAACTTTATTAGTTTTGTTTTGTTTTATATCTATTTCTGCTTATTATTTCCTTTGTTCTTTTTACTTACTTTGGATTTAATTTGCTCTTCTTTTCTCAGCTCCTATAGGTGTACACTTAGATAACTGATGTTATATCTTTCTTCTTTTCTATTAAACATTTAAAACTAGTAGGTTCCCTCTAAGCACTGGTTTATTTGCATCCCACAAATTTTAATATGTTGTCATCATTTTGAAATATTTCTCTTGTGTTATCTTCTTTGACCCACGGATTATTTAGAATTGCGTTAATTTCCATATATTTGGAGATTTTTCTTCCTAATTTTTATTAGTCTATCCATATGGTAGGAGTCAGAGGACATACCCTTCAAGATTTCAGTCTTTAAAATTGTATTAAGACTTATTTTTTGATCCTGCATATAATCCATCTTGATGAGCACACACACTTGTGCTCTGTTTCTAATCCACCTATGTGTCCTGCACCTCAATTCTGTCATAACTACCTATCCAGAATTAAGGTCAGACTCCAAAAGTTTAATGATTTAGTCCTCCACAAGACTGCTCTTACTTTAGATGTCAGCCACAAGTCTCAGGTCACCTGCACTTCTGAATGAACAGTAAATTTAGGGGTTTCCATAACCCCCTCAGGTTCAATAACTGACTGACTGACACTCACTTAAAACATTATACTTAGGATTACAGTTTTACTATAAAGGATACTCGGGGATCCCTGGGTGGCTCAGTGGTTTGGCGCCTGCCTTTGGCCCAGGACGCGATCCTGGAGTCCCGGGATCAAGTCCTACATCGGGCTTCCGGTATGGAGCCTGCTTCTCCCTCCTCCTGTGTCTCTGCCTCTCTCTCTCTCTCTATCATAAATAAGTAAGTAAGTAAGTAAGTAAGTAAGTAAGTAAATAAATAAATAAATAAATAAATCTATCTTAAAAAAACTATATTATTATAAAGGATACAACTCAGAGAAAGCTAAATGAAAGAGGTACATAGTCTGGAAGGGTCCTTGACAACGGGCTTCCATGCCCCCTCCCCATGGAGTCAGGCCACAACAACTGTTCAACACATCAATGCTTTCACCATCTGGAAGCTCTTCATGCTTTGGGTGTCCAAATATACTTTGAGTCTCTGTTATTAGGAGCATACATATTTATGACTGGTTAATTGAGCCTCTTCTCATTATGAAATGTTTTTATCTCTATCTTTATCTTTTTCTATCTAAATACTAAATATCTAAATACTCCCTAATTTAAAGGTTATTTGGGATCCCTGGGTGGCGCAGCGGTTTGGCGCCTGCCTTTGGCCAGGGCGCGATCCTGGAGACCCATGATCGAATCCCACGTCGGGCTCCCTGCATGGAGCCTGCTTCTCCCTCTGCCTGTGTCTCTGCCTCTCTGTCTCTCTCTCTGTGTGTGACTATCATGAATAAATAAATAAAATCTTTAAAAAAAAATAAAATAAAAAAATAAAGGTTATTTTATCTAATACTAATACTAATAAAGTCTCTCCAGTTTTTTTAATGCTTACTGTAATCATGGTATATCTCTTTCCACTGATTTATTATCAATCACTTTCTTTATATTCAGAATACTTCTCATGTGGCCAACTATCCATGTCTTTCTTTATATCCAACAATTTCTGCCTTTTGATTAGGGTGTTTAAGCACTTATATTTAATATAATAATTGATATGATTGGGTTAGATTTATTATTTGCTACTTAATTTCTGTTTGGCCCATATGTTTCTGTTCCTCTGTTTCTTTTTTCCTGCCTTCTTTAATTAATTGACCACTATTTAGTTTCCACTTCACTGCAATGGCTTTTTAGCTATATCTCTTCCTTTGGTATTACTCTAAGGATTATTAAATGGATACTTACCACATTCTACTTAGAGTTAATAGTGTACCACTTTGCATTTATATGAAGTGGAAAAAACTTATTACTCTGTCTTTTGTGCTATTGTTTTCATGTATTTTACATCTGGAAATGTAAATATAAACTCCATTACTCAATGTGTTTATGTGTTCATTAATTTTCAATGTGTTTAAGTTATAACATGTTTGCATTTTTTCCGTTTTATTTTCTACCACAGTGTGGTAGATTTTAAATGGCTGCAAAGTCTACCAGATCTGGAATAATAGAACAAGGACAGATAAAGCAGTAAAGTACAGAGCAACTGACAAGTTATATGATCTTTCTTTGAGTCTGTTTCTTGGTCAAAAATTTGCTATGAGGATTAAATGCATTACAGGTACTTTATACAGAAGCTGGAGCTCAGGGCAGCCTGGGTGGCCCAGCGGTTGAGTGTCTGCCTTGAGCCTAGGGCGTGATCCTGGAGACCTGGGATCGAGTCCCACATCGGGCTCCCTGCATGGAGCCTGCTTCTCCCTCTGCCTGTGTTGTGTCTCTGCCTCTCTCTCTCTCTCTCTCTCTCTTTCTCATGAATAAATAAATAAAATCTTTAAAAAAAAAAAAGCTGGAGTTCAATAAATGTTACTTTCTGTTTCCTTTAAAAAGTTGAATTTTCAGGCTAAGGTATTTATAATTAATATCAATGTGAGCTGTGTATTCTGAACCAAATAATAATGAGAAGCAAATGAAATATACACAAACCAAGTAAGACTCAATGAAAATATTAATTTCTGTTTATCCCAAGGTGCAAAAAGTCTTTGTTAATTGACTACGATAAAAATAATTACTAAAATGCCCTTACCTTAATAGAATTGATATTTTGTAGTTCTATTAACATGTCAATAAGTAATTCTGCTCCCAAATAGAATGGCATAACACAGATACAGAGGAAACCATCCTGGCTAATAGGAAATGTTTTATACAGATCCACTGCTTGTTTAAGAAGTATCTGTAGCTCATGAGTAAAGTTCCAAAGGGCCCGACAGCAGTTCTGAAGCAGAGTCCAATAGCCACCACGATGAGCAAGAACCTAACACAAACACAACATTCAAAACAAACCCCAAGGCTTCAAAAGTTAAAGATCTCTGAACATTGTTCTGCAAAAATTATGTCAATAAAAAAAAATAACACCATTTATTATGTGTACTTATATCATTATCTCAGTTAATTCTAACAATAGCTCCTACGAAATGAGTGTGTACTATAGTATTCTACTTAATTTACAGATAAGGAAACACAGACATGGAGCTAACTTGCCCAGGGTCATGATCTACTAAGCGGTCAGCTAAAATTTGTACACCAGCAGTCTGACTCCAACATTTCCATTGATCTATGATCTGGGAATGTGGCAATGAGCAAGGGTAACTGGGTCTGCCTTCATGGTGCTTCAGTTTATTAGGGGAGACTGACACTAGATAAGCAGACAAATGAAAATATTTCAGGGATTAATAAATATTGTAAAGAAAAATAAAACAGAAATGGGTCAGAATCTAACAAACATGAGAGGATATGCCCTTTTAAATGAGGCGGTCAGGAAAAATGTCCTCTCTGTGGAGGTGACATAAGCAAAGACTTGAATGTTGAGTTGAACATGTCATGTGAAGGTGGGAGTTGGGGTGTTGGGGGGAGGACAGCATTTGAAACTGAAGGAGGAGCAAAGGATGGAGGGTGAACTTGAGGGATGAGAAAAGAACAAGCACTGTGCTTTCAAGATCACACAAAGGACAGTGGACTGAATGAGAGCAAGATGAACTGAGTTCTAAGAAGTGAGCCGGACCCAGACCTTCTAAGGACCTGAAGCTTGTGGAAAGGATAGGAAGCAATGCTCATGGTCAAAAGGGATGATTTGGGTTTCCTTCATATTTTTTAAGAAATCACCTTCTCTACAGAGAAAATGGGAACTCAAGTGTTCTAGAAAGGATAGATTTCCTCTCAACTCTTGAGAGGTTTGAAGTATATGCCATTCATGCTATGAGAAAAAGGAAAATTAATTTATTTGTACCTCATGATTCCAATTTTAATAATGTATCATATAATATTTAAGGAAAAAAAAGAGAAAAGCATTTTAGAGAAGACACAATTGGCCTATAGAAGCAGGGGGTCAGGAATCAGGAGCAGGGCTTTCCTCTGGCCCAGAAAGAGTGTGCCCTATGCTAGAGGGAATAAAGGGGCATATGGTACCCTAAACAGGAGCAAAACTCCAGAGAGGAACCACTGGTTTCACCACCATAGAAGGCCATATCCCAAATGTGGAAACAAAGTGGCAGGGGGGTGTCTGAATATTAACAGGGATTGTGTAGGCAAGGACAAAGGCCACCTCCACTCTGCACCAATGGATGACTGATGACTAAAGCAGCTTACCCCTCTCCCTGACAACTTGACAGTGTGTAAATCTTCAGCACTATGGCAGACAAACCTCAAAAATGACTGATGTGAAACACAGCAAGTTTAGTTTCAAAGTTGAAATCAAAACTATGGATGGTAAGTGAATAAATACAATATATCTTACATGTCCAAACTAATGGCCTAAGATTTATGTCTACTAATTTAGCAAATTAGAAGGACCACCTTACCATTGCTCTCCTGCAATATAAAAAGATTTTCATAAAATGATCCAATAGACCTAAATTTGTTGCTCGATCCTTTTCTTTAGCATTAAGACCTGATTCAGAGTCTGAGTCATAAACTGGTTGTGCCTTGGATACATTTTCATCATTCATTCTGGAATTAACAAATGTGGAAAATTCTTCAGCATCTACAGTCCAAAAATAAAGCATAATATTATTAAAAAAAGAAAGTTCCAGAAGACATAGGTGATAAGCATCAAATGAGTAATTAAGATAAGAAAGGCTATATAAATTTGGAGGAAGGACAGGATTATCATGAACACAACGAACCAAGGAAAGTTTCTAGAGAAGGAGGCATCTATACTAAGTTTAAAGGGTGAACATGGCTTAGCTATGCAGAAAGACTATGGAGAACATCATTCTCAGCAAGAGTGATGGCCAAAGGAACAATGAAGAGGCAGGAATGTCATGTTTTCTGAGGGACCAATCACAGAATCCCACTTAATTTCCTTAATTACTCCCTAAATAGTCTATTCCCAGGACATGTACACTAGAGGGTGAGTAGCATCCCCTAGAGTTAAGCAGGGTAGCAACCATATCTATTCATTATCCTGTTGGTGTGGTGTAAAAATATAGATTTCTCCTACTGCAAGCCTTTTCTTAGAATTCTGCATTAAATAATACATCTCAATAGCACAGTATTGTATTGTGGATTTCATGGGAGGTCTTAGGCAGCTAGTTTAAAAAAAAAAAAAACCTTAAGAAGCTATATACCACAGCCTATGTACAAAATTCTGACTCTGGGTCTAGGGAATTTATTTTCAAATACTTCAGTACTCATAGTATAACATGAAGGTACCAGCTAAATCTAATCTACACCCTCAAGAAATCAAAAAACATGTCAAGTACTTCAAATATGAATGAACTCCTGATGCAGTTGCCCAGTATATGAAGTATCTTGATAGCAATAAGTTACATAATACTTAAAATATTATTACTAAAAGTCTACATAAGAGGGTTTGTAATTATATGAAAATATTAGAAGTGATTATTTGTGAAATGAATGGTATAGGTGATTGCTTTGGAATAGTGTCATCAGTTGTAGCACCCAGATTGAAAGCCCTGTTCATCTGTATTTCTCCACTTCCCAGAGTGAGTCTCCTGTCACCTGAGCAGACAAAAATACTGGTTGGTCCTGCCATTCAAAAATATTATGGCATTCACTTTGAGTAAGGTTTCACGGAAGGTGCTAGTTGGAGATCCTAAGGCAAGAGTAAACTTCCTTGAGCATAAAATGTGTAGTGGAATTTGTTCTGAAACTTACTCCCACTAAAATATAACACCTGATATCAAGTCTTCACCTATCCTGACAAGAGGAGGCTACCATTATTTTAAAAAGAGCATTAGGGGTGCCTGGGTGGCTCAAATGGTTAAGGGTCTGACTTTTGATTCCGGCACAGGTCATGATCTCAATGTTGTGAGATGGAGCCCCATGTTGGGCACCATACTGGGCATGGAGTCTGCTTAAGATTTTCTCTCCTTCTCCCTCTGCCCCTCCCCACTCCTCTCTCCCTTTCAAATAAATAAATAAATAAATAAATAAATAAATAAATAAATAAATAAATAAATAGAACATTATATTTGGTGAACAGGCAAATTGGTTTGGAGTAGAACAAACATATATATTTCTAAATACATATGGTGATATCATAAAAATACAGAAATTTTTTTTAAAAACTGGTCAAATAAGAATCTCCTACAAAATACCACAACTCATTTAAACTCCTGAGTCATTTAAAAATGATGTGTATACTTCTGTGTGTCTGTGGGGTGTGTGTGTGTGTGTGTGTGTGTGTGTGTGTGTATGTTGCATCACTGAATAAAAATATAGAGGGCAATTTGATAATACAGATCATAATTTTTTATTTTACCTGATGGTAAGTTGGCCTTTCTTTTTTTAGCTGTATGAAGGAAATCAAGTATCGCTTTATAGTTTTCTAGAGTTAATTTCGCTGTTGGTAACACTGTTCCTGAATTATATAGTGAGAACATATTAGGATCACATGATCGGAAACTGCAGGGAGAGGGAATATCATTAAAAAAAAACCATAAACAAAATTGAATTGAATCTGGCAAATATAATTCACTTTAATTTTTAAAATATCTGTGAGTTAGTGCTCCCAAAATTTGGATCATATTAAATTTTAAAATTATACAATGTAACTTTGCTCTTAGGAATTTTAACATCAAAATCTATTTCCCTGAAAGGGCCCTTGAAAATCCAAACTCATTCTAAGGGCTCTGAAACAATAATTTATGTCAATTTAACCTGATTCAAATACAACTTAATGAAGATATATACATATATATGTGATATATATGCATATATCTGCATATATCTACTATATATGCATATGTCTACTATATAAAGCAATGTGTCTAAGATCAATGTTATTCCTTTTTTAAAAATAAGGCCTAAGCAGTAAACAGACCTCCACCAAAAATAGATCAATAAATAAATGTAAAAATATATTCACACATAAATATTATGTCTTAATGGTTTTAGTAAAGTTGAATTTAGCACCAAGTTCTCTGATACAAATTTGGTCATTGTCTAATTGCTGTGCTATGAAGTCATCATGTCTGAATGGTCACATATGATTGGAACTTCAGAGAATTCTTCTCAGTGTTCAGAGGAAAGTTAGGAAGCCCATCTGGTCTGAACCATTCTCTTTTCATGGCCTCATGGATGGGTTAGTCTACCAAAAGCCTTCCCTGTTGGTCAGGCAATCTAATTATTTCTTAAATGCAAATCTGGTTTAGCCTACATAGGAAATGGAACCATTTGGAGATGTTTTTATGAAAGTTCAGTCTGATAATGATTTTAACCAAAATTCTAAAGAAACAGAAACTGGAACCAAGTTCGCTTTGGATTTCTCCTGGATATTTTATCATTGGATATTGAAATAAAAACACTTTTAATTCATACTCCTATCACAGTCTCTCCTTCCTCCAATCCATTTGGTATGTTGCTGCCAGAGAAATCTTTTATCATTGTCCTGGTCAAAAACCCTTATTCTAAAAAAAAAAAAAATTTAAATAAACCCTTAATAATCTCCCACTGTATATAAATTAAAGTTCAGATTAAGTTAAGACTCTCTAAGATCTGGTACTGATCTACTTTTTAAATTATTTCACACCATTCCCTTTCATTTCCTCTAGATTCTGGTCAGACCATTTGGGATTCTCATCTTATGCTTCCTACCTGGTCTCTGTGTCATATGCTTCCATCCACCTGGAATACCTCTTTCCTCATCTGCACATTTCTAAATCTGGCATGTCCCTCAAGAACCAGGCCAAGTGGCCCCTCCCTACAAAACCTTTCCTGTGAATTTCTGCCAGAGGAAAGCCTTTTTCTCAGGAACAAAGACTTTGTGTATACTTCACTTTACACTATGATTTACAATTGTCTGTTAACACTTGTGATCCACCCTGCAACACTCTAAGTGGCACATCCTGCTCATCTTTTCATGCCTATTGGGTCTACCTCAGTCAGTACCTTGTATCTAACAGGTACTCAGCTATATTTTTTGGATGAAAGATTCTATTCACCTTTTCAATGATTATATAGTATTTTATATTTGTACTTATCTTCTATTTTTATCTTCCAAAACACTTTAGCCAAAGACCCTCAAGAGCTCAAAAATGTCTTCTGAATTAATGACATATTACATCATATGAGAATATATGATCTGTATTCATAGAGGCTTAATATACCTCAAAATGAAACAGATTTGCCTAATACCTACTAATAGCTATAGGTATTACACAATTATATTAAATTTCTCTTGAAATTACACTTTCTTCTTTACTGAAAGCTATATTAACAAACCTATTTAAGATAAATGCAGATTGGTATTTCATTAGTGCTTATATCCAGCATTGGTTTAGGAAAGATTCTGAGACAAGAAATTAAGTAATATACCAATGATCAGTAGAGAAGCACTCTGGAAACCTCTTTAAGTTATTTATCAACATTGGAGCCCTGAACATATAAATAAAATCCATGCTCATACTAAAAAAGTATCATTCACTGATAATATTCTATACCTGACCACTGCACTTGAAGTGCCAAATTTCATCTTCATATGTTCCCCTAGCTTCGTTAAAAGCAGGTTGAAATGTGCATTTGCCAGATACAGGTTCATCTGAGCTCTCCAGGGCATCTCCTCAAGAAATATTTGATGGAACCGCTTCTTTTTCACAAAATTTAATATTATAGGATTCAAGTTATCCACGAGGAATCGATAGGCAAGTTTTCTAACATCAGTTCTCTTATTTCTGCCAAGAAGAAGCAAGTCTTAAAATTACACAAGCTTCCAGATATTTAATAACGAAGAATGATTCCAATTTGTATCAAATACATCAAGAAGTCATTTGACTGCCCTTATACAAATTATTCTGACTTATTTATCATTTCCTTAGTGCTAAGAATGTGAAAGGGCAGTAGACGAGGCATGAGGATAAACTGTAAGGGTAAACACACTACATATTGCCTTCCATTCTCTCTGATGTCTGTGTCTTAAACTCAAACCAAACAGCTTTTCTTTTCATTAACCAAAAAGCCACTGAGATTAGATGACTAAATTATAACATAATGCTCACATTCATCCCCTAATATCAATATTAAATAAGAAAATAATTCCTCTGTATTGTTCCTTAAGGAAAAAAACAATGGAGCAAATTTTTTTCCAATATTAGCTAGACTACAGCAGAAATAAAACATCAATCAACTATAAATGAAATAACTTTATAATCCATATTCAATATGCTCTGGAAAAAACTAATATTTCAAAATTTAGCTAATAGGTCATATTTTAAGTATACCATATATTCAATTTGTTTAAAATTATTCCTAGCAAAATCTCAGTCATCCAACTATTTTTATAGTTGCATAATTGCTCACATGGCATGACAATTTCTTCAAAGTACTTCTTTTTTTTTTTTTAATGTTCACGATGTTGCTGCCCCATTGGTCAGTGCCATTCTATCTGATTTATATTGGAGAAAGGAAAAAAATCTCAATTGGTAAGTGAAAGTATTGTGCTCACTTTAATGAATTATATGTCTGAATCTGACACAACACACACACACACACACACACACACACACACACACACGAAAGGAAAAGAAGCTGGATGGAAGGTAAAATCTCTCAAAAAGTGATAGAGTTTGACAGAACAAGCCACATCTCCCCTGCACTGAAGGTGAGAGAGTCCAGGGAGAGCAGTGACAGAGGACAGCCTTCTTCTACATATCTTTTCAAGGTAATTACAGATCCCAGGGGCCTTGGAAGGCAATGAGAGCCAACCAAGAGGGTAGAGAATGCTTCTTTTACTGCCTGAATAGTTGCTTTTTTAAAATTTATTTATTTATTCAAGAGACACAGAACGAGAGAGGCAGAGATGTAGGCAGAGGGAGAAGCAGGCTCCATGCAGGGAGCCCGACGTGGGACTCAATCCCGGGACTTCAGGATCACGCCCTGGGCCAAAGGCAGATGCTCAACCACTAAGCCACCCAGGCATCCTCTGAATAGTTCCTAATGTGCAGGGTACTCAACAAGCAGCTCTGTGTTTCTATGAGCCATAGATGTGAGTGGACCCGGAAGCTCAGGAAGGACAGTCAACATAAATAAATCTCCAGTGATATGGGACCATGAGAGAAAGGAAATGGAAACCTGAATTAGAAAAACATTAAGGCATCCAGACACAATCATCTGTATATTCTAGCTTGAGCAAATAAGTTAATATATTACATGAACAGAAACAGGAATCTTACCATTATAAAAAAGCATTACAATTAGGGAGAGAGAAAACACAGGAAAGTATCCTGTGGTATGGAACTGAAAATGGACACATCAGTATGACCTTATGGTTTTAGAGAGATCTAAAACCATAGATCTATCTGGGTGAGCATATATATTTCCTAGTTTTGTCTTCCAGTTGTTGGCTATTCATGAAGTTTTTTCTCCTAAATTTAGAATCAGCTTGTCAATTTCCATCAAGATAATCCCAAAATTAAATGAGGTAAGCATCCTATATCTGTATATATTCTTTTTTTTTAATTTTTATTTATTTATGATAGTCACAGAGAGAGAGAGAGAGAGGCACAGAGACACAGGCAGAGGGAGAAGCAGGCTCCATGCACCGGGAGCCCGATGTGGGATTCGATCCCGGGTCCCCAGGATCGCGCCCTGGGCCAAAGGCAGGCGCCAAACCGCTGCGCCACCCAGGGATCCCTGTATATATTCTTAACGAAATATCTGTTCATGCTTTTTGCTCCTTTTCTTTTTTTATGATTTTATTTTTAAGTGTCTTTTGCTCATTTCCTAACTGGACTGTTTGTTTTTATTATTCTTTTGAATTTTGAGAGGTCTTTATATATTCCAGATATAAGGTCTTTCTTGGATACGTGGTTTGCAAATATTTCTTCCCAGTGTGCAGTTTGTCTTTTCATCCTTTTCACAGGGTCTTTCACAGAGCAAAAGTTTAAATTTTGATGAGACCTGAGATTTTATGGTAAGCATATGATTAATTTTATTTAAAAAATCCCACAACCTTTTCCAGAGTGGCTGTGTCTTTTACATTCCCACCAGCAGTGTATGAACGACCCAGTATTTAGTGTTAATCATTATTTTTTATTTAAGCCATTAAAATAGGTTTTAGTGATACCTTGTAACTTTAATTTGCATTTCTCTAATGGCTAATGATATTGAACATCTTTTATGCGTGCCAACTGTATATAAGCAAAACTTTCAATATCTCTTCACAATATGACAGTTCACACAGAAAACCTGTATCTATGAACAAATTATCAATTAAGTTCCTATACAAGAATAGAAGCATTCAAAACTGTAATTTTAAAATACCATTTACATTTGGATACCAAAAAAAGTACTTCTTCAATGTAGCTAATGAAAGATGTATAACATCTTTATGGAAAATATCATAAAAATTTATTGAAAGACATTAAATAAGACCTAAGTATATGGTCTGAATACTAATAGAAAGAATCAATATTGGGGGCGAAAGCTTCCCAAACCAATCTATGTATTCAATTATATCTCTATCAAAATCATGAATTTTTTGTATTATTTGACAAGCTATTCCAAACTACCCTGTGGAAGAATATAAAAGACTTGCATGAACATGCTGGAGAGACTTGTTCTATCAGACAACAAGAATCAATTTAATACCAGAGTAAGTATGATGGTGTGATATTGACTCACAAATAGATAAAGAGACTAATGGGACAGAAAAGAGATCTCAAAACTATATACGTGAAAACTTGCTAAATGACAAAAGTGACAGTGGTAGCAGAATAGACTACTTGATAAGTGGCTAATAATGGCTACTTGATAAATGGGGCTAGCCAGTTGAGTACCTGCAGCAAAACTACAGATGGGGAAGGTGACTCTCCCTGTCATGTTCACGGAAATAAATTACAGTTACATGAAACTCCTAAATGTGAAAATCCAAAATTTAAATTTACAAAGAAAGTACCTTTACTACCTTGTTTGAAAATAACAAAGAGGAATGGTGATACATTTTGCTCCCTTAACAATTATAACTTTTAATTTAAAAAAGAAAACCTTTAAAATATAAATAGATGGGGGCACCTGGGTGGCTCAGTGGTTGAGCATCTGCTTTGGCTTAGGTCATGATCTCTGGGTCCTAGGATCAAGTCCTGCATTGGGCTCCCCACAGGGAGCCTGCTTCTCCCTATGCTTGTGTTTTTGCCTTTCTCTCTGTGTCTCTCATGAATAAATAAATAAAATCTCTTTAAAAAAAAAAAGATAAATAGATGAGCCACAAACTGGAAAAAGCAACAGTATCCAAACATCTAGAAATAAATAAGAAAACGAAAGTTTTTTAATGTACAAAGGATCTAAACTAGCAGTCCTGAGAACAGAAAAACCCTAGGGTCTAAAAAAACATGAAAAGATGCCTGACCTCATTAGTAATCAAAGAAATAAAAATTAAAATAACAATGACATAAAATTTCACAATTTAACAGTCCATAAAAATTAGAAAATTTGATAACAATACCAAGTATTGGTAAGGATGTTGAATAATGAAAACTTGACACACCACTGATGAATATTTAAGAGCAACATAGCCATAACTAATAATGTGAAAAATATTCATATCTCAGGGACTACACTCCTATGTATTTATGCCAGAAACTCACATTTGCATACAACAGCTTTGTGTAAGAATGACCTTTCCAGCACTGTTTACTATAAGGAAAAACTTGGAAACAATGTAGATGTCTATTTACAGGAGACTGAATAAATAAATTTTCATTTATTCATGTAATGGAATACTATACAGCAGTAAAATGAGTAGACATATATCATCAACATGAAAAAATCTCACAGATGTAATATTGAGGAAAATGAGCAAATTAGCAGAGTAAATTATTAAAAGAATAATACTATACATTATTTAGGGATATATATATATAATTTTATATATATAATTGAAGTATAAAGTCACTCATAGGCATGATAAATGCCAAATTTGGATAGTATTACATCTGGGACAAGATGGACAAAAATACATTCCAAAGAGATGCATGGGAATTTCAACTGTGTTTGAAATGTTTTATATTTTATACTGCATAGTGGGTACATGGGGGTTTTTTTGGTTGTTGTTGTTATATGATTTTCTAGACCCATCCAAAATATGTGATATTTCAAGTCATCATGGTGGAGTAAGTTTTCAACTAGCAATAATTGTGCCTTGGGTAAACCTCATTGGCTGTGATACCACCACTGCGTGATTTAGAACTTAAAGCAACAATCATAAGTATACTCACTGGCCTTGAGAAAAGAAGACATCAGTTAGATCCTTACAAGAGGCATAAGAGAGCTAAAAAAAAAAAATCAGTGAGAGTTGAAGAATACAATAAATGAGATTGGAAACAAGTGTGATACAATGAACAGCAGGCTGGAAAAAGAAGAGGAACAAACCAGTGACCTAGAAGACAAAATAATGAAAAATAATGAAGTTAAACAAAAGAAAGAAAGAAGAATTAGGCAACATGAGAATAGGCTTAGAGAACTGTGACTCCATCAAATGTAATAATATTCATATTATAGAAGTCTCAGAAGAAGAGAGAGAAAGGCAGGCAGATTTATTTCAAGAAATAACAACAGAAAACTTCCCTAATCTGAGGAAGGAAGGAAACAGACATCCAGATCCAGGAGGCACAGAGAACCCCCATCAAAATCAACAAAAGCCGGCCAACACCAAGACATACTGTAGTTAAATTTGCAAAATATAGTAACAAAGAAAAGATCTTAAAAGCAGCAAGATAAAAGAAATCCTCAACTTACAAGAGAAAACCCATAAGGCTACCTGGAGATTTCTCAAAAGAAACTTGGCAAGCCAGAAGGGAGTGACATGATATATTCAAAGTGATGAATGGAAAAAATCTGCAGCCAAGAATATTCTATCCAGCATGGCTATCATTCAGAATAGAAGGAGAAATAAAAAAGTTTCCCAGACATAATTTAAATAAAGAAATAATAATAGATAGCAGGCAAGTACAAAGTGAGAGTGGTTCTATTAATATGTACGTGTTGCTCTTAAAATCCAAAACTAAACAGATAAAAACATTCTCTGTATATAATGAAGACAAAAAATATATAAGAATCATAAGTTCATACTCATAAAAATAGAAGCTAAACATTTTACCATAAGTTTTATGGTTTGTTTTTCTGCACAAGAACATAAGGCCTACCAATAATGAAAAGTAATTTATGAACCACCCTAACTGCTCTTAACCGCCCTAATCTGAACTACTCCTGCCATCACTTCTACCCAAGGCCAGTTACTCTATACCATATCATCTTGTTCATTTATTTTATAAAATGTATCAAAATCTTACATCATCTTGTTTATTTGTGTTTACTCACTTACTGTGTTCCCATCATTAGTATGTAAATCCCCAAGGGCAGTGATCTTATCTATCTAGTACGCCACTATATCCTTAGTTTCCAAAATAATGCCAACCACATAGTAACATTTACAGAAGTAATCAGTTAATACCTTTCATGTTCCAACATTTCGGAAATAGGTGGATTTTTGGAAAAAAATTCTCTTAGCGTTTCCTTTCTTCTACTTCTTTTTCTTGGCATCATTTCTATAGTCTCAATATGAGAGATGACAAAAATGTTACAAATTAAATCTAAATTCTGAACAAAATACTATAATTTATTCATACCCTAATGCTTGACACTAAAATACAGTGATTTCTTTATACCCCTCAATTAAAATTACTATCAAAAGAAACAGAAAAATATGACTCTAAAAATATCCATGTGATAACTTAAGAATTACAATGTACTAGGACATCTGGGTGGTTCAGTGTCCAACTCTGAATTTCAGCTCAAGTTGTGATCTCAGGGTTGTGAGATCAAGCCCCAAGTCAGGATCCAGGATGCCAGCATGGAGCCTGCTTAAGATTCTCTCTCTCCTTCTCCCCCTGCCCTGTGTTCCACACCTGTGTGTGCATGTATGCTTTCTCAAAAAAAATAAAAAGAATTATAATGTACCGTATAATAATAAAATCGTTTGTTGGTATTTCCCTGTTTCATATTGTAATAAATTATAATGCAGCCAACCATCTTTAGATACATGAATCTCCGCATTTCACTAACTTAAATTCAAAACTCCTATATAACTTACTCTTCCAATCTCCATTATTGAAGCTTTGAACTTCTTCAAAGGTTTGGTTGTCTTTTTACACAAAACATTCTCCTTATATTTCACTTTTCTTATTCCAAGTAGGGACTCATTCCTCCTAATAGAAAAAGATAAAGTCAGTTAAAAGGATCTGTAGGAATCTGCAAAACTACACCAAAGCAATAAATCTTTAATGAATGTTGTCACTGAAATTATACAAGAATACCCAAAATTGTTTGCATCCCATGCATTACATTAGATTGTGATATTCTGGGCAGCCTGGGTGGCTCAGCAGTTTAGCACCACCTTCAGCCCAGGGCCTGATCCTGAAGACCTGGGATCAAATCCCATGTTGGGCTCCCTGCATGGAGCCCGCTTCTCCCTCTGCCTGTGTCTCTGCCTCTCTCTGTCTCTCTTTGTGTCTCTCATGAGTAAATAAATAAAATCTTTTAAAAAAAAAAAAAAAGATTGTGATATTCCTGATCATCGAGGAATAGCTGGCCTCTTGAAAGAGCAAAATGTAAATCATACATAAAATGTGATGAGAGCTGACATGTGACATAGGAGAAAAAGAATTGGACTGAAAATAAAACAACATGAACATGTCCCTTTAAAACTGAAAAGATGACTACTTAAGAGTGACCCTGGACAAGCTCTCTTTCTTGCAAAATTTCATTCTCTTTGGTTCCATCACATCCATATCCTTCTGGATACCAACAGGTGCTAAGCATTTTATGACTTGAAAAACTTTTCCCTTCCCCCAATCACTTGCTGAAGTTCTTAATCTCATTTTTTTAAATCTACCATGGACCTCTATGGTAATCCAGCCCCTTCAAATACTGTGAAGTCTCTTATTATCCCTCCTTCTACTGATACTTATCATCTATTTTCCCTGAAATTTATGTATTTTCTAAATTTATATTTCTGAGCATCAGGGTGGCTCAGTGGATGAATGTCTGCCTTCGGCTCAGGTCATGATCCTAGGGTCCTGGGATAGAGTCCTGCATCAGGCAACCTATAGGAAGCTTGCTTCTCTCTTTGCCTATGTCTCTGTGTGTCTCTCATGAATAAATAAAATCTTCAGAAAAATAAAATAAAATAAAATGTATATTTCTTTGAGTAAGTACTAGCTAATTCCAGCAAAACCCTGCTACCATTGGGGCACCTGGGTGTCTCAGCTGGTTAAGCATCCAACTCTTGGTTTATACTCAGGTCATGATCTCAGGGTACTGTGATCGAGCCCTGCATCAACGCAATCTGCTTGTCCCTCTCCCACCCTCTCTGCTCCTCCACCCACTTGCACTCTTGCTCTCAAATAAATAAATCTGAATTTAAAAAAACAACAACCCTGCTATCACATGATAAACGGGGTCCAAAACCTTAAATTGAATAAAATGTAGGGTCACATAGATACAAGGCTAATGAAATGACTGGATGAGTCTGGATAGCTAGTTACACGGGTTGGGTTTCCTAATTCATCTTGGTCCCAATGGCAGTTGGCCACTTGTTTCTATTTTGATGAAGATGATCCTGGATCCTGTGGTTGGTTGGGACTCCAGCCTAGCAGCAATTCCAAGGGTCCCCCAGCTAGCTGGCATTCATTTTGGCAAATGTTTTGTCTGCCTGAACTAAGAAACTTGTACCAGTGACCACTGAGGGGTGGGGATCCCCTCTCTGCAACTTGCATTTTGAGACTGGATGCCTGCTATGTTCTAAGCATGTTGGTCTCTTCCCTATTTCTGCCTCTCTCACCCCGCTGGAATGCTCGACCTGCTTGGTGTTACTGCTAGAAGAGATGAGAAGGACAGAAGGTCACAGATATACATTTGCCATCTTCCTATCTTCTCAACATTCGCCTCCATGCTCTGAAGAACTCTCACTCACTGAATCAATTAGATTCCTCCACTTCTCTACCCCTTCACAGAATGCTTCCTCCTACCTTCTTGTTTATGGTATGTTATGAAAAATGGTATTTTAAAACTTTTATGTAGTCAATGCCATTGATCATTGATTTCATGGTTTATTCATTGTTTTGATTAGTTATATTAGTACCTGCTTCTGACTCGAAACATTGAATCCCAATAGCTGTCTGCCTATTATTTCACAAACAGAACTCTACTAAACTTTATCTGATGGTACAAATTTCTTTTGCTCTTTTTCATTTTTCAGATATTTTTCATTATTCTGCATCATTCCATAAACCTAATTTGATTGGAATTATATTAAGCCAATAAATTAATTTGAAGATAATAGAAATTATAGTAGTCCATCTGCCCATAAGTAATGTACTATGTCTCCATTTATTCAAGTCACTTTTAAAAAGATCTCTTAGTAAAAATGTTTGGTCTTCTTCTATCAGCCTAAGTCTACTCACAAATCCTGATAAATTTAATCCTGTGCTTCATAGAAATGGATCATTTTTTCCATTATACTTTCTAGTTGATATAGGAAAGCTATTGCTTTGCAGCCAGCTATTCTATGGAATTCTATTATTAGTTCTGATAGTTATTGGTTAGTTAGCTTAAGTTTTTTTTTTAAAATCATTATTTGCAAATACCAATCATTTTATCTCCCTTTCACAGTACTTCACCGTGGAATTCATTTGACAAACATATTTGAGACCCTATTATGTGATAATCACATGAATTCTAATCCTAATTTCTATTTCTTATTGTAATGCACTGGCAAGATTTTATATAACAATGTTAAGTGATAGAAGGAACAATAAGCTTCCTTATTATAAAGCTTATTTTAACAGAAAATATTCTTTTAATCATAATTTGCCAGGAATGGTTGATGAATTTCACCGCATGGCTTTTTAGCATCTACTAAAGTCTTGTTTATTACAACCAATAATAATTACATTTACAGATTTCCTACTATATTTATACAGATAATAAGATCTACATTTTCAACACTGAATTTATAAACTATTTTATTGATTTTTGTTTCTATATACTGCTAAGTAAGACTGATTCCTAAATTTCTATTTTTTTAATAAAGTTATTTTTAATTGGTGTTCAATTTACCAACATACAGAATGACACCCAGTGCTCATCCCGTCAAGTGCCCCCCTCAGTGCCCGCCACCCATTCACCCCCACCTCCCGCCCTCGTCCCCTTCCACCACCCCTAGTTCGTTTCCCAGAGTTAGGAGTCTTTATGTTCTGTCTCCCTTTCTGATATTTCCCACACATTTCTTCTCCCTTCCCTTATATTCCCTTTCACTATTATTTATATTCCCCAAATGAATGAGAACATATAACGCTTGTCCTTCTCCGACTGACTCACTTCACTGAGCATAATACCCTGCAGTTCCATCCACGTTGAAGCAAATGGTGGGTATTTGTCATTTCTAATGGCTGAGTAATATTCCATTGTATACATAAACCACATCTTCTTTATCCATTCATCTTTCGATGGACACTGAGGCTCCTTCCACAGTTTGGCTATTGTGGACATTGCTGCTAGAAACATCGGGGTGCAGGTGCCCTGGCGTTTCATTGCATCTGTATCTTTGGGGTAAATCCCCAACAGTGCAATTGCTGGGTCGTAGGGCAGGTCTATTTTTAACTCTCTGAGGAACCTCCACACAGTTTTCCAGAGTGGCTGCACCATTTCACATTCCCACCAACAGTGTAAGAGGGTTCCCTTTTCTCAACATCCTCTCCAACATTTGTGGTTTCCTGCCTTGTTAATTTTCGCCATTCTCACTGGTGTGAGGTGGTATCTCATTGTGGTTTTGATTTGTATTTCCCTGCTGGCAAGTGATACAGAACATTTTCTCATATGCTTGTTGGCCATGTGTATGTCTTCTTTGGTGGAATTTCTCTTCATGTCTTCTGCCCATTTCATGATTGGATTGTTTGTTTCTTTGCTGTTGAGTTTAATAAGTTCTTTATAATATTGGAAACTAGCCCTTTATCCGATACGTCATTTGCAAATATCTTCCCCCATTCTGTAGGTTGTCTTTTAGTTTTGTTGACTGTATCCTTTGCTGTGCAAAAGCTTCTTATCTTGATGAGGTCCCAATAGTTCATTTTGCTTTTGTTTCTTTTGCCTTCGTGGATGTATCTTGCAAGAAGTTACTGTGGCTGAGTTCAAAAAGGGTGTTGCCTGTGTTCTCCTCTAGGATTTTGATGGAATCTTGTCTCACATTTAGATCTTTCATCCATTTTGAGTTTATCTTTGTGTATGGTGAAAGAGAGTGGTCTAGTTTCATTCTTCTGCATGTGGATGTCCAATTTTCCCAGCACCATTTATTGAAGAGACTGTCTTTCTTCCAATGGATAGTCTTTCCTCCTTTATTGAATTAGTTGACCATAAAATTCAGGGTCCACTTCTGGGTTCTCTATTCTGTTCCATTGATCTATGTGTCTATTTTTGTGCCAGTACAACACTGTCTTGATGACCACAGCTTTGTAGTACAACCTGAAATCCGGCATTGTGATGCCCCGAACTATGGTTTTCTTTTTTTAAATTCCCCTGGCTATTCGGGGTCTTTTCTGATTCCACACAAATCTTAAAATAATTTGTTCTAATTATCTGAAGAAAGGCCATGGTATTTTGATAGGGATTGCATTAAACGTATAAATTGCCCTGGGTAACATTGACATTTTCACAATATTAATTCTGCCAATCCATGAGCATGGAATATTTTTCCATCTCTCTGTGTCTTCCCCAATTTCTTTCAGAAGTGTTCTATAGTTTTTAGGGTATAGATCCTTTACCTCTTTGGTTAGGTTTATTCCTAGGTATCTTATGCTTTTGGGTGCAATTGTAAATGGGATTCACTCCTTAATTTCTCTTTCTTCAGTCTCATTGTTAGTGTATAGAAATGCCACTGATTTCTGGGCATTGATTTTGTATCCAGCCACGCTACCAAATTGCTGTATGAGTTCTAGCAATCTTGGGGTGGAGGCTTTTCGGTTTCTATGTAGAGTATCATGTCATCGGCGAAGAGCGAGAGTTTGACTTCTTCTTTGCCAATTTGAATGCCTTTAATGTCTTTTTGTTGTCTGATTGCTGAGGCTAGGACTTCCAGTACTATGTTGAAGAGCAGTGGTGAGAGTGGACATCCCTGTCTTGTTCCTGATCTTAGGGGAAAGGCTCCCAGTGCTTCCCCATTGAGAATGATATTTGCTGTGGGCTTTTCATAGATGGCTTTTAAGATGTTGAGAAATGTTCCTTCTATCCCTACACTCAAGAGTTCTGATCAGGAATGGATGCTATATTTTGTCAAATGCTTTCTCTGCATCTAATGAGAGGATGATATGGTTCTTGGTTTTTCTCTTGCTGATATGATGAATCACATTGATTGTTTTACGAGTGTTGAACAGCCTTGTGTCCCGGGGATAAATCCTACTTGGCCACAGTGAATAATTTTCTTACTGTACTGTTGGATCCTATTGGCTAGTATCTTGTTGAGAATTTTTGCATCCATGTTCATCAGGGATATTGATCTGTAATTCTCCTTTTTGGTGGGGTCTTTGTCTGGTTTTGGAATTAAGGTGATACTGGCCTCATAGAACAAATTTGGAAGTACTCCATCTCTTTCTATCTTTCCAAACAGCTTTAGTAGAATAGGTATGGTTTCTTCTTTAAACTTTTGATAAAATTCCCCTGGGAAGCCATCTGGCCCTGGACTTTTGTGTCTTGGGAGGTTTTTGATGACTACTTCAATTTCCTCCCTGGTTATTGGCCTGTTCAGGTTTTCTATTTCTTCCTATTCCAGTTTTGGTAGTTTGTGGCTTTCCAGGAATGCGTCCATTTCCTCTAGATTGCCTAATTTATTGGCGTATAGCTGTTCATAATATGTTTTAAAATCATTTGTATTTCTTTGGTGTTGGTAGTGATCTCTCTCAGTCATGATTTTATTAATTTGAGTCTTCTCTCTCTTCTTTTTAATAAGGCTGGCTAATGGTTTATCTATCTTATTATTTCTTTCAAAGAACCAACTCCTGGTTTTGTTGATCTGTTCCACAGTTCTTCTGGTCTCGATTTCGTTGAGTTCTGCTCGAATCTTTATTAACTCTCTTCTTCTGCTGGGTGTAGGATCTATTTGCTGTTTTTTCTCTAGCTCCTTTAGGTGTAAGGTTAGCTTTTGTATTTGAGTTCTTTCCAATTTTTTTTTTTTTATGATAGTCACAGAGAGAGAGAGAGAGAGAGAGAGAGAGGCAGAGACACAGGCAGAGTGAGAAGCAGGCTCCATGCACCGGGAGCCGGACGTGGGATTCGATCCCGGGTCTCCAGGATCGTGCCCTGGGCCAAAGGCAGGCGCTAAACCGCTGCGCCACCCAGGGATCCCTCTTTCCAGTTTTTGAATGGATGCTTGTATTGCGATGTATTTCCCCCTTAGGACTGCTTTTGCTGCATCCCAAAAATTTTGAACGGTTGTATCTTCATTCTCATTAGTTTCCATGAATCTTTTTAATTCTTCCTTAATTTCCTGGTTGACCCTTTCATCTTTTAGCAGGATGGTCCTTAACCTCCACGTGTTTGAGGTCCTTCCAAACTTCTTGTTGTGATTTAGTTCTAATTTCAAGGCATTATGGTCTGAGAATATGCAGGGGACGATCCCAATCTTTTGGTATCGGTTCAGACCCAATTTGTGACCCAGTATGTGATCTATTCTGGAGAAAGTTCTTGTGCACTTGAGAGTAATGTGTATTCAGTTGAGTTTGGATGTGAAGTTCTGTAGATATCTGTGAAATCCATCTGGTCCAGTGTATCATTTAAAGCTCTCATTTCTTTGGAGATGTTGTGCTTAGAAGACCTATCGAGTATAGAAAGAGCTAGATTGAAGTCACCAAGTATAAGTGTATTATTATGTAAGTATTTCTTCACTTTGGTTATTAATTGATTGATATATTTGGCAGCTCCCACATTCAGGGCATATATATTGAGGATTGTTAAGTCCTCTTGTTGGATAGATCCTTTAAGTATGATATAGTGTCCCTCTTCATCTCTCACTATAGTCTTCAGTGTAAATTTTAGTTTATCTGATATAAGGATGGCTACCCCTGCTTTCTTTTGAGGACCATTCAAATGGTAGATGGTTCTCCAACCTTTTATTTTCAGGGTGTAGGTGTCCTTCTGTCTAAAATGAGTCTCTTGTAGACAGCAAATAGATGGGTCCTGCTTTTTTATCCAGTCTGAAACCCTGCGCCTTTCGATGGGGTCATTAAGCCCATTCACGTTCAGAGTTACTATTGAAAGGTATGAGTTTAGTGTCATCATGATATCTATTCAGTCCTTGTTTTTGTGGATTGTTCCACTGAACTTCTTCCTAAAGGGGAATTTTAAGAGTCCCCCTTAAAATTTCTTGCAGAGCTGGTTTGGAGGTCACATATTCTTTCAGTTCCTGCCTGTCTTGGAAGCTCTTTCTCTCTCCTTCCATTTTGAATGAGAGCCTTGCTGGATAAAGTATTCTTGGTTGCATGTGCTTCTCATTTAGGACCCTGAATATATCCTGCCAGCCGTTTCTGGCCTGCCAGGTCTCTGTGGAGAGGTCTGCTGTTACCCTAATACTCCTCCCCATAAAAGTCAGGGATTTCTTGTCTCTTGCTGCTTTAAGGATCTTCTCTTTATCTTTGGAATTTGCAAGCTTCACTATTAAATGTCGAGGTATTGAATGGTTTTTATTGATTTTAGAGGGGGGATCTCTCTATTTCCTCGATCTGAATACCTGTTTCCCTTCCCAGATTACAAAAGTTTTCAGCTATGATTTGTTCAAATACATATTCTGGCCCTCTGTCCCTTTCAGCTCCCTCGGGAACCCCAATTAAACCTAGGTTTTTCTTCCTCAGGTTGTCGTTTATTTCCCTTAATCTATCTTCATGGTCTTTTAATTGTTTGTCTCTTTTTTCCTCAGTTTCCCTCTTTGTCATCAACTTGTCTTCTATGTCACTCACTCATTCTTCCACCTCGTTAACCCTCGTCGTTAGGACTTCTACTTTGGATTGCATTTCATTCAATTGATTTTTAATTTCTGCCTGATTTGATCTAATTTCTGCAGTCATGAAGTCTCTTGAGTCCTTTATGCTTTTTTCTAGAGCCACCAGTAGCTGTATAATAGTGCTTCTGAATTGGCTGACATTGAATTGTAATCCAGATTTTGTAACTCTGTGGGAGAGAGGACTGTTTCTGATTGTTTCTTTTGAGGTGAGGTTTTCCTTCTAGTCATTTTGCTCAGTGCAGAGTGGCCAAAAACAAATTGTATTGGGAAAAGGAGAAAAAGAGAGGAGAGAAAAAAGGAAAGAAAATAGAAAAAGAAAAAAGAAAAAAGGAAGAAAAAAAGAAAAGAGAAAGAAAAAGAAAAAGAAAGAAAGAAAAAAAGGGGGTGGGGGAAGCAAACAAATCAAAAAGAAAAAAAAAAAACCACGGGGGAGTATCTTCTGATTCTGTATACCTTAAGTCCCTTGACTTCCCCCTGGAACTTGTCCATCTAGCTGATCTTCTGGGGGAGGGGCCTGCTGTGCTGATTTTCAGGTGTTAGCACTTGGGGGAGCTACTCTGCTCCTTGCCTGGTGCAGGGCTCAGTGGGGGTTGTTTACCCCGTGAGGCCCCAGGAGGAACAACCCCAGTGGCCGGGGCCAGCTCTGGAGCCCTGGAGTCAGCTCCCGCAGTAACTCCGGAGCTCTCCGCCTGCAGGGCCTGGAGGCTCCGGGGCGGGCCGCTGATCTGCTCAGCTCGGGGCAGGAGCGTCCTTGCTGTCCTGGGCCCTCCCAGCCTCTGCCTGTCCCAGGGGGAGGCCGGATCCTGAGCTGTGTCCCGGCGCCCAGTGCTCCCGGGCCTGTGCTGTTGGATTCGAGCTCCCGGTGGCGCAGCCCCCTCCGCGGAGCCGCCCTCGAGCCCCTCCGAGCTGCTCCCGCCCCACAGCCCCCTCCGCGGAGCCGCTGTCCGAGCCCCTCCGAGCTGCTCCGGGTCCCGCCGTGCGCGCTGCAGCCCTTAGGGAGCTCGGCGCACTCTCCCGGGGCGCAGGTCCCTGTTAGTGTCCCAGGGAGCCCGAGGGCATCCCCGCCCTCCTGGGGTCCTGCTCTAACTCCCTGGGAGCCCCTTTCCGCCCGGGAAGGTTGGTGCAGCTCCTGCTTCTCCGGGACGGGGCTCTCCTGTCCTGGGGACACTCACCCCGGCCTCAGCCCGGCTCCTCGCGGGGCCCCTCCCCCTTGGAGGCCTTTTGTTTCTTTATTTCTTTTTCCCTGTCTTCCTACCTAGATAGAAGCACGAACTCTTCTCACTGTAGCATTCCAGCTGTTCTCTCTTTAAATCTCAGGCTGAATTCGTAAACTTTCAGGATGATTTGAAGGTTATCTAGGTAATTTGGTGGGGACAGGTGATTTGAAGACCCTACTCTTCCACCATCTTGCCCCTCTTCCCTAATTTTCCATTTTTTAAAATTCTTTTCATAAACCTGTTATCTGAGACTCCTGAGATAAATTCACTATGAAACTATATACCCATGTCCTGAAGCAAAGTAAAAGTTATTTGTTCCTTTAAAGTATGAAAGAAGTAGCCTAAAAAAAAATTGGAGCCATTCAAATTCTTTTTACTTTAATAAATTCTTATAATTAAAATTTTTCAAGATTATCATCACTTTTGATTAGAAATTATTCATATTAAATTGTATATGCTATTATCTAATATTTAACCGTTTCCAAATTTAGGATTATTACTTCTTTGGATTACTTGTATTTCACGTTTTCTTATTATGCTGGTTGGAAATTCATGTAATTTATTCGTATCTTCAAAGAACTAGCTCTAGCAGTTTTCAAGTAAATGATTTTTTTTTTTTAAGAGAGGGAGGGAGAGTGATCTTGAGCAGGGGGTTGGGTAGGGCCAAGGGAAGGAAGAGTCTCAAGCAGGCTCCATGCCCAGTGTGGAACCCTAGGTGGGGGCTCATTTTCACGACCTTGAGATCATGACCTGAGCTGAAATCAAGAGTACTTTGCTTAACCAACTGAGCCACGCAGGTGTGCCTTCAATTAAATGATTTTAAAACCAAACTTTAGTTGTTTAATTTCAACTTGTATTTTTCTTTTCTTTGTTTCTGCTTTCCTATACTTATTTTATTTTTCTAATTGCTTGAGATCAACAAAAATTCATTTGATTTAAAAAAATTCATTTGATTTTATTTTTCTTATTTACTAATAGAGGATTCTAAAGCTAAGAACTTCTAATTGCTGTTTAGAATACCTTTGATACTAGAGTTTTTATCATCATTACTTTCAAATGTTGCTATACTTTTAGATTTCCTTTTTGATCCAATAATTATATATATGCCAGTATTTTGTTATAAAATTTCAGTTTTATTAAACTGTAAAAGAATGTGGTCTTTATAAATTTTAGTCTAGGCTATCTACTGAGCTTTATTTTGCAGCTCAACGATTACTTTTTAAAAAATCTAATTAGTGCTTTAAATGTTTAGTCTCAATTGGTTATATATTAAATTAGTGTTACTAATTACACTTTTTATTGTGTCCTTTTTATGTCTTTTTAAAGTAGCATGTTAAACTCAATATTTCTGTATTTGGCAAATTAGCCTTGTCTTTTTCAGCAGTTATTTCCATATATGTGGATTTTTCTGCCATGTAAAACATGAAAATTCATGAAATATCTTCATTGTGATTTATAAGCATAGTTGGTAGAATCACCATTTTGAATGTGAAAAGGTGGAGTTGAAAATAAGTAACAAAGAGATTATTCTTTAAATGTTACCAGGAAAACTGATAAACTGGGGAACCGAAAGTTTAATCTAAATCCCTAAACCAAAATAAACTCCATATGGATTAAAACATTAAATATAAATCATGAAACTATAAAATTGGAGGAAAATACAGCTGCACGTTTGCCTATTGCAGAATACTTTCTTTGTGTAAAAGTATGTTAAGCATATGAACATAAAAAGAAAATAGCTATTACCATCAAGGTAGAAATCAAGGTGTTGCATCTGCTTCTCCCCTATATTCCCTGACTCGGAGAATAGCATCCTAAAACATCTGCTCAGCCTTGAAAATTGAAATCATTACCTTTGTTTTGAACTCAGTCATACTCCTCAATCTTCAACCTTGAGTCTTTTGTTATACCACCGGTCAATGCTTCTAAGCCACTTACTCTGATTTCCTCTCCCAGAATATCTATTATTCTTAGGTTGGACCTCCATAGTCAGCCTTCCAAATTTCACTGCACACCTAAAGTGTTTTCTGCTTCTCTTTGGTATTAAGAATGTGATTTATAACTTCTAAACTTCTAATTTTGGCTATGGTCTTTTTAATTTAACAGAACTCTCTAATTCTCTAAATACTATAACCTGTTTCATTTCATAAAAGCAATTTCTTCCTTTATCATTTGAGAATATAAAGCACATATACTCCAAGCTTTTGTTCTAATAAGTGCTTGTTTTAGGAAGGACTTTTTCTTTTTGCTGCCATTTTAAAAATAGACCTCATGCTATTGATGTTTCTTTTTTCTAAAATGAGAAATAGATCTATGCCCAATGGTGAAAGAAAAGCCTAGTTGTTGGAAGAAAATGATTATTTCTTTATTTATGTACACACACCAACACAAATCCTTACTATCTCCTCCATGGCTGTTTGCCCCATCCTAGGTGTACACACCACCCTCTTTTTCATCCACCTTATATATATTAAAGTAATAATCTTGCCTATCTTTTAAAGTTGTAAATATTAATAAAATATATATTACAAATACCTTTTCAAGAAGTCATAAACAGGACTTGTTATCTCCACCATAAGATGAAATTTTTCATCATTCATACATTTTAGCATAACTTGTGTAAAGAATTCTAGAAATCTAGGTCTTTGCTTAAATTTCATAACTGTGAAAACAAAGAAGTGTAGCAGTAAATGTGTCAAGAACTCCTGTATAAGATCAAAAAATCCTTTATAGTCTATATTTCACTTTTCAAATATCTCAGTGTTGAGAGAAAGTTCTCAAAAGTTGCCCCTAATATATGACAAGTTAGGAGAAAATTGCTGATAATTATCAGAATTACTAGTTATCCTAATTTCTTTCACTCTGAGTTAAACAATAATGTTGCTATTTCTTCATATCTGAACTTAAAGATCACTCACATTTTTCAATTTCCTAGTTTTCATAAGCTTCATAATAATGTCATTTACTACCAAAATAAGTCACCATCAAGGTTCTGACTTTACAGATTTTAAATCACATTACTTGATAATCCATATTCTACATTATTCTGAATAGGTAAGAACCCAGAACCTTCTTCCTAGAAAGGAGAAAGCTTTCAGACAACAACAGAACCCACAGAATAAAAGATGATCTTCAACAGAAGATCAATGATCTTCAGTAGAAAATCAAGCATATTTACATTTAGGTTACCTACCTTCTTTCACAGCACCTTTGACTGACCAGTTTATAACAACAGGGTAAAGAAATATAGGGTCCTCTGATCCTGAGAGTTCTGTTGCAACATCTAAGGTTTTAAAAAATTAGTAAGTTGTAGGTTCTATTTAACATGAATAACCAAAAATGAAAATTCTTCGGAAGGAACAAAAAATGGGAAAATGTTCAAATGTTCATCCTAAATTATATGCCTTTAAAATGTCAACTAAAAAAAAATAAATAAATAAAATAAAATGTCAACTATATCATTATATTTTGGAGTTTAAAAAAATCCTGTGATCTCCATTATTCTTCTTTTATTTTTTCCCCCTAAAAGCCAGAGTCCACCACCAAATAGGTGAAGAGGTTCCAGGGCATGAGTCACTGTATTCAATAGCTGTTTTATTATCAGCAAATCCCAGACTCCAAAATCTTCCAATTATGTCAACTTCATCTTTACAAAATTACCCTTAAAAGACAGCAGTATAGAAAAATGAACAGCACAGCCACTGCAGCGAGGCTGCCTGGGTTCCAATTCTAACACTGACACCAGTAACTAAATCAATTTCTTAGGCAGATTTCCAAACTGCAAACTCCAAAATTCCCATCACTGTGTTAACAATGGTCCATTATGAAATTCCTATTTGACACAATGGCCAAAAATTAAACTACTCTTTCACTTGAACAGACCATGGTTCAAATCACTCACACATTAACACACCCACACTCACACCCACACACATACACTATCCTTTTATTTCTCAGGTACATTTCTGCCTTTAGAATAGTAACTCTCAATTTTGTGCCCTCCTCCCCAATGTATTTGGCAACATTTGCTTCCCAGTTGATTATCAGAGTGGGGTGAGAGGGTGGGGAAGTGGGGCGGGGTGGTGGGCAGATAGTGTGCCCCACATCTATTAGTAGAAGCCAAGGATGTTGCTCGACATCCTATGTACACCACAGAGAAGAATTAGCTGGCCCAAATTGTCAATAGTGCTGAGGTTGAGAAACTCTGCTTTAGAATCAGAATTTAGGCTCAAAAAGAAGCCAGCTATGTAATCCTAAGTAAATCACTTAATCATTATGAACCACATGGAGGGGGGTGGGGCGGAGTGGTTAATAATCTGTTATTAACAGTGTATTGTTAGGATTAATGACATAATGTAAAAGCACCTTAAAGGATTTACCAAGTGCTAATCTCATCTTAATCCTTTTAACAAAATATTTTCTGATCTTAAAAAACATAATGCTAAACAGGAGTATCCAGAAAGAAAAAAAAATGACTACATTGCTTTGTCAGTTTGAGTAGGTGTGTCTCCAACAAGGCCAGCTGTTCATTTATTTTTTCAGGTACTATCATCTGCTGTGGCTTCTTAGGCTTGGAAGACTTCTTAGGAGAACCCTAAAAACATTGGTTAAGTGTCAGAATGTACTTCAACATGTCTCAACAGTTGTCACTTTCAAGTAATAATCTTTATTATTTCATACTTTCATTCTTGGTACACAAAACTATGATCTACATGGCCAAGTGATATAAATTAATCACAATAGTCATTTCATTCTAGCTAAATGACAAACATAATACTCAGTGTTTGATGGAGGTTGGCCAAAATATTTCTTCTCTTCCCTTCTCTTCCTTCCAGTAACTTCCACCCCCCTAATTAGTACTACCTGCTTCAACCAATACACACACTCTTCTGAAAGCAGCTGAGGGTAGAATGCTAAGAATCCTCAAAGGAAAGTTCCTAGCCTGCCCTCAGAAATATATTCTTTTTTTCCTTTTTCTTTTTTCCTTTCTTTTTTCCCAGAGGAGCTTCTTTACAACTAAGCTAATTGCCTTTGCTGCTTTGCCTTTCAGTGAAACATAACAAGATCAGCAATTAGTGGATTAAGCAATGGCAGGTCTGTACTCAGGCTCCCCTTGTTTTCAACAGTGTGTTCTCAACAAAACAAAAAACCCTCCCAAGCTCCTATAGGCTTAAGGGGACCTTGAGTAGCTATAAGGAGTTCTGACTCCTATAAATTCAGTATTAGCTTCTCAGTCCCTACAGCCTTAGAGAGAAGTAGCACGGACATTCTGCTAGGCTTGAGGCTCCATGGAAAGAGGCAAGGGGTCCTTTCCTATAACGAGGTGAAGGAACAGGGTGATGAGTCAAGCTTGGCCTGGGTGACATAAATGCCTGGCTGATGACTCTGAGAGTGAACACCACTTGGTGGGAAAAGCTCTTAAATTGCATCCAGCTTAATCAAAACTCTCTCTAAACCAAATAACCTCTACTCCAAAAAAGCATTATGGCTAAAAAAAATATGTACCTTTTTTGAAGCTTTTTGTGGCAAAGAAACACACTTACATATAATTCAGCATATAAAAGAGACAGAAATGGGGCTATTCCAACAGAAACAGAGTCCAGAGTGATAGTCTCTACCCCCACCCCAGTCAGTGAAGGGGCTTCAGGTGATTCCTAGTGTTCCTCGGAAACCCAATAAACTAAGCAACATTTCAAAATTCAATCCACAAAGACACATAACCACATAGCTTCAAGAAACGGCAATAAAACAGGTTCTGTAAGACCCACGCTTGCAAGGCAGATATTAAAAAGCAGTCTCAGACATTAGCAGTCTCGTAAAGAAGACAATTTAGGTGTCACAATGAGTTTAGGAAAGATCTACTGTGAACAAAGTAAAAAGCTCTGACATGTGTTAACTACATTCCATGACCCACCCAGAATAATAAAATCTTTAATTTGGGAGACTTTAGAGGCCTTTTAGTTCCAGGTCCAGCTGGGTGTAGGAAGCTCTCTATCAATGCCTAATGATCAGTACTGGTGAGAGAGGGCTCTTCAGTACTCTAGCAGGGATTTCTTTAAGTAGGGAAGGCCCTCAGTCATTTTTTGTTTATATAAACATGATAAATTTAAAACATCAATTTTCGGGATCCCTGGGTGGCGCAGCGGTTTGGCGCCTGCCTTTGGCCCGGGGCGCGATCCTGGAGACCCGGGATCGAGTCCCACGTCAGGCTCCCGGTGCATGGAGCCTGCTTCTCCCTCTGCCTGTGTCTCTGCCTCTCTCTCTCTCTCTGTGACTATCATAAATAAATAAAATTTAAAAAAAATAAAAATAAAAATAAAACATCAATTTTCTAATATGTTTGCTAATACTATATGACCCTTCAAAGACTCAAATAAGTATACATTTTAAGATGAGAAACAAAAATCAATTACCTCCTCCTGCATTTCTTCTTGGTCAGTCATACCAAATAGAGATTTACACCCTGATGTGATGTCCAACATCTTTTTTCCATAATTTATAATCATTACTGCCAGGTCATACTCTTTCCATGAACGCAGAATCTAATTAAAAATATTTCTTAATTATCCCTGTTGGAAACACTTGTCTATTTTCAAGTATCACCCACCATCTTTCATAAAGTCCAAAGTCTCATTCATGTTTTGGGTCGAAGACTTCCCCTGATTTTGTTAAGGAAACTGGAAGCTTACCTCCAGATCCTATTGCCCTACAATTAAAACTGCATGATTCCATTACTTTAAACAAAGGATAGATAACAAGATTATCTTATCAGAATTCCCCATATTTCTGGGACACATAGCCACGTATATTTTGGTGTAGGAAGTTAACAATTAGGAAACTATTTCCAACTTAAAAGATCCATGTTAAAACAAAATCATTCTAAAAAGGCCACATAACCACCACCTCCCATGATGTGAAATGGACAAGTACTGACATCAGAATGTCCTGGGTTGGGGGGAGTAGTTATATCAGTAAATGATTTAAAAGACATCTGGCAGTGGACTGGACCAGAGATAAGCTGTTGTGAGCAGATTCTCTGTGAACCCTATGGGAAAACAGACATTACAGTCAGAGAAAGGGGAGCCCCTCTCCTCCATAATTCCTTATGAATTTCTATTCTTCGGCCTTTTCTAGCCAGGCCCTTACCTACTTCTCTGGGGTAAACCACTCATTTCCTTGTACTTTAAGCTTACAAAATATAAATTCTGAGCAGAATATAAATTCTGACATTCCCCGTGGTTTCATGACTTTATGCCTTTGTACCCCTAAGGCATCTCTCAGAACAACTTGCCCACCTTATTTATATAGCTTTACCTGGTCATTAAAACCTGGGCTCTAGCAGGAAAAGTTTCCCTGGCCAGCAATGTAATTTCCATATGCCCTCTGGAGCAAAGCATCATATAAAGGGGACACATTCATGGTGAATTCCACAGGGCAATTCTCTAAGAGTATAAATAAGCTCGTAGGAATTTGTTAGATGTAGGTCGGTCTGTTCTATCAGGCGGATTAGCTTAGTTATACGTATAAGTAACAACAACTTAAGTTATACTTAAGATCCTTTCCCCATGCAGGGAAAGGATATATATATATGAGTGGTTGCATAAATCTGATAATACCTACCTGATGCAGAGTGCTAAGAACTGGAAATACTCCTGAGAAACCAGGCAATAGTGTTAAACTAATACTGACTGTGAGACCAAGTGTAGGAAGGAAAATGGTGAAATAAAGGTTGAAAAGGCAGATGAGATTAGGTCAAGCAGGGCCTTGAATGTCAGGCAAGAGTTCAGTCTCTACAAAATGGATGTGAGAGAGTATGTTTTATTAGAAAGCCAAAATGAGCCAATACTTCCGCTCCTTTCAACTTTGCTCTCTGACATACTTGGATCCAAGGCTTAGAGAGAACTAGAAAGAACTGTGTAATCTTTTCCCTTGTTTTAATATGCCAGTAGAAAATGATAAATGATCAAGAATTCTCCAATCAACAGAAAAATAGAGAATCAATTCTACTAACAAACCAAATGGTAAACAGAAACAAAAAGACTATGCCAGATGTTGAGCATAATAATTTTTTAAATGCAAAAAATAATGAAACATTTAGGATGACACTTTTCAGAAGTGGCACTTTATTTGGAATTCTGGCAACTTTTAGAAAAAATAGTGCTGCCTAAAGAAGAAAGATTGAGCCATCTGAAAAGGTTACCAATGATTTAAACAGAGGAAAAAAACCCAGAGCCATTAGACTGATTGGGCTTTCCATGTCATAACAGAAAATCCACACAAAAATGTGTTTATAAAAAAAAATGAACACCTAAAGTCTGGGACTCGAGGCAAGGCCAGGGCTCTGGGGCTATTGGTCAGGCTGGAGGAAGCTTCTGAAAGGGCAATTCTTAGTGTAACACTATGGGACAAAACCAGCTCTAATATTAAAATCCTGACACTGATACACACTTTAGTTTTTACAAATATCCAGAACACATTCAGGGTCATTCCTACAATAATCTCTCACTATATTCTTCAGGTTGGGGGTGGGGAAGAGCTAGTGGAGTTGTGGCTGGCAGGTAAAGCAATACAGGGCCAGCCCCAAGCTGCTGTGTGCTATGAGAGAAAAATCTCCCGAAGCTGAAAGACAAGGCATGTGAATTTGAGGACTTCAACATGCAGTAGGCCCCAGATGCTGGTCTCTTGTTCCAGGTCAGTAGTCTCTCCCATCTTCCACAGGGGTTCTTGCAAAATCTCCCATTCTTCTCCGTCTCTGAAACCCACCCTTACTTCCCACCTTCTCTCTCTCTCTGAAACCCACCCTTACTTCCCACCTTCTCTCTCTCTCTCTCTCTCTCTCTCTCTCTCTCTCCCCCCCCCCCCTGCTTTCTTTTCACAGGGGAAATGTAAGGAAAGTAATTTATCTCCTGTCCAGAAATCTACCTACATGCTTACCTGTAACTACAACCATCCATCCTACCCTCCTGTTAAAGAGGTCAATCTCCTGCCCAGACTCATTCCTCCCACATGTGCTAGGGTCTCATTGCCGCCTGCCTTCTCCTATATCCACAGATAGTACCAATCCTAATATGCTGTGTTTTTTTTTTCTATACGTGTGTGCCCATGATAAAGTCTAATTTATCACTTAGGTGCTGTGAGAGGTTAAGAACAAAAACTTTAACAAAAGAGAACAATTATAACAATGTACTGTAATAAAATGTTAGGCTACTACTGGCCTTCTGACAACTCATTAGACGGACAGCCAACTGCTTCCCGAATGGAATTGACCATGGAAAGCAAAACTGCAGATAAGGAGGGACTGCCATAGTTCAGTTTATCATCTCTCACCTTCTAACTCACTCCCTACCTCAGGTTCTATCTCACTTTATTAGTTGTTGTGCCCCCAAAATAATTTCTTTTTTCTAAAACGCAAATTCATCATTTCCAGGTTTAAAACCCTGGAATGGCTCCTCCCTTACCTCATGAGATGGCCATTCATAATCTGGTACCTGTTCACTACCCCACTTTTTAAAGTGACTGAAATAGATCCTTCATAATTAAAGATAAATCTGATTCTTCTTTTCCTAAACTGTAACATTACTTCATATTTTCTCATTGATTACTCCCTAAAGGCCACATTAAAAATCAAATATCTGTCAAATATTTTTTAAATATTTGCCTTTAAGCCTGTTATTAGTGTCTTGTCATAAAAATTTTTTTTTACTTATCATGTAATCTATCTTTTTATCAGGTTTATCTTTTTCTGTGTACCTTTTGAATTTTATGCCCTATTGCAAAAGGAGTCTCTTCTGACTTCAAAGCCATGAAAATATCCATATGTCTTTATTTTGTTTATGATAGGAGGCAGGACTCTGGCTTTGTTTTCAGATGAATAGTCAATGATGCCAGCACCTTTTATTAAATAAAATATCTTAATATATTTTCATTTTCCCAATAAATCCACATGCCACCTTTGTCATATATTAAGTTCTTCTATAGACCTGGGGCTGCCTGGCTATTCCTGGACTCTTCTATTCCTCTGAACTATTTGCCCACTACTTTGTTAACACCATTTTTTTAAATGAAGTAACCTTATAATAAATTTTAGTTATCTACTCACAACTTTTAAATTATTCTAATCAATTTCAGAGAACCCCCATTAGGATTCTAATTAGAACTGTGTATTTATTTATTTATTTATTTATTTTTAGAACTGTATTATATTTAAATACTATTTTTGGAAGGATTTATATTTCTGTGACAGTAAGTCTACCTATTCAGGAACTTGGCATGGCCTGCCATATATTCAGATATTCAGATCTTATTTTGTGCCCTTCAGTAAGATTTTGGTTCTTTCATTTGGATCTTTTAGCACTCTGGAGGTTTAAAATGTTGTATTTTTTTCTCCAAGTTTTTATTTAAATTCTAGTTAATGAACATACAGTGGAATACCAGTTTCAGGTGTAGAATTTAGTGATTCATCACTTACACACAACACCTGGTGCCCTCCTTAAAACCCATCACCTAATTTCACCCATCCCCCTGACCACCTCTCCTCCAGAAAATACTGTTTGTTCTTTATAGTTAACTGTCTCTTACAGTTTGCCTCCCTTTTCTTTCTTCCTCTCCCTATGTTCATCTGTGTAGTTTCTTAAATTCCACATATTAGTAAAAATGTGTCTTAAAATATTGCACATTATTAGTGGTATATTTTCCTCTCTCCATTTCTAATTGGCTACTATTAGTAGTAAAAAAATAAAGTTTTACGCATCTCACAATCATTTTTACAAATTCTTTTTCTTTTAATTCTAATATTTTTTTAAACTAGGTTCTCATGAGTTTTTGAGACCTCTACAATTACAGATGAATTATACTTTTTTAATATTGTAAACTTATTTCATATCCTTATCTACTGCATAAGATAAAATCTCTACAAATAATGAATCACACTCTTAAGAGTCAGCATCTCAGGATGCCTGAGTGGCTCAGTGGTTGAGCATCTGCTTTTTGGCTCAAGGCGTGATCTCCGGGTCTTGGGATGGAGTCCCACATCAGACTCCCTGCAGGGGGCCTGCTTCTCCCTCTGCCTGTGTCTCTGCCTCTCTTTGTGTGCCTCTCATAAATAAATAAATAAAATCTTAAAAAAAAAAAAAAAAAGCATCTCCTACACCTGATTTTTAAGGAAACAGTTTCAGAAAATTGCCATTTAGTGTATTTGCTATAAAATTTTGGTAAAGTCTTTATCATTGTTCAATAGACTCCATTCATAACTTACATATAATTTTTCTAGGAAAGGTTACTAAGTGCTATCAAATGCCTTTGTAGTATTTTTACTTAATCTAATTGCCTTTCTTTTTTAATTTGCTGTTGTAAAAAATTCAAGTTTTGTTTTAATTCAGACTTGATCTTTAATCTTGACAATGACACTGTCCTAAGACAGAAAGTGACCAGATGCCTACCAGAAGCAGCGAAGTATGATAAGACAAAACAGACTTGAAGAAAATTAATACAATGTCTTTTTTTGTCCCGATTAATATTTGGGGCCTTGTCTTCTCTTTTTCAGGTATAAAAACAGCTACTCCTTCTTTATTTGTGTTTGTATTTTCCCAGTACCTCTGTTTATCCATTTATTTTCAACCAGTATTTGTCTCATTGTTTTAAGGCTTTATCTTGATTGTATTCCTTCTCTCTTAAATACTATATCTCTTCTTCCTTTTTCTTAGTTTTGCTGAATTAGCCATTTTTCCTCCCTGTCATTCCTCTCTTTATTTTTCCTTCTTATCAATTTAGAAATGCTACTGTGCTTTAAAAGTACTGCACATGGCAACTCATTCCTGAATCGTCTTTAAATACATATATTCTATCAATAGAAAATAGTAATTTTATATTACATGTATTTTTTAAAACACAAAACCATGCACCAAGAATTTCTATCTGGTCTCCCCGCCCTTGACCCCAAACAAGATAAAAGTTTTAGTTCTAGGTTACTAATAAGCTTCTTCTTTCAAAGTTAACACTTCTATTTCAAGAATTCCTAGTTAGCATTTATATTACAAAATCGACATCACCTCATTATTACCTATTTAATTTTAATAATACATATATTGCAAGATTCATTGCTCCCATTATTCGGCTCCTTTTTGTCTTTCCCTACCTTGGGCTTTCTCTCCTGAACCAACTGTCATTTGATAGAATATTTCCTCAAGTGTTTTCCTCAGATAAGTACATTGGCAGAATATTTTTTAAATGCCTGAACTCCTGAAAAATGTTTATTTTGCCCTGACAAAGGAATGATAGCTTTCCTGGTTATTAGCTTTTGGAACTCAGTCTTCTCCCCTCAGGATTCTACAAATGTTGCTCCAGTATTTTAGCTTCTAGTATTGCTGATAAAGTCTGAAGCTAATAGATTCTCTTTCCATTGCAAATAACCTGTTCCAAAACTTTGGATATTTCTTTATCCTTGGACTTCAAGAAGCTCACCACCAAGTGTCAAGACACAAGTTCTTAAATTAATCGGTCTAGGACTGAGGAAAACTATTGTCCATTTTTTAATTTCCTACCTCCAGAACTCTTTATTTCATGTTAGGACTTCTGGATCTGCCTTCTGAATTTATCTCTAGATAATTCCATTCTATGCTAGCTAATAGCTACCCTCGCTCAGTCTCTGCACAGACAAGGTTAAAGATGCAGTGGTAAACCAGTAAGCAATGGAAAGATATAATTTTCTGCCCCTGAGGTCAGGCCATAAACAGCTAGCAATCATGACTTTTTTGCCAAGATAGAAGGAAAAGGCCTCTCTGTTTCCAGACCTTTGCTGAAGCAAACTGAAGTCCTAACAGATGGATCGAGTCAGCCCACCCATGCAGCGTTCTTCCAGACCCCTGACCAAATCACAAAAGGTCCTGTGAGGACCATATAAAACAGGCAGGCAGATATGGCCCTTCTTTGAGGAAATTCCCTGGATTCAGTCAACTAAAGCCTATGAAGAAACAGGCAATGCTGGTCTTTGAGCCAAGCAATGAAAATTAAATAAACTTACCTATCAGCCTCTGGGCTCTTGGTTCTTTCTCGTTTCCAAGGTGAATGAGGTCCCACAAAATGCACTCTTTCCCAATCCTTCTCTTGGCCTAAGAGACACCCTCCAGGCTTTACCAACTGACCTACTCAGGCAACTTTTGATCTAAAATGCACTGTGGGTACTATTTTTTAAAGTATTCTATGTAATAAAAGTAATTTAGCTTTCTAAATCATTGCTATTCCTAAATTCTATGGCACTAGACAAAGAATGAGATAAATACCTTTATTATGTAGAAGATACAACAAGCTATCATGTGTTGTACACTTTCAAAACTTGCAGTATGTTTCTTTGAGTGGATGATATTTGGTAATCCTTGCAAAACCACTACACACTTTATCAAGATCTAAAAAATAGAAGCACAATAGTTTCTGTTGAAAACATTACCCTCACTCATTAGGAAATGCTCTATTCAAATCATTAAAGTTTTAAACCAAATTTTATTATTATCAGTAATTGTCAATAAATTACTTATTTATATAAGAATGCACTTTGAGATAAAATTAATACATTCAATTTCAGATGAGTCCCTCATCTAAAGTAACTTGAAAACTAGAGAAGAGGATAAAATAAGTATACAAAGATTACAAAACAGCACATTTTGACAAGTGTCATAAAAAAATATAGGCAGAATATTACATACACAAAGCACTAAAGGCACATCCAGTCTTACGAGGACCTTAAAAAACCATTTGGAGAAAGATGTACCATATTAAATACATGGTGATACGAGGTAATTGAAATAATAGTTTCCTTTAAAATTACAACCAAGCATTCATATCCCATATCCCATAAATATTGGTGTTTATGCCACCTCATATTATGTGATCCTGAATTTGATCAAGAGCTAGATAATTAAATTTACCTTTCAATACTCTTGCACTGTTCTGAGTAACATTATTGTCAGAAAAGCAGGGCTGAGACTGCATCAATCTATTAATCATCCAGATTATCAAAAGACAAGTTAACGTATGGATGCTGGTCTTTTGTAGGCACACTAATTGCTACAAGCCACCATTCTAACAATATTATTATCATTACTGTACACTTATGAGTATTTGGAATGTTTCTTTAATTCCTCCCCATCACTACCCAACCCCACCCCTAAGCAGACTGCCTTTGCCGCACAGCCTGAACCAGCAGATTTAGCCTCCAAGACAAGCCACTGGGAATGAGCCTTCCAGGTCATGGAGAGGGTAAGTGTGAGAAAAGAAGGCAAAGAAGGTGGGAAAGTAGAGATTCTCAGAAGGCATGCTCACACTATACCATATCCCCAAATCATGTTAGCAATTTAGTAGTTTTGTATGTATACACACACACACACACACACACACACACACACACACACACAAATACTCAAGTATACATAGAGGGAGGGTTAATGTTATGTTAAATAATGCTATGTCACAAAATGGAATTCATAAACACTTGCTTGAACTATGCATTTCTGTTTCAACCATGTCTTGTGAAAAATTCCTCCAAGTCTACAGGTATAGTTCAAATTCATTATTTCCAATGACTGCCATTATATGATTTAGCGTGCAACAACCATTATTTATTCAGCCATTTCCAGAATCCCCATGTTGCACACACTTTTACAGCTGACATTTTACAATCTAGTATACTGGCCATCCTCCGGCTACTGCACTTTGTCTTTGTCTCCAGCTTTTTTTGTCACCACCAAGAAGGCCACAAGAAACACCCTTGTACATGCTTAGTTGCCAATATGAGTGGCAATTTCAGCACCAGCTTTGAGATGTTACCTCGTGAGGATGAAGCACCATTTTCCAGGGCAAAGTATACACTCTATATCAATGACAATTACTTGGTGTTGGGTCCCCAGTAGGTAGAACACACGGATCTGGGAACTGAGGGGTGGAACTAGGAATAGCATCTTACTAACTGGTGATTTTATTCTATGGGATAAATTACTAATAGAAGGATTAGTATCAAGTGTGTGTCAAGTATATTTGTTTTTAATTTTTAATTAAAATTAGATTTAGTTTAATTAAAATTAAGATTGCTTTACCAAAACCCAAAGCCTACAGTAATTCACATGTTCCCTATCAATGAATGAGAATGCCTTTGCCCCACATCGTCACGAGCAAGAAGAGTTACACAGATCTTTTCAATTCTGTCAGCAATATTATATTGTTCATTTAATGTGTATGTCTAAGGATATTCAGAGTTTGAGCATCTTTTCATGGTTCTTGGCCACTTGAATTTGCTCTCCTGTAAACTGCCTATTCATATCCTGTGGACATTTTTTTAAATTAAGTTGTTGTCAATTTGTAAGACTTGTTAGTACTATATATATAAATATCGTTGTTAGATATTTTTTCCAAATCCACAAATTTTCTACTATCTTTGTTATGGTCCCTTTTGTCACACATAGGTTGCCATAAATATTGTCAATAGTTCTTATCTTTCTTATTATTTCTAAGTGGTCTGTCTTGCTTAAAAAGGATTTCTACAACCCTGGATTATACATGTAACCTGGGATTTTTTTCCCTTAACTTTTTGCTTTATTTTACATTTAAGTCTTTAGTACATCTGAACTTTTTATATACGGTATGATATAGGTGTCAAACTCTATTTTCTTTCAGATGAATATCCAGAGGTTTCACCAGCATTTACTAAAAATATCCAGTCTCTTCCTGCTGAAGTGGATGCCAATTCTGTCACATATTCTCATACATATTGAGGCCTATTTCTAGTATCTCCTCTTGCATTCCACTCACTTTTCCTATTTTAAACAATACAATTTATTAGAACTTTTTTTTTGAGGCTTCTCCTCAAAAGTCCACTCTCTCACCTATAGCAAAAGGCACCCTAAATCAATGGGGTGCAAGAGGATGACAGTGGATTATCCTGAACTTGACCAACTGAGCACTGGTTGCAAATATTGGTCCCAATGTGGTATCCTTGCAAGAGGACACTAAAAAACTATGCATTGCTATGGCTAATGTTTTCTTTTCTATTCAACTGGGAAGAACCAGAAGAAGTTCCCATTCATACTGGGAAGACAAAAGTACGTATTCAGCATCTTTCCCCAGGGCAGTGATAATCCTCCCAGCCTCTGACATATTTCAAGAAATGAACTGAACTCTCTGGGCATTTCTCAAAAACAAAACATTAGATCATTACATCAATAATATGTTAATCGAAATTAAAAGCAAGAAATGGCAAGTGCCCTCTGGAGGGTTGAAATAAACCCTGTGAAGATTCGGGAAACTGCCACATTAATGTACTATTTGGGGAATGCTGAGACACTCCCTCCCATGTAGGTCTGATATCTGGCATCTCTCACCTCTAAGAAGAAAGGACAATGCCAAATAAATGCCTTTGGGTTCTCGAGGAAGCATACACCACACTTGAGAATGCTGTTCTACAATCTATCTACAAATGACATGGAAAGCTGCCAACTATGAGTCTAGATTTTGGATTCTGGAGGCAGATCTCCTAAGCAACTGAACTCCTAAATGTGGGGATGTGGGAGAAGGAGGCACATCTATGCTCCAGTATAGCCACACCAAGGCAAGTATTTGTTAAGTTACCCAAGCCTATTAGTTTTCTCAATGGTGAATTAAAAAAATCTGAGTTGATGATGATAATGATAACGATGATGGTGAAAACTTTCTAAAAGATAAACAGTGAAACCTTACTTCTCTCATTAGTTCCCTGTGGTAGGCAGAATTTTACAACCATCCACAAGATTCTTCCCCCTGGTGTACAAGCCCTATATAATCCCTTCTCTTGTGTGTGGGTAGGACCTGCAAATATGGTAAGAATATCACGCTCATGACTATCTTGTTATATGAGACTCCTCCTTGTGCATACTAGAGGAGACTTTCCTGCTGGTCTTGAGGAAGCAGACTGCCATGTTACGGAGAAGACCATGTGGCAGGGGACTGGTGGTGAGCCTTTAGGAGCTAAGGACCTCCTATCACCTGAGCACAAGGAAATGAGTTCTCAACAACCAGTGAGTTTGGAAGAGGCTCTGCAACCTCAGGTAGGATCACAGCTCTGGCCATCACCTCGATTTCAGCCTGATAAGACCCTCCACAGAAGACTCAGCCAACCCATATCCAGTCTCCTGTCCCACAGAAACTATGAGATAGTAAGTATGTATTGTTTTAAGCCAATAAGTTTACAATGATTTGTTAGGAAGAAGAGACAACTAATATAATCTCTTCAGCCAGCTCTCACCTACTCTTTTTCCATAAATTCCAACTCCTCAATCACCAAGAAACCAAATATTTTTTCTTGGGTCATCTACCAATTATTTTCCCAGATGATGACTTTAACAATATGTTTTTGAATAAATAATGCTGTTTCTAACATTACACAAGCATAAAAATTGAAATGACTTAAAAAAAAAACTAGAAAAGCAGATTGTCAATGTTTAAACATGGATAGCAATGGGGCTGAATGTTTTCAGAGAAATACATTTTAGTCCTTATTTATGTTTGTCCAGACATAATTTAAGTTATTAAAATGTTTTTCAGTTAACTCATGAAATTTTACACCTGTCTTTGACCTATTTGTACATTACAAAAGATACATTGTTGTTTTTTTTTTTCTAAGATGCATTGTTGAATTTCCTTTGTAAAAATATCCTTATTTGGGGGGATAAATATGCTTACCTGTATGACAGGTACCAAAACAATATTGTGGTAGATTATAGGAACAAGGAGGCCATAACATTGAGTCACAGCTTGAAGGGCATAATTGGAATCATTTAGGTAGTTGCTAAGTTCCAATGCCACTAATATTCTCTCACATTCAATTAATCTAGCAATCTGTAAAAAAAAAAAAAAAAAGAAACAGATACTGTTACTCAAAGTGAACATCAAGTGCTTCACCAATGTGTCTCTAAGGAGAAGAAAGGGTAGGAAATGTGATCCTTGTGGCTTAACAACATGTTAGTATGTTAAAATGTTGATATGAAGAAAATCTAAATTCAAGAACAATTCTAACTCCACAACAATGTTATGTATAGATAAGACAACCTTAGACTTAAACTTCAGAACATTTTATAAATAATACAAATACCACTAGTAATGAAAAAAGGACCAATCTTTTTAAATTTTTAGGTAAAACTAAAACTTGGCTATATTTGGTCAGCCCAGGTAGCTCAGCGATTTAGCGCCGCCTTCAGCCCAGGGTGTGATCCCGGGGACCTGGGATTGAATCCCACTCAGGCTCCCTGCATGGAGCCTGCTTCTCCCTCTGCCTGTGTCTCTGCCTCTGTGTGTGTGTGTGTCTCTCATGAATAAATAAAATCTTTTTAAAAATTTTTTAAAAATTAAAAAATAAAACTTGGCTATATTTTAATGTTAGAAAAAAATCAAGCTTTTTCAAAACATAAATTGTAACAAATCATAATTAAAATATTTGTCTCTAATTTTGCCCCCATTGACTAACAAAGTCCCATTTTCTTTCGGGATTTGTGAAAAAAAAAATGGTAAATTTTCAGTAGACCAAATTAATCTTCTATTATACTTCTGCTACTTAAATAAAAATGGTAGCAAAATAGAAATTATGATTAAATGCTACTTTATAAAAGTAGAGATCCTATCCTACTTTTCCTTCCCTTTCCCGAAGGAAGATTTCACTATATTTCTTCTCTCTCTTTTTTTTTTTTTTTTTTTTTTTTTTAGTTTTTATTTATATGAGGGAGAGAGAGAGAGCAAGCACACGAGTGGGAGGAGAGGGAGGGAAGCCAACTCCCCTCTGAAAATGAAGCCCGATGTGAAGCTCCATCCCTCGACCCCAAGATCATGACCTAAGCCAAAACCAAGAGTCAGACACAACCTATTGAGCCATTCAGGTGCCCCTGTTTTTCTATATATACATACAAAATTACATACAAAGAAATTTATCAGTGGCAACCAGAAATTTCCAGGAGTAAATTTTTAGTAGAATGGTAACCCAGCATTCTGAAATTCATTGAAGTACTTAAAGATGGTCTTTATAAAGGCAACATAGTATGAACAGGATGTTGTTTGTAAGTGCTTGGGCTCTGTAAGACTGTGAACTTACCCTGGACAAAAGGGCCATGGCTTGTTTGTTTGTTTTTTCATTTTTGTATCCAAAGACACTGGCAAAGTCTCATGTAACAATTTATTGGTTGATTAATTAATAAATGCATGGGTAGGAAAAAGCAACTGTAAAAAACAAATACATTGAAAAAAAACCTCGATGTGCCTAAGATTTCCTTCTAAAGAAGGAAAAAGGAAGAGGGAGAAAGAAGAGTGATGTTCAATCTAGAATGAAAAAATAAAGCAAAGGATTGTTTTTAAAAGCGAGATGTTAAGAGTTGAAGGTTGTAGATGTACATACAGCAATGTTTATAGCCACCCTGAGAATCCAGCAGTAGGAGATAGGTTACATTCCTGCCTCTATTCAGGAATGCAGTATTAAAATGAAAAACACTTTAGTATGAAAACAAATACTCGTTGACGTTCTTCACCCCAGAAAGGCAACAGTACCTAAGAGAGAAACACAGGAGAAACTAGCCAAAATAGGCAAGATCACACCAGATGTCATCTTTATATTTAGATTTAGAACCAATTTGGGTGGTGGCAAGACAATTAGCTTTGGCATGATTTATGATTCCCTGGATTATGCAAAGAATAATGAACTCAAACACAGACTTGCAAGACATGGCCTGTATGAGAAGAAGAAGACCTCAAGAAAACAGGGAAAGGAATGCAAGAACAGAATGAAGAAGATCAGCAGGACTGCAAAAAACCAATGCTGGTGCTGGCAACAAAGTGAGCTGTAGAATGGACAACGGAAGGAGTAAAGATTCTGCAGTGACTTTGTGCTGATTGTGCAGATATTTCATGAGAGAATTAATAAACTGAGAACTGTAAAAAAATTTTTTGATAAATTGATATGTATCTGCATGAAAATATCTTCAAGATAAATTATAGGGGCACTTGGGTGGCTCAGTCAGTTGAGTGTCTACCTTCAGCTCAGGTCATGATTCCAGAGACCTGGGATTGAGTCCCACATTGGGCTCCCTGCTCAGTGGGGAGTCTGCCTCTCCGTATCCCTCTGCCTCTCTGCCCCACTTGTTTTCTCTCTCTCTTGCTCTCTCACTCAAATTTTTTTAAAAAATAAATTATAAGAAATGTTAAATAAGAAAATTGTGGAATAGCAAAGAGACTGTGATGTCATTTTTATAAAATAATAACTTGCCTATGCATATTTTTAAATATCAGGGATAAAAACAAAACAAAGAAAACAAAATCAGAGTTATTTTTAGTAATAACAGGATTATGATGCATTTCACTTTGTACATTATAACTTTTTGAATATCTGAAATTTATACTACTTTTGTAGAGACAAAAAAAATAAATTGAAAAGAAGAAAAAAATATATATGAACTTGGTCCTATGAAACCTATAAGGAATATCAAATAAACCTGCATGATCGTAAAATGACCTCTCAGCCCATTCACAAATCAGGATATGCAATCCCAAAAAAACATGAACTTGAAACATCAAGAAACAAATAAAGGGAAATTGGCACATTTTTGGTCATTTTTAGATTACTTACTTGTTGAGAGGGGAAAATCTCATTGCCTTTAATATTATCACAGAAAAGATTTTCTTCTTTAATTTTAATGTCACTTGTTACAAAAATATTTCTAAGAAAAAGGTATAAGAGGATTGAAGAAGTCTCTGCCAAAATATCTGAATGTAATCTGCAAAAGAAAGTAAATGATGTTACAGGTATACATATAAAATGATATAGCAGGTAAATGCACCTTTTTAGATTGATCTGTTCTTAATATCTACACAGTGATCCCAAAATAGCAGCAAAAATTTGTGGAATAACTTCTCTCACACTGCTGCTTAAATTAAAATTAAAGATTATGTTTAACAACTAAGAAAATGAAGCTTCTGACATATTGTGTCACAAATACATAAAAATAACTATCAGTAAAATGTTCTCGTTCTAAAGAAGTTTATATACTTCTTTTCTATCAATATCATGAAATCACTACAGATATTCAGAAACTTGGAAAATAGGCCCAATATTTCAATTAATAAACTTTGTGGAAATAAGGATCACCTATAGCAAGAGCCACCATGGGTACAGAAAAAAAGAAGAAAGAAAGAGGCAGGGAGGGAAGGATGGAGGGAGGCAGAGTCTTAATAACTCTTGGATTATTTTTAATTATCTTTCCTAAATTGCAGTCAACAGTGCCAACCATTAGCAAAACTGTGAAATCTGCAACCTTCCTTCTTTGTTTCCAATATTCCCTTCCTTGCTCTCAGCTTTACTTGATGGCAAACTCTCTCTTCTAAGCTTCAGGTCCACCCTCCATTTCTAAAAAACAAGGAAGGATGTGACATCAGTAATTTATACTTGAGGACAAGCTGCTTCACCACCGTGTTAAACGTGGGAATTGGGATCCCTGGGTGGCGCAGCGGTTTAGCGCCTGCCTTTGGCCCAGGGCACCATCCTGGAGACCCGGGATCGAATCCCACGTCGGGCTCCCGGTGCATGGATCCTGCTTCTCCCTCTGCCTATGTCTCTGCCTCTCTCTCTCTCTCATTGTGTGACTATCATAAATAAATAAAAAATAAAAAAAAAAAAACGTGGGAATTATATTTGCTAGGAGAAATTTAGTTCTCTCATTCCTGCAACTCATACTGACTCTCTCTTCACTCACATGATGATCATCAGTATCTGCACATAGGTAGGCAATGCATCCAAGCTGTTGCCTTTCGTGGCTCCATTTCCTTCCCTAAAGACTCACACGCTGGCCAGTCATTTCAATAGTGACCTCTCTAATGCTACAGATCCTGCACCCCTATTTGAAGCCATTAAATCAGTCTGCCTGCCCTTGCATAGATGTCACTGGCTGCTTTTTTAGCCCTGCTACAATAGTCAGTCACTTATTCACTTATTAACTTCATTTGATTTTTTTTCCATTCAAACTAGTGTTTGCCAAATACCTACCACATAGAAAACACTATTCTAGGCCTTGGGTTAATAAAGATGAGTCAATGAGGCCTTAGCCACAAGGAATTGGGCTCTATGACAAATTCACATTATGTGATATCACCTTCGTCATTAGTCCTTTTCAGCAACACTTCCATTATTCCTCATGTCTCTTTGTTCACAATCCCAACAGCGAATGCTCTAAACCTTCTGCTCTCCATCCTACGTGCTCCTCTATCCTCCTGGCTCTACCACCATGATGTCCTTATCACAGCAATTTGCTTGTATCCTCAGTTTCTCCCTCTCCACTGTCTCCTTCCTCTCCACCCTCAAACATGCTTTCCTTGAGCCTGCCCCCCACCCCCAGGGGTCTGCCATCCTCCTCTCTACCACCAAACTTCGCATGAGTGATCTTAGCTTATTCCAGTTCTCCATTTTCAATCACTTCTTACCCAACTGCAAACGGTTTCTGGCCCATTGCACCACAAAAAAATAGCCCTCTTGAACTCATCAATGGCCTCCTAACTGCCAATTTTAAAAGCCTTCATCTCAGTTTTTATCCTACCCAACCTTTCTGTAGCATTTCTTATGGAGCAAAGCCCCTGCCTGACCTTGCACTAGCATTTAACACTGTGGACCAGTCCCTCCTGGGTGATACTCTCATACTCTCACTTCCCTTGGCAATATACTTTTCCAGACTTTCACCTGCTGGACTATTCCTTTTTACAAATTAAGTTATGATAGTTGAGTCTTCTTCTTCTTTCTTTCTTTTTTTTTTTTTTTTATTGTAATGGAAGGGACTGACTTAAGTTTTGATTGCCAAAGCATCTACTTCAAAGAGGCATTCACTTCAAAGATGGCTTTCTCTAATCAAGATATTGCCAGTCACACAACTAGATAAAGAGCCAGGCCACCTCTCCCACTGAGGCTCCTTTGTTTTAGAAATCTTGGTTGATTTCAATACATGACAACTGGGGCCATTTGTTTATTTCTGTTCCCTTGCTTTAAATATACTCTTACTTTTTTAATTCAACAACAAAGAGTGAGCCTATGAAATCCTAGGCACCCTTGACCTCAATAAAAGCAGAACCCCAAGCCCCTGATGTCTCTCTCTCTTTACCTATGACCTTGCTGTGCGGCCCCAGGTGTGCTGTGTAATTTCCAGATCCTGTAAGTAACAAACTTTTATTTTTTTCAAAATTTCCAGATGGTTATTGCTGAAGAGCGTCTTGCAATCATAAGAAGAACCACAAGGGCTGGTTCAGATACAGCATTGGTTATTGATAGGCTGAGACCAGCACAAAATATTTTCAGTACCCTTCCTTGTTTCCATCTCCTTGCTTCAGCCTCTTAAGTGTAAGCAATGTCCAGCATTCAACTCCAGTTTCTATCTTTTCTGCTAAACAGTTCTTCCTTGGGAGATAGCACTCGTCAAAACTTCAATGATGACCTCATGGACATTTTCTCAATCTATCTCCAGCCTTCACCTCTTTCCTAAGTGTCAGTACTAAATATTCAACCATCTACTGGGCACCTCATATCCACAAAGGCATCCTGCTGGAAAACTAAACTCAAAATATTTCCTATCAAATCCATTATCTCTTCCAAAAACTTATCCCAACTCTCTCATTCTCCTAGGACACACTATAGGCCTGCTTGCCAGTCAGGTAACAACAGCAATCCGAGTCAACTTCACTACTTCTACTCTCTTGTCCCCATGTCACATAAAAGCTTCCAAGCTCTGTGTCTTCCTTTTCTAAAGTGCCTCTCAAATCCATCCTGCATAGCACCTAGCATTTTTGTACATGGATAATGCTAAGTCTACATTTGTTTAATTGAATGGAATTATACCTTTATGTGAATAAGCAGTATTAAAGTCTTGCCTCAACCAGCATGTGCATTTAAAGTCATTATCTTTGAGGAATAAAGGGTTTATCTTCTTGTTAAAGACATTTCAGGCATTAACAAGCAGGTGAAAGAGACTGTTGTTTTGAACTTGTTGAGACAGCCTGAAATCACTAATGCTCATTTCTGAAGTTGTTCTTAATTTTTTTTTCTTTTTAAGGAAAAATGGCCATAAAGCAAAGGATGGCCTGTGGTTTTACATGGCTCCTACCAACCCGTTTGCAGTTGCTGATGGTCTAATCCTGGGAGCCTCTTCAAGCAAAGGAAAAACCTTCTTATCCTAACAGCCCACCCATCAGACCATAAATTTAACCCCAACTTGCTTGTTACAAAAGTCCCCAAAGCATATTTGTGTTTTCTAGAATAACCAACATTATCTTGGTCATTATTTGGTATCTTTGTCCCATAGCCTTCACTACTTTAAATTCAGAATGCATCTATATGTCTCCTATGCTTTTTCTGACTCTGGCAAAGAAATTTCTAACAGGAACTCAAGAACTTGGAATGTATATGCTTATTAAAACACTTATTAGAAATAGTTTTACAACAAATGCAATGAAACGCCGGGACACCTGCACCCCGATGTTTCTAGCAGCAATGGCCACTATAGCCAAACTGTGGAAGGAGCCTCGGTGTCCAACGAAAGATGAATGGATAAAGAAGATGTGGTTTATGTATACAATGGAATATTACTCAGCTATTAGAAATGACAAATACCCACCATTTGCTTCAACGTGGATGGAACTGGAGGGTATTATGCTGAGTGAAGTAAGTCAGTCGGAGAAGGACAAACATTATATGTTCTCATTCATTTGGGGAATATAAATAATAGTGAAAGGGAAAATAAGGGAAGGGAGAAGAAATGTGTGGGAAATATCAGAAAGGGAGACAGAACGTAAAGACTGCTAACTCTGGGAAACGAACTAGGGGTGGTAGAAGGGGAGGAGGGCGGGGGGTGGGAGTGAATGGGTGACGGGCACTGGGTATTATTCTGTACGTTAGTAAACTGAACACCAATAAAAAAAAAAAAAAAAAAAAAAGAAAGAAAAGTGAAATTTGTGAAAGCAAAAAAAAAAAAAAAAAAAAAAAAAGAAATAGTTTTACATTGACTATCTTAACATGAAATTGAATATTAATTATAGGCTTCACACCCAACATCCATATTCTCAATAAGCATTAATATTTTAAAAGAATATTTCTAATTACCTTCTCTGTGTAATAGTCATTATATTGCTTAAACAAATAACAGACTGTTCATCATGATGTAGTGAAGCAACAAAATAATCCCAAACTGGTGAGAAAACTTTCTTAGACACCTCATAGTTACCAATCTGATAGGCAACCTACAACAAAGAGTACATTATTTTATGCAATATTTTTATTTGTGAAATGTATCTTTTAAACAGGAATTTTGAGACAGTCTGCTCACACATTAGTTTCATACACAGTTATTCACATTTGTTGTTTTGTTCTACAGAGCCATAGTAAGGTATTGATAGCCACTGGCAAGGGAGGCAGGCACATTTTGAAATCTCTTTTATTTCTAAATTGCATGGAAATTTGAAACCCTGTAAGGATGTTTCAAATTCTCATAAGCAAAACAAAGATCACATCTGAGCCAAATTAATTTCATTTCCATCTATCTCAGCAGTGCACTCCATTTATTATAGACACTGTTATAATGAACAATCTGTTCCAAGAGAAACAATCAGATTTCCCAAACCCAAAATATGAAATATACTTCATTCTCTTCTGGTTTAGACTGACACTTTCAGAGCTTTTTGCAACAAAGGGTTCACAGCTAAAAAGAGTGAAAAATAAAACCGAGATGCTTCCAAGAGGCCATGATATGTTTTTAATTCAACACATTCAACATTAGGCAAAATAACTGATTGCACTGGTAAAAACAGAAGCTTACAAGAAGAAAAATCCTCAACTTATCTATTTCTTTTAGTAGAACACATTTCTTTACAGCTATTTCTTAAAATCATTCTGTTCAAATATGTACAACAATATAAAATCTCATCACGAGTTATGTGCTGCTTTAAATCCTTAATGGAAGCAGGTAAGATATAAAGTACAAATAAATTCATTAAATTAAGTATGTAAATGACATGTTGCTAGAATATATTCCACTCAAGGGAATAACTTACAGGGCCAGAACTTTTTAAATCTGCCAACTCTGCACTCATAATCAACCAACCAGTAAGGTTTTATGAAGTTTCTACTCTGTGCTAAGCACTGTAAGGATAGGTTCTTCAAAGCTTAAAATGACCTTATACTCCATTAAATTCTAATCAAGTTACAGACATAAAACACATGAAATCACCAGAAAAACCATAAAGAATAACATAATAATTGTGGAGGCTGAGAAAAGGAGAAATGAAGGCTTCAAAAAGGAGTCAGGGCTTGAGTTGAACCCTCAGGTAGGAATAAGGTTCAGATGGGCATAGTTCAGACAGATCCTGAAAAGGGTCCAATAATGAAAATCACCATAGTGCATTTAGGAGAGACTGGAAAGACAGGTCAGAATTTGAAGAAAAGCAGGAAATATGATGGACAGGTAAAACAGGAACAATCTGAGAAGGCCTTGAAAATCAGGTGGAAGTATTTAAAGATGTCCAGGCACTTCATATGCATTACTGTAGGACTCCCCATTACAGCTTTATAAGGTAAGCTCCATTACCATTCCTATTTTTCAGATAAGGAAACTGAGGTATTAAGAAGTTAAATAATTTGGGACGTGCCTGGGTGGCTCAGCAGTTGAGCGTCTGCCTTTGGCTCAGAGAGTGATGCTCGCTCCAGGGATTAAGTCCCAGGGACCCTGCTTCTCCCTCTGCCTATGTCTCTGCCTCTCTCTCTCTGTGCCTCTTATGAGTAAATAAATAAAATCTTTAAAAAAAATTTTTTTTAAAGAAGTTAAATAACTTGTACAGATATTTAGTAAAAAAGGTAGAGCCAAGACTTAGAGTGGTAGAGGAGGTCACTTCTCTGGCTGCATTGGTTAAATGAAGGAGGTAGCCTACTGGTCACTAAAACATCATATAATTTAATATGTATCATGGAAATTAATAACAAATGATATGTGAGTTGGGTAAAATTATAATTGAATGTTCTTTCTTCTTAAAATATGTCCTTCTAAAAATAATGGCATTTTCAATTAGTGAACATTGTAAAATAAGGAAAGATGACATGATAAAACTAAGGTTTGTAAATTCATCAGTTTTTGTAGGTTAACAGAGCAATGCCATGATACAAGATGGTGACCTGGTAGTAGTGAGTTGAATAGACTTTAGAGGGGGTGAGGCTAAAATGAGAAAGAAGAACTAGAAGACTAATGAAATAATTAAGTACAGTAGAGACTTCTTCCTTGATACATGACCTTCTCGTGGCTTCCAGAGCTCCACACTTGACTTTTATTTTCCCTCACATTCCTTATCAGTTGCCTTTGCAAGCTCCTACTCTTGTCCTCAATCACTTTATATTGTATGTCCCAGGGCTCAGTCTCTGGACCTTTCCTCTCTTCTATCTGTACTTATTTCCTCAGTGAAATCATCCAGCACCATGTCTTTAATGGTCACATGACTACTATCGTCTCCTCCTCTCTAGACCTCTCTTCCACACTCCAGATTCATGTATCTCACTGACTACTCAATTGTTCTCTCTGAATATCTAATAAACATCTTACCTCAACATGTCTCAAAATGAATTCTGATCTCCCTTGGCCCCAAATCTACACTACCCATTGCATTCCCCAACTCAGCTGATATCAAGCCTATCCTTCCAGTTAGTCAACTAAATATCTTAGAGTCATCTTTTATTTTTCTGATTTTATTATTTCCACTAGGAACTCTTAACTCCTCTTCAAAACATATCCAAAATCTGACCACTTCTCACCACACCAACTACTATCACACTGGCCAAGCACCACCATCTCTCATTGGATTACAGAAGTAGATATGTCCCTCTGCTTCCGTCCCATCTCTATTATGGTCTATTCCTAACATAGCAGCCAGGGTAAGCCTCTGAAAATAGAAGTCACATTACGTCATACCACTTCTCAAAAACAAAAACAAAACCTCCCCAACAGTTGCCCATTTCACTCAAACTAAAAGCCAAAATTCTTACAACGACCTAGAGGTCTTGTCATGATCTGCTCCCTATCCACCTACTTACCTTTCCCTCTCTAACCAATTACTTTTACTCCCCATGGGTCCCTCTGCTCCAGCCACACTGGCCTCCTTGCTGTTTATCAAACATAACCAGGTACGCTTCTGAAAACCATAGAGCTTTTGCCCTAGCTTCTTATGCAGAATGTTCTTACTTCAGAGACTCCCTCCTGCACCTCCTTTAAGTCTCTGCTCAAATCTCACCTTCTAGATGAGCCTTCCTTGATCACCCAGTTTAATACTCTGATCTACCTTCCATTTGCTCACTTCACACTTCTAATTCCTTTGGCCATACTCTACTTTTTCCTCCCATAGAATTTATCTTGTAACATGCTAGGTAATTTACTTATTTACTTTGTTTGTTGTTTATTACCTAACTCTTATGATATTTTGTTCACTTTGCTTAGAACAGTGGTTCTCAAAGTATGATCCCTGGACCATCAGCATCAACATCACCTAGGAACTTATTGGAAATGTAAAATTCTGGGCCCTACCCCAGACCTAGTAAATCAAAAACTGGTGGCAGGGCACAACAATCTGTTTAACCAGCACTGAAGGCGCACGTTCAAGGTTTAGAATCACTAGCCTGGAGCAGTGCGTAGCACAGAGTAAGCGCACAATAATAACATGTTAAATAAATTTTAAAACCTTCTTTTTGTGGTAATTTCCCTCTACCCACAGAAGAGGAAACTCAGCAATTCTACTATAGCACAATTGACTGCCCCAGGGTAAGTGCCTGACCCAAGCTGAATGTTTTATAGCCCCCTCTGCAAAGAAAGATGGATCCCCACACAAAATGTGGTTCTGCTGTAGGCTAAAGGCACTACATGCACCATGAGAATTTCAGAGAAAGTTTATTATTCACACAAGGGGCTCCTAGGGAGTGTTGGGCAGGCGCTAGCAGGCCTGGGAAGAAATGGGTTGGGCCTTGATTAGTGGCTAAGGGAAGGAAGTGATAGGAATAAGAAAAGCTACTGACACCTGGGAGATTTAAATTTCAAAGGTGAGCTCACAGACCTCCAATCAGCCTGCCTTTGTATGGAACCAAAGGTAAAAAGAGGGGTGAGATTTAAAAACAAGTCAGTAGTCAAACATCAAAAAAGAAGTCAGACTCATTTTATTTGGTGGGCTACTCAGAATCTCTTTCCTAGGAATCTAGAATCCAGGTTAGGAGCTAGCCAGGCAGTCTCTGTTATAGCTGCAATTGAGAGAGATAAAAATGCAGGGGCTGCCATTTTTCCATTAGAGATAGAAAAGTAAATAAAGTCAGTCTTTAGGAGGAGAAAAAGAAGAAGAGAAGCAGATGTACACAGAGAACCAAAGGTAGGAGACCTACAGCGGCCGGGGACCACAGTCTTCCCAGGGCCTGGCTGCATTCTCCCAAGTCAGGCTGATTCCCTCAACTTGCAATCGGAGCCCTAAAGGAAACAGTAAATCCAAGTTACCTAAATATAGGTTATCGTTGTGGTAATGAGATTGATAAAAAAGATAGTTCAAAGAAAGAAGAAATGACATCTAGCACAGAACCTAGGACAAAACAGACAATAAATAATTCATCAATAAACAGATGAGTAGAGAGAATAGCAATATTCAGTTGGAGGATGAGAGGAAAAAGAAGAGTTGAGACTTCTTTAAAAAGCTTTAAAAACTGGATAACTATCTTTTGCCTGGTAGACTTATTGTTTTTAATTTGGTCATAGAGAAAAGGCAACTCTATCAGAGTTTAATTTATATATAAAGTGAAAAAAAAAGTATGAATTTCATTCTCCTGCCACCACTATTACTGACAGACAACTCTACTGCCTAACTGATCATCAAGACCCACTGAGCAACAACAACCTAGGCAGAGAAGAGAGAGCAGAAACATGGACTCTAGAAGAACTTGTTGGAGGTTGAATACATGACTTCCTTGAACCTGAACGGAGCAGTAGAAAGTTAAGTGCTGGTATCAGGCTTACCATCCGCTACCCAAATAACCTTGGGTTACTCAATTATATGACCTCCCTGAGACACCCTTTCTCAAATAAAATGACAGGGGAAGGATTATATTTATCTCACTTTCCTCAACTATAAAATGAAAGTAATACCACTACCTCACTAGTTATTATAATAAACATAATAATGAATTTTTAAATACCTGGCACATAGTAGTTTTTAAATAAATGATATTCCCCATTTCTTTTTCTCAACAAGCCATTATGCCCACTCATTATTTGATTGAGTACTTCAATAACCCAGTACATGACATTGGATCTTATATCCACTTTAGAGATAGGGAAATTGGGATCCCTGGGTGGCGCAGCAGTTTGGCGCCTGCCTTTGGCCCAGGGCGCGATCCTGGAGACCCGGGATCGAATCCCATGTCGGGCTCCCGGTGCATGGAGCCTGCTTCTCCCTCTGCCTCTCTCTCTCTCTCTCTCTCTCTCTCTCTCTCTCTGTGACTATCATAAATAAATAAAAATTAAAAAAAAATTTAAAAAAGAGATAGGGAAATTGAGACCAAGTAATTTGCCTAAAATCCTAAAATCCTGCTCATAGGTTTCTAATTTTCTATGTTTTATATTACCTAGATATTCATGACTTAAAGGGGAAAAATAAAAATAAATGAAGCTATAAAAAGGAGGAAATTAGAAAGTATCTGTAGAAAATATATCATTCATCAGGGTTCCTCCATTTTCCAGATAAATTAATAGTTTTCTACATTAAGGGGAAACCTAGTTAAGACTCCACTGATTTTAATATCTATAGAATAACGTCGAGTTGAAAGTAAACCTAAAATTCCAAGCCAAGTTAATCATAGGCATTTGGTGAAATGTCTCTATATCTTACTATAAAATATATATGACTTTTTAAAGATTTATTTATTTGTGAGAGAGAGAAAGGAGCAAGGCAAGGGGGAGAATGAGAGGGGCAGACTCCTGACTGATCATGGAGCCTGATGAGAGGCTCAATCCCAGGACCATAAGATTATGATCTGAGCCAAAACCAAGAGCTGGACGCTCCAACGACTGAGCCACCAGGCACCCCTATAATATTTTTTAAGAACTTATTAAGAAATTATCCTGAAACTAAAAACTAACCAGTCTCATGAAAAATAGATTGCAATTCCAAAGGAAAGATACATTTTTTTGCTAGAACTTAAAGGCTTAAACTTGAGCTGTAAATTAAGTTTTACTAAGCTTACTAAGTAAGAAAATTTTGCTTCAGTCACTTAACATTATGAGAGAGAATGCTCATATACTATCATAAATGAACACAGTACTGCAAATATAGTGTCAATAATGAAACATTGGTCATTACTTTATGACACTTCTCATTATTCCAGTAGAATAGCTTGCACTTGGTTTTATTAACTTTTCAATGAAAGTTCTGCCAAATGAAACCCAAAAGTCAAACCTCCCTGGAGAAAAATTAGGCCTTGATAAAATATTCGGTTCCTCACTTTGAAATAACTCCATCACTGCAAATTAGGGAATATATTAGATTCCAAAGAAATAAAAACATCAGAAAACCATGAGCCAATATGACATGCTAAACCAATGCTAGACAAATCCTAGCAATTCTCTCGATTTAATTTTCTTTGAAAAATATGAGAATATAAAATACCATTAAGATCTTAGCTTATTATACTAATCAACTATTAAGAGAAAAATAATAGCACAATAGAAATGTGATAAAATTTAAAATAGTCATCATTTCTAGAGCCAACGATAGGCTTAAAATTAGATTCTAGAGACTTAGGTCAATGAGTCATTCTTCCTTGTGTCCTATTCACTGGTGATCTGTTTTATAAGGCAGGCAATCATTTCAGCAAAAATGTTAATTCATGAGTATATTCATAACTAAAAATAATATTTACTAAGTGCCTACTGTGTGACAAGTGCACTGGTGAAACATAATTCCATTTAATACTCATAATACCTCTGGGAGGTAACCACTATTATTATTCCCACTTCATACATTAAAGTTGCTTGCTTAAAATCATGTAGCTAACGTGAGGAACTGGAACTTGAACTCAGGCCTGTGTGTCTGGAAATTTCACTTCTGTAAATCTAACCCAAAAAAGTAATCATGGATGCAGATAGATTACAGCATCTATATATATAGATTATATATACCAAGACGTGCATCACAGCTTTGTTTATAATAGCAAAAGACTTTTGAAAAATATCAAAATGCCCACCAGTAAAGATTACTAAGTAAACTATGATCTATCTGTAAGATGCAGTATCGTTAAAAGAGGCAATACCTTTATAAGATGCAGGTGTTAAAAATTATGCTGTGGAGGAATACTTACTGGAATGAAAAAAATGTCAATTATATATTAAATGAAAATATCAGGATATAAAATTATATGCTGTGATTAGATTATATATTACACATAAATTCAAACACGTATATATATAAAAATGTGCGTGTATATAAAATTGTATACACACACACACGCACAAATGGAAAGATAGCTCTGGATCAGGGTTTCTCCCATCTTGGCACTACTGACATTTGGGGCGGACTTTGTCATTCTTTGTTAGGGAGAACTGTCCTTTGCATTGGAGAGTGCTTTTCAACATTCCTGGGGTCTACCCACTAGATGCCAGAAGCACCCTTCTAGGTTATGACAACTAAAAATGTCTCCAGACATTGACAAATGTCCCCTGGGGACCAAAACTGTCCCAAGTTAAGAACTGCTACTCTGGATGATAGGATAATAGATAACATTTATTTTCTTCTTTGTACATTTCAGTATTTTCTAAATTTCTAAAATTAAATTTAAAATTAAATTAAATTTAAAATTAAATTTTACAATAGCATTTTTTTCCTGAATACATTTGTAATCCAAGAAAAAAATGTTACTGTAAAAATCAATCTCACTAAAAAGAGAAGGAATGATTCCTATTTTTATGAGACTAAACTGCAGTAATGGAAATATGTATTACAAGAGCTTTAGAATATCCACTGTGATTTTTTTCCCATTAGAAATTACTTAGTAACAGCTTAAGAGAAAAAAAACATAGAGGAAAAAATTAGCAGAAATTTCTTCTACCTGCGTCAAGAACATCCGAGCAGTAACAGCAGAAAGAGGTGGATAAACCAGAATTGGTTTAGTTGTTTCCCCAACAGCATCACCAATAAGCTTCCCATTAGAAGAATAAGCAGCAATTGCAAAGACATATTTTTCATTAGTTTCTAAACCTTTCACTTCAAAAATGCTTTTACCATCAGCCGGTATCTGTTAACAAAAACATATTTCAAGTTTATATATGGGAAACTGAAGTAATATGACTTTAAAAATATAATTAAATAATTCTTCTATCATAAAATAAATAAATAAAACCTTTGTATTTACTGTTGGATTTGAGTTAGGACTTAAATTGAAATTAGAGAAATTCACTGAAATAATGATAGAAGGGGATAAAAAAAAAACATTCAGTTGTCATTAATAAGACTTTTGACAAGATTTCCTGACCTTTAGAGGTTTTTTTTTTAATTTGACATACCGCTTCTCCTGAGTTTGGGAGATGATTATTGTTTAGCCTTACTTTTCCGTAGCTCCCTTCTGCTTTGCAACCCAAAATGCAGTACCAGGAAACCTGTCAAGGAGAGAGATGAACCCATCATCCATAGTCTGTCTAACAAAGCATTCAATTGCTTTTATCAAGATGTGACACTTAGTTGTGATGAGCACCAGCTATTGTATGGAAGTGTTGAAACAATAAATTATACACCTGAAACTAATATTACACTGTATATTGAGTAACTGGAATTTAAATAAATCTTAAAAAAAAACAAAAAAGATGTGGCAAGAGGAATACTTTTCCAAATAAAAATATAACTATTTGAGTTTTAAAACATGGAACCTAAGTTTACAAATATACTTAGGCTTAATCTCGAAAAAATAAAGACAAATATAGGGTTCACTTTATCTGGGACTACAAAAACTATTATTCATTATTGATTATTTTAACTACCATTAAATGAGCAGTTTCTATGTACAAAGTAATATTAGGAAATTTACATAAACTTTCTAATATTTGCAACATCCCTCTGAAATGGGATTACTGTGGTCACTTTGCTTTACAGGAAATGGAGAAACAGAAATGCTCGATAACTTGCCCAAGATCAGATAATAGCATGATATTTGATAATTCTTAAATACAGAAAGACACCAAAAACAAAATGCTAATTCTACAAAACACAATCAAACTTAAACTTAATTAAATGATTAGAACTGATTCTTCTGCCCAAGGTGTCAAAATAATGGAGAGTCCTCAGTGAAAGGAGGGAAAAGGGAGTAAGTTGATACCTAACGGAATAGCATTATGAAGGAGCCATATTGTCCTGAGGTTGGGATTGGATGGGTTGTCATCATGTGTCATTCCCTTTTCCCCAGAGGCTCCTCTTCCCAACATCTCAACATCTAAATGATAAGGAAAACTGGGAAGAAGGGAAAATGTAATTGTCTCTAAGAAGCAACTATCTAAAAAAAAAAAAAAAAAGCAACTATCTCTGTAGCTTAGCTTAGCTATTTCTTCCTCTAGGTCAACAGAAAAATCCTAATGGTGTCTTGTCTGCACGACTGGCTCTCAACCCTGACTGTGCAGAGAAATACTATTTTCACAGAACCAACCATTTTTCTAAATTACATATACCCAAGCCTGCCTGGCCTCAATGAATTAGAGTTTCTGGTACAGGTGTCCAAACTTTTATGTCTATACAGAAAACTGCTCAGGTAATTAAGGGACACTTGACAAAGGTAGAACTCCAAGGACAGAGACACAGCATTGAAAGAACTTGGAAGCTGGAAGCCAAGAGGGGGGAAAAAAATCAAATGAATTTCAGAAGAAATTTAAAAACTAACTTTCCATGCAAAAAGAGTACCATTTTACAAAAAGGGGGAGGGGGCTGGAGGCAGAAAGATTGTGTTATATGACTTAAATTATTATTTTCTCTAAGTTAAGCTCTCTATATAAATCAGAATTTGAAGGGTAAAATTCTCTCTAAAAGCATTTTTAGAAGGATATATATTCCTATTTTGCTCCACAAATGAAGATATCTTAGTTTGTGTAACTATAAGGAGCAATGTGTAATTAGAATCTATGCAAGAGTAAAGACACCATGAACAAATCAGCACTAACTTTAGAAGTAAAAGTTTATTAATAACATCAGCATTTTCAACTATTAAAATAGATTTTAATAAAACAAATGCTTTAATAAGAGATTTTGATAAAACAAAAGATGGCTGAACCCTCTAACCAGAAAACTTATTTAAGCCCACAGCACCATCTAGTGTTGGTGAGTATGTAATAAATTCGTGGAGCACAACTCTACTAATGTATAATATATATAAAACTTCACATAATGTGCTAAGTGGCAGGTCCTACAACTACAGGTCCGATATGAAATACTTGTACCTTCCTATTTCTAAGCATTATGAAGTAATATAATCTATTCACTAATTTGAAATACAAAAAAATATATATTTTGGTTAAATAAACCAGAACGTTTGAATAAAAACAAAGAAAAACTCTTGGTAAGGCATCCAGTCTTAGTTATATACTGAATTTCCAAAATCAGCAAATACTCATTCTTAAACAGATCCAAAAAAAAATCTAAAGTTGAACTTTAAAAATGCTAGCAATTGCAATAATGCATTGATAACAACACTGTTAGGTGTAAGATGAATATTACTTCTATTTCACCAATTATAAAACATTATAAAGGTGGTATTGCTTCTCACTAATGTCCATATCCCATTTAGTCTGCAGCTCCTCAAAGAATGGAATCAAACTTTGTGATTATTTTTATATCTCAATTATCTCACACAGAGCTGGACAGATAAGAGATACTCGATAATGCTCAATGCACAAAATTTATGAAAAAAATCATCAAATAATATAATCACATTCTATACCATCATTAATTGTTTTAAGCAAACTTTATTTACTACACATGTTTTATATAAGATATGGAGGGATGTCAACTAATATGACAGGACTGTCATATATTATTTCATTTAATTTTCACAGCAAATGTATTTTACAAATAAAAACACCACTACCATCTCTCAAAGTATATTTAGATTTCCTAAGGTCATACTGCTAATAAGTGGTGTCTGACTTTAAAGCCTGTGCCCTTTCCACAATACCAAGTTGATATAAGTTCAAGCAGAATATCCTAAAGACAAACATAAAACTTTTTTATACTACATCAAAGAGCATGTTGTTGATCATCCAGAGGAAAATTTAACATTTAAAACATAAATCAAATGGAACGCTTGTGAGGACACTAAATTTCAAGTTAGAGTCACATTTAGGCCAAGTTCCAAGGCACTGGGGATGAGAGCAAGAGTTCATTATTCAATAATACATAAAGATTTATGATTTACAATATGGCTGGAATTGTCATTTGTTTGCATTAAGAGAATCCTCATTTACTCAAAGAACTCTAGGAAGAACCCCCAAATCTGTTATCCCCAAATTTCCTCATCTCCATCATTGGCTCTGAGAGTAACTTCTATCCTCTTCAAATGCCTGTTTCCAGTTCAGCTGAGCACTTCATCTTGAACACACTAGGATGTCAGCATATGGCTACCCCATGGTGACAAAGATACGTAAGAGAGAAATGCTTCTCCCCTGTTTATTCTTACTATATATTTGGGTATAGCAAGGCTAAATAGAACATAAAGGAAAATAGCACAAAGAAGAAAGGTCTTGAAGAAGCTAAGTATAGTTAAGATAATACAATACTAATCCTAGTGTTCGGTGCTTATAAATAAGACTATTCAAGTCCTAAGAGCAAGTAAAGTATCAATCATGATAGTCATAAAAGTACTTGTGTTGCTTTACCTGAAATAAAGATCATAATTAGGGCAACATACCTTAACATCTGAAATAAATGGAGCAGGTTTCAATGTCACAGAACAATGAGTTCGGGATAGCAGGATAGGTGGGGGAGGAATTCTGCTTTTCTTTCTTTTTGAACTTTCCACATATTTTTGATATGAATATAGGGTATTTTGTTCTGCTTCAGTCTTCTCAATTAAAGAATATGCGTCCTACAATAAAGTGTGAACATAGAAAAATACATTTCAAGATTTGAACTGTATTTATATTTGTAGAATTCTGGTAATGTTAAGCAACATTATCTTGCTATATGTAGCTTTTTGAGCCTGTGTTATACATATTTCAAGAACTGAATGATTTTACAGAAGTAAAAAGTAGCTACTAAATAAGACTAAGTAAAAATTAGCCATAAATTAAATAAAGCAATGGAGTCATAAAAAAAAATAAATAAATAAAAATAAAAATAAAAAAAATAAAAAATAAAAAAAAAAAAGCAATGGAGTCATATGTCTAATATGTTTATCATTATATTAATATCAGACATTTCATTTTCATATCAGACCCTCTGAATACTTATATTTCATTGTCCTTAGAAAACTCATAGCACAATCATCTACATTTATACCAATGAACTGTACACCTACCCTCACTTAATGCAACTTGAAATGTGACTCTCAAGTAATAAGACTACTGGTGGGGGATCCCTGGGTGGCTCAGCAGTTTAGCACCTGCCTTCAGTCCAGGGCGTGATCCTAGAGTCCTGGGATCGAGTCCCATGTCAGACTCCTTGCATGGAGCCTGCTTCTCCCTCTGCCTGTGTCTCTGCCTCTCTCTCTGTGTGTCTCTCGTGAATAAATAAATAAAATCTTTAAAAAATAATAATAAAACTACTGGCATATGTGATTTATGAAATGAATATTATCAACAGTTTCCTGCTATCAGAAAGAAGAAATAAAAACACTCATTCTGTAAACCTGAAAGAAAAGTAATCCCCATTTCAAAAAGTAACAATATGAAGGGATAACAAATAAAACAAAAACATAAAAGTCCTGAAGATCTGAATATTTCCAAAGAAAGTCTAAATATGTCATCAATAATAATGCATGTAAATGGATTAAACTTGTCTTTTAAATTAAAAGGCAAAAGATTCTTTAACTGAGCTCCAAAGCAAAAATCCATGTAAAGATTAAAATTAAATGGTAATAGAGAAGAAATTGCCTTTCCAACAAATGGTACTAGGACAATTAGATGTCCACATGCAAAAGTAATAAAATTGTACCCCTACATCACACTATATACAAATATTAACTCAACATGAATTACAGACCCAAATGTAAGTGGTAAAATTATAAAATTCTTAAAAGGAAACATGAGTAAATCTTCATAACTTTGGGTTAGGCAATGATTTCTTAGATATGACACCAGAAGGAAACACACACACACACACACACACACACACACACACACACACAAGTAGATAAACTAAACTTCATCAAAATTAAACATTTCGGGATCCCTGGGTGGCGCAGCGGTTTGGCGCCTGCCTTTGGCCCAGGGCGCGATCCTGGAGACTCAGGATCGAATCCCACGTCGGGCTCCCAGTGCATGGAGCCTGCTTCTCCCTCTGCCTATGTCTCTGCTTTTCCCTCTGCCTATGTCTCTGCCTCTCTCTCTCTCTCTCTGTGACTATCATAAATAAATAAAAATTTTAAAAAAAAAATTAAACATTTCAAATGATATCATCAAGAAAGTAAACAACCAACAGAATGAGAGAAAATATCTGCAAATCATGTATATGATAAGAGACTTGTATTCAAAATTTATAAAGAACTGTTGCAAGTCAATAATAAAGACAAATAACCCCATTAAAAATGGACAAAGGATTTGAACAGACATTTCTCCAAAGAAGATACATAAATAGCCAATAAGTATAAAAAAGATGCATAACATCATTGATCATTTAGGGATGAAAAAATAGCTAATAAGTACAAAAAAGATGCACAACATCATTGATCATTTACAGATGAAAACACAAAATCAGCAAGCTAATTCAAGAAGTAGAAAACTTGAATGCAGGACAGTCATAGAATATACTGAGAAAGATATCCAAAAAGTTCTCCCCACAGCAATGTCAGCCTCAACTGATCTCATTTTTTACAAATTTCAAATCTTAAGGAACTGATAATTCCTATGCCATTTAAAAATTTTCTAACTACAGAGAAAGACGGCTGCTCAAATAATTTTACAAAATTATAACTTTGATAAGAAAACTTGAAAAATGACTGCACTTAAAACATAAAGCAATCTTCTTTGAATATAAATGCAAACATTCTTAATAAAATACTAATACATGGAATCTAGCAATATATTAAAGAAATAACATACTGTAATTATATTCTCTATCTCCCAGAAATATATGGATAATTTAATATCAGTAAGTCTATGATTACAATTTAATTTATCTATAAATCAAATGAGAAAAAAATATGATTACAGGCTCAATGGCCAAAAAAAATATTTTAACTTCTTTAACATTCACTGCTAATTTTTTTTTTAAAAAAGAAGAGGTCAATAAGGAAATGAAATAAATCTTAAGATAAATGAAAATGGAAATACAACATACTAAACCCTATGGGATGCAGCAAAAGCAGTTCTAAGAAGGATGCTTATAGTACAAATGCTTATATTAAGAAAAAAGAAAGATCTGGGGTGCCTGGGGGGCACAGTCAGTTAAGTGTCCAACTCTTGGTTTCTGCTCAGGTTGTAAGATTGAGCCCCACAGCAAGCTCCATGCTCAGCATGGAGTCTGCTTAGGACACTGTGTCCCTCTCCCTCTGTCCTTCCCCCTGCTCTCACTCACTCTCTCTCAAATAAAAATAAATAAATCTTTTTTTAAAAAATAGGTCTGAAATAAACACTTCAAGGAAACCTGAAAAAGAGTAAAAAAAATGAGCCCAAATTTAGTATAAGGAAGGAAATAACACAAATCAGAAGAGAAATAAATGAAGTAGAGACCAGAAAGATAATAGAAAAGATAGACTAAAATAAGAGCCAGGTTCTTGAAAGATAAAACTGACAAACTTTTAGCTAGACTAAGAGAAAGAGAAAAGACTCAGATAAATTAGATCAGAAATGAAAGAGGAGACATTACAACTGATATCACCTAAGTACAAAGAATCATAAGTGGCTACTATGAACATTTTACACCAACAAACCGGATAACCTTAGAAGAAACTGGTAACTAGAAACATACAGCTTACCAAATTGAATAATGGAGAAATAGAAAATATGAGCAGCCCAATAACAAGTAAGAAGATGAGTCAGTAGTCAAAAGCCACCCAAAAAAGAGAAGAACAGAATCAGATGATTTAACTGGTGAATTCTAACAAAAATTTAAAGAATTAATGCCAATCATTCTCAAACTCTTCCAAAAAATTAGAGAAGGGGGATTTCCAAATTGATTTTAAGAGGCCAGCAGGGGATCCCTGGGTGGCGCAGCGGTTTAGCGCCTGCCTTTGGCCCAGGGCGCGATCCTGGAGACCCGGGATCGAATCCCACGTCGGGCTCCCGGAGCATGGAGCCTGCTTCTCCCTCTGCCTATGTCTCTGCCTCTCTCTCTCTCTCTGTGTGACTATCATAAATAAATAAAAATTAAAAAAAAAATTTTTAAATAAGAGGCCAGCAGGACCCTGATACCAAAGCTAGTCAAGGACACTATGCCAAAAGAAAACTACAGCTCTACATACCTGATGAATATAGATACAAAAATCCTCAGAGCAAACCAAATTCAACAGTACATTAAAAGGATCATACACCATGATAAAGCAGGATTATTCCTTGGATGCAAGGATGGCTCAACATAAATGTAATACAAATTAATAAATCTGATATACCACATTCACAAAATATATAAAAATAATATGATCATTTCAATAGATTCAGGAAAAGAAAGTTGATAAAATTCAACATCCTTTTATGATTTAAAAAAAACTCTCCACAAACTGGATATAGAAGGAACATATCTCAAAATAATAAAAGTCTTATACGACATACCTACTGCTAACATTATACTCAATGATAAAAGGTTGAAAGCATTCCCACAAAGATCAAGAACAAGACGAGTGCCCACTCTTATCACTCCTCTTCAACATGGTACCAGATATCCTTAGCCAAAGCAATCATTAAAAGGTATCTAAATCAAAAAGAAAGACGCAAATTGTCTCTGTTTACAGATGACACAACTGTATATATAGAAAACTGTAGACTCCACCAAAACACTGTTAGGACCAAAAACAAATTCAGTAAATTTGCAGGATCCAAAATCAACATACAAAAATCAGTTGTATTTCTATACACTAATAACAAATATCCAAAAAAATTAAGAAAACAATCCCATTTATAATAGTATCAAAAACAAGAAAATAGGAATAAATTAACCAAGAAGGGAAAAAAAAAGCCTGAGCACCAAAAACTATAAAATATTTATGGAAGAGATTTAAAAAGACACAAATAAATGGAAAAACACCCCATGGTCATAGATAGGAAGAATTAATATTGTTGAAATACCCATACAACCCAAAATGATCTATAAATTTAATGCAACATCTATCAAAATTCCAATAGCATTTTTCACATAAATAGAAAAAGCAATCCTAAAATTCATATAGAATGACAAAAGATTCTAATAGTTAAAACAGGCTTGAGCAAGAAGAGCAACACTGGAGATACCACTTTAGTAATAAAAAAATATGGTATTAAAAGAAAGTCAGGGACAAAGGAAGGATGGGAAGGAGGGAGGTGGGGGGGGGGGGGGAAGGAAAGAAATAGAATAAAATAGAGAGCCCAGAAATATGGTCAACTAATTTTCGACAAAGTCGCCAAGAATATACAATGAGGATAGTTCTCTTCTATAAATGGTGTTGGGAAAAGTGGATATCCATTTCCAGAGGAATGAAATTAGACCCTTGTCTTAATATACACAAAAATCAACTCAAAATGCATTAGAAACTTAAATATAAGACCTCAAACCATAAAACTCCTAGGGAAAAAAAAAACATAAAGGAAAAAGCTCTTTGATATTGGTTTTGGCAACAATTTTTCAGATCCTACAGCAGAAATATAGTCAACAAAAATAAAAATAAATAAGCTAAAATGCTTCTTCACTGCATTGGAAACAGTTAACAAAATGAAAAGGCAACCTATGGAATTGCAGAAAACATCTGTAAACTAAACATTTAATAAGGGTTTGCTATGGAAAATAAAAGTAACTTTTAACTCAATAGTAATCAATCAATCAAATGATTTTAAAATGGGCAAAAAACCTGAGTAGACATTTTTCTAAAAAAAAGGACATTCAAATGACCAACAGGTACATGAAAAGATGCTCAACATCACCAATCATCAGGGAAATACAAATCAAATCACCATGAGATAGCACCTCATACTTGTTAGGATGTCTATTATCAAGAAGACAAATGATAACAAATGTTGGTGAAGATGTGGAGAAAATACAATACTTCTAAAATGTTGGTAAGGATGTGAACTGATACAACCAATATGATAAACAGAATGGGGGCTGCTCAAATAATTAAAAATAGAAGCATCATATGATCCAGCAATCCCACTTCTGGGTATTTATCCAAAGGAAATGAAATCATTATCTCAAAGAGATATCTCCACTCTTATGTTCATTGCAGCATTATTCACAACAGCCAAGATATGAAAACAATCGGTCTACTGATAGATGAACAGATAAAGAAAATGTGTCACACATATACAATAGAATATCATTCGGCCTTAGAAAAGGAAACCCTGCCATTTGAGACAATATGTATGACCTTGAGGGCATTAATGCTAAGTGAAATGAGCCAGATGGAGGAAGAGAAATACTATATGGTATTACATATGTGTGTAACCAAAAACAGAAAGTAGAATGGTGGTTGCCAAGGGCAAGGAGTCAGGGAGGGGAATGGGGAGATCTGGGTCAAGGAACACAAACTTCCAGTTATAAAGTTCAGAAGATCTAATGTACAGCATGGTGACTACACTTAGTAACAGTGTACTTGAAATTTTCAAAGAAACAGATCTTAAGTGTTCTCACTCAAAAAAAAAAAAAAAAAGGTAACTTACTCTGCCATCAAAAAGAATGAAGTCTTGCCATTTGCAACCATGTGGGTAGAACTGGAAGGTGTTATGCTTAGCAAAATAAGTCAGTCAGAGAAAGGCAAATAGCATATGATTGTACTCATACGTGGAATAAACAAAACAGATGAACATATGGGAAGGGAAGGAAAAATAAAGTAAGATGAAATCAAAGGGGGAGACAAACCAAAAGAGACTCTTAACTATAGGGAACAAACAGGGCTGTTGGAGGGGTGGTGGGGGGGAGATGGGGTAATTAGGTGAAGGGCATTAATGCGATGAGCTCAAATGCGATGAGCACGGAGTATTGTTTATTTTTAAGACTTTATTTATTCATGAGACACAGAGAGAGAGAGGCAGAGACGCAGGCAGAGGGAGAAGCAGGCCCCATGCAGGGATCCCGATGCGGGACTTGATCCCAGGATCCCGGGACCATGCCCTGAGCTGAAGGCAGACACTGAACCACTGAGCCACCCAGGCATCCCACCACTGGGTGTTACATGCAATTGATGAATCACTAAATTCTACTTCTAAAACTAATAATACAGTATATGTTAGTTAAAGTGAATTTAAATAAACATTTTTTAAAGGTAACTATATATGATATGATAAATGTGTTAATTAAGCTGCCTGTGGTAATCATTTCAAAATGTACAGTAATCCCCACTTATCCACAGGGATACATTGCAAGATGCCTCACGCCACGGACAGTATCAAACCCTATATATACTATGTTTTTTTTTTATACATACATATGATAAAATTATTTTCTAAATTAGACACAGTAAGGGCTTAACAATAACTAAAAATAGAACAATTTTAACAATTTATTGCAATAAAAGTTACATAAATGTGTTCTCTCCCTCTGTCTCAAAATATCTTATTGTATTGCACTCACCCTCCTCCTGTAATAATGTGAGAAAATAAAAAGTCTACATGATGAGATGAAGTGAGGTAAATGATGTAGACACAGTGATGTAGCATGAGGCTACTACTGACCTTCTGATGATGCTTCAGAAGGATAATCATCTGCTTCCCTACTGTGGTTGACTGCGGGTAACTGAAACTGCAGAAGGCTAAACCATGGATCAGAGGAAACTATTTTATACACATATATATGTATATATATATCATGCTGTACATTCTAAATATATTACAGATTTATTTGCCAATTATGCCTCAGTAAAGTGGGGGGAGGGAGTGGCAAACCTCAATAAGCTAGGAAAGCTCTTTCTTTAGCTGAGAAAAAAATATTAATTTTAGCCAATAGTAAAAATTATGGCTAATACTGAATCACTAAAAGAATTATCAGGGGCACCTGGGTGGCTCAGTGGTTGAGCATTTGCCTTCAGCTTGAGTGCCATATCGGGCTCCCCACAGGAAGCCTGCTTCTCCCTCTGCCTGTGTCTCTGCCTCTGTCTCTGTGTCTGTCATGAATAAGTAAATAAAATCTTTTTAAGAAAACTAACTAAATAAATAAATAAAAGAATTATCAATAAAATCCAGAAGGAGACACAATGCCACTATTCCTTTTTATTCTGGAAGTTCTAGTCAATTTAATAAATTTAAGAAATCCTGAAAACGGGAAGACAAATGTCTACCAAATTTCAAATATATTTCACTCTCTTACAAAAACCTGTGCTTTTCCTCTGCAGAAGACATGCTAAGTTCAATGCTTCCATCTGGAGATCTGGACGCAAGCTCAAAAAAAGGGTAAGACTGGAGATGGGATCCATGAGTCATTTGCATCAAAGTGATATTTAAAGCTGAGTGAGTAAACCAGTTCCCTGTGGGAGTGTAGATTATAATAAAACTGTAGTATCATACCTTTTTTTTTCTAAAATAAAGATTGACCTAAATTGAGATCAGAATTAACTCCTTTTATTTTTTATATGAAATGGTTGGCATTAAGGTCTAAAATCATTAGTTGTGATTAAAATTTATCTATAATAATAAACGAATTTTTAAATTCTGTTTGTTCTGTGACAGGAGACCTTGAAATTTTCTTTTGGTATTTATGGTTCAAAAATCTTAGCCATGTGCATAGGACAATCAGTCCTTCATGTGAGAAGAGATGTATTATATGATAACCATATTTCTAAGGCCCACATGCCAAAGACCTTAGCTGTTTAGACTCAAAAGCTAATTTACAGATACACAGTACTCAGTATAACTTGAATCACTGAATGAATGACTCAGTCAAGGAGCAGAGGATGGCATCTGTTATCCTTTACCATCTCCATTTTTTCACTCATTCAAGCAAACTGAGGAAAAATGGAGAAAATGGATGGAAAGAAAGATGTGGAAGTCACTGTGTCACAAAACACTATGAGTCATGGCATCAGCCATGCCAGTTTAGGCCAGAGGACACAAGCACAGGGCTGGGCCAAGGCTCATTCACCTTTCCACCCTCTACCGTAGATGACAGACCAGCTCTGGCTCCCTGAGAGGACGGATGTGCCCATAGAGCGGGTTCCCTTAAAAGGCAACAACAGGTAGGAGCTTGATAAGAGGACAGAATTGAAATGAGGAAGAAGCCTTAGCAGAAAAAGTAAGTAGATTCCCCAGATAACTGTCGAAAATTTAAGAAATTCCTACTTGAACAGAAGGGAGATGAAAGCTATAATATTTTGAACATTAAATGTTAATATGCTTTCATTTACGACACAGACTGTGGAGACCAAGATATTTTAGGCTGCATAGGAACAGGTGAAATCAGCCTAAGGAAAAATTACACAACACAAGGGAAGAGACCTACGCCTTGAAAGTTTCCCTCCTCTGGATTATGCATGCAGCCTATAAAATGCACCAGCAGCATGGGTTTGCAGGCCCTGATATTAACAGACTGCCTCTGACCCCCTCTCATGGACTAGCCAACTGCCCTGGGCTTTCTTCACTTATTCCAAAAATTTGCCTCAGCAGTTAATGCTCCAGTGAACCAGTCAGACACTAGCATTTTCTGACTTGACTCTAGCAGCTTCTCTCTGCATACCCATAAACCCAAATGAGATTTTTTTTTTAAACTTCCTGCTTTCTGCCATGGGCTATCACACAGATATTTCTCAAACCTGGCTGTTGATCAGTATCATCGATGGAGCTTGTTTAAATATTAAAATAACCCATCCCCACTATGAACCTACTTAATAAAAATCTCCATGGTGGGGCTAAAGCATCTGTATTATTAGTGAATGTCGAGGGTAATTTTGAAGTACAGTAGGGACTGGGAACCACTGAGATAATTTTATCAGCCTCCTACCTTTTCTCTCAGTCACTAGTCTCTAGTCTCCTCTACCCCCAAGCCCTTTGATGACTCCTCCCACACTTGTTACAGTGCAAATTCCTCCTGTATATTCTGATCACGATTTTGCTTTCTCGCCTAATCTCCCTCTCTACTCTTTTGTTCTCCCATAGCTACCTCCTAGCCAACCTAACCTCCAAACCATTAAAAAAAAATTAAAAAGTCATTCATTCCCTGAGAAGCTATGCTTGTCATACCTTAGAGCTTTTTTAATGCAACTTCCTCTTCCTGGAGAGTTTTACATCCTTTTCTATGCTTCAAGACTCACTCAAGCATCATCTCTGAATCCTCCCAAGAGAAGTCCCACACACTGAAGTACTTATTCTCCTCATTTTCCATTCTTTATTTTAACAGGTATTACACAAAATGATCCGTGCGTGTGGCTGTCCCCACTTTCTAAACAATGAGTGTCTTGGTGGTAAGGACAGTACTTTATTTATCTCTTTAGGTTCAATAAATGTGTTTTGAATGAAAGACGTGAAATTATGCCAGATGAAGATGATATATAATGCATTTTAAGACAGTATGTTTAAAATGTTCTGTTTGGTAAATAAATAAACAAATAAATCCTTTAAAAAAAGGAAAAAGTGTTATCAATATGGATATCACTGTCACCTATAACATGTCCAACATGTTGTTGTCCACCAAAACATATTGTTTTATTGCCAGAAAACATTAATACTGAAGTCCAAAGTACTATTGTCTGCATGTAAACCTCTCTGCCTCCAGTTTCCATTACAGAAACAAATCCACCTCTTTTTAGAAGTTACTCAGTGTTACGAGTACAGATTGACATTAAATACATTTGCCAAGAGCTTAATATCCATAGTGCAGCAAAACACTTAGGGAAAGAAATAATGCAATTTTCAAAGTCATGATTAGCAACTATCCATAAAAAACTGTTATATGACTATAATGATAAAGTGCCATATTTACTACTTGCCTAGTAGACCTCCCGAGGGTACATTCTGGATTCTCAGCACTATTATGTACATTTCAGAAGGAGATGAAAAGTAGTTCTGATATGATAAAACAGAATGTTCCAGAATGCTTAGAGTGGACAATAGAGTAGTAGTAGTAATAATAATAATGGCTTATATTTATTGACTGCTTATTCTGTGCCAAATGCTAAGCAATTTTATATGCATCATTTCCTTGTATCTTCCCAGGAACCTCCATTTTACATATGAAGAAATTAAAACTTAAGAGAGCATAAGTAACTTGACCTTGGTCACACAGCTATTCAGTGGCAAAACCAAAACTCTAATCCAAAACTGTATCTTCCTAACCACTATGTATTTTGTCTTATTAATACAAAGCTAAATTTAAAAGAAGCATGGAAAGGCAAGCTGGATGGTCTCCTAAGAAATGCCTTAAAACCTGAAATGGAAATTAGCTAAAATCTTGTCAGTACTTTAAAAGGTCAAAACATGACCTCAATCACGGGAGAGCATCAGAATCAGAAAGGGTTCACTCTTTATGATGAAGACTTCAGCATGGAACAATTAAAAAATGCTGATAAGAGCTCTGAAAAAATTTGATTCACATATATTCTTCCCCCAAAAAGAAACAATTGATTTGACTAAAATGCTATAATATAGAAAAAATAATTATACTTAGTAATCCAATTACTGCTAACCCAGTTAATGAGTGGTTTTTAGGAGACATGAAGGTGTAAATTTGGGAAACAGTAAAGCCAGGAGTGATTAGAACTTCAAGTGTCTGGACTTCTTCATTAGTTCTGGTTCCAAAGTAGGGCCATAAAATTAAATTGTGTCGATTACAAAAAATAATCTGCTAATTCATAGTGCTCTTTTGCTTAGAGTTGAAGCAATATAACCAGATTTTGGAACTGCTAAAGTCATCTCAACTACCAACTTGTTTAGGTTCCAAGAAATAGAATTAGGAGAAAACTAGATGCATCAGCTGGGGTTTTTTGTGACAGGAGCAACATGAAAACCAGGCCAGGACCACAGCAGGCCCAAAGAGGTTGGAGGGCTACAGAACACAACCGTAATAGTCTGATCAGGACACAGGCATTGGAAAGAAGGAATGTCAACTAGCTTTAGTCTTTTTGTCCTTCTACTCAAGATTCAATTCCAAGGAAGGAGTCCCCCGTTGGCCTCAGTCCCATCACTAGTCCTCTGACTAGCTAGCAGAGAAGAAAGCCCCTGAAAAGTCCCACCTGACTACATCTAAAAGGGAAGAAGGAACACCTCAAAAGGTGGTATTTGGAAGAGGAAACAGGTACTGGAAAGAAAAAAACAGTCTATAACCCTGACCTTATAACACTTACCTTGGATTGAGGAATATTCCTGCCTCTTCCCAATAAGAAACCCCATCTGCAGAGAGACAGAAAGTCTCGCTGGCCAGCTCTGAAGTGGACTGAGAATGATGACCATAAACCACACAACCAGTGCTCTATTTGATCCGAAGTAGATCAGGGACAGCTGAGACTAGTTCCAAGGGCAATACACGAAAGTGAATCTGTGGTATATTGTGAAAAAGCCAACATGGACTTCCAAAAGTCCAATAACCAAGACAGGAAAATGGGGGTGGTGGTGCAGAATCCCCATTTAAAAAAAAAAAAAAAAAGACTACATTTCATTTAGAAAGCTAACAAGCTATTATCAAAGGTTTGTAACCTCAGTCCTGGCAACAACTTGGTCCACTTTTAACTGATTAGGAATAAAATGGACACCTGATGAGATTATACAGCTCCACAAGGTCAGGAAACTTTTGAAAAACTAAAATAAGGTATGAATTATTTAAGAGTTCTGAAAAGACCCAGGCTTTTTAAACCTTTTTATGGTATCAGGTGATGCATCAGTTACTGATTTGGGGATAATTTTATTACAAGATCATGATAATGTAAAACATTCTGTAATATACCCCAGTAGAAAATGATTGCCAAGGGAAAGAAATTTATTTGTCTTCTTTAAGGAAACAAAGTTTGGCAATTATTTGAGCCATAACATCATTGTTTATGAGAGTGCCCTAAGGACTGATCATTACGCCTTAACACTTGGCTAAAAAACTACCACAGAGGAGCAGAGGTAGCTATAGAAGATTTCAGGACTTCTAAATAAATATTCAAAATGTTCCTAGTGGATGAAAATCCTTGTGGAGGACCCTTTATAAAAAATAGAGCCTCTAAATGCATCTCATGAGTCTATCCTAAGAGGACATTATATTTATAATTTCTCTTAAGTTAAAATAGTTTTACTTAAGAAATAGAAGGAAAAGGGGGATCCCTGGGTGGCTCAGTGGTTGGGCACCTGTCTTCGGCCCAGGGCATGATTCTAGAGTCCCAGGATCAAGTCCCACATCGGGCTCCCTGCATGGAGCCTGCTTCTCCTTCTGCCTGTGTCTCTGCCTCTGTGTGTGTGTGTGTGTGTCTCTCACGAATAAATAAATAAAATCTTAAAAAAAAAAAAAAGAAATAGAAGGAAAAGATACTCAAGGAGAAAAAGGTAAAAACTTGAGGCTTCTTACATCTCCAGTGCGTTCCCCAGAGTCAGAGGTAGGAAGAGAGAAGCCTAACAGGCAACGAGCATATTACAACAGTTACAACAGTATAAGGATCAGACTGAGTCATAATAAAACAAAAAAGAAAATCCCAGGGGTTTTATTCTCTCCAGGCTCCCAGAGGCCACAAGATTACTCCTGAGAGAAATAGTTCTAAAAGAAATATGTTTTATTTGACATAGAAATAGGACTGAAGTGTTAGCATCCTCCAAGCACTAGACAGTAGCAAGTGGCCACAGAAGCATCTGTTGAGCATCTGTTGGATGGATCTGAACACACCTCAAAATCTTCCAACAAAGGTCAGGCACCACTTGGTCTTGTCAGCTAAGACTGTCCAACACCATCATCAAACTCCTTCATTCAAATGCTGGAAATTCCATAATAAAAAGGCTCTTTCCTAATTCTGCCAGGAAAGATTTCCCAACCTTGAACATTAACAGCATCTGTCCACCCAAAATCCTCAGACTTCCTCTCTGGTCTCACTGCTTACCCTCTTCTCCCAACAGCCTCATCTCTCCCCTTTGCCATTGCATCTGTGCCTCTACGACACCAAGTGATCTATAGAACCACAAGAAGTCTACGAACCTTCTAGGTTCAGAAGACATGTTGTTTTCTCTTCCTATAAAGTCCTTTTCACTATTTGTCTTCCTCTTTCTCCGGCCACTCCTGCCTGTTTATTAGTATTCAACTTGATGATTCCCTTTCTGAACGTCTCCTTACACATTATCCACTACTGGGTTAGATACTCTTCTGCTGAATTCTCCTGGCATTTTTACAGTTAAAGTATCTATGACAGTGACTCATAATTACCTACTTACTTGTCGATATTTCCACAAATTGGATTTATTTTGAAGGAGGGATCAATATCAAGAGAAGGCAATCCATCAATATTTGCTGAGTCGATAACGGATTTTTGTTTGCTTGTTTTTATCCCCTCTACCCAGCAAAATACCAGGCACATAGTCAATGTGCAATAGGTATTTGCTGAAGGGATCTTAAGTACTCAAAACATTTGTTGGAGAAACAAAGTCATGGACAGATGATCAGAAAGTGCTACATATCAGAAATCTTAAATTCCAATATCCTACTTTCTGACCTCAAACACCTATTATCCCAGATCTCTCACACACTGATTTTCTGGCCCCTGATCACACAGAGATGTCCAGTCTCTTGACATCTCCATACTCACAAAGTCTTTAAATACCTTGAAGGCGGAGAGGCGGGGCAGGCTGGCAGAGGAGTAGGGCCCTCACCTCACCAGGCCCCACCAACTCACCTGGATAACTTTCAAATCATCCTGAAAACCTACGAATTCAACCTGAGATTTAAAGAGAGAACAGCCGGAACACTACGGAGAGAAGGGATTTCGCTTCTAACAATGTAGGAAAGCGGAAAAAAATAAAATGAAAAAGAATCAATTGGGGGAGGAGGCCTGCGAGGAGCCAGGCTATGGGGGGCGGTGAGAGCCTCCGGGACAGGAAAGCCCAGCCCCAGAGAAGCGGGAACTTTACAAATCCGCACTGGATTCTTCCCGGAGGGAAAGGCGCTTAGCCAGGAAATCGAGCAGGACCGCAGGAGAAGCAGTGGGGCCTCCAGAAGTGCGCCCGGGGGAGAGCGCACCGCACACCGCGGCCTATCTCGGTAAAGGGCTGGAGCTCGCACCCGGCGGGGCCTCGGGAGGAGCCGGTCAGTCAGGCGGCGGCTCCGCGCGGAGGGGGCTGCGCGGCCCCGGATCCCAGGGCACCGAGTGGACACAGCCCAGGATCCTGCGCTCCCCCCGGGACAGGCGGAGGCCGGGACAACACCGGACAGCGGGGACGCTCCTGCCGCCCGGCCCCCGAGCTATGCAGGTCAGCGCCCCCACCGCCCCGGGAGCACCTAGGCCAGTGCGGACTGGGAGCTGCGGTAGTTATTGCGGGAGCTGACTCCAGGGCTGGAAGGCTGGCCGCCCCCAGTGGTGTTGTTCCTCCTGGTGTCACCCTGTGCCTGGGAGAGGTGGGGCCGCCAGGGGACAGAGGCCTCACGGGGTCAACATCTCCCCCTGAGCCCAGCACCGGCAGGGGGCGGGGCAGCTCCCCCAGGTGCACACACCTGAGAGTCAGCACAGCAGGCCCCTCCCCCAGAAGACCAGCTGGAATGACAGGGGAAGAGCAAGTTCTTGACCAAGCAATGCTGGAAAGCTCCAGGGGAAGTCGATGCTTTACAGTATATAGAACTAGAGGATACCCCTCCTATTTTTTTTCTTCCTTTTTCCAATACAACTCACTTTTATATCAGACTATAAATTTCTAATTTTTTTTCTCTTTTCCCACCTTAACTACATATTTTATCACCTCTTCATTTTTAAGATTCTTCCTTTTTGACTTTCATATTTCTACAATTACAGGTCCTGGATATTTTCCACTTCTAGATTCCCTTCAACATACTCAACTTAATTTTGGGAGATATACAAGGTATGTTTTCTTGTTCTGTGTTGTTTTCTCTTCCTTATTTTGTTCTACAATGGCATAAGTTAATATCTTCTAAAACATGACCAGCATGCACCCAGAACCAAGTGGTATACTGTGCTGGTTCATTCTGTGAGATTCCTCATTCCCATTCTACCCCCCTCTTTTATCTCATTTATGTTTTGGTGGTCAATGTTGGGGCTTTCTACAAGCATTTCTGGTTTATATAAATTTGGGGCTGAGTATCTTCTAATATACAGAACTCAATATACTCAGAACCAACAGGATCACCCTCTAGGACCCCTCAGGTAGACTACATTCTCCCTCCACTACAACTTCGTCACCACCATCTCCCAATACCCCCCCTTTTTTTCTTCTCTTTACTTTTGCTTTTTTTATCTTTTATTCTCTTTTCTTTTTTTTTCTCTTCTTCTTTGGGATTCTTGGCCTTTTTTTTTTTTTTTTTACTACTTTGCTTTTAAAATTTGTTTTTCACTTTAGTGGTCCTTTTGTTTTATTTTGTTCTGATCTTTGTTTTCAATTTCTGGTCTCTGACCTCGTCAGAATCATCTAGAGTGAAATTTACTTAGGTTGTGGTTGATATTCTTGATTCACCCCACTCATACAGCCACTCTGCACTGAGCAAAATGACTAGAAGGAAGAACTCATCACAAAAGAAAGAATCAGAAACAGTACTCTCTGCCACAGAGGTACAGAATTTGGATTACAATTCAATTTCAGAAAGCCAATTCAGAAGCACAATTATAAAGCTACTGGTGGCTCTGGAAAAAAGCATAAAGGAATCAAGAGACTTCATGACTGCAGAATTTAGATCTAATCAGGCCAAAATTAAAAATAAATTAAATGATATGCAATCCAAACTGGAGGTCCTAACGACGAGGGTTAATGAGGTAGAAGAAAGGGTGTGCAACACAGAAGACAAGCTGATGGCAAGGAAGGAAGCTGAGAAAAAAAGAGAAAAACAATTAAAAGACCATGAAGAAAGGTTAAGGGAAATAAATGATAGCCTCAGAAGGAAAAATCTACATATAATTGGGGTTCCAGAGAGCACCGAGAGAGGCAGAGAGACAGAAAGCATATTTGAACAAATCATAGCTGGGATCCCTGGGTGGCGCAGTGGTTTGGCGCCTGCCTTTGGCCCAGGGCGCGATCCTGGAGACCCAGGATTGAATCCCACATCGGGCTCCCGGTGCATGGAGCCTGCTTCTCCCTCTGCCTGTGTCTCTGCCTCCCTCTCTCTCTCTGTAACTATCATGAATAAATAAAAATTTAAAAAAAAAATATGAACAAATCATAGCTGAGAACTTCCCTAATTTGGGGAGGGAAATAGGCATTCAGATCTAGGAGATAGAGAGGTTCCCCCCACCAAAATCAATAAAAACCATTCAATACCTTGACATTTAATAGTGAAACTTGCAAATTCCAAAGATAAAGAGAAAATCCTTAAAGCAGCAAGAGGCAAGAGATCCCTAACTTATATGGAGAGAAATATTAGATTAACAGCAGACGTCTCCACAGAGACCTGGCAGGCCAGAAAGGGCTGGCAGGATATATTCAGGGTCCTAAATGAGAAGAACATGCAGCCAAGAATACTTTATCCAGCAAGGCTCTCATTCAGAAAAGAAGGAGAGATAAAGAGCTTCCAAGGTAGGCAGAAACTGAAAGAATATGTGACCACCAAATCAGCTCTGCAAGAAATATTAAGGGGGACCCTGTAAAAGAAAGAGGAAGCCCAAAGAAATAATCCACAAAAACAAGGGCTGAATAGGTATTACAATGACAAAAATTCTTATCTTTCAATAGTAACTCTGAACATGAATGGGCTAAATGATCCCATCAAAAGACATAGGGTTTCAGACTGGATAAAAAAGCAAGACCCATCTATTTGCTGTCTACAAGAGTCTTTTAGACTCTTAGTCTCATTTTAGACCTAAGGACACCTCCAGTCTGAAAAGGAACGGTTGGAGAACCATTTACCATTCAAATGGTCCTCAAAAGAAAGCTGGGGTAGCAATCCTCATATCAGATAAATTAAAGTTTATCCCAAAGACATGAAGAGGGACACTATATCATACTTAAAGGGTCTATCCAACAAGACCTAACAATCATGAATATTTATGCCCCTAATGTGGGAGCTGCCAAGTATATCAATCAATTAATAACAAAGTAAAAACATACATATTATTATACACTAATAGTAGAGACTTCAACATGGCACTTTCTGCAAATGACAGATATTCTAAGCACAACATCACCAAAGAAACAAGAGCTTTAAATGATACACTGGATCAGATGGATTTCACAGATATATATAGAACTTTCTATCTGAATGCAACTGAATACACATTCTTCTCAAGTGCACATGGAACTTCTCCAGAACAGACCACATACTGGGTCACAAATCAGGTCTCAACTGATACCAAAAGATTGGGATTGTCCCCTGCATATTTTCGGACCACAATGCTTTGAAACTACAATTCAATCACAAGAAGAAATTTGGAAGAAACTCAAACACATGGAGGGTAAAGAGCATCCTGCTAAAAGATGACTGGGTCAACTGGGAGATTAGAGAAGAATCAAAAGTATTCATGGAACTAATGAAAATGAAGATACAAGCATTCAAAATCTTTACAATATAGCAAAAGCAGTCCTAAGAGGGAAATACATGCAATACAAGCATCCCTCAAAAAAATTGGAAAAAACTCAAATACACAAGCTAACCTCACACCTAAAGGAAATGGAGAAAAACACTAAATAAAACAAACCTACACCAAGCAAAAGAAAAGAGTTAATAAAGATTCAAGCAGAACTCAATGAAACAGAGACCAGAAGAACTGTAGAACAGATCAAAAAAACAGGAGTTGTTTCTTTGAAAGAATTAATAAGATAGATAAACCATTAGCCAGCCTTATTAAAAAGAAAAAAAAAGACTCAAATTAATAAAATCATGACTGAAAGAGGAGAGATCACAACCAAGGAAATACAAACAATTTTAAAAATGTATTATGAAAAAAAAAAAATAAAAAAAAATAAAATGTATTATGAGCAGCTATATGCCAATAAATTAGGCAATCTAGAAGAAATGGACACATTTCTGGAAAACCACAAGTTACCACAACTGGAACAGGAAGAAATAGAAAACCTAAACAGGCCAATAACCAGGGAGGAAATTGAAGCAGTCATCAAAAACCTCCCAAGACACAAAAGCCCAGGGCCAGATGGCTTTCCAGGGGAATTCTATCAAACCTTTAAAGAAGAAACAATACCTATTCTACTAAAGCTGTTCCAAAAGACAGAAAGGGATGGAATACTTCCAAACTCGTTTTATGAGGCCAGCATCACCTTAATTCCAAAACCAGACAAAGACCCCACCACAAAGGAGAATTATAGACCAATCTCCCTGATGAACAAAGATGCAAAAATTCTAAACAACGTACTAGCCAATAGGATCTAACAGTACCTTAAGAAGACTATTCACCATGACCAAGTGGGATTTATCCCTGGGATTCAAGGTTGGTTCAATGCTCGTAAAACAACCAACATGATAGATGATATCAACAAGAGAAAAAACAAGAACAATATGATCCTCTCAATAGATACAGAGAAAGCATTTGACAAAATACAGCATCCATTCCTGATCAAAACTCTTCAGAGTGTAGAGACGGACAGAACATTCCTCAGCATCTTCAAAGCTATCTACAAAAAGCCCACAGCAAATATCATTCTCAATGGGGAAACACTGAGAGCCTTTCCCCTAAGATCAGGAAAGCGACAGGGAAGCCCACTCTCACTACTGCTATTCGACATAGTACTAGATAGTCCTAGCCTCAGCAATCAGACAACAAAAAGAAATAAAAGGCATCCAAATTGGCAAAGAAGAAGTCAAACTCTCCCTCTTCGCAGATGACATGATACTGTACGTAGAAAACCCCAAAGCCTCCACCTCAAGACTGCTAGAACTGATATAGCAATTCGGCAATGTGGCAGGATACAAAATCAATGTCCAGATATCAGTGGCATTTCTACACACTAACAATGAGACTGAAGAAAGAGAAATTAAGGAGTCAATCCCATTTACAATTGCACCCAAAAGCATAAAATACCTAGGAATAAACCTAACCAAAGAGGTAAAGGATCTATACCCTAAAAACTACAGAACACTTCTGAAAGAAATTGAGGAAGACACAAAGAGATGGAAAAATATTCCACGCTCATGGATTGGAATAATTAATATTGTGAAAATGTCAATGCTATCCAGGGCAATTTACATGTTTAATGCAATCCCTATCAAAATACCATGGACTTTCTTCAGAGAGTTGGAACAAATCATCTTAAGATTTGTGTGGAATCAGGGGATCCCTGGGTGGCGCAGCGGTTTGGCGCCTGCCTTTGGCCCAGGGTGCGATCCTGGAGTCCTGGGATCGAATCCCACGTCGGGCTCCCGGTGCATGGAGCCTGCTTCTCCCTCTGCCTATGTCTCTGCCTCTCTCTCTCTCTCTCTCTCTCTGTGACTATCATAAATAAATAAACATTAAAAAAAAAAAAAAGATTTGTGTGGAATCAGAAAAGACCCGAATAGCCATGGGAATATTGAAGAAGAAAACCAGAGCTGGGGGCATCACAATGCTGGATTTCAAGTTGTACTACAAAGCTGTGATCATCAAGACAGTGTGGTACTGGCACAAAAACAGACACATAGATCAATGGAACAGAATAGAGAAGCCAGAAATGGGCCCTCAAGTCTATGGTCAACTAATATTTGACAAAGCAGGAAAGACTATCCACTGGAAAAAGGACAGTCTCTTCAATAAATGGTGCTGGGAAAATTGGACAGCCAATGAAGTAGAATGAAACTAGACCATTCTCTTACACCATACACAAAGATAAACTCAAACTGGATAAAAGATCTAAATGTGAGACAAGAATCCATCAAAATCCTAGAGGAAAACACAGGCAATACCCTTTTTGAACTTAGCCACAGCAACTTCTTGATACATCTATGAAGGCCAGGGAAACAAAAGCAAAAATGAACTATTGGGACTTGAAATCCAGATAAAAAGCTTCTGCACAGCAAAAGAAACAGTCAACAAAACTAAAAGACAATGTACAGAATGGGAGAAGCTATTTACAAATGACATATCAGGTAAAGGGCTAGTATCTAAGATCTATAAAGAACTTATTAAACTCAACAGCAAAGAAACAAACAATCCAATCATGAAATGGGCAGAAGACATGAACAGAAATTTCACCAAAGAAGACATACACATGGCCAACAAGCACATGAGAAAATGCTCTGCATCACTGGCCATCAGGGAAATACAAATCAAAACCACAATGAGATACCACTTCACACCAGTGAGAATGGTGAAAATTAACATGACAGGAAATAACAAATGTTGGAGAGGATGCGAAGAAAGGGGAACCCTCCTGCACTGTTGGTGGGAATGTGAACTGATACAGCCACTCTGGAAAACTGTGTGGAGGTTCCTCAAAGAGTTAAAAATAGAGCTACCCTACAACCCAGCAATTGCACTGCTGGGGATTTACCCCAAAGATACAGATGCAGTGAATGACTGAGACACCTGCACCCCAATGTTTATAGCAGTAATGTCCACAATAACCAAACTGTGGAAGGAGCCTTGGTGTCCATCAAAAGACGAATGGGTAAAGAAGATGCGGTCTATGTATACAATGGAATATTACTCAGCCATTAGAAACGACAAATACCCACCATTTGCTTCAACGTGGATAGAACTGGAGGGTTTTATGCTGAGTGAAGTAAGTCAATGGGGGAAGAACAATCATTATATGGTTTCACTCAAACAGGGAATATAAAAAATAGTGAAAGGGAGTATAGGGGAAAGGAGAGAAAATGAGTGGGAAATATCAGAGAGGGTAACAGAACATGAGAGACTCCTGACTCTGGGAAACGAACAAGGGTTAGTGGAAGGGGAGGTGGGCAGGGGTGACTGGGTGACGGGCACCGAGGGGGGCACTGGACGGGATGAACACTGGGTGTTACACTACAACATATGTTACATATGTTGGCAAATTGAACTCCAATAAAAAATATACAAAAAATTTAAATAAATAAACACCTTGAAGGCATCACTTCCCTCCCTACTCAATCTGCACCCATTTTTATCATGAACTTTTTTAACCCCTACTTTCATGTGTAAAAGGCCAGCCCTGTACAAATCTCTGCTGTCACAGCTACTAAAAATAGTACCCCAGGGTAGTGCCATACAACTGTGCAGATGGGGCCCAATATAAACTCATGGTCTCCAACTTCAGCTAGAACTCTCTGCTGACCAGTACTTTACCTTGGGAGTCAACTCCCTCATCCGCTCCTTGTCCATTCCTCACCACTCTCTAATCGTCTTCTCCTATCTCAGTCTGACTATCCACTCTCATTCCCCATTGCTGCCACCATAGCCTTGCCTCCTACTTTATCAGATGATTGACATCAACTCAACTCCTGCCTCCACACCAGTAGACTTAATCAAATCCACATCTGTCTGTTCCTCCTTCCCTTTTGTAGCAGAGGATAAGGAGTCTGCCCTGCAGCCTACCCTCCACTGAAGACGAATCACTTCATCTGTGTTTTCAAACTCATCTCCTTCCCTCTTCTAATAGGACTCTGCTCTATTATTAACCCTTCTCATATTTTCAATTTCTCTCTTTTCTTCTGGCTCTTCATACTCATTATATAAATATGCTAAACTTTTTCTCTTAAATTCTTCTTAATCTCTGTATCCTCTCGCTTTGATCCACTTTTTTCTTTCTCTTATCAACTAAACTATTTGCAGCATTATTCTCTACTTCACCATGCGCCATTTACTCAGCAAATACATCATATTTTTGTGGGTAATACACAGGGACATTTTTAAAATCCACTAGCTTGAAATGTGACTGCCTTCAAGAATTTAAACTCTAAAATCAACACACAATGAATTGGCAAGAAGACAGAACAATTTCTAGGCCAGAGTAAGATATAAATTAGCAATATCCAACTGAAAGAAGGCATCTGACCAATGGACTTGTAGTAATTTAATTCCTTAGTAAGAAATCCATTATGCTAGCATAGTGTCACTTAAACTCTGTAGTTTCTCTCATTTTTAATCCTTCTGATTTTATTTGGCTTCCAATGTTAGTTGCCTCTACAGAGAGAGAACACAGAGAAAGTATCTCTCATTTCAGGAGAGTTCAGGACTGGCAATATAGATTGGTTCCCCTGTTCAGAACTGTTCTACTTCCCCAAGAGAGAACTGAATATAGGGAACCTGAAAGTTCATAATCTAATGTTAAGAAACAACACATTACTTTTAGCAAAGTGAACTAAATCATTCATTTAACAAAGGTTGTATATCAGGACAAAAAAAAAAAAAGAATGGCATGTTGTTACCACCAAAAAGTTGTGTGAAAATGTAGAGGTTGCATCTTTCTCAAATATTAGAAGAGCTTTCTGCATCAAGTAAATTGCTTTGGATAACTTATTCTTCTTTATTTTACTCATTACACTCAATTCTGAAATAGAAAACAAACATTTTACCAAAAGGGAAACATTAAAAACTATCTTTAAAAGTTTTTGGAAAAAAAAAAGTTTTTGGAAAAACAGTTTATCCCAATTTTAATTACCTGTAAAACAGTCATTGCTTGTAGGTTGTTTTAGCTTTTCTGGACCTTTGATAGACATAGGTTTGCTATCAGTTGGAGTCTGCAAAACTGAAGGAGGAGATTGCCATTACAATTAGATTCACATTCAAGAAAGGAAATATTTTCTAAACATTAAAGGGTAACTATTTGTAAAATTACTGCTTCTTCTCATATGCCATCTTTTTTTTCATTAATAGATAAAAATTCAAAGAAATCTACTATAATGCAGTTTTATTGACAAATTCTCTTTTATTTGCCACAGTATGCCTAAGTACATCAAAAATATTTAAATTATAAAAACATTTGATTTTCTATCTCATCTTAAATAAAATCATCTTGAAAGCTTACAAATAGGATCCAATCTGCTTTTGTTCACTTTCCCTTTTCATAAACTTTTAAGAACTGCTTCATCTATGGGCCCCACAAGAACTCAGAGCATTCCCTGAAGACCTCCACTCTCCTCTTTCAAGAATTTAAAAAAAAAAAAAAAAAAAAGAATTTCAACTAACACATAAATTATTGCCAGTTGACTATGGACAGTGAGAGATCCTGGTATATAGCTGGGACAACCACCATAATGGCCCAGGAAAGAGAGGATGATGGAGAAGAGAGTAAAAGTATGCTGCCCCAGGAAGATGGACAATGTTACACTAATTCTTGATTTTCTGGGTATAGTCCCCAAGAGACTTGGCAATATTATTCTGTCCTTGGAGGTATGTGAAGGTACTTAGAGTAACCTTACAACAAACCCCTTTTATTGAGGTTGAATTATTTGTGCTAACGCCATTGACTGATAAAAAGATGCCACTAGACACCATTAAAGGATATAAGGCTTCTTTAATGGTGAAAGATAAGGGAATTTATCTATATGGCGACAGCAACACAAAGCAGAAAATAATGCATCATGTCTCAGTACCTGGGGTATTATAATTGCTAATTAAACGATAGCTCTCATGATTATAATCGTGAGAGATAAGGATGCCCAACATAGATAAGTCATATCTAATGCCACTGCCATCAACATGCAACCATTGTAAAGTTCTTGAATAAGAATGACAAAAGGGGCACCTGGGTGGCTCAGTTGGTTGAGCATCTGACTCTTGAGTTCAGCTCAAGTCATGATCTCATGAGTGGAGCCCCATGTCAGGCTCTGCACTGTGCATGGAGCATGCTAAGGATTCGCTCCCTCTCCCTCTACCCCTCCTCCACTTCTCTCAAAAATAAAGGAGAAAAAAAGAATAACAAGTGGTATTTAGGCAACATTAGTCTGAAACTACTAAGTAAGTTTAGGATTTCTTGCATGCAACAGCATGCAAGAGTGAAGAAAGGAGGAAAAAATGAAAATCTGTATTAGGGTGATAGTTCAACAAGCAGACAAAAACATCAAGAAGACCCAGAGATACAGCAAAGGAATAATAACTAATTCTATTTAAATCTGAGCTCATATCTACAATCAGTATTGTTAAATGGTCTCTGATAAAAACTCAGAGGATCACTTGGTCTTCAAATACTTATGGATGACAATTAGAGAATGAACTAGCATAGTAATTCTGTAAGTAAAGAGACCCCACTTCATTACAGAAGATAATACAGTCATTAAGTGAGAATTATAGTTTTCTTAAGGAAAATCTGACACATAAATGCCATTCACATTTGGAAATACATTTCTAATTCAAATAATTTTAAATAAAAAAATATTCAAGGTTATTATTCTAAGAAGCCCTATTGAAAAACTATATATGATGACACAGAGATGTTTTCATTTTTAGTTGCTTCCCTCTATATCCAGGAGGTCTTTTGAGAAACAGTCTTTGAAATAGTATAAATATTAAAAATAAGGTATAAACCGATGAAAACTATAAAAGGATAAAAGAATGGGAAATAAAGGAAATTCTATATAAACAGAATGCAAATACAAACAAGTTCTAAGTATATATCAACTGGGAATATAACCATACAAAAAATAAAATTAATTCAAGTGAATTTGAACACAGTTCTCTAATGTGTGGCATATTCTAAAGATATAATGTGAACTGCAAAGAAATCCTAAACTTACTTAGTAGTTTCATTGTTAATGTTGCTATTGTTTGAATAATTCTGAAAATACTTTGTTAATATGATAGGATAAAGCAAATGTTATTACATCGATACTATTGGGAACCAGTGTGCTCAACATGAGAGAGAGTAAATACAAAAATGAAATGTGGAACTTTGGATTTTCAAAGTGTTGGACTTGGAATTGGTGATATCAGAAAGAACTTGCAGTGTGTGTGTGTGTGTGTGTGTGTGTGTGTGTGGTAAGTCTAGAACATTTAGTTATACAGCAAACAAAACAAAAACCTGCTCAAAGAATAATGGGGACATATCAAAAAACACACAATCCAGTTTGAGACTTCCCATGGTAAAATGTGTGACTTTGAACATGAGAAGAACAATGATAGTAACTGATTATAAATGATTTAATAAAAACAAAACTCAGTCCATAGTATAACACCACAAATTAGAAGAGCCAAAGTAGGACAGCTCTTCTTTACAAAGAAGGGCAGCAAGTATATTTAGAAGGAATAGTTCAATTAGAAAATCACTGTGCACAACCATTGTAACAACTAATTCTGCAAGGATCACCAACAGAAGTTAAAACCATTGGGTGAAAATCTGTTGGGGAATAGGACATTTATTCCATCTCAAAGCATCACCTGACAATACCAATTATTTTGTCATTATGCAGAGGGAAAGATGCCCTTACCGTGGAGAAATCTGGTAGACACCACCTTAACAAAATAAAAACTGTCTGCCTCATCAATGATAGGACAAATAAACAATATGTGCAGCCTAATGTGATACAACGGTATCTAACAACATCACCTATGTAATCATGAAGAAACTACTAGGAAAATTCAGATTGTAGAATGTTCTAGAAACACAACCTCAAAAATGTGTCATAAAAGAAAAAAAGTGAGTTATTATTCTAGATAAAAGAAGAACAGGACAGAGAGGTGATGTCAGCATAATGGCAGCATAAGACATCCCTTCCCCCCACACACAATCTGTAACAAAAATTCAGCATCCATTCATGGACAAAAAAAAAGCACCTGAGAAAGAAAAGCCAAAGTAGAGACATCAAACTTCCTGATTTTACACTATACTACAAAGCTATAGTAATTAAAACAGTATGGTACTGGAATAAAAATAGACACATAGACTAACAGAACAGAATCAAGAGCCCAGAAACAAATTCATGCATATATTTCCAATTAATATTAGACAATGAAAAATACTTAATGGGGAAGAGACAGTCTCTTTAATAAATGATGTTACAAAAAAAAGGATATCCATATGCAGAATGAAATTGAACTTGTTTTATACTACTCATAAAAATTAACATGAAACAGATTAAAAATTAATCATAAGGACTGAAACCATTTAATTTCTTTAAAAAAATCAAAAATAGAACTACTATACAATCCAGCAATCCCCTTCTGGGTGTATCTCCAAAGGAAATAAAAATAAGATCTCAAAGAGATACCTGCACTCCCATGTTCACTGCAATATTATTCACAATGGCCAAGATATGGAAACAACTCAAATGTCTGTCAACTGATGATTGGATAAAGAATATGTGAGATAGATAGATAGATAGATAGATAGATAGATAGATAGATAGATAGATAGATAGATAGATAGATGATAGATAGATATCGTGGAATATTATTTCATGAATATTATTCAGCCATTATTATTCAGAAAGAAGGAAATCCTGCAATTTGCAATAACATGGATGGATCTTGAGGACATGATGCTGCTAAGTGAAATAAGACAAATACTGTATGACATCACTTAAATGTGGAATCTAATAAAGCTGAAGTCACAGAAACAAAGAGTAGGGGGGTGGTGATCAGGGGCTAGAGAGGAAGTGGAAGGGGATGAAGATATGTCAGTCAAAGGATACAAACTTTCAGTTATAAGATGAATAAGTTCTAGGGATCTCATGTACAGTATGGTGATTATAGATCATAATACTTGAAAGTGGCTAAATAAGTAAATCTTAAATCTTCTTACCACAAAACAGAATTGGCAATTATGTGATATGATAGAAGTGTTAACTAATGCCCTGCTGGTAATCATTTTGTAATATATTAGTGTAACAAATCAACACATCTGTACACCTTAAACTTACACAATGTTATTTGTCAATTATATCTCAATAACCTCGGGGGGGGGGGGGTTTGCACTCAAAAATTAATTAACTACCATTTGATTAAACCTATTTAGTTGTATATATGATGTGACATCTAAATGCTTTATTTTTCTTAGGTTTTTATTTGAATTCCAGATGGTTAACATACAATGTACTATTAGATTCAGGTATACAATTTAGTGATTCAACACTTACATACAACACCGGGTACTCATCCCAAGTGCACTCCTTAATTCCCATCATCTATTTAACCTATTCCTATCCACCTCCCCCTGATAATCATCAGTTTGTTCTCTAAATATATGCATCAGTTTGTTCTCTAAATCATCAGTTTCTTCTCTAATCATCAGTTTGTTCTCTAAAGAGTTCTCTAAAGACTCTTTAGAGACTCATTGAGGACATGATGCTAAGTGAAATAAGACAAATACTGTATGACATCACTTAAATGTGGAATCTAAGAAAGCTGAAGTCACAGAAACAAAGAGTAGGGGGATGGTGATCAGGGGCTAGAGAGGAAGTGGAAGGGGATAAAGATATGTCAGTCAAAGGATACAAACAAAAGTCTAATTTACAAATTAGAGTCATCAGTTTCTTGGTTTGCCTCCCTCTTTTTTCCCCTGATTGTTTGTTTTGTTCCTTGAATTCCACAAGTGAATGAAATCATATGGTGTTTGTCTTTCTCTGACTTATTTCATTTAGCATAATACACTCTAATTCCATCCAAATCATTGCAAATGGCAAGATTTCATTCTTTTTATGGCTGAGTAATATTCCATTCTGTGTGTGTGTAAGTATATATATATATTCTTTATCCACTCGTCATTTGATGGACATTTGGGCTCTTTCCATAATTTGGCTACTGTTGATAATGCTCCTGTTATAAACATTGGGGAGCATGTATCCCTTCAAATTAGAATGCTTTAGACAGAAATCAGAGGTCATATTAGAATGGAACACTTCGTTCTATTCTATAATGAGTAATTTATAATGAAGTAGTTGTTAAATACTGGCTATATAATCATGCCAAACATAACTTGGCTTTATCAAAATTTAACTTCAGTTTTTATACATAATAATGTTAAATTTTATTTTGAAACTCAAGTAAATGTATTATCTGTATGTACACTAGTATTACTATTGACATCTTTTTAAAAAATGTTTTGACCTGTTTAATAATGAGGCCAAGATAATTTAGATCCAAATCATGTGTGCTCTGACATTACTCTTAAAGATGTCTAAGTTCTTCAGTTGCTTCCAGGATAAATATAAATCCCTTAGCCATTCAAAATTTAACTTTGATCTATATCACTAGGCTTATCTGTGTCATCCTCTCAAGTGTGCTCTTCATTTTGGCCATAAGAGAATTCCAGCAGTTCCTAAATTGCACCATCCAATCATTTGCTTTCCAGCTTGCTAAAGGCTGTTTTCTCTATCCAAATAACTGTTTCCTTTTCGATCTTCTTCATAAAGATATTTACTAGCCTTCTAGTCAACTATCACTTCTCCCAGGAAGCCATCCCTGACTCTTGTTCATTAAAGATACTCCTCTTCTGTGTGCCCAAATAGTCTGAGTCTACTTCTGTTAACATTTATTAAGCTCAACTGTTACAATTGGCTTAGTTATCTAGAAGCTCAAAATTAGAGGCTGTATCTTATTTATACCAAACACAATATGATTCCGAGATCTTAGTAGGCACTCAATAATTATATATAGATTGAATTAACAAAATATTGATAATTTACTACACCTCAAACAAAATCAATTTAATTTTTTGGATGTGTACCAAGGGATTTGCTATGTGAGTTATAAAGCAATAATGAAAGGTATCTATTGATAGTAATCCGGGAAAAGAAAAGAATGAAATTTATCTGGAAAATACTAAGTCAACAAGAACATAATTTACAAATTAAATTGATTCTATTCTTGAACTCATCTTAAAATTGATGCAGAACAAATTATATGTTTTGAGGACTACTACCTTGCAATTGGTCAAGAAGCACAACAGCTATATGGTGCTGGGCTTGAATCAGTTCAAGATGCAAATCCATCATGAAAGTATTTGGTGTGACTGGTTTGCAAATGTCTCCATCTATATCCTGGGTGTACTTTGGTAGAATTGAAGTAAAAATAAAAACAAAATACAGTTATCAAAACATACTAAAAATAGCTCTATCCTAATTATCACTCAAGTTATCATTTTACACTAAGCCACTAAATTCTGTTCACTCTCAACTCTTTGCAATCTGATTCACATGCTAATAAACCTGCTTTTCAATACAGTGGCCTCTTTAATAACGAATTGAGAGACTCCTCACTCTTCTTGATTTCTTCTGGCAAGAGAGGAAGAGATTTCTGGTCTATGAGAGCAAGGTCACCACAAATCATGCTTTACGCACCTATGTGTGAAACCAGCCCTCTTTCTAGCTAAGTAACACTTAAATCTCATGTAAGAGTTTCCCATTTACCTTGGTATAGCAATGGTCAATCACTGATGATCCATCTGGCAAAGTACTTAACATGCAATTCAAATTTATTCCATCAATTGCTTTGTCAAGAAGTTCATAGGCCAAAAATAACTGTTCCACAGGTTTCTTCTAAAGTAATTTTATAAACAAAACAGAAATGTAACACTTAAGAGAAAATCATATACAACAATTCCAAACTTCTTTTATAACAATTCAAACCAAGTGACAAATTTAAAGAGTCTATCCAATATCAACAATGTTATATTTTTTACTAAATGTATGTCTTTGATTAAATGTGGAGTACTATTGATAAAAGTGAAATAATAAATACATTTCATTTTTCCGATTATAAGTTAAACTTTTTATAAACATGTATATATCTTCCTTTCATGGTTTTCAAAATTCTGAGTGTACCAAATGTATAGGTAAATTTTTAAAATATAACTCACAAAATGTGTCGTTTTCACACATTTCATTTTGAAAGTTTGTTTTTTAAATCTCAGAGCTGGAAATTTAGATGTAGAGGCCATCAAATCCAATGGCATATATCATGATTTTCATTGCATATATCATGATTTTCATTGTATTTCACGAAATACATTTTCATTCTAATTATTCTCACAGAGAAACAAATATAAAATAATATAAAAGGCATCAGCTTTGTTCAAACTTCCAAATTTCCCATATTTCTCGAGAAAATTTTTAGGAAATAAAGCAAGCACAAACATGGAGATAACTGAAATCCTCTATAGACTGCCCACAATGACAATCCTTTTCTCTGCTCCTAAAAAAAGCCACTGTGCTTTGGTTTTTACCATTCTTTTGTGTGTTTTTAAACTTTTACAATGTGTGTATCCATTAACAATATGCAGTACTGCCTGCATATTTTTTAATTCTGTCAGAAAATTTTGCAATCCACTTTATACATTCAAACATATGTTGTTGAAACTTTTTCATGCTGGTATATGCAACTCAATGTGTCAGAGTTTGGTTAACAACACAGAACAACTCTAGATACTCTTAAGCAGAAAGGGATTTGATACACAGAATTAGAGGTGTCTGTCACTGTTGGAAAGCCAGGGGGAGCAAAGGCCAAGAAAGCTGCCAGTGACAAGTCTGCTGCATGCAGAAGCCTCTGTGAATCTAAGAATCAAGGAGGTGGCTGACAACCACCACAAGTGACTGCTACACCAGATCAAGCGAATTGCAAGAGCTTGCTCAGCAGGGCTGGTCAATTAACTTCTTCCATCTGCCACTGCCAAATAAGAACTGTCTTCCCTTCATTATAAATTCATGCAAATGTGCCTCATCGGAAGACTAAGGTAGAACCACATGGAAATGAGATGCTAGGAAATGCAGTTCCAGCTTTTCCCCTGTGACACAAAGGTGGCTAAAGAAGGGAATGGCAGTGATGCCAAGCTGACTCTAGTTCAAGCCCACACTAATTCGCTCATCCTCACAGCCACAATGAAATGGTGCTATGCTGAGGAATATGTCACAATCTATTTATCCACTCTTCAGATAAGTATTTAGATTCCTATTACTACAAATATATACAATGCATTGTACTAGTCTAGGGATCAAGTCAAGGTTGGTATTTGCTTTGCAGTCCTTATGCCTTTTTTTCTCTTTTCTTTCGCAGCTGACTGTCTAAGACCTCTAGGACATATTAAATAGAATAGATACTCTATGTTGTTACTTCAGTATAAAAGGACTGCTTTTAATCTTTTACTATAACATTCATTACAGGTCTCTGAATGATACCCTTTATGGGATATAGAAATTCTCCTCTATTCCTGACTTACAAGTTGTGTTTTGGGTTTTTTTTTTTTTTTTTAAGATAGGTGTTGATTTTTGTCAAATGCTGTTGTTGCATCTTTTTATCTAGTGAGGCAGTCATATTTCTTCCTTTCACCTGCTAATGTGGTGTATTGCATTAGATTTTCTAATGTTAAATCATCCTTGTGTTCCTGGAATATATACGATTTGATTACACACATCCATTCCAAAGTATATAGATGTATATCTCCATTCAAGAATCACAGACATTGGAAAGGTCTCATGCAACTCAAGTAATATAAAGTCAAATAACAGACCTATGTGAAGGCTGGCCCAAGGTTATAAATCGTTAGGAAGAAAGACTTTCTTCCCACCCACCCACCTCTCACTACCCATGTTGAGAAACCTCCCCATACAAATAGGCAAATGTTTTGTTTTTTTTTTTTCAGGTCTCCCTTTTCTAGAATATGGTCTTTTGGAAGTTATAATTTTAATGTGTGAGTCTCAGTTCCAAACCCCCATCTTTCATGTGCCCAAGCCTCATATCTTGTCACTAGATGGCTGTTAACCTGAGCTTTTTGGTAACCAAGCCTATCAACCAACTGCAGCATCTACTCATAAAATGACCATTCTAGTTTCCAGTTCCCCTTTTATTTTGGCCCCTAGAATTTATCTTACTTTCTTGTGAGCTTCACAATGTGTTTGAGGATATTTGTTCAATTCTGTCCAAAATTTCTAGGTGCTTTGTAGCAAGAGGGTTTTCACCTTACCCGATTTGCTGTTTTGCCAGAAACAGAAGTCTCTAAAGATGCCCTTTTAACACCAAAAAATTTCAAGCATTCCCCCCACATATACCTATATTCTATCATCAACATCACTACCATCACTATCATCTTTGTTATCTCTGTCATTATCATAACTAACATCTAATTAAACTATCTTCTAGATACTGGGCTAAACATAATAAATTTTTTAAATGCCATTATCCTATGAAGCAGATACCTATTAATTATTTTAATTTTATAATACATTTATTGAAAGAAATAGATGCTATGCATTTAGTAAACTTTTAAATAAATTCTGAATGTAATCACAATAAACACCTCATTTTTTAAAGAGCTGTATGTATATATGCAAGGTACATAATTCATCCTGCCTACAATTTCTGATAGGTGAGCATACAGATTTTGGATCCTCCTTACAATAAATTCTCACTCCTTCTCTCCACTTCACTCCAGATGGATCTGAGACCCTAAGATTCAGTGCTCTACATAAAACATAAGAGAAAAACTGAGTAGCTACCACGTGCCAGGTACTGGTTTCTGTAACATTACTAATACCTCATTTAAATGATATAACTTAAATAATATCGGTAGAATAGGTTCTACTGTTATTTTACAGATGAGGACATTTATTTTCAAACAGATGAAATAATCTGTTCAAGATCACATAGTCAATATTAGATTCCACTCTGGGTCTTCCAACACCAAGCATTGTGCCCTTAGGTCATACCAATGAACCACTTGTATTACGTCTACCATATGCCACAGTACAGCTGGGCAGGTTGCCTATTGCACAATTTTAGGGGGTGCCATTCATGCTGTTGTCATCACAAACTTGTATGTTCATTTTGGCAATTTCCCAGAAGATAGTAATAAATCATATCAAGGAAAGGGTACATTTTTCTAATTTAAATAAGAGTAGCAATAGTTCATAAAGGGTCTTCAGCTTCTTCATTTGGGAAAACTGCCACCTTCTATGAAACACATTTTATTTAGTGGCTCTAACTGCCAGAAATTTTCCACCTGAAGCCAAAATCCAGCACTTTGTAACTTCTACTACTGTTTTTATTCCTGCCCTATGAAGCCTCAGAGAATAAGTACTGGCCCACTCAGCCAGTGATTCTGAAATTCTAGTTTCCTTAAGAATCTACCTGGGGGATTTTAAGCGGAAAATACCTGGAATTATAAACTTTTAAGACTCCACAATTGGAAATTATAATCCAATATGCCTAAAGCGGAAAATAGGAAGCTGTATATTTAGCAAGCATTATAAGATCCCTGGAAAAAGCACTGGCAGCTATTATAAATAAGCCTCCTCAATCTCTTGTGAATTTAAATTTACTGTTCCCAATTTAAGATTTCTCAACTCTAGCTCTCTTAAGACACAATATTACATAAAGAACTCAAAATTGCATCCCTTAAAACCTATAATTAGAGGAAAGTAAATTCAGAATGATCCACCAGTCCTCCACTATATTCATGATATTTGATTGGTACCCAGTTATAAGATTGTATATTTTATGCATTAAAAAATATCTTTTATACCAGTATCCCGAAGACACTTTTTTTTTTTTAATCAAAAAGCAATGTACCATAGTGACTAAACACATGGATGTTGACAGCAACACACCTAAGTTCAAATCTACTTACTGCATGCAACCATGAGCAATTTGGATACAGCAGCAAAAATCATCAAGATGACTATACAAATCAACTGGAGTAAATCTCACAAACACAATACTGGGATAAAAAGCAAGCTGCAGAAGAATACACACACTATCTCACACACACACATATTTATATAAATATTTAAAAGCAATACTCCTTACTTCCTAGAATACACACATATGTAATAAAAGTATGCCTGGAATTTATCATCATTATATTTAGAATACCAGTTGCTGCTATGCAGGAGGAAAGGTGATATGATCAAAGGGGTTAGTGGAAGAGTTTCAACTGTACTAACAAGGTATTGTTTCATAACAGGAATTGGGCCTACCTTATAACATTCTTTATAATTTTATGTCTTATATTTCAAATTGATTTTTCAGAGAAAATACAGCAATTATGAGTATTAACATTTTGCAACAGGAAAAGTGCCAAGCGAAATGATGATAGAAAAAAACATCAAAATGTTGCTATGCTAAAAAATATTAAAAAGACTAGAAGAGAATATAAAAAATATTTCAATCCATATAGTGAAATTGCATATTTTCTCCCCTTTTTATATCTCTAAATATCCTCTAATGTTAATACAACTTTTGTAATTTAAAATTATAGTTTTTTAATTAATCAGGCAAACAAAAATAGAGATCACTGGCTTCCTCTATAGAAACGTATTTTTCAACAGTAGTCCACAAGCACTAGTGTCTTAAGTAGTTATTCCATAAGGGGTAAAATGGATTTTATTTTCAAATAATGAATATATAGTATTCCATCTCTTCTTGGAAAACCACAACGCTCATAAGCAAATGAATGCCTCTTAGAAGACTTACAGTAAAGAACGTATTGCGCTTAATCCAGAGTCACCCAAAGTTACCTGACTCTGGCATCCTTTTCTGAGGCATAGTATTAGCAACACATAGGACAGACTTGGCAAAATGCTATTCTAGTTCTTGTTTATAAATAAAAGAATGTTTATAACATATATGACGTGGTTCCCAAGACTCCCATTCAGATCTACAGAACAACACAATCCTCGATGGACAGAAATAATTCAAATATTTTATGAAAAACATAATCAAGAAGAGGAACGGCCAGGACACTTAGGTGGTTCAGTGGTTGAGCATCTTGCCTTTGCTCAGGGCATGATTCCGGTCCCGGGTCAAGTCCCACATCAGGCTCCCTGTGGGGAGCCTGCTTTTCCCTCTGTCTAATCTCTGCTTCTCTCTGTATCTCTCATGAATAAATAAATTCTTTAAAAAAAAATTCTCTTAAGGTAACAATTACTAAGAACTTGCCATGTGCCAGGGACTATTCTAAGTGTACTTTCAACAGGTAATAACTTATTGACTCTGTCAGAGGAATATGCTGAGCAGGACATCTCTGCTTTATGAGTCTATGAACCATAACACATTCAAAACTCCAACAGTAATTCTTTTAAGATAATTTACTAGGTTATTTTTAAAGCTGATTGGGATTTTTTTCTACAGTGAAAGCAAAAGGTAGAAAATGCCCCCTAGTTTTCAATGTAGATAGAAACTATAAATTCTCAAATATTAAATATTCAAAATTATTTCTATAATTAACCATTACACATTTATAAACTTAATATCATTTGAAAATCTAAATTCATGTTTTTAACCGTATTTTCTAAAATATTTTTGCAATACCTTTAATATGGGAAGAACGTCCACGCTCCCTTTCAAAACTCCAAGGAATTCACTAGTTCCTTTCCTGAAAGATATCTCTGTGGCGGGGAAAAAAGGAAAAGAAAGAAGGAAGAAATGAAAGGAACAGAAGAGAAAAGGAGGGAAGAGAAGAAGAAAGGAGGAAAAAAGGGTAAGCAGGAAGAGGAGGAGAGGGTAGGAAAGAAGAAACAGGCAAAGAAGGAAGGACCAGAGGAAGGAAGGAAAAAATGTAAACATAGCAGTGAATCACAATCCTAAAAAATGTTATGCTAAATTGGTTGCCCTTTTAATGACTCATGATTTTAGAAATGATTCAACACTTAGAAGTTGACAAAACACTAAACTATTTCTTCCATATAATTACATTTTGTTTTTATATGCTAATTTTATATGTCTTTATGTAAGTTAATTTTGGTTTTATATAAGTTAATTTAAGATCTTACAGTAAAACAATTAAAAATATTATTAACAAGGTAATATTATGGTAAAGAGACTGGTCTTTCTAGTCTGTAATGTCTATTGAAAAGCATTCATAAAACAATGTAAAAGCTTTATGAATTTGGACAAATATCAGAGAAGGCTGGTTTGAGTTAAAGGAATATAAATTATAAATATATGGTAATGCTAGTTTCCTATTTGAAAATGTATTCAATAATTTAAACTAAAGGGGCACCTGGGTGCCTCATTTGGTTAAGTGTCGTTTCAGCTCAGGTCATGATCTCAGGGTCCTGGGACTGAGCTCCACGTTGGGCTCCCTGCTCAGTGGGGAGTCTGTTTTTCCCACTCCCTCTGCCCACTCTTGCTTTCTCTCTCTCATTCTCTCTCTCTCTCTCAAATAAATAAATAATTTAAACTAAATAATGCATTACTTAATAAACAGTCCAATAAACATTTTGAATCATACTGGCATGATTAATACACAAGAACGACTTGTACTTTGTGCTTTATGTGCTAATAAGATGATGATAATAACAATGTTGGAAAGTTCTAAGAATTTATATACCTAAATGGGGACAACTCCTCACTACATAAATGTAGCTTTTTCTATTTATAAATGGATCATGTTCCAATATTGATTAGTATTTTAAAAATGAAATATTTTAGCAAAGAATCAGTAAATTGCATTTAGTTCATTTATAATTAAACAGTGTAAAATACAACAAAACAATAGTCTCCCAAAAGAAATAAGTAAAAAAAAAAAAAAAAAAACAATAAAATTGAATAAGAAATAGACTTTAAAAAAAAAAAAGTAATCATTGGGCCTTTTGCTTTCAACAACAGGTAACCTGGAAAAATTCTCCTAACTAGAGCCCACTAGAAAAGCTGGAAAAAAATTTTTTTCTTCACCTGTAAGCAAAGAAGATCATGAAAATATAAATATAGAGCCAGGATCTTGAGAAAAGAGTATCATCTTGATCTTGGGAAGAGTGCCCAGGGAATAATATAGAAGGGCATTAGAGCTACCTTCCCAACTGAGGACTCTCTCATCAATTCTGGAGAAGAAAGCTGAGAAGCTGAGTGATGCTTCTGAGAGAACTAAAGCAACAGATGTTAGTATCCAGGGCCACCAGGGTGAGAAGCCAGAAGGGGCTGTATCCTTGGAGTCAGGGTAAATGGAAAATAAGTCAACAAGAGAGCATCTCAGCTTCAAATTATCTTCATCTCTCAAACTGGACTAATGGGATCCTGGAGTTGTAGTATCTTCATGCACCTAGTAAAAGCAAGCATAAATCTTCTCTGGAAGAACATTAACCTTATCTAATGCTTCAAATTATCTCTATAAAATATTCAGCAAATATAATGTCTACCACACAATCAAAAATAATCAGAGTAATAGTTGATGAAGTAAGTTCTTCACTTAAGAATTCAATACAATAAGTGCAGAAGGAACAACAGAAGTTAGAAGCCCATTTTGGCTTCTCACTCTCACTCCTCTGGTAGCCTTCAATGAATGACAGATAAAAGTTGTATAAATATCTCAATCTCCCAGCTCTCTGGGGCAGGTTCTCCAGGTCTCTCATGGGAATAAGCCCTAAACCTACAACAGTGGCCTTCTCCTTAACTTACTATACCTTGTATTGCCTTCCTTTCCTTTTCTGTCTCACTCCACCACACCACAACCCTGCTTCTCTGGATAATATCCTAAATAAACTACTTCACTCAACAACTTGTCTCAGAATCTATATCTAGGGAAAACAACCTAGGAGAAAGGTCAGGCTAACAATAGCTAACCTCACTGGTAAGTCTTTATAACACAGCGTGTGGGATAATTAGGCATTATATGCCTTCTGATTCAACACAGCAGGGACTGAACAGCACCGCCTATGAAGTATTCTTGCCAAATGTATAAGATATTGGCAAAAAATCTTTTTGATAAGATATCACTTGAATCTAAGCAAGATTCTAGATCTAACTGCCAGGTAGAGAAACAAGTTAACACCACAAAGACACAAACAGCCAGATGCAGAATGTGAGGAACCCTAAAAGGTGATGAACCAGTGTCTTCAAAAAATAAATGGCTTGAAAAGAGGAGGAGGAAAGGAACTGTTATAGACTAGAAAGAGAGACTCAAGAAAAATGTAAGAAAGTAAAATATATGGGCTTGTTTGGATCCTGATTGGAACAAACCAACCTAAGATATTTTTTTTATTTTATTTATTTATTCATGAGAGACACAGAGAGAGAGAGAGAGAGGGGAGGGGGGGGCAGAGACATAGGCAGAGGAAGAAGCAGGATCCATGCAGGAAACCCAATGTGGGACTCGATCCTGGGAGTCCGGGATCTTACCTTAAGCCAAAGGCAGATAGATGCTCAACCACTGAGCCACCCAGGTGTCCCTAATCTAAGATATTTTTAATACAATCAGGGACACAGGAATTTTCCTCTAATTTTGTAAAGTATAATAAAAATGGCATTATAATTTTGTAAAACAAAACAAAATCTTTATCTGTTACATAGACAAACCAACACACATACACACACACACACACACACACACACACACACACACATATTGGGGTATTTGATGGTGAAATGACATGATGTCTGCTTTAAAACACTCCAGAGGGAAAAACTGTGTTACAAAAAGAAATTAAATAAGATTAGCAAAATGTTCTGGATAATAGGAACATGGTAACTTATTTCTATATTTGAAATTCTGCATAATGAAACTTTAAAAAAAGGAAAAAGTGTTTAAGGAGAGGACATTTAAAAAAATAGGACTACAGACCATTGAATGTATTAGATAGTCAGACATCTTTAACCAGTAGTTCTCAAACTTTGATGTACACTGAGATCACCAGATATTGGGGATCCCTGGGTGGGTCAGCGGTTTAGTGTCTGCTTTCTGCCTAGGGCATGATCCTGGAGTCCTGGGATTGAGTCCCGCATCAGGTTCCCTGCATGGAGCCTGCTTCTCCCTCTGCCTGTCTCTCTTTCTCTCTGTCTCTCATGGATAAATAAAATCTTTTTTTAAAAAAAATCACCAGATAAAGTAATAAAGACTAGAAAGTCTCAGGCTAGATGAAGTAGGATAGAATCTGGGCCTTTGTATTTTTAACAAGTTCCCAAGTGATACTGATGCCAATCAAAATTTGAGAACCGTGGCTCTAAAATTCGACCTGCTAAAGCCACACTCAGCAACCCTGGACAGCAGATCCAGATCAGCACATCTCCGGGAAAACAGTTATAGCAATAATGACTTTACTACAGAGGCCCTCAAATGTCATACACACTCTATAAGAGGGGTGAAGTAGGGAAGTAAACACCTACTAACCACACTCTGACCTCACTCCCTACATATGACGTACCTTATAAAACAGACAGTTCTGGGGTTAACGACACACTGAAGAAAGAAGGTGGTCAGAGCATAAGGCTGCCCTGTGAGAGAAGGAAACTTCTGGAAGAAGAATGCTGGCAGAAAGGGGCTGGAGCAGGGAAAGGATGGAGTGGGTGGGAAATGAGAACAAAAACGAGGAAGGTAAGAGGAAAGGGGAAAAAGAAAAGGAAAACAAAATAAATGAAGACAACAAATTTTAAAAGGAGGGAATCCCAAGAGAGGAGAGGATTAAAAAGGAGATAAAACGTAGAACACAGATTCGTTCAACAGACATTATTCAAGTTCCTGGTCTGTGTGGGGCAGTGTGGTGGCTACCAAAAATACAATGGCAAGCAAAACATAGTCCCCTCCTTCATGCAGCATGTTCTGCTGGGAAGTGGCAGAGGAGGAAAGGAGATAAAAGGGAGGAGAGAACAATAAAAAAGGAAGAATGGGAAAGCAGAAGAGAGGTGAAAGTAGTAACAAGGAATGGAGAAGGAGAATGCATGAATAAGGGGAAGGCAAAAGTCACTTATATGCGACGGAACCATAGAGCATATAACCTCTTTTTAACATCCCCCCGGTTAAATCTATATTATTTCTATCTTTGGTTATAAACCATCAAGGAAGCACAGTACTGAAATGCCTGGTTTCCATTAACACTAGTTATTCCTTATGCCAATTCATACTTATACATTCATATGTGTTTATGTATATTAATAACTTCATACTTTTTCACTCATTCCATTACCTAGAGATTTTTTAAATTTCTTTCGTGGGTTTCCTAATAACTCCAATATTTCACTTAATCTCAACGTAACCTCTGCCACCATCACAATGTCAATGTCTTCCATTTTATAGCAGTGAATTACTTCATTTATCTGCCACAGAAGATAAACCCACTAAAAAGAGAAAACATACAGCAAAATCAATTAAAAGTACATTACATTGTAGAGTCATATTTTTTTTAACTTAGGACTTCCATGAAGTCATCATCTTCTAAACATATGGGAATGTTAGGTATATACTCCCTTATTAGTACATCTTAATTATAAAGATCAATGATCCTAATCAATTTATTTGATTAGGATCCCAATCAATCCTAATCAGTTTATTTATATAAACTCATAAAGAAGATTCACCTAAGCTTATAATCTGCATATCGATAGCCATAATGGAAAATTTATCATTTTTTAAAATTATAAATTTTTTTAAAGTATCAGTAAAGATTATCAGTATCCTCAAAGTTCTCATTCTGCCTTCACAAAGCAGTTGTTAGGATCAGTATCAAAGTCCTCCAAAATAGTGAAGGAGAAGCAGGTGTTTCAGGCCTCATACTAGGTGTCTTGGAAGCTATCTTTCATGTCTATATCCCCAAAGCTTAGCACATAAAATTAGCCATCAGACTTTGGGAACTAAAATGAGGAAACAGCATTACTTTTTCATTTCATTACTTTTTCAGAGTACATGGTAAAACCAAGCCCATGTACCCTATTTACAACACATCCAATATGTTACTGTTAAAATGTTTCCTCCTAAGTTTCTGGGTTTTAGTATTCACCTGCTCAACTTTTTCCTTTCCATGTAAGAGCTCTCTGAAATAGTCTAAATATATTAGTGCAGGGGAAAAAAACCCTTTTCTATTTATATTTTCTATTAATAACCTTCTTAACTTACCCAAGTTCATGTAACCTTCAAAATACTAAGAATCTGAAATACCTTCCTACTCCCCTTAAAAATCTGAAATACCTTCCTACTCCACAAAACCAAATTGCAGAAGTGCAGAAAATATGCTTAAAAGAAAGGCTCAGTCAGTCCCACATTTATTTATTTATTTTTTAGCCCCACATTTAAAGAATGGTAGTTAAGCAGGTGGATAAATAGGGAAAATTTAGATTGGAAATATGCATCACAACTTAAATTAGCAACAATTTAAAAAACAAGTGAAAGGAAACAAAAAAGGAATACTTTATTAGTACTGATTTTCTGGGTGAATTTTGCATAGTCATTTCTGGACAGATTGACCCTCTGAATTCCTAATTTGCATTTCTGCCATAGGAACATTATCGTGTCCACAACGATTTCTTTATCAGGTTGAACATTCTGAAAACAAAAATGGCAAAGTAAATTGGTAAGAAAAATAAGATACACATATAGATACAGCTATATAGCATTTACTGTGTGCCAGGAAACACTCTAAGAGCTTTACATACCTACTGCAATAGACTGAGTGTTGTTGTCTATCCAAAACTCCTATTCATTTAATCTTCATGACAACCCTATGAAGTGAATGCTATTACTATCATTCTCACTTTCCAGATGACCAAACTGAAGCAAAAGAGTAAGTGATTTGGGGGGCACCTGGGTGACTCAGCAGTTGAGTGTCTCCCTTTGGTTCAGGTCATGATCCTGGAGTCCTGGGATCAAGTCCTGCATCAAGCTCCCCATAGGGAGCCTGCTTCTCCCTCTGCCTATGTCTTTGTGTGTGTGTGTGTGTGTGTGTGTGTGTGTGTCTCTCTCACATGAATAAATATATAAATAAATATTTAAAATTTTAAAAAAGGGATCCCTGGGTGGCGCAGCAGTTTAGCGCCTGCCTTTGGCCCAGGGCGCGATCCTGGAGACCCAGGATCAAATCCCACATCGGGCTCCCGGTGCATGGAGCCTGCTTCTCCCTCTGCCTGTGTCTCTGCCTCTCTCTCTCTCTCTCTGTGACTATCATAAATAAAAAAAATAAATAAAATAAATAAATAAATTTTAAAATTTTAAAAAAAGATTAAGTGATTTTTCCCAAGATGAAATGAATAGAAAGTAGCAGAGCCAAGATTCAAACCCAAGCAGTCCAGTTCAGAGTCCACACTCTTAATGAATGCTCTAGGCCACTTCTGCCTCTCTAAAAATGTTCCAAACATTTTTAGGTAAGCCAATTAGCTCTACCCAAATTTTAAAGTTTTATGTACTACTTTCTTTTTAAATTTTGTGTGGGGAGGAGGAGGAACTAGTAAAGGAAGAGGGAATAGGAAGCTGTGAAAAGATATGAACAAGGAGGAAAGAGACATGAAGAAACCAACAGAACATCACACTTCATATCAATAGATACCATGAGTATAATGAACATATCTCCTTTCAAATCAGTTATTTGGTTGGTTCTTTTCAAAAGAAAAATATAACTCATACCTGAACTAGAAAGATAATGAGTTTATGATTAAAATACACCAAACCTTGAACTCCTTTGGGGCAGCCCTAAGCCTTAATTTACATATGTAGTACCTTGTATGGGAACATAACAGAGAGCAATAAATGTTTATTGAATTGAATGAACTAAGACATACATAATTTTTTTTAAATCCAGTAGTAAAACTTCCTTGCCCTAGCACACTTGGGTGGCTCACTCGGTTGGGTGTCTGACTCTTGGTCTCAGCTCAGGTCTTGATCTCAGGGTTGTGAGTTCAAGCCCCAAATTGGGCTTAGAAAAAAACAACTCTGGTTAGGAGCTATACTGGATTAACAGTGCAGATCTGGGCTATTAAAGTGGACCAGAATGGCTTTCTGACACTAAAGAAATTAAAAGTGTGGGAAAGGGTAGCCTCTTCCTCCAGAGGGCACTGTTTGGCCTCAGAGATTCAGACAAAGCAATTGAAGTTAGATTTTTACATCTGGTCATAGGAGCAATGTTACTAGAAGAAGAAATTATAAATAAGTGTAGAAGAAGGTATAAATAAGTTATGATCTTTTCATACAGTGTAATACTATGCAATAAAAATGAATGATATACAACCACGTGCAACAATAAGGGTGACTCTTGCAAACATAGTATCGATTGAAAGAAGCGAGATACTAAAAGTAGGCATAGATCTTCCTTGATTTATACATTTAAAATACCATAAATCAAAAATGCATTTAGCACACCTAATCTACTTAACATCATAGTTTAACCTTACCTACTTTAAACATGCTCAGAATACTTACATTAGCCTACAGTAGGACAAAGTTCCCTAACACAAAGCCTACTTCATAATATAGTGTTAACTATCTCATGTAATTTATTGAATACTGTGCTGAAAATGAAAACCAGAATAGTTGTGCATCTGTCATTTACCCTCATCATCGTGTGGCTGATTGGGAGCTACAGCTGCTCCTGCCCAGCATCATGAGAAAATTGTATTGCATATTTCCAGCCAGCAAAAAGATCAAAGTTCACAACTTAAAGTATGGTTTCTACTGAATGCGTATTGCTTGTGCACTGTTGTAAAACTGAAAAATCTTAGGTTAAATCATCCTAAGACAGGGACTGTCTATATTTTTTGTATCCAGTTACATACAATACAAAAAAAAAAAAAAAAAAAAGTGAAACTAACCAGAGGAGTTAAGATATTGAGTACCCTTGGTAAGGTCAGTGACGGGAAGGGAGCACAGGAGGAGCTATTGGGTGCTGGTCATGTTCTGTTTCTTGAACCGGATGTGTTTCATTTATGATAACTCATTGAGCCTTATACTAGTAAAATGTTTATCATTATATATATTATACTTCCAATATAAAGTTTTAAAAAAATAGGTAAGATTCAAGGGGCACACCTGGGTGGCTTAGTTGGTTAAGCATCTAATTCTTGATTTTGGCTCAGGTCGTGATCTCAGGGTCATGAGATTGAGCCCCAAGTTGGGCTCTGTGCTCCCTCTGAAGTCTACTTGTCCCTCTCCCTCTGCTCCTCCCCCTATTTGTACTCTCACTCTCTTTCTCTCTCTCTCAAATAAATAAAATGAATAAAATCTTTATAAGAACAATCAAAAAGTAAGATTAAAAGTACTAAATTTCTACCTATTTCTGTTTTAGAATATAAACACCATGTACTGGATAATATTACAGACAAGATATGTCAGGGTGCTTGGGTGGTGCACTTGGTTAAGCCTACAACTCTTGGTTTCGGCTCAGGTCATGATCTCAGGGTTATGAGATAGGCCACATCTGGCTTTGAGCTTAGCATGGAGTCTACTTGGGTTTCTCTCTCCTTGTCTCTCTGCCCCTCCCCTAACCATGTGTGTGCATTCTCTCTCTCCCTCTCTCTCTCCAATCAATCAATCAATCTTTTAAAAAGGATATTTTAATGCTTCCAACCTGATCTTTTAAAAATTTAGACAATAAAGTAAAGTATAAAAATAAACAAAATCAAAGCTCATAGGTATTGATGGCTAATGATCAACATCAAAGATGGCCAAGAGAATGGCACAGGACAGAAATGGGTCCAGTTTCAGGAATAGCAGAAGAGCTCTCCATATCAGGTTGGACATAAAAGGGACATGAGCAACCCATCACACCCTATCCTCTCCTCTGAAGAAGGTTTAATCATCTTGTCCTAAGTTTTCCCAGTTGGTCCTTTATCCCTGGATTTAGCAACTGAACTCAAGTACAGAGGTCCTCAAGATAAAACCTTGTCTATTAGGCCTTGAAAAAACAAGTCTAAGGATGACAGGTTGGAGCCTCTTGGCATATTTGGAACATAACTACATCTGATTCCTATTTAGCTAATAACTCATGATCATTACTTTTAGAACTATACTCCAATGAAAATATGATGTTTGGAAAACTTGTCCTAAGTTCATCATTAAAATACTTATTTGTAAAAAAAAAAAAAAAAAAAAAAATCCTTGCCCTTTTCAGCCTTGATTAGAATTTTTTGGTTTAACCCCCAAAAACGAATAATCCAGTTAAGAAGTGGGCAGAAGACATGAATAGACATTTTTCCAAAGAAGACATACAAATGACTAACAAACACATGAAAAGATGCTCAACACTGTCCATCATCAGGGACATAAAATCAAAACCACGATGAGATACTACCTCACTGCTGTGAACATGGCCAAAATTAACAACACTGAAACAACAGATACTGGAGAGGATGTGGAAAAAGGGGAACTCCTCTTACACTGTTAGTGGGAATGCAAGCTGGTGCAGCCACTGTGGTAAACAGTATGAAGGTTCCTCAAAAAGCTTACAAATAGAACTACCCTATGACCCAGCAATTGCACTACTAGGTATTTACCCAAAGGATACAAAAATACTGATTCTAAGGGGCATATGCACCCTGATGTTTATTAATAGCAGTATTATCAACAACAGCCAAACTGGAGAGAGCCCAAGTGCCCATCAACAGATGAATAGATAAAGAAGATGGAATATTACTTAGCCACAAAAAAAATGAAATCTTGCCATTCACAATGACATGGATGGAATAGGGTATATTATGCTAAGTGAAATAAGTCAGTCAGAGAAAGACAAATACCATATGACTTCACTCATATGTAGAACTTAAGAAACAAAACAGATGAACACAGGGGAAAGAAGAAAAATAAAGAACAGAGGGAGGCAAAACATAAGAGACGCTCAACTATGGAGAACAAACTGAGGGCTGCTAGAGGAGAGGAGGGTGGGGGATGGACTAACTGGGTGATGGGCATGAAGGAGGGCACTTGTTGCAATGAACACCGGGTATTATATGTAAGTGATGAATCACTAAATTCTACTCCTGAGACCAGTATTACACTATATGTAAACTAATTAGAATTCAAATAAAAACTTGAAAACAATAAAAAAGAATTTTTTGGGTTAGCTCCTAAATATAATCATTATATTTGCTATCAAATACCTTTCTTTCAAAAATTAAATATGTGTCCCAAGTATTAAATAAACCCGGAAGAAATAGAAAACATTCTAACAGTGGAACTTCTCAAGTCCCTTACTGTGGTTTCACTTCCCTGAACAAATGTTAACACAATGCTCTATCATTGCGGTTTCCAAACTCTTTTTAGAATAGTAAAACCAAATTTTCAAATGTAATTCTATCTCAACATTAACTAATAAAAGGAGGTTAGGGTGTTACTAAACAAACTGAGCTCCTGAGGAACTTCAGGAAAGCCCTGAGAATCCCTGCAATTCAGTGTTAACACCAGTGCTGTGCTAGTTTTACTTAAACATTCATACCCACAAATCATCATGTCCACTGGCCATTTTGTGCAAAGTGACTCCAAATAATAACCAATTTCTATATTCATGGACTGAAAAGCAGTATTTCATTAAGAATGTTAACTCTAGGGGTATCTGGGTGGCTCAGCTGGTTATGCATCTGCTCAGGTTATGGGGATGGAACCCCACATCGGGCTCCCTGTTCAGCAGGGAGTCTGCTTCTCCTTCTCCCTTTGCCCCTCCCCCCCCATTTGTACCGTGTGTTTGTGTCTCTCTCTCTCTCAAATAAATAAAAATCTTTAAAAAAAAGAAGAAGAAGAATGTTAACTCTAATTGAAACGACTGCCTTATTTCCTTCAGTATTAAAAATATAAAGCCTAGGAATTTCCCAAAAAGGAACAAAAGGAGTTACTATCAATATCAGAGTTATTAACAATATCAGACTTAAAATCACAAGCCAGGTTATGACTCAATCTCTTATTTAATGATTAAACAATATAAAATTCTGGCAGGTTGTAATTCCTGTGATATTTTAAATCTGGCTTTACATTAGGTATAATAGCCTCCTTCAACACTATTACAAAATATTCAAAAAAGCAATTTCACCTGAGGAGAGGCACAGACACAAGAGTACAAGGTTGCTGCCAAATGGAAAATGTCTTCTGAATATCCATAAGTCTTCATACTAGAATCTAATTCATAAAATAGAGAAAAAGGAAACAAAAAAATCAATTACAAAATTTCAAATAGAAAAGACACAGAAACACAGAAATTCTACAAAATGATATAAATAGTATCTGGGTAAATATGTTACTAAGATATTTCTATACAAAAACTAATCTAAGCGGGCTCTCATGCAATTAAAATAGACTATTATCATTAATCTGCAATCTGTATGCCAACTACATTCAAAATAGAATCAAAAAGGCTCATAATATTAAAACATATGTAAAATATGGCAGTTGAAATAAAAATAACAAAAATATCTATTCAGAAACCACTAGAAAAAATATATATCATTATTTGGTACAAATTATTTACTGCACTTGAACAGCCATAAAATGCCTTAAGAACATTATAAAACATAAAACACACGGGATTAAATCATCTCGTCAGTCTAAAAATAGAGGTTGCAGATTTTCAGTTATGTACACAATAACTTCTAAGACTTACAATGCTGGAATGAAAAACTACCCCCACTGAAAAGAGGGCACCACCAAATCTTCCCTTGCTAATGTGAATTGATGGCTTTTGATTTACTATCCTTCTGGTGTCTCACTTACCAACAAGACAGTAGCTAAGTAGAGCCTTATTCATCTATTCAAAGTCATCATGCAGAATAAAATCCAGCATCTTTACAAGGCCTAGAAGCCTACAGGATCTGGCACCCAGCTATTTCTCTGACCACATTTCCTATCACATTCTCAACTTCCACCACACCACCAGTGCACTCCAGTCATACATGCCTCATTGCCATTCCTTCAATAACCAACCACACTTTCACCTCAGGGTCTTTGCACTTCCTGTTTCCTCTGCCTTGAACATTCTTTCTCACTTCGTCTAGAGAGAGTGTATTTTATCAGATGAAATTTTAAGTTTTCAAAAAGGCAAATAAATACTCACCATGAAAAGCAATTTTTTTAACATAAATTTGAGCTGACTGTCCTTCTTGGTAGTTTTCCATTGGAAAGACCAAACCTTTGTTTCTCTTTACATTGATTAGAGGTTCTATTGCAATCAGAAGAGTTAAATCCTTTTCTGCTTTCTTTGACTCTGGATCAGCCTGCCTCTAAGAGAAGTATATCCCACAAGTTAATTAATAATTCAAAGCCATCTTAACAAAATAAAAACAAATTATAGATTTGTATATATTACCTGGAGAAAATCAATCAGCTGCCCAGCTGATGATTCAAATAAACTCCATTCCTCATAAGTAAAAGCTAATTTTACAAATTTTACAGCAGCATCTATAGAAATAAGATTTTTTCCTTTTATGGTAAGTTGCAAAAGAGATGTCTGTGGAAAATCAAGCATTCCATCTGCACCAGTATTTGACACTAGAAAAGGAAAGAGAGAGGTCTGAATGTCATTCATACAAAGAAATATTTACTAAATATTAACTATCAGATAATGCTAGGCCCTAGGGAAACATGGAAAAGAAGCAAATATAATCCCGGCCTTCACAGAGCTTATACCTTAATAGGGAAGCAAGAAGGGTTAGGGGGAAGTACAGGGTGCCGTGAGGACAAATAAGAAGGGCATTGAACATGAATTTGGAGTAAGAGAGTGGTCAAGGATGGCCAGCCAGAGGAAGGAACATGGAATCTCAAACACAGAGAATTAGCAAGCGTTAACTAGTCAAATAGGCAGCTAGATATTACAAAGCTCAGGAAATAGATCTATAATAAGGATACAGTTTTAGAGTCATCATTATAAATCCATAGTAAACAATAGAAGCAGTCATGGGCAATGTACAGCTACCTAGGACAGGAGAATTAGGAGCCCCAATATGCAAGAGAAGGACACAGGGAGAAAAGGCTGGAAAGAAGAGTGTTTAGAAAAAAGTATTCAACAGTAACAAATACTAGAGTGTAAAGGAAGAAAAACACTGAGAGTGACCCTTGGATTGAACAAAAAGGGAGTTGTCCATGACATTCTCCATAGAGAACTAAGGACAGAGAGCTGAAGACTGTATAAGTAGAAAGGAAAGAATTTAGAACAGTGAAAATGGACTAGTTCTGACTATAACAAGAGGAAGAAATACAGGGAGGAAGCTAAAAGGGACTGTTTGGAAAGATTAGGCAAAGAAACTTAGAAGGAACATCTCTTCCTTCTCATTTTAATGAAAGACAATGGAAAGGATGGGTACAGGTGAAGGCAAATTTTCAAGTTTGGGTGAACAAAATCTCATCTGAGAGCATTTTCTTCATGAAGAAGAGATGGGCCCAAACTGTGGCAGAGAGACTCCTTGCCCTCAGATAGGCATGCACGTGTGGATCCGTGTACACACACACACCCTAAACTCACCTGAAAGTATGCATGCTATGGTCTAGGCTTTCACCTCTCCTTCCAGGTAGATATTATGGACAAGTTAGCAAAGTGCACCAAAGCAACAAAAGGCAAACTCGTGAAAAAATAAAAAAACACAAACACCTTGAAACAAAGACCACAAATGAAAACACCTTTTACCAAAGGAAGCACAAAAATGGAAAAGTGAACACTTAACCTTAAAAAGTATTCTCTCAAGGAAATAAGATTTTAGAAACATGAAGTGAGAATAAACTGCTATGAAAAAGAATTAAACGGAAACTAGGTATAAATTATTTTATTGTTGAAATGAAGAATTCAATAGAGGAATGGAATAGAATAGCAAGAACCAAAGAACAAATTAGTGACCTGGAAAGTCGAATTGAGGAACTTTCCCAGAAGGCAATAGAAGGAATAAAGAGATTAAAATAAGACATGGAAAGTGGGATGTAGATCTTCCTATTAGGGCCCTCAGAGAATTTTTAATAATACTTATTTATTTACTTGATAGAGAGAGAGAGTGAGTGAGTGGAGAGCAGGGGCAGAATCTTCAAGCAGACTCCCTGCTGAGCGCAGAGCCTGCCTCAGGACTCAATCTCATGCATGACCCATGAGATCATGATGTGAGCAAAAACTAAGAGTCACATATGCCTAACTCACTGAGCCACCCAGGTGCCCTGAGAATTTTTAAAAAGTAAACATAAGGAGAAGGAACAAAGAAGTAACATAAAAAATGAAAGAAAGATGTAAGATCTCAAAGTACCTCCTATATTACCAAGCTCACCCCTAGACTTAGCATAATAAAATATAAGAACATCACAGAAGAGGACATTGTAAAAGCTAAATCTGTAAAATAACAAGGTTTAAACTATTGAGAGACTTCTCAACACCATATGCAAGACTATGGAGAAATGTCTTTAAAATTCTAAAATAAACCAACTTCTAAGCAAAGGATTATATCCAGCTAAACTATTTCAAAGTTCTTACAGTTTGTATTTAAGCAAAAAGAAATGAATTTACAAAGAAGTAGTGAAAAATGGGAAAGATGAAGAAAAAGGCTTAATAGTATATTCATTGTCTTAAAAAAACAATGACTAGGACTTGTATCTAGAATATACAAAGAATTCTCAAAATCCAATAGAAAAGATAAGCAATCCAATTAGAAAATGGGCAAAAGACATTGAAGAGAAGAAGAATATAAAGATGGCAAATAAATACTTGAAAAGATGTTCAGCATCATTACCCATTAGGGAAATAGGGAAAAGCCACAATGAAATATCACTATATACCTCTCAGAATGGCTAAAAAAAAAAAAAAAAAAAAAATAGTGAGAACACCAAATACTGTCAAACATTACAAAACTGTTACACAATCTTACAAAATATTGTAGATGGGAATGTAAAATGGTACAGTCAACCTGAAAAACAGTATGGCAACTTTCTACAAAACAACATAGACCCTTACCCAGCAATTATTCTCTTGAGCATTTATCCCAGAGAAATGAAAAAGCATGTTCACACTCAACGTTCATAACAGCTTTATCCTAAGAGCCAAAAACTGGAAAGAACTCAAATGTCCTTCAACAGATCAAACTGTGATACATCTATACCATGGACTACTACTCAGCAATACAAAGACAACTATTAATACGCACAACTTGGCTACATCTCAAGGTAATTATAGTGAGTGAAAAAACACACAGTCACCTAGTTTATGGCAAAAGAACATTATAGTCAATGGGGCAAGGAAGGTCTCTTCAACAAATGGTGCTGTGTCAAGTAGATATTATATGGAGATAAATAAATCTTGATCTCTGCCTTGTACCACAAAAACAAAATTTAGACCTAATGTGAAAGGCAAAATAACAAAGCTTCTAAGAGAAAACATTGGAATATATCTTTATGATATTACAATATGGAGATTCTTAAACATGACACAAAAATGGTTAACTATAAAGGATATATTGATAAACTGGACTACTTTAAAATTAAGAATTCCTCTTCCTTGACAGCTTAATTAGGAGAGTGAAAAAGCAAGCCACCAAGTGGGAAAAAATATTTGCAATACATATCTTCAACAAAGAACTTGCATCCAGAATCTCTAAAGAATTCTGACAAACCAATAAGAAAAAGGCAAATAAAAAAAAAAAGAAAAGAAAAGAAAAAGGCAAATAGCTCAACATAAAAATGGGCTAAAGGACACCTGGGTGTCTCAGTGGTTGAGCATCTGTCTTCGGCTCAGAGCATGAACCTGAGTCCAGGGATCAAGTCTCACATCGGGCTCCCCGCATGGAGCCTGCTTCTCCCACTGCCTGTGTCTCTGCCTCTCTCTCTGTGTCTAACATGAATAAATAAATAAAATTTTAAAAAAAAGAAAGAAGAAAGAAAGAAAGAAAGAAAGAAAGAAAGAAAGAAAGAAAGAAAGAAAGAAGAAAGAAAGAAAGAAAGAGGAAGGAAGGAAGGAAGGAAGGAAGGAAGGAAGGAAAAAGAAAAGAAAAAAAGAAAAGAAAAGAAAAAAGAAAAAGGAAAAGAAAAGAAAAGAAAGAAAAAGAAAGGAAGGAAGGAAGGAAGGAAGGAAGGAAGGAAGGAAGGAAGGAAGGAAGGAAGGAAAGGAAGAAAAGAAAAATGGGCAAAAAATCTTGGTTCACAAACTGGCCCCCATACATGGAGGGCAAAGAGACCAAAAAAAAAAAAAGAGGCAGACCATTCAGATTGGTAGGTGGTAGTTTTAATAAACAAAGGAACGTATATACAAGGCTTGTCCATAGTTTCTTTTTTTTTCTAATATTTTATTTATTTATTCATGAGAGACACAGAGAGAGAAGCAGGGACACAGGCAGAGGGAGAAGCAGGCTCCATGCAGACAGCCTGACATGGGACTCGATTCCAGGTCTCCAGGATCACACCCTGGGCTGAAGGGCAGTGCTAAACCGCTGAGCCACTTGGGCTGCCCCTTGTCCATAGTTTCTATAGCATTTCTATACAAGACTCAACTGGGTTCAGTCACATATACCATAAACATAGTCTCAATAATACTTACTCTCACAAAGCTACAGCCTTGAAACCACTAGTAGTACAATAGTAGGTAGGACATACATACCAAGGACAGGGTGGGGTGAGAGATGGGGAGTGTAAGGAGCCTCCAAATGCCTGGGTCCAGCTCAAGAACTAACTGCTGGTCATATCCTCTTGATGATCTCCTCCAACAAATCTAAACAGGCACTTTGCAAAATAGGATATCCAAATGATGAAGAAGTGTATGAAAAGGTGCCCAACTTCACTAGTCATCAGAAAAATGCATATTAAATCCATAATACTACTGAATTTACTGAATTCACACCAGAACAGACCAATGAAAAAGACAAATAAATCTAAGCGTCCAAATTTGAAGCAATTAGAACTCTCATAAAATGAGATACCACTTATAAATTAAATTGGTTAAAAAAATAATTTTGGAAGACAGTATCTGTTATAGCAAAATACACACATGCCCTATGCTGTATCAATTCCACAACAGAAATGCATAGCAGATGATGTTCACCACTTCTCTTTCAGTAATTTACAAAACAAGCTGACCAAAAATATCAGTAGGAATAGAGAAGATTTAACTACATATGATTTACAAACTTCACTAATCAACACACACACACAAAGTAATGTACCCAAAATGAAAGAATATATAGTCTTTTCAAGTATATACAGACTATTTACCAAAATTGACAAGTTAGGCCAAAAACCACATTTCAACAATTTTAACAGCTTCAAAGAATAGCAAATAGAATATGTTTTCTGGCCAAAATATAAGTAAGCTAGAGATCAATAACAAAAAGACAATTACCATTATCTCTCTGTTTTTTGATTTGTGACCCATTTATCAAAGAAAAAAATCACAATGGGAATTTGAAAATATTCTTAACTAAATGTTAATGAAGCTATGATAAATCCAAGTTTTAGGTACATAGCTACAGTTGAATTTAGAGAGAAATGTCTTAATATACATGTTACATAAAGATAAATCCTGAAAAATCCACGATCTAAGCTTCCAAGTCAATAAATTTTTAAAAATCATCAAAGTAAACCTAAGAGAGTAGAATAAGGGAAATAATAAAGAACAGAAACGAATAATACAGAAAACAAATACACAACAGAGAGGATAAACACAAATATTGCTCATGGAAAAGACTAATGAAACTGGTAGACTCCTGATGAAATGGGAGAAAAAGGCAAGCTGACCACTATCAGGAATGAAAATGAGGAGCCCAGACACCTACCAATCTTATAAACATTAAGATCATAATGAGATATTATAAACAATTTTATGAAAATTTGAACATATTGTATCAAAAATAGAACTTTTTCAAGCAAAGTCCTATTTACCAAACTGATAGTAGGGTTGTTTTTTTTTTTAATGAAAAGAAAGCCTAAATCATTTTCTATCTATGGGAAAATTTTAATCCATAGTTAAAAACCTTTCCACAATGAAAATTCCAGGTCCAAATGCTATCACCAGTAAATTTAATTGAACGTGAAGGAAGAAAAAACACCAATCTGACATGAAATCTTTCAAATAAGAGAGAAAGAGGGTATACTTCTCAACTTTTTAGATAAGGTCAATATGACCTTGAAAGCAAAACCTAAAAATGAAAGGAAAACCTCTCATGAACAGAGAAGCAGAATATTAAACATTAGCAAATAAAATCAAATAATGTATCAAATGGATAACCCTTACCTCCACATTAGATCTCTTCCAAAAACTTAGGGTGGTTAAAAATTAGATAGGCAATCAATGTAACTTACCATATTAATAGAAATAAAATAGAAATCTATTTAATCAACTCGATAAATCCAGAAAAGGCTTTTGATGAAATTCAACAACTATTCAAGATTAAAAACAAATAAACAGAAGTCAGTAAACCAAGAGTAAAAGAAACTTCCTTAATCTGGAAAAAAAAAGTATCTAAAAAAATCCTTCAGCAAACATCAAAATTAACAGTAAAATGTTGAAAGCTTTCCATGTAACATCATGAGACAAGGATATCTGCTATCACAACTTCCATTTCATGTTTTATTCAAGATCTTATCCAGTGTAATAAGCCAAGAAATGCAAGAAAAAAGATATTAAAATATTAAGGATTGGAAAAAAAGAAATAGAAGTCATCATTCACAGCCAAGATGATTATATACCTAAACAAATCCACAAGAAAATCTAATAAATTATTCAAATTATCAGTTGACTTTAACAAGATTGCTGAATTTAAGATCAATAAAAATTGGATATCAGTTTCTTATATGTTGGAGTAACACACTAAAATTTTTGTTTCTCATGTTCTACCATAAAATATTATTTTAACAAATTATTTACTTATTAAAAGTTCTTTTCCCGCCATAAACAGTTCTGAGACAACATCACGAATTTCTACTTCCTCTGTAGCAACAGGTCCAGTCTGTAGTGTACGCCTATTTGAATCAGAAAGAGCTTCTAAGACAGCCAGAAACCGGGATGAAGTACTATCAAACATCTCATCCAACAACCGTTCTGTGACAGTACGTGGCCACGGCAACTGGAATAAAAACAAAACAAAACAAAATTTTAAAAAACACAGTCCACTTCTTTAAGGTTCTATAGTATTTAATATTATAAGCAAAAGTAAGCAAGGCATGTTTCATCAATGCTAAAAGAGAGAGTGGTTGGCCTGTCAATGAGATGGCTACTTTTATAGTTTTCATTTTTGAGGTATCTCTCCAGACTCCATTAAAGTTTATGTCATATCGCCATTACATCAAAGACTTTGCTATTTCTTTATGTTTATGTTTCCAAGGCAGCATTAAAAGGCTGTTTATTACTGTCTTTTTATTTGGGCAACATCAATCTCCATATGCTTTGTGTTACCTTAATTACAGCCTTCAGGAACTGAGACTCAAGCTTTGGTTGCCTAGGAATCTCTCAAGAGTGCTTTTTAGATTCACAGACCAAATCTTGAAGTTCAGTGGAGGGGGGCGGGGGGGAGCACTTTGCATAAGTACCACAGGAAATTCTAATGTAGATGGCCCTCAAACCCAAATTTGAAACAATATTTTACAGTATAAATAACTGGTCTTATAGTCAACTAAAGAAGAGTTGACCGGATGTATACTAATAAGCTAATGACTGTTGCAGCTCTGTATGAATTCCCAGCCACTCTGCTTTGTATCATCTCAGAATGACTTCCCCTCCTGCCTGTGACTTGCCTCAACACTATTATTCTAACAATTGATCTGTTCTCTGTATTTAGATTACCAGGAAATAAGAGAGGTAGCTCTGGTCAGCTTTTCTAGAATCCATGTGGAGTTAGAAGATGCCCATCCTATTCCCCATGATTCCCCTGCTTCTCTCCTTTTCTTGGAGCAAAGTCAGAAAGACAGAAAAACGTAACAGGGTTATAATATAACATAACGACAGAAAAGCATAAACAGGGTTAAAGCTGCTTTGGATTATTTTTCCCCAAACACCAACTTCTCTACTCATTAGTTTCTATGCCTTTTCAATTCATAGGTTAACTGATACATTAAAAATCTCAATAAAACTTGAACTTCATGCCCTAGCCTCTCTTTATAAACAGAGGTAAGGGTTTCTTCTAAGATTTTTACCATAGGTTAAAACAGAGCTTTTAAAAATTATACTTATAAGCATAATAAACTTTCTAATAACTAGAAATATTCAAAATGAAATTATAAAAACCAAAAATTATAATTAAATTGTTTTTAGAAATATCATAAAAACTAGCAAAAAGTGAAACAATATTTATCAGAGCTGTAGATGAATACCAAGTAAAATATTTTAAAATATAAATATTTAAAATATCTATAAAAAAGATTAAAGGCAATAAAAAACAAATGGGCTGCCAAGCATGACAAGCAAAATATTAATGTCTATAAAAATAGTGAGCTCATTCAAATATATTTTAAAAACTAAAATCTCTAGCAGATAAATGGTCAAAAACTATGGATAATAAAATTCACAGAAAAAGGAAATAAAAAGAGTAAATACAAATATAAAGGAAAGTTGGATCAAAGAAATAGTTAAAACGACAAGTCATTTTATAAAAGCTGAATTATCAAAAAGAAAATCAAGAGGGGCACCTGAGGTGGCTCAGTCAGTTAACCATCTGACTCTTGATTTAGGCTCAGGTCATGAACTCTGGGTCTTGAGATCAAACCCTGGGTTGGGCTCTGTGCTCAATGTGGAGTCTGCTCTAGATTCCCTCTTCTGTTCCTTCTGTGCCTTCCATGCTCACTCACTCTTTCTCTCCCATTCTCCCAAATTAATTAATTAATTTGGGAATATATATCAAGAGAATAGAAGCACTTACATCCTTTGATTCAAATCCTACACCTTGAATTTTGCCCACAGGAAATTAAAAAAATAATAATGTATCGAAGATGTTGATTACTTCAAGTTTTGACATGTGAGAAGAGACTGCTGTCCCTTTCATGCTGGGCATTATTGCCTGCCCAAGATTCTCCAGAGCTTTCTTAAATCCCCTACAGCAGAACGACCAGCAGTTTTCAAAATGAGGGCTTCTCCTCAACCTGGCCCTGAGCAGCATTCATGAGCAGAGCCCCCTGTTAACTAACTCTAATAACTATGATGCCAGTGGGAAATAAATGGTTGTTTTAAGCCACTAAGATAGGGGGGTTGTTTTTGATATGGTGTAGCCTAGTTCCTAAACACTCCCAAGGGTGAAGTCTTAAGCTGAGGAAAAAAGGTGCTCTCCACCTTCTCTCTAACCTCAAAGTTAGAAGTTGAGGTTACCTCAGCTGAGCTAACACCAAGCAGTCAAAGACAAAGGCCTCTGTGACACCACTCAAAGTTTGCATTTCAATCTTTCCCAGGCTCCTCTTCTGCATCTTGTCCTTAAAAGTCACAAAACTCGGACTGTGGGAAGGTACAAAAGCTTTAAGTAAGGGATGAAGTGAGGCTATGTCCAAAGTGGGAAGGCATTCCTCTATTTGTCATTGGTGCAGAGAACAGGGGACAGGATTTGGCTTCAAAGATAGAGGTGTGATACAAACATACTGCAAGAAGAGTCTGAACAAGAGAAGACGTTTTTAGACTTACAGTTTGAGCTTCCCTCAAGTTAATTCTTATCTTCGGTCTAAAGAAACTTTTGTTTTTTCTTCTAGACTCAAATACTCCTCTTTTGAAGATCATTACTGCCATCTGTCTCAAAAAAATGAATTATATATGAGGTAACAACGGGATGCACTTCTCGAGCACTAATATTAAGTACTTAATCAACTATATAGTGCAGTAAATTTCTTTTATTTCATGAAATTTTTATACCTTTATTGTGGCCTCTCTATAATATCTTCTGGATTCTTCCTGTGATTTTGAGGAACTCATTAATTCCAGTTGCCTTAACTCATCAATTTTAGCTAAAGCACGACGAGCAAATGCCTATATGCGATTAAAATAAATTTAATTCATAAGTGAGAGTTACAGTGATTAAAAATATATCAAGACAGTATGTTTTATTCTCCCAGAATTTGATTTAATTGGTGAGTTAAACTCTAGATTGATGCTAACTCCGTATAACACTATAACTATCCCATCAATCATTTCCTACAAGCATCCCAGAATTCTGAAGGTCTAAAGTTAATAAACTGTCAGATATGCTAATTTTATGAATCAAGAAAATTTTTAAAAAGTATGAAAAGCCAAAATCTGTAGCTTCATATAAATTATCATATCTCTGGCATTATGAGCAGGAGCGTGCGCATGCACACTCACACACACACACACACACACCCCTCCTCAAAATCCTGACCTTCTAACTAAAACAGGCTATATTATTTAGTCAGCTGTCCACTAAATTATGAAGTTCTTAAAGGTTCTTATTTATTTTTATATCTCTAGTACCCAGTATATAGGAAGTATTTACTAATATCTGAGGACAAAACGAAGGAAGAAGGCAGTACTGCTTATTTAATCAGATCATGATTATGATTATTATTATGATTCTCTATAGTTCAATTTATAGAATTCATTTTACCATTTCTTTTTTTTTTAGATTTTATTTATTTATTCATGAGAGACAGAGAGAGAGAGAGAGAGAGAGGCAGAGACACAGGCAGAGGGAGAAGCAGGCTCCATGCAGGAAGCCTGATGTGGGACTCAGTCCCAGGACTCCAAGATCACACCCTGGGCCGAAGGCAGGCGCCAAACTGCTGAGCCACCCAGGCTTCCCTCATTTTACCATTTCTTTGAAATATTTCATCTATAATTTATCATTTTTTATGAAGATGCTTCTAGACATAACATACATGAAGGGTTAAATTTCCCAATAAGGAAGAATTCCAACAGGAATCAAATAGTCAAAACTGTGTATACCATTTTAATAGCTACAGAAATATGCCAACTAACTGTACATGCATGGTGAGTAGTTTTTAGAATGTATCTTGGGCTAGAAAATGTACCCACAAGGGCTATATTAGGCTATATAGGATGAGCTACTACCATCCAATCCTTCAGAATTAATTTGGGCAGAAAACACTAAATGTAAAAAAGCCATTAACTAGCCAGATGGCTGTGAACAGGATATGAAAAGAAGATTTGTACAGCTGTGAAGGCTCTGTCCTGCATAAGGCTACAGCCAAGAGGTTGAGTAAGGGCCAAAATCCAGCCCCCCACTGCACTCAACAGACCACGCACACTGGTACAGGGATGTGCTGGCCTAAAGGAAGGGGCGCCTACTTCTAATACTCACCAAGCCCTCATCTATTGACAAGCCAGGTACCATGTGCTGTAGAAAGGATGTCTTTTTTCATCTACACAGAGGTACCATATAGGCCAATAGGTACTCCTAACAGATAAGTTACATTCCAAGTATTCGGTCTAAAAGATATACAGGAAAAGAAAGAAAAACAAGAAATAGAGTGTATTAAACAAATGGTAGCTGGAAGCAGAGAAAAGCAAAACAAATGGACTGTGGGGTTATATAAATATAAAATATAAAACTAAATAGGGAAGGAAAGTGACTTGTATACAAGAATCCAATGAGGAAGGTAGGATAGCCAAAATCTTATTCAGAAAGGGGACAAAGAAGGTGAATGTGAACAGAGAATAAAGGAGAGAGCAGAATGCAGAGCCCAAGGTTCAACACAAGGGAGAAGCCAAGCACATTTCTGCAACTAAACCCTGGCCAGGACTTTTATCTTTGCTCCAATGCAATTCTTTGGATTCTGTCTGTGTTTGTGTTGCTGGGCATCTGAAGAACAAAATGCTGAGTAGCTCATATTTTTAAATATTGGAATCCTGAGATTGAAAAGTGGCCTACCTCTCCATGAATGCCAGCTTGGGAGTCATAGTAGCACTGGCAGACGGCAGTGTAAAGAGTAGCTCTCCACGTCAGGTACCTGACAGACAGGAGTGGCACCGAGAACTCCATACACATACTGGCCCACAGGAGGTATTCTAAGGCCTGAGGAAAAAGGAGCACACTCGAATGTATTTTCATTTTAAGCTAACCATGCTGATTTCTATCCAATATAATCAAATTATAAGTTGTGAGTATGGTTGCTGACTGCTTAAACCCAAAAGACCATAAACAGTGAGGCAAGAAAAAAATAAGCATTTAAAAAGTAAAGGAATAATTTAAAGAACTCAAAATTTTCAAGTTAACTATTTTAGAATGTCTTCCTTCTTAGCTCCTAAAGTGCCATGAACTCGACTCGTTTTTATTAATATCTGTCAAGTGTCAACAGCAGTGTAGGAGGTAATTTACATACATGTTTATATCTCTATATACTTACATTCCATCCAATTCCATTAATATGCTCATGTGTGCAGTTCCAAAGTGAGACTGCAGTCTCTTTGAAAATAAGAATCTTATTACTTTGTTACTTACCTTGTTACTCCATCACCAGCACCTAGAAGAGTACCAGGTTCATAGCAGATATCCCCAAGTGCTATTAATTGAATTCAGTAGAAACCTTAAAGTCGGCAGAACCAACAACATAGGAGAGCTAACAAGTATTTGAGATTCTCAAGAAAATAACAATAATAAATTTGGACAACAGAATAAAGTCCTTCTTCTGGTAACAAATTCGGCCTTCAATAATTGAGGAAGTAATTAAGGAAAAATATGTCTAAAATAGTCAAGTCTTGAAATGACTGAAATCCATTGACTGTCTGATTTTCATTAAAAAGCTCCAGTTAATGGTACTAATGTGGAACTGTGTCAAGTAGCCATAGAATCAGAGGGCTGAAAGTCAATCTAATTTCATCCCCTCCAGTATCACCAGCACCACAACCAGATGTCCTATACCTTCCCTGTCCAAGCGTTCTCATATCTAGTGACAAGGAACATGCCACATGGTGTCGGAAGGCGATTCTAAAACATGAAAAGTGTTTCCTATATCTGAAATGAAATTCACCTCGATATACTTCCAGTGCATTGGTTCTGGTCATGCCTTCTGGAACAGCATAAAACCGCCCCAAGTCCACTCCCAGGTTACAGCCTTCCATGAATTAGAAAACACCTATGTATCCTGTTTTCTCCCCCATCTCTCTCTCCAGGGCAAATATCCCTGGGCGCTTTTGTATCTCCTAGGCCTGCACTTCCCTTCTCCATCATGGCTAGTCTCCTGTGGCTTTGCTCCAGGTTGCCAAAGACCTTTACAGTGCATGACTTCTCCACAGTAAAATGAATACTACATCTCTACTAAGTGGGCCCGGGGTTGCTTTCTTGTTGTTTTTGTTATTGTCATTGTTGTTTGCCAACCTTGCCACATTGTGAACTGAGGTGGAATTAACAGTCACCCAAACGAGTTTTCTCACATTTGCTGCACTAAAATTCTATTGTGGATTTTTGCATATGGACTGTTGTGGTTTGTGGGGATATGGGATCGAACCATGCATAAATTTTCTCCCTTTAAATTCACATATCTTTTCAAAACCCCTTGGGATCCCTAATATTAGAAATTTCACATTTCAAAATAAAAATAGCTTCAGTCACCAACGCTACCATTATATTTGGGTTCACACTCAGACTTAGAATAAAAGACCCCAACAACATATCTTAGTGCCAGAAGGGACCGTCTAAGAGGTTGAACTGCTAGTAAGCAACAGAGCTGGGGATAGAATTCAGGTCTTTGGACTCCCAAATACAGCTGCGATCTATCCACTATGTGGGGCAGCCTTGACAAAGGGGGAGTTCTGAAAACCCATCATCCTACTTGGGGTTCTGGAAAAGTGTCAGGTTTAAAAATGAAAAGCCATTTCTAAAACAAAACAAAAAACAAAACAAATCTTAATTTGCAGACTTTTTTCTTGCCCCTAAAAGCTAGGAAGAACAATTTCTATTAATAAAAAAAAGTTGATGTGCTTTCAGCAAACTGTTCTCTTCATAGGGGAAAAAAAATGTGAAAAACCAAGTTATAAGAACCCTGCAAGGGCATGGCTCAGGTGTTGCATAGGAAAAACACACACGATTAATCAGCTCAGCCACAGGATGGCACTGCAGCATCATTTATGTCAGTGTGTAGCACTGGATGCAAACAACACTAAGAAACATTTCAAAGTGGGATTTGAAGTCTACATAATGGTACGTGGAATAATTTGACAATAATAATAATAAAAATGGTACATGGAATAATTTGACAATAATAATAATTTTCATGCTACAAAATTTTACCAAACCATTTCAGTTCTGTAGCAAAAGGGAACAAAAATCAACTTTTTTAGAATGAGTAGATATTCTGTTTGCTGAGTACCATAGAGTTTTAAATGCTTCAGATTAACCTTAACTACAGATTAAACCTTAAAGGAGGGACACCTGGTGGCTCTGTGGTTGAGCGTCTGCCTTTGGTGCCAGTCGTGATCCCAGGGTCCGGGGAGCCTGCTTCTCCCTCTGCCTGTTTCTCTGCCTCTCTCTGTGTCTCTCATGAATAAATAAAATCTTTAAAATAAAAAGAAACTTAAGAATTAAATTATAAATAAATAAATAAATACTATAAGTGAAAGCCATGTTGTTAGATGTCTTTAGGGAAAGAGGCTTCATAAATCTGTCCTCCCTCCATTCCGTAAGGTTATACTGGTGACCTGTCTGAGCACAAAGGTAAGTGTTTCCTCTAGAGAAAAATCCCTGGTCAGTTCGGGTCTTCAGAATATCTTCAGGAATACACACTTCATGTCAAAAACTATTAATCCACCTACATGGGTCCTCCATTTGAGTGGGTGAACCAAAATAGGATGGGTCATGATAGGATTAAACATAGTCAACAGACATGCGTTACTCTAATGGTGTTGCGAGGCAGTATACTGCGGCACTGGCCTCAGTTACACTTCTCTGTGAGACATTGAGCTTCAGCTTCCTCATCTTTAAGATAAAGGTAATAGTAGCACCTTTCTCAAAGTGGTGGCATGAGGCTTATATGAGATAATATGTGAAGAAAGTGCTTAGCAGCATACCTGATAAATGGTAGGCATTCATTCAACAAATTATGAAGATGATGGTGGTGCCCACATCATAAGATGGTACTGAACATTATATATGCAAAGCCTGTTACACAATAGCCAATTCATAGTAAGGAATCAATAATATCAACAATGAGGTAGCCATCATGTCTAGAGCCGACAGGAATAGGAGTTTAGATTACTCTAGGATGATACCACGAAAAGCCCGAGGATCCCATGTCTGTTTCTCTTTCTGTTGTAAGCTACAACAGATTCAAACTCTAAAACTGCTACAGAATCATGATCCCTCTGGGTGCCTACGTGGCTCAGTGGTTGAGCGTCTGTCTTTGGTTCAAGTCGTGATCCTGGGGTCCTGGGAGAGAGTCCCGTATGGTGCTCCCCACTGGGAGCCTGCTTCTCCTTCTGCCTGTGTCTCTGCCTCTCTCTGTTTCTCATGAATAAATAAATAAAATATTTTTTAAAAAGAGAGAGAATCAGGATCCCTCATACCCAGAAGTACTCAGATGTGGCTGGACCTCCAAGGGCTTTTCCTCATTAAATGGACCCATCAAGTTCATTTATAGCCTCAGCTCAGGAATCAACTCACTGACTGAGGGAATTTCTGAGTGAAAATTATCAATTTCCTTGAAACTTATTATAGTGAACAAACTGAAAGAATCTCATTCCAATCTTTAAATGCCAACTGCACCCACCACCCCAAAAATTCTTGCATCTCTCACTCCCTACATTCCTATCCCATAAGACTGGGACTATAGAACTATCCTCCTCAGTCTTTATTTTGTCAGACAAAAGCTCAAATTCAATAGAAGGGAGAGGACAAGTCTTACATAGGATCTAAATAAGAAATTATTTTAAAATAACTATCACATTAAACTAAAATTCTCTCAGCATTAACAAGTACAAACACTAACAGTTACATTTTGACACAGATATCTCTGCCCTTCAAGACTTTGGCAGACAAATGCTGTAACAGACCAAACTATGATGACTCTGTGCAGCAGTATTTGTTGCTACAGCAAGTGCAATAGGAGTATGCAAATTATCTTTAGGAAATCATCTGGAACTGAATGTAGAATTGTTGGAATAGTGTGTAGGCCAGATTTACATTATTCATGAGACAGTCTCCCCTCATTTTAATTTACATTCAAAACACTGGCACAGAGCTTGCTCAAGTCACTGTCAGTAATAGAGCCTTTAAATTTGAGGAACAAAACAGAGAGAGAACACATAATTAATGTTATGCATTGAGCATGCAAGTACCTTTGCTTCCATTTCTATTTCCTTTTTTTTTTTTTTCCATTTCTATTTCTTAAGCATTGTCAAATTTTAGGATACTTGGCTATATCTTGAAGAAATAAAAAAAAAAGTATCTGCACTGTTAGAATATTCAGCATAAGGTTTTGCATGCATTAAAGAAATATAAAGTAATAATGTTTCAGACACCAGAAACAATTCAAGCATGGTCTCAGTGGGAGTGTATTCTCCATTCTTGGCCTATATTCCAATGACTGGACATTGACACAGGGAATAAATATGTCTCCTACAGACAGAAGTGCTACCCACATTGAAGGGAAGTCAATAGAAGTGTCAGCCACTTCATCAAGCTAAAACTGAGCAGTAAGTACCAGTAAGTACAGATCTTATTATAAAACAAAGGCCCTTTACCCTCAGCTCATAACTGGGACAGTGTTTAGGTAGATATTCACCCAACAAGCATATGGGCCATTAAAAAGGTCCAAGCTGTTCGAAGAAAATGAAGTCCAAACTTCATAGCATATATAAATAGAATAACCATATTTTATCACCCAAACCAGAATACTTTAAAGAGCAAAAAGGAGTACTATTAATAATTACTCTAGGACAACGGACATAAACCAGAACTGTCCTGGCAAGCCAGGATGGATGGTCACCCTACCTAAAGATATAGTTACCAGAGGGATGTTTAGTATCAAGTTGACAAGTAATGACTAATCTGGGAGACTGAGGGACACTGGAGATTACCTATCAATTTTAGGAATTTGTTTTTTTTTTTCATTAATACTTTATTGTCTTTTTTTAGATTTTTATTTTCACAGATGATCATGTTAAAACAAAAGAACAGGAAAACTATATGACAAATATTTATTAAATACTGCTATATGATTCAATAATTTTGTTGAGCACTCAAATGTGCTAACAAAAGTCTTGAGAAAAAAAAAGTCTTGAGAAGAACAGGAAATACGGGGTAAGATATTTTGTCAGTAAATTTCATACCTTGGAAGACTGACCTATGACCATCAGTTTTCTGCAAATGGTGTAAATGTAAATGGTACCTAAAGAAAGAAAAAGATTGTTAACATGTTTTACAGTTACATAATGGGAAATTTTATATTCTAATTTCTATAGTTTAAGTCTGTAGTTCCTAAAACAAGTGCTATTATCTTATGAAAAAGTCTGGTAATGGTTATTAGAGAGTTAGTTATAATCATTACAATTTTTTTGTAACTTGCAGCCAAATAATTTAAAAAACTAATTAGAGGGATCCCTGGGTGGCTCAGTGGTTTATCGCTGCCTTCGGCCGAGGGTGTGATCCTGGAGTCCTGGGATCGAGTCCCACGTCGGGCTCCCTGCATGGAGCCTGCTTCTCCCTCTGCCTGTGTCTCTGCCTCTCTCTCTCTCTCTCTCTCTCTCTGTCTCTCATGAATAAATAAAATCTTTAAATAAATAAATAAAATAAAAAACTAATTTGACCATATTTTAAGTAAGTTGACATAGGAAATCTTCTATCCCCATGTGAAAGGCAGTTTAAGTTCTGAAATATATTGAACAAAATAATATTTTAGTAGCATAATTTATGTACCCTGTGCTTTTATTAATTCATACAAAATGCTATTAGTGCCTATGGTTTCTTTATGATTGAAAAACTAAAGATTTATCTCCAATAATATTAGAATACATATTTATCAAAATGGCACAATACTAAACAAGGAAATTCATGATAATTTAAAAATCAAAATGTATAATAGGTTGCATTTTATTTATTTGCAGTCTCATAATATTTACTCCTTTATTAAATTATGTCCTATAAGCACTCTAGTGAAAAACGGCATTTCCAGTTCTTATTAAAGACCATTCAAGTATGAATTTTTTTTTTTTTTTGGTCAGGCCATTAATTAAATGAAAACATAAGGCTAAAAAAAAATAAAAATAAAAATAAATTTTAAAAAAAACCATAAGGCTAAAAAACTGGCAGAGATGGAGGTAGGGGTGGGGAAAAACATCACCAGACAACTCTCTCTATATATAAAGGACATTATCATACTATAAACATACCCCAAAGATGGTAACATGCCTTAAAAATCATGTAATTATAATGACAAGTAGTCTAAATATTTTCTATAAAATATGTGATCTAAAATTCATAACCATCCAAATTCAACAATTACAAATCCGTGTTCACACTTAAACTTTAAAAGCTTCTGAGAAAACAGCATCTGCTCCAAAATACACATCATTTGATTAAAATACACTTGTAAGCATGGCATACTAAACATTAATTACATAAGTGACAAAAAAATATCAAATAAACTTTTAAACTACAGCAACATAAACTTTATAGAGAATGCCATAGGTCCTTAACATTCAAGGACTCAGCCTTCTTAGTGTGACTGCCCCCACGACATGGCATTAGTTATTTCACATAAGATTTACTGAGGAAGAAACCACTTGGCTAGTAACAGCTCAAATCCAGTGTTCTTACCTCAACTAGGCTTCATTGACCTCTGCTCTTAATCTTTAAAAATGAAATTGTCTGTGTTTCTTTATTTTAAAAGTCACCAAGTAAGGATACCCACAGCAAACTCATGCCTCCCTGCAGAACACGTGATTCAGGTGTTAGCCAGGAGTCTGTATAAACATGTCAGTAATGGGAACTGGGGAATTTCAGAAGACCTCAGAAGACTGCCCTCAAGAATGACAAGGGCCCTCTGTATTTTTAAAATAAGATTTAACCTTTCCAGACCTAGTATGCCCTAACTATACCTGAATCCTCCTTTGATGGTTCAAATTTCCACAGCAGAAGCCTGATAGAGAGTAAATGACATAAAATGGAACACAGACTAAATCTTTACAATCTCAGGATGTCTCTGAAAATTTGTTTTATTTTTAACCAAATCCCTAATACGGAGTTTATTGCCTTGTGTGTGACTCCTTTTTATCCAAGATGGCCACCACCAAAATAATCCGGCTATGTGAGGGTTGAAATGAGTCAGGATTGGGTTGGTTGTGAAGTAAGGTATTATGCAATAGTCACACATCCAGTTTGAGTTTGCAAAAGAACCAAAATCAGTTAACTATCTTAAGAAACCAAGAGTGTGTATGTGTAATAGTCAATTAAAAGTAAAGAGAATCAGTATTAATGTCTAATAGAAAAGGTAAATGTATTTTGATAAACTGACTGCAGGCCAATTTATTTTTCTTTACTTTAACTCCAAACTTTTAAAACTACAAGGTTTTTGCACTTGTTAATCCCCCAGTTGGAATGCCCATCCCTCCAAATATCCAGACGTCTCAGTCGGGTGTTTACTCAAATGTCATCTCAGTGACGCCTTCCCTGACCATTGTTTAAAATAGCAGCCCCCCCCCCAAAAAAATAGCAGCCCAGCCCCAACCCAACCTCTGCTCTCCCTATCCCCTTCTTAGCTTTGTTTTTCTCCATAGTACTCATCACTACCTGGCACACCATTTAATTTTGATTTGTTTATCATCTCCCTGAAGCATTATGTAAGCATGAGGACAGAGTTTTTGTCTATTGTCCACTCCTACTCCTATGTCCCTAGCACTTAGAACAATGTCTGGTACTTAATAACTTTGAGGTGAGTTCATTAAAACAGGGACACTAATTAGCAAAACTAAGTATATGTATCTCCCACAACCCAGCAATCCTAATCCTGGACATAAATCCCGGAAAACTCTAACACAGGTTTGTAAAAGGACGTGTGCAAGGATATTCACTGCAGAATTATTTGTGCAACTATAGAGGTAGGGCAAACCAGGTGCCCACCTTGAAGGCTGTAGGGATATCTGGAATACAATTCAACAGGCAGAATTTAATGAACTAGATTTACATATAGGAACCTGGTTTGGCTCCAAAACTATGTTATTGAGTGAAAAAATATTTAGGAAACAGAACAAAATCCAGAGCATGATACCATATGTATATAAAAAAGCACACACCAAATAAAGGCATCTAGAAGACACAGAAATTGTTGTTTTGTTTTGTTTTTAGAATATTAGGATTATTTGCATGTGATCTTAAAAAGACTGCAGACAAGGAATTACATTGCATCATTTCCACCTCTCGAGTAGGACCCAACCCTCAGGCCCACCACTCTGTCTTGAGCACAGAACCTCTGGTCCTGCTCAGTCCCTGCCAGGATATGTAAACAACTCAGGGGGAAGGAAGGTAATAGCTATTCAGGGAATCACAGATCTTCTTGAAGACCATCAGGCACAAAAGCTTAACAGTCACTGGACTGAAAATTTCTTCCAAAATCGGACTCATCTCTGGCAGCAAATGTAAGGTCCAGTTTCAATCAAAATGTCAAAAAAAAAAATTATTTGGGGAGGAAGAAGAAGGAAAAGGCTAGGAAACATACTTTCAGTTGCCATGGATGAGGAAAAATCCAATACATTTTCTTTTAAGTGATTTTGCCCTGGTCTTACACACATAGAATACACTGTCATTTTTCTTTTAAGAAATTATCCAGAGATCAATAAAGCAGGTGACTGACGGTAACTTTAAAAATAATTTAAATTGAATTTAAATGGTAACTCCTTAAAGAGAAAAGCAGATGCTATATTTTGATAGATAAGACTCTTTACCAAGACCAATATAATGTATATATGTGTATCTATACAATGTAGATATGTATATAAATCCACTATACACACACATACACATACATTCTCAGAGCTCCTCACTCAAAAGCAAGTAGGAGAAGGTTGATATGTAGAAAGCAATAGTCACGGGACTAGGTATTTGAGCAAAAGACCAATAAATGGATGATGCTTAGAACTAATCTAACCTGCAGTGGTCCTTTGATCCTTCTCCATTTATATTTACTTATTAACCATGGCCCCCACTTCTATACACCTGAAACTGACTATCCCCACAGCCTCTGACCCTCCCTTGAGCAGAAAATTCAAAGACATGCTTTTTAAGTCCCTGCTTATAAGGATAAACTAAAATGCAACAAAAATATAAAAAGACAAAAACAAAAACTTCATAATCATCACCATTTTAATATATTATAAGAAATTTTTTAGAATTTGGATACATAATTTTTTGTCGTTTTTATTTTTATTTAAATTCTAGTTAACATATAGTATAATATTAGTTTCAGGAGTAGAATTTAGTGATTCATCACTTATATATAACACCCAGTGCTCAAAACAAGGGCCCTCCTTAATATCCATCGCCCATTTAACCAAGTTAACCAATCAAATTATGATCAAATTTGGCATTTAAATAACTTTCTGAAAGTCATGATAAAAAATAGAAGACATTGACATATACCATTGAAGATAATCCAGCAAAGATGCTCCTGGGGCAAAGCCACCTGCATGATGAGTCTTAAAGAGGACAAAATATGCAGACACTGGGTCACAGAATCTTTATTCTGCAGGTTCACATCATTGTCACAGACCAGCTCATAGTTGCAAATATTTTTGCCACTTAAAGCATGAAACTGAAACACAGGGAAAATATAAATAGGAATATAAATAAGGTTTATGCAACTTAGAAAAGTATTTCTTAAAATGTGAAACAGCAAAACAGAAATGATTCTGCTTAAATAAATTATATAGTACTATAGACTGAATGTTTGAATTCTTCCCCCCTCCACACACACACACACATTTTCTACACTGAAACCTAACACCTAGCGTGATGGTATTTGGATAATGGGGTCTTTCGGGAGAGGCTGTCACAAAGGTGGAGCTTTCATGAACAGGATTAGTACCCTTATAAAAGAGACCCCAAGGAGCTCCCTACTGCCTTCTGCCTTATGAGGACGCAGAGAGAAGACAGACATCCATGAATCAGGAAGTGGGCCCTCACCAGACACCAAATCTTCTAGCACCTTAACGTAGTGGTTGCCAGCCTCCAGAACTAAGAGAAATAAATGTTATATAAATAAATAAATAAATAAATAAATAAATAAATAAATAAATAATAAATAAATAAATAAATAAATAAATAAATAAATAAATGTATGTATGTTATTTAGACCATCCAGTCTATGAATTTTTGTTATAACAGCCTTCAAGGACTAAGACATATGGAAAGAAATGTGGTAAAACAAGTTTCTTCAAAGCTTCCATTTAGTCAAGCTTACTTGTCCTTAGTCATAAAAACTTCAAAAGTCAAAAAAGGTACAAAATTCTATTTCCAAGAACATAGAATTGAATCACATTTTGTGATTCTTCACAGCATTTTAACTTATTAATTTGGATGCAACTGTTACCATTTACACAATTCATTCAGCAATTGTTTGTTGCGTACCTCTATTTGCCTCTTAAAGCAACAGGGACTCAAGGTCGAAGACATGGTTCCTGCTCTTGGCAGAAGGAAAAGCATTCTAGGCACATGCAATGTTAGGAATGCTTAAAGTGGTTGCTGTGGTCACTGAATTGAAAGTCTTTTATAAGGTTGGGTTAAAAAGCTTAAAATAAAGAGATTAGGCATGCCTGGCTGGCTCAGTTAGAAGAGCATTCAATTTTTGATCTTGGGAGTTTATGAGTTTGAGCCCCATGTTGGGTGTAGAAATTACTACAAAAAAATAAATAAACTTTGGGGCACCTGGCTGGCTCAGATGGTGAAGCATGCCACTCTTGATCTCAGGGCCATTGAGTTTGAGCCCCACGTTGGTGTAGAGATTACTTAAAAATAAAATCTTCAAAAAAAAAAAAAAAAAGAGCAATTAAGCTATTAAGGTAGTCCCTGGTCAGAACATGGAGTGTATTCCACATCATTCCAAGGAATATGGACTTTAGCCAAAAGGCAGTGGAATAAAATGATTTGATTTATAGTTTAGAAGTTTAGAAGTTAATCCTGACAAATTGTGCAAGATAAAAAGCAGAGGATGGGGCACAAAGCTACAAGCAGAGAGGCTAGGAAAAATCAAAGGCCTTTGAGGTAGTCCAGAGATAACACAGTCCTGACATGGGTGCTGGGATCAGGGATGAAGAGAAAGTGATTGATTGATTGATTGATTTGAGAGCACGCATGTTCACAGTGGGGTGGGGGAGGGGCAGAAAGAGAGGGAGAGAGAATCCCAAGCAGAACCCCAAGTGCAGAGCCTGACATAGGGTTTGATCCCAGGACTGGAGACCAAGACTGCAGCCAGAACAGAGTCAGATGCCCAACTGACTACATCACCCAGACACCCCAAAAAAAGGAAAGATTTAAGTTTTGTCTCAAGATTTAAGTTTTATCTGACTCAATAGGATTTAATATTTTTTTAAGATTTTATTTTTTTGAGAGAGAGAGAAAGTGAATGAGAGAGAAAAAAACATGAGTGGGGGGAGGGGCAAAAAGAGAAGCTGACTCCTCCCTCATCAGGGAGCCCAATGCAAGGCTCTGATCCCAGGATCCTGGGATCACGACCTTAGCAAAAGGTGGATGCTTAACCAACGGAGCCACTCAGGTGCCCAAGATTCAAGAGGATTTAGATGTGGGAGGTAAGAGAGAGAAAACAGTATACAGTGATTTCCTCCTTGGGGGAGTGGCTCGTGCCAATTATGGAGGAAGAGGAATGAGTTAAGTTTAGGATATGTGGAGTTTGAGATGTTCATGACATAAATCTCAGAAGAGAGATTTTGGCTAGAGAATCATCACTACTGCTAAACGTGTGGAAGTGCACACACAATAATACAAATGGGCCTTCCTCTACCACATGAGATTTCCCACTAGGATACATATATACTATTTCTAGCCATTATATAACTAGTTTCACAGAAAAAAAGAGATTTATTGACTGCATGTACATGTTGGAATAGTTATCTTCAAAATGTTCTCTCTCTTAGAAGCCAATAGTGAAACCTCATATTTTTTGAGTGTCAAGCCCTATTCTAACTCTTTTATTATCTCGCCAAACCTAATACAATTCTTTGAGTTCTTATTGTTATTTCTGTTTTACAGATGAGGAAACTAAAACACAAAGAAATTACATAACTTCTCCAGGATCCCATCATTAGGAAGTGCACAGCAGATCTTTGAACCCAGGCAGGCTGGCTCTAGAGACTAAATTCTTACCAACCCCACCATAATGCCTCCCTACAGTACATACAAGGGGGATCATTAAAGAACATGAGTAAGTATCTTTGCACAAAAATATCTTGACAGTAAATTTTACATTATTATTGCTTCATCTATGATTTTTATGTATTTAACTCCAAAATCTATTTCTCTAACAAAATTTCTCAAGACCTCTAAGTTTATTGTCCAGCTCTTACTGGACTACATTTTCAATCCATTCATTCTCTTACTCACTTATTTTTATAGACATTTATTGAGAAACAGTGTGCCAGAACCTCAAACTTAGCATGTAAGAAAAAAAAAAAACCAAAGTCTTCACAGATTTCTCATGCCTTTCATGACGGTCCTCCTGGCACACTCTTCCATTGGCTTCATTGCTTTCCCATCTGCCTCTAGTCTTTGTCCTTCTAATCTATTAGTAGTGTTTCTAGATTAATCATTCTGACTATATCACTTTATTTATTCATTCATTTTGTAAAGCTTTATTGAGTATGTATTACATACCCGGCACTGTTCTAGGCACTAGAGGTCAAAGATTAGAGCAGTCCCTGTCCTCGTGAAGCTCAAATTCTAGAAGCGGAGGCAGGCAATAAAAACATAAACAAATAAAAGTGTATCTGGTGATAATAAGTAATATAAAGAAAAATAAATCATGAAGTGCAAGAGACCTGAAGGAAGTAAGAGATGAACCACACAGATATCTAGGATATGAGCTTTCTAGAAGGAGCTCACCAGTACACTGGTATTAAACCAAGAGGCTGGGTGGAAGCAGAATCACGTAATAGTACAAGAGAAAAAGACGGGACCCTGGACCGGGGTGGTAGAGAAGGAGCCTTAAAAAGTCTAAACTCCTAAGCTTTTCATCCAGTACTCCTCCCAGCGGGGTGCCAATTTACATTGCCTAGTATTCTTATTCATGTACTTATGGTACAGCCAAATTGAACTGCTCAAAGTGCTCCAAACATGCCTTGAGATTTAAACCACTATTAAACTGTATATTGTTTCTGAAATCTTGAATAATCACCAAGTTCGGAATAACATAGTTTTGGAATCAGACTGATTAGGGCTCAAACACCAACTCTGCCCATTGCTTTAAGTGGGCTGGATTTCTTAGTCCCTGTTTCCACATCTGTAAAAGAGGCATTGCAGTACCCACCTTCTGGGACTGTAATGAAGCTACAAGGAGACAATTCATATAATGCATACAGAAGAGTACCGAGCACCTGGCAACCACTCAACCTGTGTATCAATGGTAGCAATCAACATAACAATAATATTGGTTATATTAGGAAAAAAGCATGACATTTTTTGTATTAAAAGATCTATGTTTGATCTCCTGAGCCACTAGTTAACTAACTGTGCCCTTAGCTTTCTTTTTCTCTTTTGTAAAATGAGGATAATAATAATATCTAATTCATAAAGTTACCGAGGATCAAATATGTTTTCCAAAGCACTTTGTAAACTAAAAGCACTCTACAAATATCAGTCATTATAATGATAATAATCATCTGCTGGAAGAATGAGTGATTATTGTGACACAATCTCCAAAATCTTTACAAAGTTTAATAAGTACACTTTCTTATCCATAACTAAGAACATTTATTAAGTAACTTATAGCACACAAACAAATGCCATGCTGAGCAAATGAAAGACATTTAGAAGCTGTCAACTAAAGAATGCATCACATGGCTAATCATAAATGGTAGCTAAAATAGCTACTGCTTTCATCTTACTGTATGTGCAGCAGCTTGGTCTCCAAAGCCTTTTGGAAAAAAAGCAGTTTTGAACTGATTCACATCTGCTTTATTCTCATCAAAGCTGATACTGAACTGCTGAAGATATCTTCCATAGCATTGTAAAAGGGCCAGTTTATATTCCTGGAGGAAATAAAAAGAGAACTTGATGAAAGTTTCAAAGTATCATTTTGCTTATCATTATTAAAATTTGGTAATATTCATATTATTCTTAATAGTATCAATGCCGATTATTACTATAACACTCTTACTACCACCACTACCTTATTACTACCGTTATCACTAGCATTTCTAAACACATATTATGTGAAGACATGCACTGGGTATTTCATGTACACAATTACATTAATCCCCTCCCAACAAGCCTATTGTGAAATAAGGCCATCACAATCTCAAGGAGGAGAATATTTACCAGGGTGTGAATAATGATGATATAAAAATGAGAATATTCACCAGGGTGTGTGCAGTAATATCTATCTATATATACTCAAAATCCAAAAAATTCAACATCACTGTGTCATGGTAATCCACCTACTCAGAGAGGCAGATGAGTTGCATAACTGGCCTTGCCTCTCTGACACATCCTAAGTTCCAAAAGAGAAAAGAAAGGAGGTGAGGGGGGGTGGGGAGATGAGCAAAGGAAGGAGAAAAGGAGGAAGGAGGGAGAGAAAGAGAAAGGAAGGAAGGAAGAGAGAGGAGAGGCAAGGAAACATGCTCACTCTCTTCTGTCAACAGTCTCTGAAGCTGCATCAGGACAAATTTTTAAAAGTCTGAGCTACTGTTATAGTTAGGATTCTTGTTAGTCCTAATTCATGCTTCTTTTTTTTTTTTTTAAGATTTTATTTATTTATTCATGAGGGACATAGAGAGGCAGAGACATAGGCAGAGGGAGAAGCAGGCTCCCTGCAGGGAGCCCAATGCAGGACTCTAGCCCAGGACCCCAGGATCATGCCCTATGCTGAAGGCAGACGCTCAACTACTGAGCCACCCAGTAACCCCCCAAGTCATGCTTCTGTTTCCATAACAAAATTAAGGCTCATTTCTACAGCACACAGGGCACAGTTGACCTGGAGTTTCAGGGCAGGGTTGATGAGCAGGGTTGTGGATATGAGTCAACTGCACACCTTCATCAGCTTCCTCCCCTACAACTGTCTCCAGGAAAAGCAACTATTCTAGGTGTCTACTACCAGCAGAGTTACCTAGCCCGATAGGAGGGATACACAAACTTTTGTTTCTATTTCAATTGACTTGTTACTCTTCACTAATTCTGAATCTTTGCCTTTCTAACTTAATTCATATAATGAATTCAAAACTAGGTTCAAAACAGGACTATTCCAACAAAATGATCTTTACTGGAATTAAATAAAAATAAAGAGATTCTAGAACCAAAGTCACAACTCAAGTTCATTTTCAGGATTCTAAATACCTTTATCAGCCCACTATTCTCATCATTGAAAAGTAGATAAAAATGTTTTGCTTACTCCTTTAAGTAAATTTTACAATACCCTATCTGGGCCTTTCTATCTGAAATATTCTGAATCCTTAAATATCACCAACTTCTAACATGTTCTTCCATCCTCTCTCCACCAATATCCACTCCACTCACCTAAATACTCCATAAACAACACCAAACTGTGGTGTATATCACCAGCTTCTTACATTTAGGAGAAGCATAAAAGCAGAGGGAACACTCTTCTAATGTTTGTCAAAACAGTGATTACACTTTACATGAATATAGCTCACAGGTTGGATTTTGTCCATCAGTTTGTTTGCTTTCTATAGTTATCCTTTGGAGAAACTTTTTAGTCTACAGTTTTCCTTTATTTTTAACTTCCTAAGAACCACGGTCCAATTACATGAAGCTAAGCTGATGCTCTAATTTTGGCAGCAGACAATAGATTGTCTTCATCATAAAATTTCCTCCACATCTCATCCTCCATTTGCTAAATTTCCCTTTCACCAAAAAATAAATAAATAAAAATTTAAAAATTCAAGTCCAGAAAATAGAAATGGAGGAGGAGAACAAAGCTGAAAAAACTGAAGCTCAAGAAAACATTGAAAATACTTTAAGAACACTTTGGATAAAAAAAAAAAAAAAAACTTTTGGTCCAAGGATTCTAGATGTGTCAAACAATCATCCTTGGAAAGTTTGGGGCCTATACCAGAGCCTAAAGGGAAAATGTACATTATCATTAACTAAAAACCCAGCTATGGTGTGGTCTTACCGAACCAAGTCCACAGCAATTCAAGACCCAGGCATTGATAGGAACCAGAAATTGGGCACAAGCTCAGTTTGGAACTCAGTGCTAAGCAAGAAACAGGGCATGCAAGGAATAACTGCTATAATTACATATAGCAAAACATTAAGGAGCTGAAAATCATTAAAACAGGGCACTGGAAACCAGACAACATAGCAGCAAGGCAAGGAACCATGAAAGTTGTCACTGGGCAAGGTCAGCCATGTGAAAAATAACAGGAAGTGGTGTCTGGGCTCCTTTGTATGAAGTAGGAACATGATGACTCAGCATTTCCTGTTGGACACCTACCACACCCTGGTTAACTAGGGGCTGTGTGCCTGCCCAACCCCAGCCAGCTATCTTTCTATTCGGGAATCTCTCACCTCTGGAGAATCTCAACTACAAAATTAAAAAACAAACACTTTTTTGGTTACTGTGCCTCATTAAAATTTGTAGCATTCATTCATATTTTTCCAAGAAAAAAAATCAAATAATGTAAAACAGGAATCGTATCAAACTAAATAATAATAATTACCCAAGTAAGTTTCATTTAGGCCCTTTTTACTCCAGAGGCACTTACTTTCATTTCACAAAGGCTATCTCCAACCTTCAGAAGCTTTTCATTGTAATAGGCAGCTGGCAGCCGGGGGGCATATTTGGTCCAGATATTAAACAAAGAGGTGGCACTGTAAAAATCATAAAATAAAATCTTATTTTCAAAGTCAGCAGGAAACCTCAATTAATTACTAACAATCCTTAAAAAGTTATTTTGTACTGTCTTTCCAATGTGCCTTACTGTTAATGTCTAATTATTACTAAATAGTTAAAATAATTGCTTCCTTTATTCTATGCACTGATTGAAGCTCTTTAAAAAAAAAAAATTATTCATTTGAAAGAGAGAGTGGGGAGAGAGCACAAGCAGAAGGGGCAGAGGGAGAAGCAGACTCCCCGCTGAGCAGGAAGCCTGAGGCAGGGCTTCATCCCAGGACTCTGGGATCATGACCTAAGCCAAAGGCAGATGCTTAACAGACTAAGCCACCCAGGCGCCCCTGATCCAAGCTCTTTATATGCATTTTTTAAAACAGATTTTGCTTTCTTTTTTTTTTTTTTTTTTAATTATTTATGGTAGTCACAGAGAGAGAGAGAGAGAGAGAAGAGAGAGGCAGAGACATAGGCAGAGGGAGAAGCAAGCTCCATGCACCGGGAGCCCGACGTGGGATCCGATCCCGGGTCTCCAGGATCGCGCCCTGGGCCAAAGGCAGGCGCTAAACCGCTGCGCCACCCAGGGATCCCCAGATTTTGCTTTCTAAAGTAGTTTCAGGTTCATAGAAAAATTGAGCAAAAGTTATGCAGTATCCCCATACACTGCATGTCCCACACATATGCACAGCCTTCCAACCCACCACCTCCCCCCAGTTACCAACATCCTCCACCATAGTGGTATATTTGTTACAACTCATGAATCTACATTGACACATCATTATCACCCAACATCTACAGTTTATTTTACGGTTTAGTATTAGCAGTTATACATCCTCTGGGTCTGGAAAAATGTATAATGATGTGTATCCATCATTATACTATCACACAGAATAGTTCCACTGCCCTAAAAATCTTCTGTGCTCTGCCTATGTATGCATCACTCTCTCCCTCCCAGAACCCCAGGCAACCACTGAGCTTTTTATTATCCCTACAGTTTTGCCTGTTTCAAAATGCCATTTGGTTGGAACCATACAACATGTAGCCTTTTCAAACTAGCTTCTTTCACTTAGTAATACACATTTAATATTCCCTCATATTTTTTATGGCTTGATAGCTCATCTCATTTTAATGCTAAATAATATTCCATTGTCTAGATATACCACATTTTATTCATCCATTCACTTACTTAAGGGTATCTTTTTTGCTTTCAAGTTGTGGCAATCGGAATAAAGCTGCTATACACATCCATGGGCAGATTTTTGTATGGACATAAGTTTTCAATTCCTTCGGGTAAATACCAAAAAGCCTGATTGCTGGATTGTATGGTAAGAGTATGCTTAGTTTTGTAAGAAACCACCAAACTATCTTCCAAAGTGGCTGTACCACTTTGCATTCCCACTAGCAATGAATGCAGAGTCCCTGTTGCTCCACATCCTCCCCAGCATTGGGTGATGTCAGTGTTCTGGATTTTGGCCATTCTAATAGGTGTGTAGTGGTATCTCATTGTTTTAATTTTCATCTTCCTGATAATATATATTTTGGGGAGCATCTTTTCATATGTTTATTTGCCACTTGTATTATCTTCTTTGATGAAATGTCTGTTAAAGTCTTTGATCCATTTTTTAAGTCAAGTTGTTTGTTTTTTTATTAATTGAGTTTTTAAGAGTTGTTCATATATTTTGGATAACAGTCCTTTATCAGATGTCCTGGAGAAATACTTTCTCCCAGTCTGTGGCTTGTCTTTTCATTTTCTTGATGGTGTGTTTCACAAACCAAAGATTTTTAATTTTAATGAAGTCTTGCTTATCAACTCTTTCCTCATGGACTGTGGCTTTGGTGTTCTATCAACAAAGTCATTGTCAAACCCAAAGTCATCTAGATTTCTTCGGTTATCTTTCAGGAGTTCCATAGAATTTTACATTTAGGTTTGTGATCAATTTTGAGTTAATCTTTGTGAAAGGTATAAAGTATGTGCTAAGATTCAATTTTTGCATGTGGATGTCCAGTTTTCCCAGCACCATTTTTAAGAAGACTATCTTTGCTCTATCGTATTGCCTTTGCTCTTCTGTCAAAGAATCAATTGATTACATGTATATATGTCTATTTCTTGGCTCTCTGTTCTGTCTCAATGATGTATATTTTCATTCTTTCACTGATGCCACACTGTCTTGATTACTGTAGCTTTAGAGGAAGTCTTGATTGAAGTCAAGCTGTATCAGTCTTACAAATTTGTTCTCCTCCAAATTTGGAGAACTGGATTGGCTGTTCTGGGTCTTTTGCCACATGCGTTTTTGTTTTCATTTCATTCCACAACAACCTTCAGATAGGTAATATCAATATCCCAGGTATATAGTTGATAAAACTGAAGCTCATTATATCCACGATCTTAACTAGTATTATCACTATACTTGCCTGTCCTCTGGAATGTAAACTATCTGAGGGCAAGGACTTTGACTATGTTATTCATTGCCCAGCCTCAAGAGTAGTGAATATCTAGTATATATATGTCCTCAACAATTATTTGTTGAAAGAAAAAATGAATAAATGACTAGGAAAAAAATTCCTTGTTCTTAGTAAGAGTTCAAGGATTTCACTATCGAGTCAGTCCATTAGGGTTCTATTTCTTTTCACCATGTAAACCAAAATAAAACATATAGTATTCTCAAAATGGTTTCTAATTAGTTTCAAAGGGTAGCAGATTACTGCTTATTTTGTTCATTCATTTAGTTAACATTAATCCTTCCCACTCTCTCAGAAATTACAAATGCCTCTAGGAAAAATCCAAATTTTCCTTAACAGTTTTTGAATCCTATCTCATAAATTTCTAGATGAGGACAGCGCTGTGTACTAAATGAATATGTGTCCTCATGAAATTCTTATGTTGAAGTCCTCGCCCATGGTGAGGCTGTATTTGGAAAAAGGTGCTCTGAGGAAGTAATTAAGGTTCAATAATTCAGGTTAAATAAGGTCATAAGGGTGGGGCCCTGGTCTGATAGCATTAACACCCATCTAAGAACACTAGAGAATTTGCTTTCTCTCCTTCTTTGTACTTGCTCAGAGGCAAGGTTATATGAAGACAAAGTGGTCTTCTGCAAGCCAGGAAGAGCGCGGACACCAGAAACTGACCTTGCAAGACCTTAACCTGGGACTTCTAGTCTCCAGAACTGTGAGAAAATAAATGTCTGTTGTTTAAGCCACCCAAACTATGGTGTTCTGTTATGGCAGCCCAAACTAATTTGTAATTACTAATTAGTAATTAATAGCCCAAATTGACTAATACAGGTTGGAATGTAAACTTAGGGACTGAAGATGGCTCAAGTACTTATGATATATATGTTTAGATCTTATCAGAACAACCTCAACAGAAACATGTCAATTAATTCAAATAATTAAGTGACAGTGATTGATTACAAGGGAGAGGTAGGGGACAGGATATTCTTGCCTTCTTCAACTGATAAATAATATTTTGGCGGGCAGCCTGGGTGGTTCAGCAGTTTAGCGCCGCCTTCAGTCCAGGGTGCGATCCTGGAGACCTGGGATTGAGTCCCTGCATGGAGCCTGCTTCTCCCTCTGCCTGTATCTCTGCCTCTCTCTCTCTCTCTCTCTCTCTCTCTCTCTCTGTGTGTCTCTCATGAATAAATAAATAAAATCTTTAAAAAATATATTTTGGAAATATATGTATATACTTGTATATATGTGAAAATATATACATGTACCAAATACAGCCATAGAAGTTTTAAAAGGAAGAGATTTTTTTTTAACTTTTCACTTTCATTTGCTGCTTCATGAAATGTCACAGTATTAGAATAAATACAATGGATCCCAAAAGTCAGCTAGAATTCTTAAATTATGTAGATGAAAGACTTAATGCTTTCCAACCTTAAAGATGAGATAATGATGACTATGTTTATTACTCATAAAAGAAAAATACCCACTTTGTTAAATCAATCAAGGTTATATAATAAGATAATTTTTTTAAATGAACTTTAAGTTCAAGTTAAGACTGTTCACTGGGAATGGCTTACGTAATGACTAAACAAGGAAAATATAATATACACTATATAATGTGCATCATTTAAGAAAACATTAATATCTTTTGGATTGCTGATTTATTATAGTTGCTGCTGAATAGTTAGAAATCTCTAAAATAGAAAATCAAGACTATATAAACAGAATATGTTAATCTCATTTGGTTATAACAAAAGCATATCTTTAAAAAGATCTATCATACTCTGAATATAATAACATTGCCAGTATGATCAAACTCTGTATTTTAGATACTGTGAATCTTTATGCTTATGTAAGTTCCTATAGTCATAAAAACTTTTTTATTCTAAAAAATAATCATTTATCAAATATGTTATAAAAGCAAATCCTACCTCCTGTATTCTTAATTGGCCTCCAAATTGTCATTCTTGCTCCATTTGGAAAAGATTAGATAAACATATATAAAATATTAAATGAGGTTAATCCCTTGCCCAAAACTACCCAATGGTTTCCCACTGCATTTGGAATAAAGGCAAACGCCATAAAAGGCCTCTAAAACCTTCCACAGCCTCACCTATGCCTCTTATCTCACCTCATACCACTGCACTCATACTCACTAAGCCATGCTTACTGGGCCTCTGTTCATTCCTCCCAAGTCTCTGGCTCTTTCCTGCCAAGATCTTCCTATATGCTTGTTCCCTCTGTTTATCCTCTCTCCTTGCCTGGTAGCCTTCTAATCTCAGCTTAATGTCACCTCCTTCATCGTTTGTCTGAAAGTAGGTCCCTGCTGCGTTCTCTTTAAGCCTCTGCTTAAGTTTCACCTATTCTGACCACATTATTGGAAATTGCAATCTCCTATCTCCTACTCCATAACCCTTCCTCTCTTTAGCTTTCGTCCCAGCATTTATTACTTTCGAGGTTACCATAAAATGAACTTCTTTACTGTTTATTGCCTACTTCCTCCTCTAGAATATAAGCACCATGAAGACAAGGATCCTTGTTTGGTGCACTGCTGTATCCCCCACACCTAGTACAATGCCTGGCACATGTTAAGTGCTCAGTAGCTTCTTCTTTCATAGCACTTGTTTGTATGCTGACTTAATGACTCATTGAAACCTAACCTCTCTCTGTCTCTCTCTCTCTCGTTCTTGCTCTCTTGACTGTAAACTCCATGAGCACAGATTCCCTATCTATTTTGCTCATCATTATATAACCTATGGCTAATGCATTGCTGGGTACATAGCAGGCATTCAATAAAAGCTGTGTAAATAAATAAATAAATACCTAAATTGTGTAAGAGGTTGTTAGATTGCTAAGGACCATGTCAATCATTAATGTTTGTGATTCTCTTACAGTCTCTTTAAAGATGGGACAGATACTGTACTTAACAACTGGCCCAGGTCTACTTTCCCATATATAATAATAATTATTGAAAATACAAGGATAATAATCCTTGAATTCTTTCAATATCAAATACTCATTGAAAGTTTGCTCTACCCCAATCACCAGGCTAGTTGCTAGATACAAAAATGAAAAACAGACACATTATCCAAAGTCAGCAGGGAGGTTATATTCTAATGGGGGAAATGGATAATGCACGAGAAAACAAATAAATAAAAAACATAAATGGGTGGTTGAACCTGCACTAAGTAGGAAAGGCCACTCAACAGAGGTAAGAACTGAGCTAAGCCCTGATGGAAAAGAAGGAGCCAGATATTTGAAAAGCTGAGGATAAAACATTTCAGACAAAGGCGACAGCAAATATAAAGGCCCTGGGATGAAAAATACAGTATCTGCCTCCCTGGAAAGTCCTGAGAGAGAAGTGAGGGATGGGTTGAGATGGAAGAAGCAGGCAGAGCCAGATGCTCAGACCCTAGAAGACAGAAGTCGTAAATTTATTCTAAAAGGAATGGGAAGCAATAGAAAGTCTTGAGATAGGAGAGTGGGTGGTTGATTTATAAAGGTTACCCCGACTGCTAAAGTGAAGGATAGACTTGAGACTCCAGAGGCTGTGGGGAAAGCACAATATATAGTGGTTTGAACTATAATGCTCGTTCTCGAAATGTGAAGAAAATGTGCTATCTAAGGCACAAGAGCAGAAGTGTTTTAAATAGAAATATATATAGCTAGGTATGTAATGCATTTTCCTTGGTCAAGTCGTGGTTCTCATCTTACTTGGCCCATCAGCAGGATTTGCCATCGTTTTTTGTTTTGTTTTTTTTTCCAAAGATTTTATTTATTTATGAGAGACACACAGAGAGAGGCAGAGACAGAGGTCGAGGGAGAAGCAGGCTCCGAGAGACACACAGAGAGAGGCAGAGACAGAGGTCGAGGGAGAAGCAGGCTCCACGCAGGGAGCCCAATGTGGGACTAGATCCCAGGACCCTGGGATCACACCCTGAGCCAAAGGCAGATGCTCAACCACTGAGCCGCCCAGGTGTCCCAGGATTTGCCACCGTTAATCAACTATTCCTTCCTACTTTCAAACAGTTTGTCTCCCTGACTTCCAGCACACCACACACTTACTGGTTTTCCTCCCACCTCCTTGGCCACTCCTTCTTAGTCTCTGCCACTTTCTTATCTTCTCTACAGGTCAGTGTTGGAGCGTCCCATGGTTCAGTCTTCAGACTCTCCTTTTCTCCGTCTACACCAACTCCCTTAGCTATCCCATCAAGTGTCATGATTTAAATATCATTAATATGCTGACAAATCTCAAATGTCTCTCTGCTTTGACCTCCAGACTCAAATGACCAACTATCTACATAATAGTTCTGCTGGGATGTTGAATTACATTTCAATCTTAATATATCTGAAATTAAACTCTTGGGATGCCTGGCTGGCTCAGTCAGTGGAGCATGTGACTCTTGATCTTGTGGCTGGGTTCCAGCCCCGTATTGAGTATAGAAATTACTTAAAAATTAAAAAAAAAAAAAACAAAAAAAAAACACCTAAACTCTTTATCTGCCTCTCTCCTACCAGAAACCTGTTCTTCCCACAGTCTCAATCCCATGCCAGGAACCTCACACTTCATTCTCCCTTGTGTCTAACTCTTCCTACAGAAATCTTCATCACTTGCTGTTCTATCTCTTTTTTCATCTTTCTCAAAGGCCACTTTTCTCAATTTACCCTGACCATGCTCCCAGCCACCCCCATTCTAAATTTCAGTGTCATAACTTACCTTCCATCCTCACACTCTGCTCTAATCTTCTCCCTAGCACTTCTTTCCCCATAAAATGATTTCTCTTATTTGCTTAGTAGCTGTCTGTAGTAACAAAAATATATGCTCCGTGAGGGTACAAATTGTCCTACCTTTTGTGAATTTGATGTTTTCCTAGTTCCTAGAATGGTACCTGCTACACAGATGTTCAATAAATAGTTGAATTTATTAATGAATAACAAATATAAGTTAAAACTATGTCTTCATATTAATTAAATGCATGAATAAAAAATAAAAGTGGAGGGATCCCTGGGTGGCTCAGCGGTTGAGCGCCTGCCTTCAGCCCAGGGCCTGAACCTGGAGTCCCGGGATGGAGTCCCTTGTCAGGCTTCCTGCATGGAGCCTGCTTCTCCCTCTGCCTGTGTCTCTGCCTCTCTCTCTCTGTCTCTCTCTCTGTGTCTCTCACGCATAAATAAATAAAATCTTAAAAACAATTAAAAAATAAAAGTGGAAATTACTTCAGCTGGTATTCTTTGACATTTGTCTACATTGGTAACTGTTCGGTTTGCAAGGTATTTTGACTGGGAAAGAAAGATGGTAACATAATCAAGAAAGATCCTTTAAAAATAAGTCATTTGACGTTCGGTGATAACATGGGGATAGAAAGCCCCCAAAAAGGCAAACACATGTGCAAAATGAGTTACAAAAATCAGTAAAAAAAAAAAAAAAAAAATCATTGTGATCCTAACAGCAATACAAAACGGAATTCACGTGCACGTTCACAGAATCACATACTTCGCGGCATCAAGAACTTTTTCAAAAACCGAAGCTACCTCAAAGTCATGCCTTTTGCTTCACACACAAAACTGTACCCACCACGTGGCAAGTGAGGCCCTGAGTGCGTCACACATTTTCTTGGCAAGTGGGAGGGACTGCGGGGCACTCCGGGGAACGGTGAGTTAGGAGAACGCTTCTGGGTAGGTTTTGAGTTTGACCCGGGCAGGAAGCCAAGGTATAACCCTGACCAGGGGTTAAGGACTGTCCTCGCAACGAGCCTCCACTTCCGAATCGTCGTGGTCGTCTCCAGGGCCTCCGCGCTGACCTAGCTGCGGCCCCGCGGGCGCAGCCTCCAGGGCATCTCCCCACGAGCCGCCCTTCTCCGGCCGGCGCCCGGCGCCCGCGCCCTGCCTCCGCTTACCAGTGCCGGTGGAACTCGTGCTTCTGCTCCTCCGTTGTCGCCAACGCCTTCTTTCTCCTCATAAAGCCTAGTAATTCCCGGATTTCCCTCTCGCAGGAGGCCAGCAGCGGGTTTTTAGCGTCCAGGGGCCCATAAAACACGGCGAGGGGCAGAGAGCTCTCGAGGCAGGCGGAGCGAGGCACTGGGCTCGGGGAGCTCTCCTTGGACTCCGCGGGCGACTCGGAGAGGGCGTTCGAGGTCGGGGGAGGGGTCGGCGGCGGTCCCGGCGGGGACAGGGAAGTGGGAGAGTGGTTGAAGGGAGAGGTCGCGGAGGCGCCGAGCGCCGCCATGTTGGCGGGACCCCGGCCGGCCGAAGTGTGTGTACACGCGGTTGCCTGGCGACGGTCTCGCGGCAACCGGGCCTCCCGCGCGCTTTCGGGAAAACACAGCGACCCCTGGAGGGCGAAGGAAGAGAGAGCCCGGTCCAGAAAGGAACGACGCTCCTGGGGACTTTTTTTCTTTCTTTCTTTCTTTTTTTTTTTCTTTTGCCCTCTTGCTCACTGGCCCCCCGCGGTAGGAGAGAAGAGAGAAGATTGTGCGCAGAGAGCCCGCGGATAGTAGAGCCAAAAACTTACAATAGCAAATTCAGACTATACTCGTTTTCCATTTCGACCACTTAATGACGATAACGATTATTAACATGTGCCAGGCGTTGTTCTAAGCGTTTGTCACATAATCTCATTGATCTCATTTAATCGTGATAACAGCTTTATCACGTAGGGTATTAGGAGTAGCTCCATTTCCCAATTTAATACACCAAAGTTCACGCATCAAAGTCAGAGTAAACCGTAGTGTCGGGGACCAGATCCCCCAGCCTTCGGACTCCAAAGCCTGGGCTCAAAATGAATAAGCTTCACTGGCCATCCAAAAAAAAAAAACCTAACCTTATCAATAAAATCAAAATTAGGAAATATCTGACAATTTAAGAATCAAGTTCGTGGGACGCCTGGGTGGCTCAGTGGTTGAGCATCTGTCTTCAGCTCAGGTCGTGATCCCGGGGTCCTGGAATCGAGTCCCGCGTCGGGTTCCCCATGGAGGAGCCTGCTTCTCCCTCTGCCTGTGTCTCTGCCTCTTTCTGTGTGTCTCTCATGAGTAAACAAATAAAATCAAGTGCATGCAAATGATCCATTCTCTTCCCTCCTTTTGTACCTTGAGGTCTGTAACTGTGGAAATGATGTCTGTGCCTAATAAGGTTACATTATAGTTCTTCATTTATGTTTCCCCTTACTCTAATTATCACTGTATTCTAAATAAGCATTTCACTTGAAATTAACTGCCGGATATTAATGCATACTTGCGGCTTCAAGTGTTAACTCTCAAAATACTTTAGCGTTTTAAACTGATTTTAGGTCTTCTGATTGGGAAAACTGTATGCCCTAAGGAAAATATGTGAGGACAAGGGAAGTTCTTCTTTCCCTGCGTATTATGGGCAACAATAAGTTCATTTACTTACTTAAGGTATAAGTTTTAACTCATAGAGAACCTGCTTGCTTTATAAATTAGGCAATGCCAAAAATTAAGAGAAGAAACAAATGTTTGATGTCTTAGAAAAATAGATTTTTAACACTGAAAAGTGTTACTGGTTCTGTCACACATAAGAATAAATAAAGATAGTGACCCTAACACCCTGTGAGCCCAATTTTCCACTTAAGATTAAGAAGCTTATTGGACCACAGCCTGATTTCTTTCAGGTCTGACCTAATTTCTTGCAGGCTCTGTGGGCCTGTGCTAATTTATGAGGCTGGCCTAATATGTCATGTGCACTGTACTCTAATATTCTTTGAAGGAAAATGATGATGATTTTGTTCTTCAGAACAGGTAATTGTGACCCAAGAACCTTTCTTGTCAAGACACTTCACTGTAGGAGTTCAATTCTCCAGTCAGGATATAGAAATCATTATTTAAGATTTTATCTTGTCTCTAAGTGAGCAGTAAAAATGTTAAAATCATTATTTAAGATTTTATCTTGTCTCTAAGTGAGCAGTAAAAATGTTTAGGCCTTTAAGATTTTAGGCCTAGGGATCCCTGGGTGGCGCAGCGGTTTGGCGCCTGCCTTTGGCCCATGGCGCGATCCTGGAGATCCGGGATCGAATCCCATGTCAGGCTCCCGGTGCATGGAGCCTGCTTCTCCCTCTGCCTCTCTCTCTCTCACTGTGTGCCTATCATGAATAAATAAAAATTAAAAAAAAAAAAAAAAAAGATTTTAGGCCTAAAGAAGTAATTCATTCTTGGGGCATTTACAAAAAGTATTAATAGATCTTCTTTTTGAAAAAATGAGCTTGATAAATTCTTTCTGTTCTCATCTTCTCCTTTTTCTCACATAACGGACTGGTCTATTTCGGATCAAAAGCTGATGTAATTTGCCACTGAGTTCTACCTATTATATCGATGAATGTGAAACTGCAGGATAAAATTAAAGTGGTCATAGAGGAGGAAGGAAAAGAAAAATAAAACACATGAAGTGGGGGTTCTTTCCCCTCTCGATCTGTCTATTCTCACAATCTTACTAAGTGTGCAGGCACTTACATTTCAATATCACCAGTAAAAGAAAAAGTGACTTATTAAATTCAGATACTTGAATTATGTATCTTAGTCATAGCATTGCATCTTAGTCATTTTCTTCCTTGCAAATACACAGTTGACAATGCTTCACTTGCAGTAGTTTTTAAAAGCTTGTCTGAATATTTAAATGGCTGCTGTACTCTGAATCATCATCGTGCTAAGATGGAAGTTTCCATTTTGTTCAGTTTATATTTGAAGCACTTTTTTTACATTTTTCAAAGTATTATCTTTCTTGTAATGAGATGAAGCTATTAGAATATCTTTTCTACTCCCTTGTCACTTCACTTTATTCTTTCCACTGTAGTGAAAGAATGGAACCCGGCAACTATTGTGTCTGGAAGGGCTAAATAATGTAAATAGCTTCCTTATAAATAATGTAAATTGCTGTTTCCTTATAATTAGCGTCTCTGCAGGCTGCAAGGATCCTTTGTGCTCATTCAAAAGTCTTTCTCATCTAAAGTTACTGTTAGAGAAGGAATAAATAAGGTTAGTACTCTTTCTATTCCTAATTTAGTAGTTAATCATTTGGGCTGTCCCAAACATGTACCTATATATGATCTTTAAAAAAAAAAAAAAGCCTCCAAAGATCTCCTTTTCCTACCTCACCACCTAATATTTAAACTTTTTAAAAAACTTCTCCATCCTTTCATTTAGTCAAACACAACAATTTCTTTAGCATGTCGTACAATGCATAGGTGAACCCACACATTCCTCATAAGAAGCAGATGACACACAACTAACCACAATAAAAAAAAAAAAAAGGTATGCTGTGAAATGTGCCGTAATAAAGATTTTTTAAACACTGTAGGAGTCCAAAGATGAAGTTTGGAACTGGAGAAAGAACAGACGATTCTGGAGGTTATATTTTAGCGCTAGGCTGTCTCTGCTCCTCATTAATAGAAAGCCCCTTGCAACAGGGATTTGCCTATTTACTGTGATAACCCAGCACCAGAGCCTGGAACCTGGTACAGAGTAGTATGGCTTCATAAATCTTTGTTGGAATGAATGAATGGGAAAAAAAATAAGACAACATTTAAAAGGATATCACTGATTGAGAGAAAAGCCTGAGTTAGGAACAAAGTTATAAACATACATGGTGAGTTCCATAAATCATCTGTCTAGTGTGGTGAACCAAAGACTATAGTAGATCCAGGGGCAAAAGGTGAAGCAGAAAGAGAAGCATGATCAAATATAAGGCGTAGTTGGAAGATGTGCTAAGAAATTTTGATTTAGTTATGTATTCAGTGGGAATCCGTGGAAAAATAGTGTAATTTAAAACAGTAAAGATTAAAAACCCAAATTCTGGAGCCAGCAAACATGGTTTGAATTCCCACTCCTTCCACGTTGCTTAACTTCACTGTGTTGTGGTTTCCTCATCTGTAAGATGGAGCAAAATAATACTACTACTTAACTCAGTTTTGTTTTGTTTAGAATTAAAGGAATTAATAGTGTGTAAAACCCATAAAACAGCGCCTGGCATATAGTAAAGGCTATATAAATGTTTGCTGAGATAATTACTCACTTGGAACTACCAGAAGTTCCTAAACAGAAAAGAATACAATCCAGCCTGTATTTTTCGTGTTTTAGAAGGGAAACAATGATAGCAGAATAAAAGATGGATTGGAGTCAAGAAGGTTACATCTGATCTCAGGTACACAAATTATCACAATGATTATATACTGTCAATCATGAGACAGAAGGAGCCAAACTAAAACCACAGATAGACATTGAAGGAGAATCCATAGGAAACTAAATTTTAATCAATATAGTAAAAGAAGAGTCGAGTCACAGAGTAACATGTAATTGATATAATAATTATGAATATAGTATGTATGTAATATATACAAAATAGTTGTAAAAATAGTAGAAGAAATTCTAACATGCATTTATTATTTTTTTTCCCTTAGGATTTTATTTATTTATTTATTTATTTGAGAGAGAGAAATAGCAAAAGATAGCATGAGCAGGGGTAAGGGCAGAGGGAGAAGGAGATTCCCGGCTGAGCAGGGAACCAGATGTGGGACTCGATTCTAGCACCCCAGGATCATGACCTAAGCTGAAGGCAGATGCTTAACCAACTGAGCCACCCAGGCACCCCTGTATCCATTATTCTAACATGTAATGTATTTATGGTCTTGAAGTAAAGACTTTCCTAAAAAGTACAAAAGTAAAAGTAAAAGGAAGTAAAAGAAAGAAAAATACTAATGAACTTGAATATATTATAAATTTTTGGAAGGGTGAAAGATAGCACAGCCTAAAGTAGAAAAGCCACACACCTGGAAAAATATATTTGTAATATATAGCCTACTGTGTGAGCACTACGTCGATAAATATCAACAGCAGGTTCAGATAAAGATACTTCAGATAAAGATACTGCTTGGGTGAATTAAACAGGTTTACTTATCACAGGCTCCCAAAGGAAGTCAGTGTGTAGTCAGGACATATAGCAAAGAGAACAGCAACATTACCCAGGATAGATGGGGATATCTGTTTCTAAAACCCAAAATCTTCCCATGTGGTACACAGTTCTAGGTGGTAATATCCCTGAAGCTTCCAAGTCTTTTGTGCTTGAACAAGTATCTGCAATTCCTCTGGGGTGCACTATTGCTTCCAACTTAACACTTTGGTGTGAACAGTTTTCAGATACTCCTGCCTGGCCCTTCCACCCATAACAACTCTAGTGCCACAGGTTAGGGATCCAGGATTAGGGCTCTGCTAAATATTAAATCTCCTCTTCGAGGGTAGTGAGGGCCCATAATTTCCATCACAGCAATTAATATCATATTTTTGCCTAGTCTGTCTTGAATTTTCTGGTTACACACATTGAGCGACATTTTCGTTGCCTCCTCATCCATCTTGCCTTATAAAACCATGGTCAGTTAGCCAACACCAGACACCCCTATAGGTAAAGGTACCTTGGTTGTCACTCTTGTCTGCCTGTCCATTATAGTAATTACATCAGTAGCCTCTGTTAGCTGCTACTACCTGGCTTTTGCCATTCTGGAATTGCAATGTCTCGACTAATATTATGAAGCTAAACTCCTTAGCAGGATGCTCTACTGTCAACTCTGGCCCACAGAAGACAGAAACTGTATCAAGCTTCTCCAAAGATCCTGGTGCTCCCGTTATCACTGCATTCTCTACATTCTCAGGGAAGCGAACATTCCCTGACCATCCCAGGGAACATAGCCAACCGGTGGGTTCTCAGGACGTACATAATAAGTGTATTCTAAGATTCCCACCTTTCTAAGCCTTCTGGTCCTTTCTTCAATATTATACCAAGGAGGTTTTGCCATCTACTTCATTTGCTAAAGAACATTATCAGGTCCACACTTCAAAAAGCCATCCTGTTAAATTATTAGGAATCCTGAATCACGGCTAAGTACCCCCATATTAATGAATTCTACTCTATTTAGCTTTGTGTTCTGTCCTCCTGGTCTAACGTACTCAAGATACACTCCTATACACATTTGCCCAGTTTCAGCTAACACCTATTAGCCAGATCCTGCAATTCCTCTGGCATGTGGGCTGTTTCTTCCCAGAGCTTGTATTTTCCTGTTCAGGCTGTGCTGAAACCTGACTTTGGTTTTTAGCCAGGTAGGTAATGGAGGGTGTTGGGGCATATCTTGAAGAAAACAAGAATCATCTTGAAAGGCACCTGCTTCAGATTAGATTATTGTATGTTCCCCCAGGCAAGCAGAGACTGTTTTGCTGTGACAAATGGTTAGAGGCTATTTCTACCCGCCTGGAAGGCTCAGAGTAATCTAGGAGCTCAAAATTCTTAGCCTTGTCTACCTAAACATCTTCATTTCAAGTCTCTGGCCCCATTCTTTTCTTGGAATCTTTGCTATATGATCAGATCCTTGGCCTGATTTTGAGCAAAGTCTACCTACAGTTGCCCCGAGCTGTAACAAAGCCACTCTGACTTTCAGAGCATGACTTAAGTTGTCAAATAATTGCCCTAAAACTAGAAAGAGAGAGAAAGTCTGTGTGTGTGGTGTGTGTACAAAAATTTTTTGCAAGACTGTCAATGCCTACAAAAGAAGCCACATCACAATTCCTTTAATTAATATTGCCCTCATACTGACTAAGCACAATAGCTATTTGATCTCCCCAAACCTTGTATCTGCATCTCATCACAATTAAACTATGGGTGAAATCACTGCATGCCAGGGATTATTACCACACCACCTACCACTGCAATTGGCTCCCTATTGCTTTCAGACAGTGGGCAATTCAGCTCTAAAATCCCATCCTGAGGGTCCACTTTTTATAGCTCACTCCTCTGTGTTAACCTAGGTTTTCTGGAAAACAAGAGTTTGAGGCAAAAGCTTAAGTGTTACTGCTTTGTTTGGTAGTGCAATTCCCTGAGGCAAGAAAGAGGGAAATGGGAAGCCAGACAGGGACTGCAATGATTAATTTTATGTGTCCACTTGACTAGGCCAATATCTGCCTGGATAGCCAGCAAAATATTATTTCTGGTGTGTCTGTGAGGGTGTTCCTGGAAAATATTTGATAGACTGAGTAAAGAAGATCATCTCACCAATGTGGGTGGGTACCATCAGTCACTGAAGATCCAAATAAAACAAGAACACAAAGAAAAGGTGAATTTGCTCTCTCTGTCGGAGCTGGCACATCCATTTTCTTCTGACTTAGACATCAGCTTTCCTGGTTCTTGAGCTTTTTGGTCTTGGGCTGGAATTTAAACCACTGACAACTCTAGTTCTCAGGCCTTTGGACTTCAATTGAACTATACCTCTGGCTTTCCTAGTTCTCTCATTTGCAGATGGCAGAGCATGGAACACCTTAGCCTCCATAATCATGTGTATTAATACCTTATGTAAATATATATATATATCTTATTGGTCCTGTTTCTCTGGAGAATCCTAATACAAATATTGGTACTAAGACATGTCACTGGAGAATGAATACCCTAAACTGTCAAAGTGACTTTGGATCTGAGGGATGGGTAAAGGCTGGAAGACTTTCAAGGTGCATGCTAGAAAAGTCTATGTTGCTGTGAACGGGCGCCTAAGAGAAATTCTACTGAGCACCTAGGAAGGAAGAGGATAGCTACAGAGAAAGCCTCAGTCTTCTTAGAGAATACCTAAGTAATCCTGAACAGACTTTTGATAGAAATACTGATGGTAGAGGCCATTTTGATGAGGCCTGAGATGCAAATAAGGAACATGTTATTGGACAATGGAGGAACGGCCATCTTGTTATAAAGTGGCAAAGAACATGGATGAATTGCGTTCACATTCTGCTGTTTTGTGGAAGATAAAACTTGTGAATGATGAAATTGGATATTTAACTGAAGCTATTTCTAAGCAAAGTGTTGAAGGTGCAGCTTGGCTCCTCCTGACTGCTTATAATAAAATGTGAGAGGAGAGAAATGACTTCAGGATGGAATTGTCAAGCAAAAAAGAAACAGAATTTAAAGATTCGGAAAATTCTCAGCCTATTCATATTGTAAAAATTGAGAATGCTATTTGGAAGAGAACACTAAGAGTGTGGCTGAGTGACCATTTGATAAGATTAGTACAAATCAGCCATCTCAACAATGGCCAGGAGCTAGTAATTGAGACAAGAAAAGAATGACCTCAGGCAGCCCTGGTGGCTCAGCGGTTTAGTGCTGCCTTCAGCCCAGGGCCTGATCCTGGAGGCCCAAGATCAAGTCCCACATTGGGCTCCTTGCATGGAGCATGCTTCTCCCTCTGCCTGTGTCTCTGCCTCTGTGTGTGTGTGTGTGTATGTGTGTGTGTGTGTCTCATGAATAAATAAATAAAATATTAAAAAAAAAAAAAGAATGACCTCAAAGGCAATTCAGAAACCAGCTGGGCTGGCACTACTACTATCACAGACCCAGGTTGCAAGGGCTGGGGGACAGAGTGGTACCCAGCACCCATCACATCACAAGATCCTTGACAGCCCCAAGGGCAGCTCCATCAGGCTTCAGTGGCCTCCCCTCCAGAAGAACAAGCAGCAAACACTGGTGATCTCTGCCAGTGCACAGAATGCACAGGCCCGGGGCATATAGATGCCTCTACATAAGTTTCAGGTCCCCAGTCCTGAAGACTCCAGCCTAGGGCGGAGAACCACCTTGAGAGAGCCCCTGTAGGGCTGCACCACTGAGCTATGGGGGCAACATTGCTACCTCAGTGGGCTTGAAAGACAGAGCCTCAAGCTAAAAAGGATTATTCTTCAGCTTTAAGACTTAACGTTATTGGCCTCATTAGGCTTCTGGACTTACTTAGAACCTGTCACTCCTATCTTCTTGCCTATTTCTCCCTTTTGGAAAGAAAATGTCTATCCTGTGCCTTCCCCACCATTGTATTTTGGAAGCACATTACATGTTTGGTTTCACAGGTTCACAGCAAGACAGGAATTTGCCTCAGGAGAAATCTTACCTCAAGTTTCACTCATATCTGATGTAGATGATATTTAGATGAGACTTTACACGTAGGCTTTAAAGTTGGTGCAGAACAGGTTAAGATTTGAGGGGACTATTGGAAAGAAATGAATGTATTTTGCATATGATAAGAACATGAATTTGGGGGGGGGTAGAAGTAGAATGCTGTAGACCAAATGTTTGTGGCCACCCTACCACTGAAAAAGTTCATATGTCAAATCCCAAAATCTAATGTGATGGTATTTGGAGGTGGGGACTTTAGCAATTGATGAGGTCCTGAGAATGAAGCCCTTGTGAATGGCATTAGTGCTTGTATAAAAGAGACCCCAGAGACCTCTCTCTACCCATCTGCTATGCGAGGACACAGCAAGAAGCCTACCATCTATGAAGCAAGAAATGGACTCTCACCAGACATTGAATCTTCCAGTGATTTGATCAGACTTCTAAGCTCTAGAACCAAAAAAATAAAGTTCTGCTGTGTAATATACCCAAATTATGGTATTTTTGTTATAGCAGCCCAAAAAGACTAAGATGAGGACAGATGGAAAGGAAATACAATGCTGGCCAATGAATCATGAAACACATAGCCATTTGCTCAGCCATGTGGGATAGCTCCCAACAGGCTATATAACTTTTTAATGTTTCATATCTTGGAATACTCTATAAGAAGGGGAGGTGGAGAGAAAAGGTCCCCGCTGTTTTCTTCCCATCCTCTGTACCCCATTGGTCAAGACTCATTTCCATGCTCCCAGGTTGGATCCCTGGCACCATAGGCAGCTACTGGGGATGCTGAATTTTGTACCTTGTGATATAGTGTTTCATCCTACTTCAAAAGTGATGGAAGGAGCCAGAAACTCCATATGGTAGCTTCAGGTGGTGGAACCAAGCAGGCCGCATGGAGTCAGTCGCCACAGCAGCTGCTGGAATGAAGCAAATGGTTGAGGGCCCAGTAATTGAGTGAAGACAAAGAAATCCAAGGCAGTGCATACAGTATGTCCAAAATACAAATTCTCTTGAATGCCAATGTTAGCAATACTCTAAGGAAAGCAGAACAGCAACATGGAAAGAGCCTGGATGCCCAACCCTGTGAAGCTACAATACTAGTCCTGGACCACCCACACCCAGATTATTATGTGAGATAAAAAATAAACTCCCATTTTGTTTAAGGACCAGTCGTTGTAGGAGTACCCAAAGCTATAATAAGCCATATGTCTTAGAAATTTCATGTCTGGGGATCCCTGGGTGGCGCAGCAGTTTAGCGCCTGCGTTTGGCCCAGGGCGCGATCCTGGAGACTCGGGATCGAATCCCACGTCGGGCTCCCGGTGCATGGAGCCTGCTCTCCCTCTGCCTCTCTCTCTCTCTCTCTCTCTCACTATCATAAATAAATAAAAATTTAAAAAAACGAAATTTCATGTCTTGAAATCAGCATGGATAATCATTTACAGTAAGTATAAAGCAGTCTGCTTGATTCTCTTTCTCCCTCTCCCTATGCTCCTCCCCCTGCTTGCTCGCTCTCTCAAATAAATAAATAAATCTTTTTAAAAATGTGAAAGTAGGGATCCCTGGGTGGCGCAGCGGTTTGGCGCCTGCCTTTGGCCCAGGGCGCGATCCTGGAGAACCAGGATCGAATCCCACATCGTGCTCCCAGTGCATGGAGCCTGCTTCTCCCTCTGCCTGTGTCTCTGCCTCTTTCTCTCTCTCTCTGTGACTATCATAAATAAATAAAAATAAAAAAATAAAATAAAAATGTGAAAGTAAAACTATTAATAGTTTGTTTTCCTAGAAAGATAGAATTGCAAGAATCTTTGTTCTGTATACTTTTCTGTACATTCCAACCTTTCCACAGTGAATATGTATTATTTTCATTGTAAAAAACTAATACTTTTTAACTAAAGCATAAAGATACATATACACAATAACAAAACTACAAATTAAAAATAGAAATTCCATATGCACGAATTACACAGAATTTCCATAACTATATCACTTGAGGGGACTTATCTAGAAGCACATTCTTGGACTATGTACTATTTGCTTCATTTACTAAATCAAAAAAGAGGCAGAAGTTTTTGATACATTCGGGCATTTTTAAGACTTAGGGTCCACATGGACCATTAAAATAGGCATATTTTCCTTAACTCCATGTCCTACCACTCTTATCTCTCCTTACCATTCCCCTACCACCAACTTTCTTCATTACACACAAATCCAAACACTATGATTCCAAGCTTACTACAAAGCAGGAAGTAAAAGGAAATATGCAAAGATACATAGTGACCCCAAAAACTGGCTCCCCCAAGGAAAAGCTTAAGAAGAGCAGAGATTGGAAGAGCACCATGAGGAGGTCTTTCTTGATATCAGGTCTATCATATAATATACTGTTCAAAGAAAAGCTGAAATTTTATCTGACTTTTGGGATTGGTCATAAACCGTAGGCTAATGATTTCCAAACCTTCTTACCATAATTCATGGCAAGAAATACAAAAAGTATGATGACTATACTTTTAATTTTGTTCTTGTCAGGAGGCTGCATATTTAATTCCTTTAGTTGTATCTCTTACCAGATTGAGATAAAAATTCAACCCTGCAAAGTCGTAGAGTTTTGGGACTGTTTCATTCCTCCTGCTTGAAAACCAGCCAATTCTTTTCTGAGTTCATATCTTTCCTATAATATGTTGGCAAATACAATCAGTAGCAACCAACATATGCTTTTTGTTTCCAAACCCTTTGCCTAAAACCCCAAGTTTATTCAGTATATTTCATGCTACCAAGTTACAGCAAATAACAGTTTTATTAACTATCTCATCATTAAATAACATGAGTCGCCATCTTTCTAGGCTCCAATAACAGTTTCCTTGCTGCCCAGTCTTTGGCTCTGAAGTGAATGCTACACATTTTAAGTTTTTCTTACAACACCCAAATGCTGGTACAAAACACTACATCACTCTCTTTAGACTAACTTATGCTAAGGTAAAAAAGCAATCATACGTCTCCATAGTATAGAAGAACAAAGTTTCATTCCTCATTCACATGTGTGAATAATGTGGATCAGCTGGAGCTCTGCTCCATGCACTATCTTCACTCTGGGACTAAGGCTAAAGGAGCAAGTCATATCTGGGACACTGCAAGTCTCACCTCCCCTTACATTTTATTTTCTAAAACAACTCAAATGGTCAAGGCTGTTCTCAGTGGTCCCAACAAGCATAATCCTTCTACAGAGAGGAACAGTAAATATTTTGAACAATAATTCAATCTACCAGAGTACCTAAATTTTAACATAATCTGAACTAAACACACATCTTTCTCCCAATCTACACCTCTGCTGCTTTCTTTCAGTATATAATAGATAGCATTAGTAGAGGCTCCAGGATATTCATACTAGAAGAAGGTTGGTGTGGCAATTCATTTATAAAAAAAGAGCTAGGTGACTAGTTTTGAATCTGCATCTTCCAAGCAAACATGTAATTTTCATTTAGATTGTATGGTCATTTAAGTTGACTTGATGGAGTTGGTTGAAATTGTCCCAGTTGTCCTTCAACTGGTTGCTACCATTGTAGTTACCCAAACAAGAAACAATGATATCTTTGAGTCCTCTGATCCTACTTCCAGTCCTAATTTCTTCCACTCCCAAATTCTACAACTGCACTGTCCAATATGGCAGCCATCAGCTACATGTAGCTAATAAGGATTTGAAATGCAGCTGGTCTGAATTGAGATATGCTATAAATGTAAAGTGCACAGCAGATCTCAAAGACTTCATAAAGAGGGGTGGCTGAGTGGCTGGGTCGCAGTCAGTTAAGCATCCAGCCCAGGTTGTGATCTCAGAGTCCTGAATTCAAGCTCAGAGTTGGGTTCTACATGGAATCTCTGTCCCCTCTGCTTCTGCCCCTCCCTGCCACGTGCACTCATATGTGCTCTCTCTCTCAAATAAAAAATAAATCTTTAAAAAAAAAACCAGGGATCCCTGGGTGGCGCAGCGGTTTGGCGCCTGCCTTGAGCCCAGGGCGCGATCCTGGAGACCCCGGATCGAATCCCACGTCGGGCTCCCGGTGCATGGAGCCTGCTTCTCCCTCTGCCTGTGTCTCTGCCTCTCTCTCTCTCTGTGACTATCATGAATAAATAAAAAAAAAAAAAATTTAAAAAAAAAAAAAAAAAAAAAAAACCAAAGACGCCATAATGGAAAAGAATACAAATATGTCATTTTTATATTGCTGGCATTTTGAAATGACGATCTTTTAAAGTATTGGATTAGGGCAGCCCGGATGGCCCAGCGGTTTAGAGCTGCCTTCAGCCCAGGGCCTGATCCTAGAGACCAGGGATCGAGCCCCATGTAGGGCTCCCTGCGTGGAGCCTGCTTCTCCCTCTGCTGTGTCTCTGTCTCTTTCTCTCTTCTCATGAATAAATAAAATCTTAAAAAAATAAAAAATAAAATATTGGATTAAATAAAATATATTAAAATTAATTAAGATTAATTCAAATCTTTTTGATGTGGCTTCTAGACACTTGAAAATTACATATGTGGTTCTTGTTTGCAGCTTACATTAAACTTCTGTTGGAGGACACTACTCTAGGCTGTTTTTTCCTCTTCATCGCCACAGTTCCAGCCCTAGCTTAGGCTTTCATCTTCTTTTGGTGAGGTTTCTATCAAAACCTCCTAACTAGCCTTTCTGTCTCCAGTATGGCCTTTCTCCAACTGATTCTACAAAGTGGCCAGAAAGATCTTTTAAAACAGAAATCAAATCATGCTCAAACAGCTTAATACTGTTCCATGAGTCTCTTCCATTGACTTTAAATTTGTCACTCCATATATATAGTCTTTCCTGATGATCCAGACCCCTGGTTTTAAGTGACTCTATTTCCTGAAGTGGAGCTTTCATATTTTCCACATATTTATGCCTTCAAAGGCATCTGCAGTCAAAGTTCTCTCCCCTCCTCCCCTTTCACCATTTTTCTTATCTTTCTGACAAAAGAAAGATATCTAGAATCTCACCATGTGGCTTTGATGAAACAACTGTTTAATTTAAACAAGGTACCATAACCACATTCTTACTCATTGTAAGACTTATTGCCAATACAATATTCACAATACATATTTTAAAATACTCAGGAATATAGAAGTTTTGGAAAATCTTTTAGGGAATAGACAAGAAACTGTGAGAACCATTAACTAGCCCATTGCTCATGACGTCCTACTCATATTCCTATAAGCACCAGCACTCCTCCCCAATACACAACATGCACATGCACTCACACACTCCTTCCTAGATCCAGCTTTACTCAAGACTCAGCCTACCTAGCTATTGTCAGCTTCAGGGCTCCTCAGAACATTCTCCTTCACCCTCTTCCCCCAGCTAGTTACTCACTACGACTCCTGCTTATTTGATGGCATCATCAGAAAAGAATACTTTTCAGTTTTGCTATACAGGAGCTTCACAAATTTTCTTCTATTATGTGAGCTTTGATTTTCATTGCACTTTATAAAATAAACTTGAAGGAAGATGCAATTTTTTTCTATTCAATTTTTATTATCACCATAGTACTCTTTACCAAGACTTCTCTCCTTTCATTAGTCAAATGAGTTGTTTTTTCCTCCAAAATGTGTTTGATTATTTTTAAGTGTTGCTAAAAGAGTAGTTTCAAGCAGTTATTACTAGGGTGTCTTATTTTTTAAACAAAAAATACTAAGGTATTTGGAACACCTGGCTGGCTCAGTGGTTGAGTATCTGCCTTTGGCTCAAGTCATGATCCTGAGGTCCTGCAATCAAGTCCCACATTAGGTTCCCTTTGGGGATGTCTCTACCTATGTCTCTGCCTCTCTCTGTGTGTCTCATGAATAAATACATAAAATCTTTTTTTTAAATGTCAAGGTTTAATTATTGAGCTCATATAATAAGTAAACATATATGCATATATGATGCTGTTTAGATGGACAAATGATGATTGTTATTGATTCTCCCATTGTAGTTGCCATAGTGTTGTCACCAAGTTCACTGTCAAGGTCACTATGTGAATGGTTATAGGGAGTATAGGAGAGTGATTAGGGACATGGGTTCCAGAATCAGACTGCCTGGCTCAACCACTTGCTAGTTGTGTGACTCTGGAAAATGCATTTAGCCTCTCTGTACATCAATTTCTTCATCTGTAAAATGGAGATGAAAGGAATAGCAATTCCCTCATATGTTTGTTGTAAGAATTAAATGACTTAAAACTAGTGAAGTGCCTACAATGTAAGCCATTGGTTGTTTGGATAATACAAAAAGCAATCAGTAAGATGACAAGCTCATTTTTTCAAAAGACTTGTTTGCAAAACTCTGCAAAATTACCAGAGAAATATCAGATTTCTGCTTATCCACTGAAGTACATTTTCAATTTTCATCTCAATAACAAATCCTTTTAACAGTATCGTGAGTACAAAGTTAAAATCACCAAGTTCCCTGTCAACAAAAGTTCATTTTTTTCCAGTTCTCACCACATATGAAAATTGTTTTAACTCTCTGGGTTTTATACACACACACACATACACATACACCAACACATAGACAAAAGGAGTGAGATTCTGCTGATTTTGCTCACACTTAAGTATGGCAAAACTTTTAAAAGCCTCAAACTTCAAAACATCTTTTCCTCAAATATCTTCAAGTAATTTAATTTCTTAGAACATAGCTCACAAACCTTTTCTGTTAGGTCCAGATAATAAATATTTATGACTTTTCAGGCCCTAGATCTCTGTTGCCACTACTCAATTCTCCCACTGTAGCCCCAAAGAAGCCACAGACAATAGTAAATAAAAGTGTGGCTGTGTTCCAATAAAACTTTATTTAAAAAAAAAGGCAGTCAGCCAGATTTGGTCTGCAGGCCATAATATGCCAAGGCCAATGTAGACGTCACTCCCTATTTACCTGGTGACTTTGATCACCTCTAGTATACTGCGACATATCCATGGTGAGAGAAAAAACTCAACTTGTGAAGCAATAAGCTACAGCAAATGGCATTATAAAGTACAGAATACAGGTACATGTAAAGTAGAAGAAAAACAGATAAAGAGACGACTGCAGGTGAGAAATAGGTGACATATCAATTCCCCAGGGTGATAGTTCAGCAGGAAACACAGATCAAAACAAGTACAAGTTTTGTTTTCTGCCTCAGAGTACTTACCTGTGTAAACACATATATTCACCTCAACTCTCAATTAGCCTGTCAGAGACACACGCACCACTAGCACAGTTCATCAAACGCTGTTCCCCAAATGACATTATCAGCCCACTGAAACAACACATTCTTTTTCCCAGGGCTCATCAGTGAATCCCTCAACATCTTACTCAGAATTCTTCTTTTCATATGTCTATAGTTCAGGAATAAACAACACCTATGGGCGTTGTTAAGGATGTTTTCCCAACATTCTCAGCCCCTTTGATCCTCTGGACCTACCTCCAGAGTTAAAAAATATTTACAAGTTAATGAATTATATATCAATCTCTAACTCCTTAATTATGATTCCATTAAACCATAGCGATCAATCACCATGGGTCTGAATCAAAGCTGTGGTTGAATGAACTGAAAAGCAAAGCCATAATCAGTGAAGAGTTAATAGAATTTGATAGTGACGCTGGGGTTAGATTTGGGGTTTGGGTTTTTTTCTTTTGTTTTCTGCCTTTGTTTTTGTTTTGGTGTGTTGATTATTATATCCAAGTGCTTAGAACAGTGCCTGATACTCTACAAATACTTGTTGAATGAACAAATGATTGAATGAATAAATGAACAGATAGAGCAGGGAAAATTTGAGCTACAAAATATTATACAAGCAGTGAAATTCATGTCATTTTCTAATCATTTGGAAGCTTCAACACCTCTTCACAACACCTTGAAAAGAAGTCTGCAAATTTCAAACTACCTCTTTGCAAATGGATTTCTTAATGTCACTAGGCTCCACACATTCACAGCCCACGCTCTTTCAGTTGCTAAGTGCACTGGATTGTCACAGTATGTTCCAGAGGCTCTACACTTCTCTCAAATGCAAAAGATGTTCTTCTAATTGGAAGCAAAATCATTGTCTTTCAAATACAATATTCTCTAAAGCGGGGGGGGGGGGGGGGGGGGGGGGGGGGGGGGAAGAGTACTGTTAGATTCCAATCAGTTCAAATTAAAACTGATTTCCCAAAGCAAAGGAAAGCTCATGAGCTCTAAAATTCAATAATATTATTTTACAACGTGGAACCCAAAGATGATTTATAGATTAGTTTTATGTTATTAGCCTCACTTCATTAGGAATGACAATCATAACATGCTACTGAAAATATTTATTCCTAATATGCATTGATGACTACTATTGAGGAGATGTATTACAAGAGACTGAATTTTTAAGTCAATAATACAAACAAAATTTAGGCCAAAGTTTAAGACTATGATGAAAAAAGAGGGAAACTATGGCAGGAAATATGTAAGAACATTTCAATTTAATGGGTGTATGTATATACGTAAGCTTAACAAGTATATATTGAGTGAGAGCACAATAACAAAGTAGGCACCAGTTGGATATAAAATGGTTGGTCATCCATTCATTCAGGGATCCCTGGGTGGCGCAGCGGTTTAGCTCCTGCCTTTGGCCCAGGGCACGATCCTGGAGACCTGGAATCGAATCCCACGTCAGGCTCCCGGTGCATGGAGCCTGCTTCTCCCTCTGCCTGTGTCTCTGCCTCTCCCCCTCTCTCTGTGTGACTATCATAAATAAAAAAAAAAAAAATTAAAAAAAAGGTTGGTCATCCATTCATTCAATAAGTTGTGGGGTTTTTTAAAGATTTATTTATTTATTTGAAAGAGAGAGAGTGCCAGCACAGGGAGGAGCACAGGGAGAGGGAGAGACTTCCAAGCAGACTCCCTGTTGAACACAGAGCCTGATGCTGAGGCTGGATCGCATGACCCTGAGATCATGACCTGAGCCAAAATCAAGAGTATGATGCTCAGTTGACTGGGCCACCGAGGCTCCCCAAAAATTTTAATTAAGATACTTCACTGGTGGGGGACTCCTGGGTGGCTCAGTGATTGAGCGTCTGTCTTCAGCCCAGGTTGTGATCCCAAAGTCCTGGGATCAAGTCTGCATCAGGCTCCCTGCAGGGATAGCCTCTCAGCCTATGTCTCTGCCTCTCTCTGTGTGTCTCTCATGAGTAAGTAAATAAAATCTTTTTTCTAAAAAAGATACTTCACTGGGTATTAAATCTTAATTATTGTAGTATAGCTTGGAATACTTGAACCTATGTCAACAAGTTTAAACTTTCATTCTAAGATCTTATTATATTACAAGGAATACATGTTTTTTAAAAAAAGATTCAACTAGGGATCCCTGGGTGGCGCAGCGGTTTAGCGCCTGCCTTTGGCCCAGGGCGCGATCCTGGAGACCCGGGATCGAATCCCATGTCGGGCTTCCGGTGCATGGAGCCTGCTTCTCCCTCTGCCTGTGTCTCTGCCTCTCTCTCTCTCTGACTATCATAAATAAATAAAAATAAAAAATAAAATAAAAATATATTAAAAAAAAAAAAAGATTCAACTATAGATAGAGTGACAGACTTTCCATAACTACCACCACTAGGTGGGGTAACCACTATTACATTACAGGGTATCTTTTCACACGTCTTGAAGCACATACAAATAAGCACATACAAATACACACAAAAGCCTTTTTTAGAAACAAAAATGGTATATCATACTATGCACAGAGCCAGGTCAGCATGCCTCTTGAGAGCATGGTCTTTAAGCAATACCACCTCAATGCAAATCCCAGGTCTGCCCTAACCTTTTGTAAATTACTACACATCTCAATGCCAAAATTTTCTAATCTTTAAAATGGAAATAATAGGGGATCCCTGGATGGCTCAGTGGTTTAGCGCCTGCCTTTGGCCCAGGGCGTGATCCTGGAGTCCCAGGATGGGGTCCCACGTTAGACTCCCTGTGTGGGGCCTGCTTCTCCCTCTGCCTGTGTCTCTGCCTCTCTCTCTTTCTCTGTGTCTCTCATGAATAAGTAAATAAAATCTTTAAAAAATAACATAAATAAAATAAAATGTAAATAATATTAGTACATATGTCATAGCATTATTATAAAAAAATGAATACTCATAATCACCTAGAACAGAGCCTGGCACATTCTAAGAACCCAACCAATGTCAGTTATTATCATGCAGTTTATGATCTTACTCAAGATTATATTGTGGACCTCTTTCCTCCACTTCATTTTTTTCCCAAGGCCCAAACACTACCATGGTATGGATTTACTATAAGTCGTGTAATACATTTTTTGTTGTTATATGGACAGATTGCTCCAATGTACTCAAAAAGAATGCTGTAAGAATGCTAATATCTTCATGCCTATACTTGAATACTCCTGAAGTATAAATGCCTAGAGAAGAAATGGATGGATCAGAAGAGGTAAATATTTTAAAGTGTATTTGAGATTCTTCTGAATTTCCCTTCTAAAATATGCCAACTTATATTCATACCGTTACATATTAAGACGATCTTTTCCCTATATGGGGTATGGGTGTGTGTTTCATGTTTGAGCTTTTAATAACCCAGATATTTTTGTATGTATTTCATGTTTGGGTTTGTTTCTTTTTTTCTTTTTTTAAGATGTATTTATTTATTTTAAAGACAGAAGGCATGAGAGGGAGAACAGAGAGAGAAGGAGAAAGGATCCCAAGCAGACTCTACACTGACCACAAGCCAGGCTCGGGGCTCACTGTCACACTCCTGAAATCACCACCTGAGCCAAAACCAGGAGTCCCACATTCAGCTGACTCCACCACCCAGATGCCCCATCATATTTGGGCTTTTAATAACCCAGATTTTTTGTGTGATATAAGGTAGAGATCAACTTTATTTTTGTTAGATAACCAATTGTTCCATTGCCATTTTCTATTCCCGACTTCTTTGAAATTATACTCTTATTAAATACTTAATTTCCATATATACATAGCTCAGTTTCTACTATTTTTTTCATCGAAACATTTGTCTTTCTCAGAGAGTACCCTATTACTTTAGTTGTTACTACAAAATTGTAGTAAGTTTCAGTATCTGTTAACTTTATATTCTTTTTAAAACTTATTCCTGCACTATACTGTTGCACATTATGGCAGAGATGTCCAGCTGCCCACCAAAAACTAATGTTTATCTTTCATAAGTTAGTATTGTTTCTAGAAAGCAGCCACCTACTTGGGGAGAACATTTCTCAGCTCTAGCCCTTTATAGCTAGGTAGGCCCATGTGACTAATTTTCACCAATGGGATATAAGCAAATACATTGTATGTCATCTTCAGTTCAAAGTGATGCGGAAGCAGGATGCCTTCTTCATGGTCATTGTCCCTATCCAAGGACTCCAAGGACCCCCACAGGAGGACAGACCTACAGAATGGAAGATGCCTGATTTCCAGAATGATCTTATGGAAGTCAGCCTAACCACAAACTCTTACACTTGACTAAGAGTAAGATATAAATCATTTGTTGTAATAAGCCAATAAAATTTAGGAGTTTATCTATTACCTTAACTAATATACAGAAGATGGATTATAAACGGCATTTTTTAAGAATTCAATTAGGATTTTAATTGGGAGCGCATTTTATTTAGAGATTAAGTTAAAGAGGATTGACATCTCAATATTGAGTTTTCATATCTGGGAGAAATCCCATTTTTGCATTTCTGGTCTACTTTTGCAACCTTCAATAAAGCTTTGTTGTTTTCTTTATGCAGATCCTAAACATTTCTTACTAAGTTTACTTCTATATACTTTATATTCTTGTTGTAGTGCAGCTGCAATCCTTTTCCATGACATTTTCTGTTTGACTATTGCTTGTACATATACAGAATGTTTGCTTTTATAGGATTGTCTTTTATTATCTTACAGAATCTTCTTTGTGTCATTGGCTCACTGGTTTCATTTCTTGCATTATTTCTAGCAAACAGTTTTACCTCCTCCTTCTCCAGATACTTTTTTTTTTTTTTTGCACATCTGCTAGGATCTTGAAAATAGTGTTGAAAAATAGTAGTGGTAGCTTTTTTGCCTACTTTTCATTTTAAATAAAATTTCATTAGTAGTTAACCATTAAATAACCATTAAACGCTTCATAGTGATTTGATAAAAAGCCTTTTATCAGGTTATGGAAACCTCCTTCTATTACCAGCTTTTAAAAAGGTATGTGGGGCACCTGGGTGGCTCAGTCAGTTAAGCATTTGCCTTCAGCTTGGCTCATGATCCCAGGGTCCTGGGATGGAGCCTTGCATTGGTCTCCCTGCTCAGCAGGGAGCCTGCTTCTCCCTCCCCTCTGGCCCTCCTCCTGCTTGTGAGCTCTCTCTCTCTCTCTCTGTCAAATAAATAAATAAAATCTTCAAAAAAAGGATTTTTTTTTTATTGTTGCTGTTGTTAAATTAGGATGGATCTTATATTTTATCCAAATGCCTTTCCTCTCTATTTAATTTACTGTTTTATTTCTTTTTTAAGATTTTATTTATTTATTCATGAGAAACACAGAGGCAGAGAGAGAGGCAGAGACACAGACAGAGGGAGAAGCAGGCTTCATGCAGGGAGCCAGACATGGGACTCAATCCCAGGTCTCCAGGATCACGCCCTGGGCTGAAGGTGGCGCTGTACTGCTGAGCCACTCGGGCTGCCCTGTTTTATTTCCTTAATATAGTATAATATATAACATATATCCTAAATATTAAAAGATATTTTCAGGGATGCCTGGATGGCTCAGCGGTTGAGCGCCTGCTTTCGGCCCAGGGCGTGATCCTGGAGTCCTAGGATCGAGTCCCACGTCAGGGTCCCCGCAGGGAGCCTGCGTCTCTCTCTGCCTATGTCTCTGCCTCTTTCTTTCTCTGTGTCTCTCATAAATAAATAAAATATTTTTAAAAATAAAATAAACACATTTTCATTTTATGTAACCCTTTCTTGGTCATTTTATATACCTTTAATGTGTCCGACTATTTATGGAATATCTTTGTCCATACTTTCATGTTAGAGATTGGTTAATAGGGGTGTGTGTGTGTGTGTGTGTGTGTGTGTGTATACAGCATTTGCCTAGTCTCATCAGGAATATTCTATCCTGTAGAACAAAATTCAGAAATTTCATTTTCCAATGTTCTATAAGGTTCAATAAGATATCTTTTTTTCCCTGAATATTTGAAAAACTCACTTGTAAAGTCAACTAAGGAGAATGTCTTTTGGTGGAGAAAGATCTTTGCTCACTTTCCACTTTTTCTACAATTACTAAACTATGCAAGTTTCCTTACCTCTTCTTGAAATTTTAAAACATTTTTACTTCTGAAGTATGTATTTCATTTATTTTTCCAAAGCTTTCTTTCTCAATTTGTACTTAATATTCTCCTTTAATTTTTCAAAGTTTCTTCCACCTCTGCAACTATGTCTCCTTCAGATTTTTAATACTGCTTCTCTGAATCTTCTCTCTCTTTATCGTTTTGAATAGGCTAAGGCTTGTCTATCTGAATTGGTTGTTTCAAAAAATCAGCTTTTATTCCAAAAGTCTAAAAACTGTGAAAACACTATATCGAAGATCAGGTATTTTATTTTTCTCAGGCAGATTAAAATTTTTATACATTGCTTTAAATTTAGTGGTGTTTCATCCAAAAAGTTATCTGGAAGCTGAAAAGCATATTGAACACATTTGTTGAAGTTTATCCCATCTGCATGTTTATGGTAGTTGCCTGACTGCTTGGGCATACTATATACTCAAGTTCGTGGATTGTTTTGTCCTAATCTTCCAAGTGCTTACTTATTTTTGGTCTACTTTATCAGTCAGTTTCTCAGACAGATGTGTTTTAAAGTTTTCCACCGTGTGGGCAGCCCTGGTGGCTCAGCGGTTTGGTGCTGCCTTCAGTCCAGGTCCTGATCCTGAAGACTGGGGATCTAGTCCTGCATTGGGCTCCCTGCATGGAGTCTGCTTCTCCCTCTGCCTGTGTCTCTGCCTCTGTGTGTGTGTGTGTCTGTGTCTCTCATGAATAAATAAATAAAATCTTAAAAAAAAAAAAGTTTTCCACCATGATTCTAGTTTCTCAAATTCTCCTTTTCTAATAGTTTTTTTTTTTTAAGATTTTATTTATTTATCCATGAGAGACACAGAGAGAGAGGCAGAGACATAGGCAGAGGAAGAAGCAGCTTCCTTGCGGGGAGCCCGATTCTGGACTCGATCCCAGAACCCCGGGATCACACCCTGAGCCAAAGGCAGACGCTCAACCGTTGAGCCACCCAGGTGCCCCTCTAATAGTTTCTAACAGTTTTATTTCATAGATTTTTTGACGCTATATTGTTGAGATAATACTGTTCCACCTTATTATCTCTTTTTAGTAGATTTTACTTATCCATATAAATTTTGTTTGTTTCACGGACACTTTTTGCATTCTGAGCAGCAGCCATGCTAAAATATAACCCCCACTTTTGCCAGTGGATTGGTCCAAGTAGTAGGTCTGGGCCAACAATTTCTTCCTGAAAATCATTGCTTGGGATTGTGAGACTCACCAGTGATTGAAGCTGTACCATGCAAAGCACAGATGGCATGGGTACTGCCACCAGCTATGAGTAAAAGAAACTGAACTGGAAAGAGGTGAGTAAAGTAGATATACAGAGAAACACACAGATACAGACTGGGAGATGGTTTTTTGGATACAGTTTGAGTCTGAAGCCCTCTAATCTTTTTCTTTAGGCTCTGTAAGATATACTCATTTCCTTATGATAAAACTCCCTTTAGCTTAGACTAGCTCATTCATTCCACAATTATTTATTGGAGTGCATAGTATGTGCTGAGTCCTGCAACTGGAACTCAAGACACAGCAGAGGAGAAAGAGCCTATCACCAATGGAGTTTACATTCTAGATGGGATATACAAAAAGCCAACACTAAAGACAGGTGGGGGTTATGCTATTTAGACAGGTGGCCAGGGAAGCCCTGTCTGAAAGAGGTAAAAATAAACAAGCTAGATGTCTGGGGGATGAGCATTTCAGCAAGAAGGAAGAGCAAGGGAAAAGACCCTAAGACATTAAAGGAACTTTTAGGGATGCCTGGGTGGCTCAGTGGTTGAGCGTCTGCCTTCAGCCCATGGTGTGACCCTGGAGTCCTGGGATCAAGTCCCACATCAGGCTTCCTGCATGGAGCCTGCTTCTCCCTCTGCCTGTGTCTCTGCCTCTCTCTCTCTTTCTCTCTGTGTTTCTCATGAATGAATGAATGATAGATAGATAGATAGATAGATAGATAGATAGATAGATAGATAAACCTTTAGCATTTTCCTGGAATGGCGGGAATACCAGCTTGGCTGGAATTGACTGGGTGTGAGAAGATGGAAGAAAAGAGGGCTGAGGGTTGAAGTGGTAGCCAGAGGCTAAGCTCCTGCAGGGGCTTATAAACCTTGATAAGGATCTTGGAATAGGAAGCTACTGGAGGGTGGAGACATGATCAGATTACGTGTTAATTGATTACTTTGGCTATTGAGGAGGAAATAATAGACTGTAGATGGGCAAGAGCAGAAGCTGGGATGCCAGTTGGAGGCTCTTATAGTAGCAAGAGACCTTAGCATTTAAAGGGAAATTAAGGGAGGTTGGTGGTAGGAAGGAAGTTGGATGGAAGTCGGATGGAGGTTGTGGTTGGATTCTGGATACATTTTAAAGGTAGAGAGGATCCCTTGATGGGAATTTGAAGTGGCAGAGAAAGGGAGATGTTAGAGACTGAAAGGTACTTGGCCTGGACAAGAATGGTTACCATTTTTTGGTAATTCTGGTATTCCAGTATACTTGCTCTAGCTAGGTACTAAAATATCATTACGTTTCTTTGTTGAGTGACTGTTTTCAGCATTTTTGAAAAATATGAATCATTTATGGTTTAAGACCTATCTATAATCAATGGTACATGTTTATTATTCAACCTTTCCTCCACATCCATTCTGTTATTCAGCCCATCTTTTGAGCTAATGAGCTGTAGGCTGTGTTGTAGGAGTTTTGTGCCATAGGAGAGGCTTGCCAGGTGTTCTGTATTTACAGCACATGTCATCTATTTAATGATTTTGTCCTATGTACTACATTAGTCTTCTCAAGACACCCTACATGTTGTTTATTTGCGTTTTCCCCCCAATAAATTACAAACAACAGCAGTTAGCTATTTTTTTCCAAAACAGAAATTGGCGCTTAAGTCACTTAAAGGACCACCTACCTCTGCAAGAAGATTTAGACAGTCCCACAATCTTTCGTGAAGGAAGACCAAAAGGGGGACTGAGCATTAAAAGTACTTATTTTTCCATATATGAGAAAGGAAAAGACTGTTCTTTGGTCAAAGACCCAAATTATGAACAAGCATCCTTCCATGTTAATGCACATGCTCTGACTATCAGCTAACAATAACCTCACAGTTTCTGAAAGTTGGCAAATCAAGACAGCTCCCGGCTTCCAGAAACCAGCTAACCCAAAGTCCTTAAAGTCAGCCCATCTCTGACAGCTCTGCCCTCCTAGACCACAGGCCATCAGCAAATGCCTCAAAGTCAGCCTTACTCGGGAGGCTGAAGGAATGAACCTGAAAATCAGGCAGCCCCCAAATACTCCACTTCTAAAAGCCCACCAAAGCCTGAATGCCAGACTCCCTAAAACCTCCCAGAAGATCAGATTTGGCTTTGTTTACAAGCAAACCAGAGTTTTACTTCTTCTGCATTAGCTAGAGAGTCCAATGTGTCATTAGTCCATGAATTCACAGCTTTCTCAATGGTTCAACCACTTTTTTTTTTTTTTTAGATTTTATTTTTATTTATTCATGATAGACACAGAGAGAGAGGCAGAGACACAGGCAGAGGGAGAAGCAGGCTCCATGCAGGGAGCCCGATGCGGGACTCGATCCCAGGACTCCAGGATCGTGCCCTGGGCCAAAGGCAGGCGCTAAACCACTGAGCCACCCAGGGATCCCCTCAACCGCTGTTTATGCGAGTTGGACTTGGGAGTGACAGACACACTGATGCTCCTGTGAGATTATCGAATTCAGTTTCTTTGTTGTTGGCAGTGCTTGCCATTACCTATTTTTGTTTATTGGTGTGTATGTGAACCCAAAATGCCAATCCCCAAGTGTACATTTTGTGATGAATTTTCTGAACGGTGGATTTTCGTTAAATAAGGAAAACGTCATTTTGAAGCTCTCAGTATGCAGTTGTTTATTTAGTATCAAAAACGGTGGAAAGTCAAATGTGAACCAATAATACGTAACACGAGATACAGCATTCACTGATCAGCATTCACTGATACAGCATTTTGAACTAGTACCAAAGTGATAAAATAACAACTTGTTATTAAGAGAAATTCAGATGCAGAAGATAAAACAATCAGAGGAGCAGCGGTAATGACCTTCCACACCATGTTATCAGCATAATCTTTCAGCTCAAATGACCTAGCTGCAGCACTCCTATTGCTTACAAGAATTTATTGAATGAATTTTTAAGAAAAAAACTTAGGAAACGTGTACCCTTTTCAGGATAAAGGTTATCCATAAAAGGAATAACATTACTAACAGACAAGAAAAGAAATGGGCCTGCAACTTGAAATGGACGATTATAATGGCACTTGCCATGACAATTTCATCCCTTGAAGAACTCTACTGTTTCATATGGATGTTACTCTTCCAACAGGGCAGCTAGTGGAATCATATGGGTAGTGTCATAGAAGAGGGAAGAAAAATTGACAATATTCCTCCTTGTCAGTGGACAGAGTTCTTAAAAGTTATTGATCAAGAGATCACAGCATAATCCTGAAGAATAAAAAAGCAAGTTATACCCGAAAGATGGGATTATGTGCTTCAACAAGTCAAATTTGGATGCCACTTCTCCAAGTTGTTGACTTTATGCCAGTGTATGTTCAGTCTACCAACTCATATTGTTAATTTTTAGCATACTTTTTCACTAATAAATGTTCAGTGGACAAAAGAATGAAATAAGTGGACTACTGTGGAAACTATGCTATGTAAATGGAACATAGGCTAAAAATGAAAGAAATTCCATAAGCAAATTCTGCATAACAAAGAATTAAGGAGAGACAAAGGAGGAGAGATCCCTAGGTGGCTCAGTGGTTTGGCCCCTGCCTTCAGCCCATGGCGTGATCCTGGAAACCTGGGATCAAGTCCCACGTTGGGCTCCTTGCACGGAGCCTGCTTCTCCCTCTGCCTGTGTCTCTGCCTCTCTCTCTCTCTCTCTCTCATTCTCTCTCATGAATAAAGGAATAAAATCTTTAAAAAAAAAAAAAAAAGGAGAGACAAAGGGAATATAACTTTAAAAAGTGGCACAAAATTTAGATATTTAGAATTTATTTTGGATAAATAAGTAATTTTTAGCATAAGTATGCCCCAAGCAATATTTTCTTAATGCACATATGCATAGCCAATTAGAAATAATTAAAATTTAACTGAGTGTTTTTTATTTTTATTTGCTCATTCTGGCAACCCGAAGCGAGAGGCCATTCTTTTTTAATTTCCCAGAACTTAAATTGCTTCTTTTAAAAATAGCAGCCTGCTCTTTTTTATGGATATAAGAAATTCGCATGGATCTCTCTGTTCCCTGAATTAATTCTGTTTCCTCACAGGAAATTCTTTCTTTTCTACATTGTGGTGTCATTCTTTCATGCTGTTGGTTTTCCTCAAGGGTTTGGGAATTCTTGGTTTCTCCCACGTAATGATTTCACGGTTTAGATTGACCCATTTAGATAGCTGGAGTGTTTGAGCTCATGAAATCCTTGTTTTCTTGGCAATCTATGCAATTCTTGAGTAGGGAAGAGAGTGTGGACAAATAGTCTTTTCTTTATGGAAAATAGCAAGCTTGCTTTCTGAATGCAACTGCTCTCCATATCTTATGACCAAGGAAAATAATGTCCTGTTTTGCCTGGGATGACCACAGGTTATACTTCTTATCCTGGCACAATTATAAATAGTGCTTGCTTTTACTCAAAAGTGTCCCAGTTTAGACAACAAATTATACTTTCATCCTTATTATGACAGATGGAAGCTAGCTGGGATATTGTCCTATTTCTCTCTCTAGTCCCAGCACCCACCTGGGAGTGTCTGGTGCCAAATATGCCAGTAGATTTAGAGAGCAGCATTCACAGCCTCATCCAGGGGGCAAATGCTATAGCAGTCACTCGAAGAATAAAAGACCGATACAGTTACTCCACAGCACTGTAATTAATTACCCTCCGGGCTGCCCTCCTCTGCCCTATTACTTAGCATCTTAGGTTTCTTTTTCAGGAGTCATCAGAGTTGCTTTTGCCTAAATAGGATTATAGGGTGTGTTTTTTTAATCTCTGGTGGATGTTATTATCACCCATGACTAACCCCATCTGCTTTAGTATCCAATATTAAACCTATAATATCATCTATAATAACAATAATTTTTTAAAGATTGTATTTATTTATTCATGAGAGACACACACAGAGAGAGAGAGAGAGAGAGAGAGAGAGGCGGAAATACAAGCAGAGGGAGAAGCAGGCTCCATGCGGGGAGCCTGACCTGGGACTCGATCCTGAGTCTCTAGGATCACGCCCGGGACTGAAGGTGGCGCTAAATCGCTGAGCCACCCGGGCTGCCCTAAAATAACAATAATTATAGGCGGGATGGGAGAACTTATTATGTCAAGTGCTGTTCAAAGCACTTTACCTGTATTAATCCTCATAGCACACTATGAGATAGGTACTTTCATCTCCATTTTTCAGTTATGGAAACTGAGGCACGGAGAGGGAAAGTAATTTACCCAAGGGCTGAAAGACACAGAGGAAGCAACTTACCAATAACCCAGCACTTGAGTCCAGAGCTTACATCCTAAGCCACCACCTAAACCCCTTATCTCAGACGACAGCCCTTTCCCTGGCTTTCTGGAGCTGCCTGGGGTTTAGCACCTGTATACAGTTGTCATTCCTACGGGGCTTTGAGAGGACCAAGGGGTTAGTTACCTCATGAGGTCAGGTAATATCTTGAACCCGAAGCTGACCTTATCAAAGTATTTTTACCAAACTCGAGGAGTCTGTAATACTGAAGAAGGTTCTGGTCTAAGTGATCATTGTTTTACAGTCAGTCTAAACCTTCTGTGAGCCTACCGTTGCTAACGTGCACAAACATTCGCAAACCACTTCCCACTGCTTTGGCTAAAAGGCTGGCTGAGGAGCTGGCATAAAAGCAGGAACTGTGCCATGGAAATTTCCACGCAGCTCGGGGAAACTCCACGGCAGGTACATTGTGGGCCACTCCAGGGTTGTGACAGGGCCTCCCTTTACAGCATGAAGACCTAAATTGTATCATTTTAAATCAGAAAGAGTGGCAACCGAGGCTGATCCATTATTTTGCAAATAAGAAAACTAATTGCACAGAGATCAAGTGATTTACCCATCATCTCCCAGCTAATTAGTATAATTAGTGATAAGGCCAGAAGGGATGTCCTAAGAATCTTTTTTTTTTTTTTTTCATTTTGTCTCGCTGCTTTATTTGGTTGCTTTGGGAACAAAAAGAGAAAAATCATTAAAATCGTGTTATTGTATGTCCAGAAATGATTGTTTTGTGTAGGTTTGATCTAGATGTTCTTTCTGGACCCATGCTTTTGTAAAAATTACTATCTCGGTTTGAAAGGTTTGATTGCCATATCTGTCATGGTTCCCTACGCTATTTTTCAGGTTTTTCTGTGATACACATGCTAGTACAGTAAACCACGCTTCTTTTCACCTCCAAAATAGCATTGACTGATATCTGTTCAAATATATTAACATTTTCATCTCAACTGACTCACTTGCGAGGAGCAACAGGCTTTTGTGCCAGTTCCCAGCAGAATCCACATCACCCCTCCGCTGGATTAAATAAATATTCTACTCTAAGGCTTAATGAACTTTGAAAAATGAAAGCCTTTTCTTTTTCCTGTTTTTCCTGATAGCAATTGGCTTTTGGGGTTACAGATATATTCTAGAAATTGCAACATTGGGAAGGTTAGAAGTGGGGGGTAGGGGGCTTTAGGTAAAGAGAAAGGAGAAGAATTACACGATATTTCTTAATTTATCAAGAGATGAATATTTCGTTCTAAAAGAAATAAAATGGTCTTCTTTTTTTAAAGATTTATTTATGATAGACGGAGAGAGAGGCAGAGACACAGGCAGAGGGAGAAGCAGGCTCCATGCCGGGAACCCGACGCGGAACGCGAACCCGTGACTCCAGGATCGCGCCCTGGGCCAAAGGCAGGCGCTAAACCGCTGAGCCACCCAGGGATCCCTCTAAAATGGTCTTCTTATCCAGGACTAAAAGGAAATGTTGTAGAAGGAAAAAGGAAAAACAAGTCAAAATAAGCTATTTTATTGTATTATTTGTTATGGGGAAGAAATAGCTACCAATACTCTAATCTATTTGGAAGCATTTTGGAAACTACATTCTAAAATGTCTATTGTTAAAAAAATAAAAATAAATAAAATGTCTATTGTTCATAAGCCATAGTTCAAGATAAAAAGCAATAATCCTTGTCCATTAATAGCTCTATCTTTTCTCCTTTACTGTCTCCGCTAAGAGAGCACCAGAGCTAGAAAATCTGCTAACACTATCTCCAGCTTTCAGGACAATCAGGTGATCCATAATTCCCTCAGCAGATGCATTTATTTGGAGTCAGCAAAATCCCCCATCTCTTTCCACCCACAATCACCTACCCAGCCATTTGCCTCTTGACACTGATGCCTCCAGTTCCTCCTCTCGGGAGAACATCCCACCTACACTCCTGTTAATCCTAGCTAAAATAGTATCTTTTCCTGCTGAATTTTCTTTATAGCTCTTTTTGCTATCACAAGTTATCTCATGCTTACATATTTTGTTGTCTGTCGGCTCTTTTTAGAGAAGACTCTATCTGTTTTACTCAACATGCAACTCCAGTTTCTAGAACAATGCCTGACACCTAGGAGGTGCTTAAAAATATTTGTTGAATGAATAATTTATTTGTCTCCCTTGAAGCTTCAGAGCATCTTGGGCACTGGGATATCAAAGAGCAGCTATCAACTCTCACACCTTGCCCACTTCAATCATCACTTGGAAATGTCCCACCTCTGAAATTTTAAACCTCATGGAAATTTGCTCCAGTGGCTATGCCCTCTTTCTCTGGTACATTCTCTACTGCATTGTTTCCAAAAGCTCTGGACTCTACAATTGTTGTAACACAAATGCTCCATCAAGTCTATTTAAGGCTTTACTTCCTTCCTTCCTCAGCTGAGCTTAAAGAGGAGTTTACACCCACTAGTTTGATTTTACTCTCTCTCAACCCAGATATTCTGGTTTCTCTTTCCACAACTCTATCAAAACCGCATTTGCCAAGGTCACCACCTCATAATCCCATCGGATTGTAAAACCATTTTCAAAACAGAAATCTGACACCAAGTGTTAGGAATATGTGGAAAAAGAGGAACTTTCTTACACATGGGGGAAAAATGGCAGAACCATTCTGAAGAGTAATAGGTAAAGTTGAAAATAAATTACCAACAACATAACATATTCCCCTAGAAAAGCTCTCTCGCTTGAGCAAGAGAAGACCTATATATGAGTGTTTGTTACAGCATTGTAACAGCAAAAATTTGGAAATCCCCCAAATGTCCATTGTGGTAGAGACTTTTACTTGGTCTCCAAAATTCACCTTCCCCTTCTTATTGGTAACTGAACAACCAAATTTTTGACATGTGGTCACTAGGAATAAAGATTCCCTTTCCCACTCTCTCTTAGTTGTGATCATGTAAATTAGTTTTAGATAATGGGATGTAAGCAAAATTAGAGAATGAAACATCCTCCTTTTCTTCTCTCTACTGTAAGAATGCAAATAATGTCCACTAAAGCTGGAGCCGTTCTTTTGAAGTCCAAGGGGACCTGTATAGAGGAGTAATAAGACGGAGGGAGCCTGGGTCCTGAACTTGTGGCACTCAATACCATTTCTGGAAAACTAGCTTTGGACTTACACACAAGAAGGAAGATTTTTTTTATCTTCTTTAAGACTCTGTTTTTTTTTTTTTTTTAAAAAAAAAAGACTCTGTTTTGTGTTTTTTGTTGTTGTTGTTGATCTTCTTTAGCCAAACTTAGTCCTAAACAATTGAAACAGTGTATCCACTAAACTGACTTTAGTATAGTAATAAATAAACAAGAGAAATCTATCCACATGGATAAATCTCAGAAGCATAATATTGCAGAATAAAAGTTAAAAATGCATGATAACATAGTTTATACTTACATAAAAAAACAAAACACAAAAACTAGTCATAATAACTTCAAGATAGTGTATCCTCAGAGTAGGGATTTTTCTGATTTTGCATGGATTAACCAGCTAATTATTGATTATCTTATCAGCCAGGATGGTCAAAGCCAAACCAATTAAAAACCACTGAGTTTATCTTGTCAAGAGCTTTCAAGGCGGCTCTGTTCACCCTTCCCTTGCAAATCATTGCTACTGAAATAAAGCCCTGATCTTCAGTATTTGAGTCACTCCTGAATGATAAGAGGTAAGACAAGCTGTTTCCGGGATGTGACTTTGTGAAAAGCAAGCCAAGAAAACTATCTTGCCAAATTTAATAGAACTAAAGCTGAAGTGGCCTTGGCTAATTGGGGAATAATTTATTTGTCTCCCTTGAAGCTTCAGAGCATCTTGGGCACTGGGATATCAAAGAGCAGCTATCAACTCTCACACCTTGCCCACTTCAATCATCACTTGGAAATGTCCCACCATTTCCAAAATCTATTCATATTCACCAACTTTTTCCTGAGTTTGTACTGAGTTAGGGTTAAGAATATTTGCCTTGTAAATTAATGTGAGTGAAACAATAGCTGGCTGCATTCTTTTTTTATGTGGAGACAATCTGATCTTGAGATCAAGAAGAAAATCAACCAGTTAGCCATTTTCAAGTTTCTAATAATGATGAGAATAAAAAACACCATTTGTTGAGTACTCACTATGCGCCAGACACATGATGTATACTTGCTGATTTGAAATATTTTTCACAACAACCTTATTTTATAAATTCAAAAACTGAGACTTAGCAATGGCTAGTGTCACATAGGCTGAAAGAGATTGAATCTGGGTTCTGTTTTTTTTTTTTTTTTAAAGATTTATTTATTTATTCATTCCAAGAGAGAGGCAGAGACACAAGCAGGCTCCATGGAGGGAGCCAACGTGGGACTCGATCCCGGGTCTCCAGGATCACACCCCGGGCCACAGGCGGCGCTAAACCACTGCGCCACCGGGGCTGTCCCTGGGTTCTGTTTAAAGAGCTTTCTAATCCAAAGTCTATATTCTCAAATATTGTGCTAGTCCATTTACCACCACTGATGCTATGTACTGTCATGGGTTAATCGCATGAACAGGTAAACTAAATAGCTGATTACACTGCACAGTTAGAATGGTGATTACAATATGCACAGGCCATTGAAGGCCATTGTCCCCCAAATTCTTCTCCATATACTGCGATGTTGTTACCATTTATGTCACTTTTGGGGTTAAATAATGTACCCTAGAATGTTAGCAAAGTTTGTCTCCTCTGAGGAAGATATTCTAATAGACAAATCCATGGATTGATTTAACAGTTAAACTACAACTTAATAACAAACTACTAAAAGTGGATTCCCAAAGGAATAAAATACCTTCCACATACATTTTAACACATAATCTAAAAGTCTATTAAGGATCAAGTTCTCTGTAAAAAAAAAAAAAAAAAAAAAAAAAGCTGTGACAGAGGGACCTTAGCAGTTAAATGAAACCATAAAGGTGCTGTATACCCTGTAGATTTGGTGTCTTAACCTGAAATGGAATGTTGTAAATTGAAGAAATCTTGAATATTACCTACCACAACTCCTGCATTACCACATCCACAGAAAGACACCGTTTACGAAAGTAAGAGCTTAGCTCAGAGAGATTCCTCCATTTGTTCATAGCCACAGAAGTAGAATTTCACTATGCTAAGACTAAATCATAAGCCTCTTAACTCCAAGATTATTTCTCTGTCAAAATTTGAGGAGAAAATGGCAAAAAGCAGAAAAGAATGAGGAAAGAAAGAAATATTTGGTCCAACTCATAATTTTAACCAGCCCGAGCCTACATACCCACCAAATGCCTTTATCTCATTGGGGATGACAGGAAGGGAAAAGGCAGAGGATGTAAGAAGATGGCTCGGTGCATGCCAAGGGCACTCTGCCTCTGTTTGGGAGAAAAGGTGTTCAAATCACTGTGAGCTGGAGCTCTGATTTCTGCTTCTTTTTTTTTTTTTTTTTTTAAGATTTTATTTATTTATTAGAGACACAGTGAATGAGAGTGAGAGAGAGAGATACAGGCAGAGGGAAAAGCAGGCTCCGTGCATGGAGCCCGACGCGGGACTCGATTCCGGGGTTTCTAGGATCACACCCCGGGCTGAAGGCGGCGCTAAACCGCTAAGCCTCCGGGGCTGCCCTGCTTCTTTCTTCCTTCAAGCCCACAGCTGATCTTAGGAGGAAGGAGAATGTCCTCCCTTTCATAATGGGAGGAGAGGCTTACTGTCATAGAGTCAGAGAACTCATCTATTTGCAGCCCAGTCCATCCTCAACCCTTAACATCCCTATCAAGGAGTCCCAAGCTCGGGTGACAAGGAGCCAAACACTTCCCTGTCAGATCTAATCTTTGAGCCAAAGTCAAGCTTGCTATGGTTCTTACCCTCTGGTCCTAGTAACTCCCTCTAGAGCCATTCAAACAGGTCAGACCCTTTTGTTCAGAATAATCCTTCACCTACCTGATGAGTAGAGTAGTAATAATAACAGCAAACACTTGCCTGTTATCAGCCAGGATAGTCTTCAATGTGTTTTACTTAACTGTTATCAGCCAGGCAGTCTTCAATGTGTTTTACTTAACTTTCTCAACAACCCAAGGGGCTATTATTGTCATTGGCACCCTGGAAAATTGAGGCAGAGAGAGGTTAAGACATTTGCTGTGCTCTCACATTTAGTAGGTGTTCAAATGAGGGTTTGAGTCTATGCAATCAGTCAGCATGTTACACAAGATTTTCCTCCCTATTTCTTGCTCCCCCCTTCAGCCCCTCCTCATATGATAGGATCCTCCATCCCTTTCACCCTGTCCTTTGACTCACACTCTAGTTGGTCAATGATGCTTTTAACAGAGTCACTGTTGATGGCTGAGTTCACTGGGAAGCAGGCTCTTGCCACAGAGTTTGTAGTATGCAGGATGTTTATTAATGAGCACCCTTGATGTCAACACCTGAGGAAGATGAAAAAGATGGAGGGATGGGGGCAAAACAGACCTAAAACATTCGCACAAGTATGGTAGGTCTATCGAAGTATATATCATAAAATATTCACAGGTTACTCAGAAAATGTAAACCATTTTCAATGCAGTGGATATAAGACTGGCTGAAATTTTGACCACATTAAATTAATAACCTGCCCTATTTTTGTTCTAAATGTTAGTGAGGCAAGTTCACCCAAGTTGTTGGTTTTTGTTTTGTTTTGTTTTGTTTTTGTTGTTGTTGTTGGGAGTTGTTTCTCCCTCTCTCTGTACTCTCTCATGCTCACTCTTTCAAAATCTTGATAAACTCCACAAGAATGGAAACCTTGCCTTGCTCACTGGGTCAATCCCAATGGCAATAGCATAGCCAGCCTGGCACCTAATTCAATAGATTTTTGTTAAAAATGGGACATGATGGTGTTTGTGAAGGATGACAGTGGAAATCCTTTTACTGATTCAGGATAATTAAGTAAAAACTTCTGGGTATTCATGCCTCTGCACAGATATGATTTATCTTCCAAAAGAAAAGGTACATACCTTTGGTATGTATCACATATTCTTGTGTTAGGAAAAAGTCTACAGATCCCCTGGAAAGATTAGTAAGCCCCATATTTGTGCAAGCTCTTTTGTTTTTTTAGTTTAATAATGCTACTGCTCGTTGATCAACCAAGTTGTTTTTAAGAGCTCCACAGTATTTTGGCAAGTCTGTAAAGTAATAGATAATTAGTCCCCAGGAAAAAGAGGAGGAGGATGCCACAGCCCCCGCAAATCTGTTCCTTCCCAGATGCCTATTACAGTGGCTGCTCCAAATGCTATGAAAGTTAAACCTCAAATTCTTACCTTATTTATGCTTCCAGTCTGTTTATCAACTGTTCATATCTCAAAGCTGCAGATAGTCATATTCTTAACACATTACCCATTTCAGCACAGTTGATGTCTTAGCTAGAGGAATTTTTACAGTATAAATATTAGAGATCATACAAAGCTATACAAGAGAAATTGGTGGGAATATTATTTTAATAATAGCTATGAATACAGAAATGAGGAAACTTTTCAAAGGGAAATTAAAAACAGGTACGTTAAAATAACAGGAAATGGAATGTGATGAAGAACCGTCCACCTGCTAAATTAATATAGTCCCATTCAGTGTGAACACCGATGCATTGTTCCTGCACATTGTTAAGTTTGCTGAAAGGATTTTTTAAAGATTTTATTTATTTATTTGGGAGAGAGAGAGAAAAAGAGCACGAGGAGAGGGAGCAGCAGGCAGAGGGAGAGGGGGAAGTAGACTCCCCACAGGGAGCAGGGAGCCTAATGCAGGGCTCCATCCCAGGACCCTGGGATCATGACCTGAGCCCCCCCACCCCAGGAGCCCCCTGAAAGGGTATTTTAAGTGGTAATTCCCATCTTCAAGTTGAATTACTTCTACAAAGTAAGCCAGTTGCATTCCCTGGATGCCAGTCTCTCCGTTACGTTTTCCAACAGGTAATAGCATCTCCCTCTCATACCCAACAGAATTCACATTTCCTTCTGGGACACCAGACATAACTTCCTGCTCTTTGGAGTAGTCCAGCCTGGCTCTTTCACTAAACTGACTCCATTCGTTTGTCAATTTTACATAAAGATTCTCCATTGAAACGGCTCCTTCTGAGTCTCAGTCTGAGACTGAGAAAAGAGCAAAAGAACTCATCCAGGTACACCCATTAGAAGTACCTGCATTTTGTTTGACCTCCTGGAACCAACGAGTTCGACAGAAGTCAGAGAAGAATAGAAAGCTAATCAGATAAGCTGTTCGTCATGGGGCAGCTTTCCCATGAATGAACCCGTGATTTCCTCCAAGAATTACATAACACGCGTTTGCTCACTTTGCCACAAGTCCTTATCGTGCCTATGATGTAAAGCTGAGCTGCGAGCCATACACGTCGAAGAGAAGGGTCAGCTGGAGGCCCGGAACCAACCCCACAACTGCAAAGGGAAACTGACTAATCTTAGAAATGTGTTTTTCCTTCCTTGTCCTAGGCTTGATCCAACTGGAGGAAACGGACTGGTATTTCATGATTTTCCTTTACAATAAGCCGGGAGCAAGCTGCAGAGGAAGCTGGTCGGGTCAGAGCAGAAAGGAAACTGCCTAGCACCTTCGTCAATTTCCTGTTGCATCCAACTGATAGCAGACAGGAGAGGACGTGATGTCATAGGCGCTGGCCCTGGGCTCCTAGATGCTGCTGATAAACGCTGCCACCTTCCCATCAGGGGCTAGTGATTCAGGGTTCTCCACCAACTTCATCTCCATTCAGACTTTAAAAACCGCTTCTTAACTGCCCAGACCTTTAAAATGCTTCATCCTGTGTAAGAGAGAGAGAGAGAGAGAGAGGGCCAATAGTTAAACTATTTCCTTCACAACCAGCCCCCTGCTGATCCACCAACTGCTTTCCTCCAGAAAGACCCAAGATCTGTTTCGAGGGACATGGGCTCCTTGAGAATTCGGTCAGCTGATACAGACATTTCCATGGGAGGATGGGGAGAATGTCTTCGGATTTAGGCCAGGGTAAGGGTATGTTGGAGACATTTCATTAGAGACTTTCCCTATAGGACACGTGACTGCCCTACTCAAAAATGCCAATGACTTTCCCTTAATTACTGAATGGAATTCTAGTTTATTTGCAAATGGTTTGAAAGCCTTAAATAAGGCTCAAGGTCCCTACCTACCTTTCCAGAACTTGTCTCAAACTATCTTACTACTATCATTTAAAAACAAACAAACAAACAAAAAACAAAAAAGCAAAACAAAACAAAACTGTGTGCATGTGGTGTCCCAAGTTCCAGAGCTTTGGCTCAGGCTAGGTCATCCAAAATGATCTCCCTATTGCTATTCTTCCCTCCATGACTTAACCATAATTCATGTTCAAGTTGCTGTTTCTCCGTCAAATCTTCCCTGATTATTCTAGGTACAAAGAAATTGCACTAACCTTATAGTATTTCTCATATCTACTTCTCCCTTAGCCATAGATCATTTCGCTGAGCACATTTTGTGCTGTTTTGTTGTGTGACTTCTTAATTCTTGCATTCCTGTTTGGGTCTGTATGCTTTTGTAATAATTCTGGAAGGTTATATAGTTTACTTTTTTTTGAGAGAGAGAACACAGGAGAGAGACAGTGAGAGAGCACAGGCAGTGGGAGGGGCGGGGGGGGGAGAAGCTGGCTCCCTGTTGTGCAGGGAGCCTGATGTGGGGCTCGATTCCAGGACCCCGAGATCATGACCTGAGCTGAAGGCAGACCTTAACCAACTGAGCTACTCAGGTGCCCCTGGCTTACTTCTTTATATGCCTGCACCCAACCCAGAAAAGGCCTTCAATTCAGCAATACATCTTTTAGATTAATTTTTTGAAAGCGCACGATATTAAACAGAAACAGACACAATCATGTATGAACTTAAGTGGAGAGACGCCTGGGTTGCTCAGTGATTGAACATCTGCCTTTGGCTCAGGTTGTGATTCCAGGGGTCCTGGGATTGAGTCCCGCAATGGGCTCCCTACATGGAGCCTGCTTCTCCCTCTGCCTGTGTCTGCCTCTCTCTGTGTGCCTCTCATGAATAAATGAACTATTTTAATAAAAACGTAAGTGGAGAGGAATAATCTAGCATACAATAAGATAATCATGCGTTTGGGGAATTTAAGTAGTCAGGTTCTTACAGACGCTCAGATTTGTGATTTAATAGGAAATACCTTGACTACTTTCATCAGCCAATCAACCAATCTATTAAGCAAACAAAAGCAAATAAAAAACTCCTCTGAGGAGCACCTGGGTGGCTCAATCAACCAAGTATTTGCCTTCAGCTCAGGTCATATCCCAGGGTCCTGGGATTGAGTCCTGCATCAGGCTCCCTGCTCAGCGGGGAGTCTGCTTCTCCCTCTCTTTCTGCCCCTTGCCCCTGCTCATGCTCTCTCTCGCTCTCAAATAAATAGAATCTTTAAAAAAAATTTGTTTTTAAATAAAACCTCTTCTGAGTTTGGGTAATAGTGATACAGTTTCATCGATTGTAACAAATGTGCCCCTCCAGTGTAGGATATTGATAGTGGAGGAGGCTGTGTGTGGGGAGGGGCGAGGAATATATGGGAAATCTCTGTACTTTCTGATCAATTTTGCTCTGTGAACCTAAAATTGCTCTAAAAATAAAGTTTATTTAAGGAAAAAAGAAAAACTTGAGTACCCAGTGTATTAAACCAGTTTAGATACTGCACTCGACAGTATCCGGTCTCCGCTCCCAAACCTCAACCCCTTGACGTGCTTCCATCATCACTGCGATCAAATCTGGAGTCCCTGTTGTATGATGTCACATGACAAGGAGGGATCACTGTATTTGCACGTGGCTTGGACCCCTGGAGGTGCTGCCTTCTACCAGACTTGCCCGGGCTGGCTGAAAATCGCAGAAGGGCACATGGAGTTAATGCCCCCAGTGGAGTAGACTTTAATCAGTGAGAGATAGAAGGCGGGAGAAACTCAACAGATAAATTGTCCTTCATCCATCCATGGCCTGTCTGGTTTCCTGTAGCCTCTCTGGGCACCAATCAGCAGTGTTCTGTTGTGAGCGGCCAGCTCAGTGACACCTCCTTGTATTCGCTCTCCTTCCTTCTCTGACTCATGCCCTTCTCTTCACTCTTACTTCCCTAGGATTGCCCCCCTCCCTAAATCATGGCCATGTAAACTCCTACCTCCTGCTCTATTTTCTAGGGAAACTGAACATCTGTCAAACGCCAAACCCTGTGCTTAGTGTTAGGGGAAAGACCTAGTGCTCTCTAGTTACAAATGCTCTTTCTATATACATTGTTCTTTCGTAGACAATGCATTCACATGGTTCAAAAAAGGAAAGATACAGTGAAAACCTCCCTCCCCCATACATGTGCATGGTACTTCATGCCTTCTGCACTCTGTTTCCTTTCCAGTAATATATCTGGGAAATTGTTCCAATCAGTAAATTAAAAACTTCCACACGATTTTGCCTGCATGGCTTCCTAACATGTAGATGTGCCACGATTTACTTACTCATTCTAGTAGAGATGAAACTCTAGGTTGTTTCACTCTGATCCTCTTACAAAGAATACAGAAATAAATACCATTATATGTAAGCTATTTTGCACGCATACCTGTATAGCTATCGGCTGAATTTCTAGAAATGATATTTGCAGGTCAAATTATATTTGCATAAGAGCATCTGTTATGGGCAGCCTGGGTGGCTCAGCGGTTCAGTGCCACCTTCGGCCCAGGGCCTAATCCTTGGAGACCTGGGATCAAGTCCCACATCAGGCTTCCTGCATGGAGCCTGCTTCTCCCTCTGCCTGTGTCTCTGCCTCTGTCTCTCTCTGTGTCTCTCATGAATAAATAAATAAAATCTTAAAAAAAAAAAAAAGCATCTGTTATTAGGTATCTGACAATACAGTGTGTTGAAGTTTTCACTTTTTGTCAGTTTGGTTAGTGAAAAACGCTATCTCAACATACATTTAAATTGTACTTCTCTTACTATAAGGGAGGTTAAATATAATTTTAGACATTCAAGAGCCATTTGTTTTTCCTTTTCTGTGAGCTGTTTGTTTGTGAAGAAGCCTTCACCAAGGGAACAATCTTTGGCGCCTCTATTTTTAAAACCCTGTGCACCAGACTCAAACCAAATTAAATTGAGGACTTTAACACAACTCTCATCTCACTACTTGAGATACTGCAATTTATACCATCTCCACGTTGCAAAGTCTGGTCCCCACACTCAGCCCCTTCAGTCTAGCAATAAAGGAAGATGGTGGGGGAAAGGGAGCAAATTAGACTGAAGAAGATCCAGCTGTTCCAATGATAACACCCAGAGAAGCGAGAAACACTTCGCTGATGATGGGTGATATTGGTACCCAAAGGCACAAGGTGCCGCTGGCATGTCTAAGCAGTACCAGGGCTTATTTGGAGGGGAATGAAGCGCAGTGCCCCAATTCTAAGAAAAACTGCTAAGGATGAAGCCTGACTCCAGCTAAGAGTAGACAGGGCTGGGACAGGCAAGGATGGAGACAGTGTAAGCACGAGAGTAAAGGTGTTTTCAGACTGCTGTGGGAACGCAGCAAAGAGGAGGGAAGTAAGGTTTGGAAAGGTCACACACTGAGATGACTTTTGAGTAAGGCCTTGAAGGATAGGGTGGAACAAGCAAGCAGAGGTATGGCCCTTCTATACAAAGGAAACAGAATGAGCTAAGGTATGGGGTCTGAGGTCTTCCTGCGAATGATGGCTGATCTAGGGTGACCAGAGAACAGGGAGGGTGTGTGTGTGTCCGTCCAAGTGAGGGGTATGAGAGAGGGGCAGAATGAAAGATGAAGTCACCCTTTAATTAAAAATTAAGAGCTTTTCTTCCTTAGGGTTCTTCACAACCAAGCTCAAATTTCCTTATAAATTTTTTTTTGGCATAGATGGAAAGCCCTAGAATAAATACAGCTTGGGGTGATGTAAAAACAACCTATTTTAAGGAAGAGGAAGAAGCTCACTAAGTTAGAGAGAGTTGGACCCTATTAGTCACGAGCCGTCTTCTTCTCAAACAAAAAAATTCTGGGGCATGAAGGCTAATGGGCATGTTTGTAAGGATCAGCATCGAAGGTGAAATAAAGTAAAAACTTATATAAAAACTGAGGAAATGTATATCCCTCTTCTGTTTATGGTAATTAAAACTGTAAGGATAAAGAACAATAAAAAGGTAGATGCAAAGAGAGGTCAGTGAAGTGAAATTCGCTGCATCGGAGAACCCTAATGATACCCACTTACTAAATGCCCCGTCGATTGTACTGATGGATACCCCAGAGCTGTAATCATTTTTTTTTTTAAATCTAGTTGGCTTTAACAAGAAAAAAAATATGATAATTATTTTTCCAAAGAGACATTGCCAAGGTTTATTCATGCCAAAACACTGAGTGAAATTTTAATGTGAAATAAACCACAGGAAAGCGATGATAAGTGAGAGGCTTACAAAAGCTCTGCCGTCGGCAGACGCATTGGCAGTCTCTCTGCTCTTCCTTCGGCCTCTCCTGTCCTCTAATCCTTGATGTTTATATCCTCCTCCTCTTCAAAATCCAACAATCTGCAGACTCCCGGGCTTAAAAACAAGGGCACTGGATTACCAACCCTTTAGGTGGAAGAGAAAAATAGTAGCCGAGGTTCCAAGGATCTCACGGGCTTTGCCCTTTGCTCAGCTTTGCCCTGCGGGGCTAGGTGAGGGCCGGTGGGTTCTTCCTTCTAGACGCTACCGGCAACATTTTGCTTGCTCCAGGGCAGCTCCAGGGTAAAGGTCAAATCAGGTCCACAGCTTCCCGTCTAAAGGGCTGGGGAGGCCGGGCTCGGGGTGGCGGGGCCTGGACTCACCGGCTCCGGGGCGTCGCCCTCCCTGCCCGCCACCGGGTGGGCCCTTCTCCTTGGCCAGCGGCTGCCAACACCCGGGAGCGGGCACCAGAGCCCGACCTGACTGGTGCGGGGCCAGCAGAAGTCGGTGGAGGGCTTGGAGGAGAGATTTCACTTCCTGATAGCAGAAGGCAAAGGGAGGAGAAAACCCTTTTGCCTCCAGCGTGAAGGCCTCTGCGCACGGGCAGTGGCCGCCTTCGGGGTTGCAGAGCCCTTGCTGACTCACGCAGGAGGCAGGGCGCAATCTGCCCTCTTTGATAACATTGTTGAGTTACCAAACCAGCCTGGAGACAAGCATCTTGTTAAGTAAGCACCAAATACACTTAGGGTCTTAGGTCACTATTTATTAGGGGTTTTTTGTTTGTTTGTTTCTTGTAGCTGGAAAAGACATCCTCTAACTGGGAGGAACCAAATCAGTAACCAGGGAAATAGTGCTGGGGGTGGAGTCCACAGGGTCGGTGGAAAGTGCGAGAAGGGGGCCAAGAGCATGTCAGCCTGCAGTGTGGGAAACAGGTTGGGAACACGTTCAGGACTGGGAGTGTGTCCTGGGCTCTCCTGGAGGCCTCCCGCAGGGTGCTGGGGCTGGGGGGCGTGGGGGGGGGCGGGGGTTGAGCGCGGGAGAGGGGGCTGCTTCTAGAGTCAGTGCAGAGCTAGCCATCTGGGAAAGCCACAGCTCCCTTGACTTTTCTCTGTAGCGCACCTTAGCCCAGATCCTTGTTGCCTAATACGTGCAATCTTACATGTGTGACTAGTCTCCTATCTTGGGTCTCTACCTTCCAACCCACTCTGGACACGGTAGCCAGATTGCCTATCAGTTCTGTTACTCCACACTTTGAAACCTTCCATGGCACCTCCCTGAAAAGTCGGGCTTCTAGAGTCCTTCGTCATCTTGCCACTCAGGGACTCATCAAGGTAGACTATGGTCTCTTGAGAACAGTTCCAAGTCACAACCTTCTGTCTCTCACAGTTCTTAGAGCAACAGCTTATGTGCAGTAATTTTCAGTAACTATTCAAGACAGATTTTTTTTTACCCTTAGCCTTTATCCTGTATCATGTATTTTAGATTAAACAATATTGACTGGTTATCGGATGATATGACAACATCTACTGATTATATAAGTGAATCACTTTAAGTGTGCAGTAAATAGCCATTATTCTCCTAAGTTATGTCTACCTTAATATTTTTTTCTTGATGGCCATCTATTGTTTGTGTGATCTTATGACTTTATGGTGATATGAAAACACCCTTTAAAATGATCCTTAGTGGGGTGCCTGGCTAGCTCAGTCGGAGGAGCGTGCAACTCTTGATCTCAGGGCTGTGAATTCAAGCACCTTGTTGGGTGTAGAGACTACTTAAGGAAATAAAACTTTTTAAAAAATGGTCATTAGTGTTGTTGACTTCAGTAAATTAACAAATTTGAGCAACTATGATATTTTGAATTTAAGTTTCTGTTTATTATAATTATTTTTTAAAATAATTTTTAACTAGATCTACCTTTATAATTGCACAAGCATTTGGTTTTTTCTTTTTCTATTGCAAAAACAGAACTTTATTTTCTCAGTAGCTTTATTTAGCTCATCAGTAGCCAGCTTCCTGGCTCACAGAATTATCATTTTACTCTTTGACCATTGCAAAAACCCCAGTTGGTATTTTTGTATCTTTTGCAGGTTCTTGATTCCATGATTTTGCTCTTTTATTATTCTCTCCATCTAGAATACTCTCTTGTCTTCCCTTAACTTCAAAGCTAAGTCCCAGTTTCGCATGCCCTGTGCAGCCTTTCCTGACCACTGTAATCCACAGTGGCTTCTCTTTCTTCTGAGTTCCTAGAGCACTCAGTATGTGTGTCACCCTTCGTGCATGTTTTCCTTGCACTGTGAAGTCTTCTTTTTAAATGTGCATGTAACCCAAATGTTTCCAACACTCGGCCTTCTCTTTTAGTATTAAACAGAACAAGTCAAGCTCCTATTGGATATTGCTCTGCTCTCCTGAGAACCCTTGGAATTACTGAGTCTCACATCTTGCTCCTAGCTCAATTCTTGATCCTCTCTCACCACCCTGCCTCCTGCATTTGTAGCCTCTCTTAATGTTCCTTTTCCCCAAGAAGAGGAGCCAGCTCTTCTCCTTCGTTCCTTTTTTAAAAAAAGATTTATTCATTCATTCATTCATTCATTCATTCATTCATTCATTTGAGGGAGAGCACACATGCATGAATAGGGGCAGAGGGAGAAGCAGATTCCCCCCTGAGCACAGAACCCAAGGTGGGGCTCCATCCTAGGACCCTGGGACCATGACTTGAGCCTACAGGGGACACTTAACCAACTGAGCCACCCAGGCGCCTCTTCTCTTTCATTCCTAAATGCTTCACTAACACAAAGCTGTTTCATGTAATGGATTTTTACTAAACATTTGAGAATAATGGAGAGTAGCCTCGCTTAGAATAGAAAATGATGAAAAGTTGTATATGATCATCAAAATAATTACCAATTACTGAGCAATTAACATGGGCCAGGTCCTGTGCCAAGCATTTTACATACCTTATTTTATGTAGTATTCAGAGCATCCTTACACCCACTATCATACAGCTGGTAAGTGAAGGAGCCATCATTCAAGTCCAAGTCTTTCTTTTTGGCTCTAGGGCTTGCCATAATCTTTACTGTTCTTAAAGTTCATGGTCCTGAGAGAATCTCTTACTGTATTAGTAGAGTGTGTGGTCACCTATCCATGTTTAACTCCATTTCTTTTCTCTACTTCTTCTAGGACTTTGATTTTGTTCAGGAACCCAACTTCTTCAAGTCCCATCCCTGAGATCTGCATCCTGGTTCTTCTCACCAATTATGGTTGGCAGTCACTGGTGTGGGCATGGGCACAGGATGCATTTTGGCCAGTAAGACATGCAAAGAAATCTTCTGGGCTCCTTCTAGGAAAAGTTTCCTCTTGCCAAAAGAGATACATAGGGACACCTGAGTGGCTTAGTGGTTGAGCCACTTGGCTCAGAGGGTGATCTTGGAGTCCTGGGGATTGAGTTCTGCATCTGGCTCCCTGCAGAGAGCCTGCTTCTCCCTCTGCCTGTGTCTCTGCCACTCTCTCTGTGTCTCTCATGAATAAATAAATGCAATCTAAAGAAAACAAAATGAAACAAAAGAGATACACAGAAAGAGGTAGTCTCTCCTCTGACCGTTGTCTTGTGCAAAGGTGACAGGAGGAACTGCTGTGGTTGTCTTAGAACTGAAAGAAAGTTACCCTGAGGGCAAAGGCAACACAACACAGGATACAGAAGGAAAGATAGAATAAAACCCAGTGTTTATTGTTGGCTCACCAAAATATTTAATCTTTTTTTTTCAAAATATTTAATCTTAAACATTTCTATGTCTGTGCTTCCTGGAATTATAGTGTTATTATTTAGACCCACTTTGAGTTCAGTTTTCTCTTACAATGAAAACTATTTTATCTTTTTTTTTAAAAAAAGATTTTATCTATTTATTCATGAGAGACACACAGAGAGAGAGAGGCAGAGAGAGAAGCAGGCTCCATGCAGGGAACCCAACATGGGACTCGACCCCAGGTCCCCAGGATCACACCCTGGGCCGAAGGTGGCGCCAAACTGCTGAGCCACCCGGGCTGCCCCAATGAAACCTATTTTAATGGATGCTTTGGCTTCTCTCTTCTAAGACTCCAGCCTGCTGCTACTACAAGGATTCATTCTCCCACCATCTGCAGCCTTCTTTGAGTCCCAGGCTCCCCAAATCTACTCTCTCTAGAGGTCAAAGAAAACCTCCTCAAATTCTAGTACTTTACTGGATAAAAAAGGGTTTGTCTCAGCTTCACTCATCTAGCCTCTGGGGTCCCCTGCCCACCACTTCATTACCAAAAGACCCACTTAATGAGTTTTCCTAAAGAATTTTCCCAAGAGATGAGATTCTAAAGACCAGGAGTCATGTGACCTGAGTCTAAATCTCAGTTTCATTTCTTGCTAGCTGTGAAAACTTTGACAAGTTGCTTTAATTTTTCTGAGGCTCAGCTTCTGTCAAAGGGGAATAATAATTGGAGGGTTGTTGTGAAGATCAAATGACATCCACACAATGCCTTCACGATAGTGCCTGGCACTTGCAGAGCATTCAAGATAAAATGCTGATTGGAAGTAAAGGAAACTAGCTAAGGTAGGCCAAAAAGGAAATTTCCATTCAATGCATTAGCTCATAGAATGGAAAGTCCAGCTTGATAAGCTGGCCCAGAAAAGCCAAGGACTGGGGCAGGCTTGGGGATTCAGATAGCAAGCAGAAAGTGATCTTTTTCAATTTTTCATTCCACTACTCAAAATTAAAATTCCTGGGATGCTTGGGTGGCTCAGCAGTTGAGTGTCTGCCTTTGGTTCAGGGTGTGATCCCGGGGCCCAGGGGCCCAGGGATCGAGTCCCGTATCGGGGTCCCCACAGGGAGCCTGCTTCTCCCTCTGCCCCTGTCTCTGCCTCACTCTCTTTGTCTCTCATGAGTAAATAAATAAAATCTTTAAAACAAAATTAAATAAAATAATACAAATTCCTCAGAGCAAGCGTCTGATTGGCCTAGCTTGGGTCAGCCCCCCCTCTTGGTTTGGCTGAAAAAGGACTTTGGTTGCTGTCTCCAACAGTGGCCCAAAGCAAACTTGGAGTGCTGTCACCAGAAGAAGGAGTAAAGTGGAAAACAAACAATCTAACTACATTCATTGGTTACTCCATATTTATTATATTATGTTTATCAAACAAGGATTATGCTTAATCCATTTCATTGCCTACTATCCTATTACAGCCGTTATTGATGTTCGAGATTTGTTGTTTATTCTTATATAACTTGACTTATAACACTGATCATTGGTATTTTTAAGGTTTGATCTAAAAAAACCCACATGTTCCTTTTTTGGCTTTTTTTTTAAGTGCAGGAAGCCTGTTAATGATAATTATAAAGGGATATAACACGGTTGTTTTTGAAGAGTGGGGGCAGTAGACTATAGGTGAGGTTGTTAACCAAAAAACTATCACTATTAAAGACAAACAGTAGAGGAAAACATAGACAATTGGGGACGCTACATAGTCATCCTATCTGCAACCTTTTCTAAACTTTTAAATTTATTTATTAAATAAAATAAATCATCCCAAGAGGATGAAAAAAAAAAAGGGGGGGGGTTCAAGGAATTAGTGAGAAAACATCTCAGTGGTCTAACTGGGTCTTTTTGTTTAATCTTCGGAGGAAGCGCTCTTTGGACCTCAAGCATGATCAAAAAGAAGGCAAGAGCCTTAGAGGAAACATTAACTTCACTGTTTATCACTTCTTTTATCCACATTTTCAACCACCAGTTTGTGCCCACTTTTCCTCAAAAACATATTTTGCCTGGATCCCAGTCCCCTTGTGGCTAAACTGCCACCAACAGCTTATTCTTACTCTATTCTTTTCTGTGAAACCGGGGCACAGGTCAACTTCCTCAAGCATTATTTGGCCTCATGCCTTTCAAATCATACTTAAACTCCCAATCCAGCTGTGAGAGCGATTTGGCTGAGACATCTGTTGGCCCTTTGTTCATCAGTGTTGAGTCTACTGATCTGATTGAGGAGGCAGATGTCCCCCCTCTTCCCTCACTGTTCCCCACGCACCCTTCCCCCCAACCCAAGAAGCTGTACACATGGAAGTAACGACAAATAAACAGGAAGGAAAGCCTTGGTCTTGGGTAAGAGGAGAGGAGGGGCTTGGGACCAAGTATCAGTGAACTTCAACGTTAAATGGCTACGTGGTAGAGAGCGAGCTTGGAATGAAACAGAGAAACAGAAGTCAGAGAGGTCAGAGGAAAACCAGGGAAAACAATTGGGGAAGCTAAGGAAAGAGAGGGCCTCAAAAACTAGAGAGGTTGTAAACAAAATGTGGCAGATCCACATACATACAATGGAATATTATTCAGCCTTAAAAAGGAAGGAAATTCTGACTCATGCTACAGCATAGGTGAACTTTGAGGACATCACACTAAGTGAAATAAGCCAATCACAAAAGGAGAAATCCTGCATAATTCCACTTATGTGAAGAACCTAGAGTCAGATTCATAGAGGAAGAAAGTAGAATGGGGGTTACCAAGGTCTGGAGGAAGGCGGTTGGGATTATTGTTTAACTGGGATAGAGTTTCCCTTTTGCGAGATAAAAAGAATGTGGGGGATAGACCACAGTGATGGTTGCATGACAATATGAATGTACTTAATGCCACTGAGATGCACACTTCAAGGCAGTTGAGATGGTCAATTTTGTATTATATGTCTTTCCTTTCTGTGTTATGTGTATTTTAGCATATTTTTAAATTTTAATATTTTTTGGCAAATTTCTGAAACATTTACTTAATTTCTTTGAAATCCCATTTACTCTTTCATGCCATGCAAACTTATTGCACAGAATAATTCCTTTCCACACACAATTGAAAACATGCCTACAGATTTTCCTAGCCAGAGGAGAATAAGCCATCACAAATGCTTTGCTCCATCCCCTTGTCAGTCCTAACTTCCTAAATTTAATTCTTCTTCTGAGAGAGGGTGTCACATTATCAGTTACCATGTGGTGATCAGGGGACCCTGGGTGGCTTAGTTGGTTAAGTGTCTGTTTCGGCTCAGGTCATGATCCTGGGGTCATGGAATCGAACCCCGCATTGGGCTTCCTGCCAGGAACCTGCTGCTTCCTCTCCCTCTGCCTGCTGCTCCCCCTGCTTGTGCTCTCTCTTTTTATCAAATAAATAAATAAGTAAAATCTTTAAAACAAACAAAAAAACATATGGTGGTCAGCCTGTGGATAGCAAGCAAACCAAATGCTGAAGTGTAGGAGAAATTTCAAGAAAAAAGGAAACCAGATTGTTAGTAGCTAGTGGGTGTGCAAAGTGAAACACCAGAAATTGCACTTGAGACAACAAAATAAGAGGGGCTTGGGGTGTTTAAGTGTCTGATTAAAAAAATATAAATATTCCAGGCCTTTGCTGTTAGCACTTTTTTTTTTTTTTTTTTTAAGGAGAGAGGTCAACAGAGTCCCATGCTGCTGAAAGGTCAGGTGTGAAGAGAACTGAAATGTCCCCTGTGTGTAGTGTCTTGGTGACTCCTGGTAACAAGTGCTAGAAGGATCCTGCCATATTCTGGGTGACTTCACTATCCACATGTACACATCCATGCATATTTTCTGGCTCATAACTGACTTGTAAGTAAAAGCAAGTCAAGGCAGACTGATGCCCTCTCCAGGTCCCTGGCTCACCTCCCCCTCCTCCTCTCTCTGCCCTCACTTAGTGCATTTCCTTCACCTTGTTCTCCTCTCGATGGGTTTCTTTTTTTTTTTTTTTAACCAGTGGGCTTTCAAACCCCCCTTTAAAAAATAAAAGATTTTATTTATTTATTCATGAGAGACACACACACACACACACAGAGAGGCAGAGACACAGGTAGAAGGAGAAGCAGGCTCCATGCAGGGAGCATCGATGCGGGACTTGTTCCTAGGACCCTGGGGTCATGGCCTGAGCTGAAGGCAGACCCTCAACCGCTGACCCACCCAGGTTCTGTCCTCTCAATGGCTTTCACACATATTTCACCATTTTCTGCATAAAATTTAACAGGACTTACACATCCTGCTTCCTGAGGAGACTACTTAGGCCTCCCCTCTGCCAGCCTGTATCTCTTCCCCTGCTTCCAAATAGTAGCTAAACACTCCAAAGTTTTTTCCTAGGTTAACTCCATTTGGCTTCAAAAATTCTTACTCACCGTTGTCTTTGTCTTTTATTATCCACAATATTTTTTTTCTTATAAAGAATGGTAAAATGCCACTTGTCATTCCTTCAACAATTTCATACTAATTTAATATTTCAGAAATATTAATAGAGCCTCTATTCCATACCATGTATTGGGGGCGTTGCTAGAGATACAGTCTCTGCCCTCAAACAGCTCATAGTCCTGTGAGGGAGAATTTATCTTCTCCTGGACTTTGTACAGAGAAGTTTTGTCTTGAGCTTAAAGTTAAAAATGCAAACGGTCAAAAAATATATATCTTTATAGAACGATTTATAACTATTTTAGGAAAAATATAGTTTTATAACTTCGGTAGGAACTCCTTCCATTCCTGATAAATTAAGTATGCTAAAAATGTATCACTCTGGCCTTGTTATATGCAGCATAACTTCTACAGCAGAACCTTCTCAGCTCCCCTACACATACTCTATGTTCCAGTAAGACTGAATTACTTTCTTCTCCCATTTCTAAAATGCAACTGATGGTTATAAGGCACACCATCAATTAAATAACATTTTAGAGAACAAGAGATACAACTGTAGTATATTCAGATAGTAATTATAAGACACATGCCAATTATACCAAATTGGATATGTTAAAATAGAAGGAGGAAGTAAGAGGATGAAGTGCATCTTGAGTTCAAAGATACACAGTGTTTTTTGCTCTCAGAAATTGCTTTGCATTTCCTAGGCTCCAAATATTTGCTTATGCTTTTCCTTCTGTTTGAACGTGTCTCATTTCTCTACCCTTACTTATAACCTATCCAGTCCTGCAGGGTACCTTACTTCCTTTCATGAAACCTGTCCTGATCTTGCCAAGGAAATGGGATCTTTTGTTTGTTCATTGACTCATTCAACAAATCTATATTTCATGCCAGCTGTGTTTTTAGGTGTTGGGTTTTTTTTTTCAAAGATTTTGTTTATTGATTTATTTAAGAGACAGAGAGAGAGAGAGAGAGAGGGAGGGAGAGAGAAAGCGCACATGCACAAGCAGAACCCCAGCTGAGCAGAGAGTCTGACCAGGGGGGCACGATCCCAGGACTCTGGCATCATGATCTGGGCTGAAGGCAGATGATTAATTAACTGAGCCACCCAGGTGCCCCTGTTTTCAGCACTATTCTCGGCGTGAAGGAAGACAAGACCGGGACACCTGGGTGGCTCAGTGGTTGATCATCTGCCTTGGCTCAGGGCGTGATCCCAGGGTCCTGGGAACAAGGCTCCCATGGGGAGCCTGCTTCTCCCTCTGCCTGTGTCTCTGCCTGTCTCTCTGTGTCTCTCATGAATAAATAAATAAAATCTTTTTAAAAAGTAAAATAAATGGAAGACAAGACAGACAAACATAGTCTTGCATTCTCTAGAGCTTATATTCTACATAGGGAGACTGATAAAAGTTAAAATTAACAAATAAATTAAATAATCATAAATTGTAATAAGTACTATGAAGAAAAACAACAGCAAGGAGCCGGGATCAATTATGGAGAGAGAAGTCTCCTCTATGATGGGCAGCCAAGGAAGGCCTCTACAAAGAGGTAAAAACAGAAGTTAAGCTCTCAAGGAAGAGGAGAAATTGTCCATATTGTATAGGGGCAAGAGCATTCCAGGTTCAGGGAAGAGCATGTGCAAAAGTCAGGAGGTGGGGGTGAGTTTTATGCGCTTAAAGAATAGACCTTTCCTTCCTTTGAACATCACAGAACATTTTATATCCACCTTTGGGATTTACACTTGTCTCCCTGGACAAGTCTTGTTATCATTTTCTTATTCTCATTCCCATGCCTTATGTGTTAATAAATTCTCGAGGGCAAGGATTGAGTCTATTTCTTCTATGGGTTCCTTTACAGTGCCTAGGAGAGTACCATGCACAAATTAGATGCTCAGTAACTTTTTTTTTTTTTTTTTTGCTCAGTAACTATTTTTTGAATTCCATAAGACTACAAATTTGGGTCAATTTACTGAGTCCATTATATAATTCTTTACCAACCTACATTTTAATAGAATACTTTGGGTTTTGGGGAATCCCTGGGTGGCTCAGCGGTTTAGCGCCTGCCTTCGGCCCAGGGCGTGATCGTGGAGTCCCAGGATCGAGTCCCACATCAGGCTCCCTGCATGGAGCCTGCTTCTTCCTCTGCCTGTGTCTCTGCCTCTCTCTCTCTCTCTCTCTCTGTGTCTCTCATGAATAAATAAATAAAATCTTAAAAAAAAAAAGAGAGAATACTTTGGGTTTTTACTAAAGGTTGCTATACCAGCCATATTAAATCCTTGAGGGTATTTGCTATAAAATGTTATTGAAAACATTACTCAATGTATTATTTATTTAATGTACCTTCTGTAAATTCATTTTGGAATTCACGGCCAGCAAAATTTTACTTCTGGACTAGTTTTCCTCTTACTTTCTAAAACCAAGATTTATATAATGGACTATGTTTCATCTTACTGTTATGAGAGGTAAAAAATTAAAAACCAATTCAATGATTTAATTTGGACAATTAAAGCAATGTTTATCTATTTGATCCTAATATTTGTATTTTTCTCAGATTCTGACTTTTCTCCTTGTAATGAAAATAATATAGTTTGCCAGGTGCCATGCCAAGTACGTCACACGAATTATCTCATTTAACCTTTATAATAATCCTGAGTTTTACAGATGAAAAACCTAAGTTTTGAGTAATGTCAAACAGATTGTGAGTACTGGAGACTTTATTGAATCCAGGCAGTCTGACTTTTCCACTGAGATATATTTTAATATCATATGGGGTAAGTCTCTTAAAATAATTTTGGGAAAGAATAGGAGAAAAATATATGTGTATGCTTACATGTACATACGTATATATATATAAAATTATTTTAATAATTCAATTAAAATAATTTTAATTGAATTAAAAAGTAAGATACAGAGCTTGATGACCTATCTCACACATTTTTATATTTGGTGGTCATAATGAAATATGCCGAGTCCACTAACCCTTTGATTATTTGGTATAGGTGAGTTAGACTACAAATTTGGGTCAATTTACTGAGTCCATTATATAATTTAGAGTTAGAAGGACCTAAATAACAAGTAATTTTTTTTAATGCAGTTTGAATACATGGTTAAATTTAGGATGTAAGAGATTTTATTTCAAAATTTTATCAGAATATGAGTTTGGATAAAGAATCTGCAAAGTTTCAAGTTCAAAATATGGCCCAGCACACTGCAACGAATTTCAAAGTGAGAATTCCCAGCTGCACTGCAGTAAAATTCTCTCAGATAATATTTGCCATGTTTTAATATAAGATCGGTTCCCAACAGGGAATTGGATCATGGGTTTCTAGCCTTCAAAGACTCAAGTTGAGCTCATGAGGAGAACTTTACACTTAAATTCTGCATTCTCTGTCAGCCAAGATTGCTTTTGCATTTTTATTGAAATATTTATCGACTGAAAGGAATTATTGGTATTTATTCCCAAAACAAAGGCTATCTCTTAGGGCAGTATTCAAGACTACCTTTTCGTCACTTGTGACAAGAGTTTACATGGGCACTAGTAAGAAAACAGGGCTATTAATATATCGAGAACTGAAAAAAAATTGCCAGGAAAATTTGTTTCCCTTCACTAAAGCTACTGAGGTGAGAAAGCTCAGTAGGAGAACCTGTTTCAGCAACAAACAAAACCACAGAAGGAAATCCTCCCAGGGCATTAGGACTCATTTAGTGAGAGCAATAGCTTTTTTTTTTTTTTTTTTTTTTCAGAATGAACAGGTGTTTCCCCAGGAAAAAAAAAAGAAAAGAAAAGAAAAGAAAAGAAAAAACAAAAAACTGCAGAGTCACCTTGCTGAGCCAATACATGATTGGAAACTGGCAAAAGCCAGATTCCTGCAGAATAACTCAAGAGGAACATAGGATACCCACACATTTATCGCAGAGTATATTTCACTTATCTGTCAGTGAAATTGCTTATCTGTTACTAAGCTTACTTGGCAATATTATTGGGAGCTTGGAGCGGGGGCGGGGGAGTAGAGTTGTTTCCAACTGAGACAACAACAAAAAAAGACTCTTTTTTCCTTCATTTTGGAAGGATTAATGGGAAAAGCACAAATTGACTCCATCATATTATTAAAATGGTCAGGAATTGAGTGAACAAATTTTAGTATGGCCAAGAGCAGCAGGGAAAAAATATGCTCTCTAAAGTAAGAAAATAACGGCCTAAGATGGTCGCAAAAAACCAAGGGGCTAGAGTCTGTGCACAAGTCAGGTACATGCTGTTCAAACAAAGGTTTGCCAAATGGGAATTCCAAGATGGTTTTGCCCATTGTCAACTATGTTGTTAATGGGATAGGGGTTGGGGGAGTCATCAATTCATATGTCTAAATAGTTATCTTGCAGCAGGCTTTCAACGGTTGCTGGGTGTCAGAGTCTGCCCACTGGACATGGAGAATCTTTCAAAACCTCATTCATTGTTTTATTAGTCAACTAACATTGCCTGGGTGCCCGCTAACTGCCAGGCACTGTGCTGGGCTGAAAGGATACAGAAGTAAATAAAAGAAGGAATGATGATGGTGTGATTGGGTCTCAGGACAATGGTTTTATACCACTCAAACTCCCAAGAGCTTGTTTGACAAGAAAGAGATCAATTAGCTTCTAATAGAAAGTGTTAAGGACCTGGATTGTGAATTGGGACTGCATTCCTCATAAATACCCACTATAGAGCCTAAGTCACAGATCATAAAACTCTGGAAATACAGATTTACCACAAAGAGAACTGGATTTGTTTGCAAAATGGTACCTTCTCCAAAGATACTTCTATTCATTTCCCTTTAAATAAATCCCTCCTTCCATGGATATCCCATATTTACCCTTCAGCTAGGAATTCTGTTTACTCTCTGTATGCTTATTTCCTCACCTATGTCTTCAATTCCTTAACATCTGTGTACTGATTAAGAGCACAGCCTGGGAGGTAAGGAGACCTGGGTTTGAATGATAACTCAGCCACTAGCTGTGTGCGACTGGATCAGTTGCTTATCATTTCTGAGTTTCAAATTCCTCATCTATAAAATGAGGACAATAATAGTACTTGTCTCACAGGGTTAGTATGAAAATAAAATGAGATAATATATGCAAAACAGCTAGCCCAATTAGTTATAGCTACATAACTACTATATTCTGAAAGTATCTGCTCTCATATCAAAGTGGCATATAATCTTGACTTCTGCATGTCTCATTTTCTCCCCAGTTTTCTGTTTTGTTTTAATATGTAATTCATATTCTAAAACCAGTATAATAACATTATGGAAAATTTGAAAATTAGAAGGAAAGAAACAATAACTCTTAAACTTTCCTAATATAATCACTAAAAATTAAAATTATTCCTGACATTATTACATTTGCACATCTGCTTATATGACATCTAGCTGGAATTGAAGGGAAAAAAAGTACTTCTAAACATGGCATCCTTGGCTTTTATACGCATTCTCTGTTGTTATGGGATGCGAAAGCCAGTTTGCTTACTGTGAGCCATGATTCTGGCGCCTGGCAACTAGCAGGTAAAAGGCTGAAGAAACACCTTTGCATCTCTCTACCCTGAAAATACATGAGACTGTGAGGTGCTTCTGTTACTTGTTTTGTTTTAAGAAGACTCAATTTGGAAAGGCTGGAATTTCCTAAAAGCATGCATTTTCCCCAACATTCCTGTCTAAAGGCTTCTTTTTTTTTTTTTTTTTTTTAAGATTTATTTATTTATTTATTCATGAGAGACAGAGAAGTAGAGACACAGGCAGAGGGAGAAGCAGGCCCCATGCAGGAAGCCTGACGCAGAACTCGATCCCGAGACTCCAGGATCAGGCCCTGGGCTGAAGGCAGCGCTAAACCCCTGAGCCACCCAGGCTGCCCCTATCTAAAGGCTTCTAATTGCATTACTAGGCAAAGGAAGCCACAGGCAAGCCTTGTGCTATTAAATGGTCAAGTTAAATTATAGCTTGGAGTAAAGGAATAATAAGGAACCAGTGTCTTTGCAAAATTAAACACTCTGCTCTGGATTTACTAACATTTTGTCTGTTACTTTGGATCAGAATGTGGAGGAATTTGCGATTACATCATTTTCTTCTTCTGAAAAGAAGTGCCAGTCATTTTCTGTTGTTTATCTGTCAAATATGTGCTGAAAAAATTTTAAATAATTTTATGAGCCCTTTTGGGGAAGCTCAAAAACCCTGAGTTACCTGGAATGGTAAAGAGTTATTTATTCAAGTAAAAACTACAGTTGCAAACAAAATTTCAGAATTATGGTGCACATGCAGTGTTTGGCAACACATCTGGTTTTTCTGCTTTGATGAAGAAAGAAGCTTAACACACCAACATGAGTCATTGCTTTCTACATCACCGTGTGTAGGCATCAAAGCCCTTGCTAATAGTCCTGAAGAAGTTTTGCCTATTGCGGCTGAAGTCGTCAATTTCTCTAGACCTTTTGACTCTTGGGGATTTAAAACAAAAATTTATCAAGAAATGGAAGCAGAATGTGAAGTTATTCATTGGAATTCACTCCTAAAATTAACCCATAGGAAAGAAGTTGTTTGTGGCTTGATATATTTGATCACATGAATAAGGTAAGGCTTTTTTTTTTTTTTTTTTGGAGGAGATTCTGAGGATGACATTTTGAAACCAAAACACACACACACACACACACACAAGAACTGAAAAAGCCCTTTGGGTCAAGTTACTATTGTGAGACAAGGGATTGGAAACAGAGAAATAGGAGCCTTTCCCATACTGGAGGAGAGTCTTCAGGCTCTACTCAAAAATGATGAAACTAGTCAATTTCTCACAAAGCAGAATGTGCAGATACCTGGAAACACTACAAAACTTCTCCAAAAATTAGTTATGCTCATTTGATTTTAAAATTGAAATGTGGATTTAAAAAAAAAAGATTTTATTTATTTATTCATGAGAGATACACACAGAGAGGCAGAGACACAGGCAGAGGGAGAAGCAGGCTCCATGCAGGGAGCCCGATGCAGGACTTGATCTCGGGTCTCCAAGATCACACCTTGGGCTGAAGGCGGCGCTAAACCCCTGAGACACCGGGGCTGCCCTGAAATGCGGATTTTAACCCTGTCTTTATTGACATATATATCATTGATGATGCAGACCTTGCAAAAATGTATAAATTCATTGACCGGAGGACACGGGAAATGATACAACTATCAGCTTGAAGAGTTCTAGAAAAATCCAATACGTCTTGCCATTGGTTGTAACCTACTTTGTTAATCCTGTTCACTTGTGGCTATCAAAATTAGGAGTAAACATTGATAGAGTATCATAAATGACCAACGCATTGTTATGTAAAGATTACTATTTAATTTCTTCTCCTGTCAAATGATGGCAGCCTTATTTAAATTTGCTTTGGGGAAGAATTTAAATTTTGATGTTTTGTATTTGCATACTGAATTTATTTCAATTACTTAATTAATGTGAATAAACAAGAGAGATGGGAAAATTTTTGTAAGTTTTTCCTGTGCGAAGGGAATCAATTTCCAATGCAATAAAATATGTAATATGAGGGAATACTTACATGCATTTTTGTAGACAATTATTTTCCTTTTCTATCAGATCAAAGAGGGGAGAATGATTCTCCCCCCAAAATGGTTAAAAACCAGGGATCTGGGGCAGCCCCGGTGACTCAGCGGTTTAGCGCCACCTCCAGCCCAGGGCCTGATCCTGAGACCCGGACTGAGGATCAGGATCGAGTCCCATGTCAGGCTCCTTGTGTGGAGCCTGCTTCTCCCTCTGCCTGGTCTCTGCATCTCTCTCTCTCTCTCTCTCTCTCTCTCTCTCCTGAATAAATAAATAAAATCTTAAAAAAAAAAAAAAAAAGAAGAAACATGGATATAATATAGCCACTTCATTTTACAGTGAGTAAGTGTGGAGACTCCAGAAATGAATTATTTGCCCAAAGTCACACACCTACTAAGTGTTAAAACTGCAATTTGAGCCTAGATCTCTTGTCTGAGGCCCTTATACAATGTTGCCATTATGTTTCTTCAGTGGGACATCCCACAGTCACATAAGAAAGTTCTTTGGAGGGATCCCTGGGTGGCGCAGCAGTTTGGCGCCTGCCTTTGGCCCAGGGCGCGATCCTGGAGACCTGGGATCGAATCCCACATCAGGCTCCCGGTGCATGGAGCCTGCTTCTCCCTCTGCCTATGTCTCTGCATCTCTCTCTTTCTCTCTCTGTGACTATCATAAATAAATAAAAAATTAAAAAAAAAAAAAAAAGAAAGTTCTTTGGAACCAAACCAGACCAAAACAAACCAACCACCAACAAACCTTTGTAAAACTGAAAGCTTTTGTTCCAAATGTGTTACTACCAGACTTTCCCAGCCTTGACGTCCTACCTGCCTAGACCTGCACTGATCGCCAGCTGCTAGGAAAATCCATCTGCCACCTACCCCATCTTGTTCCTGCCTGTTTTTCTTCTTTAATGACAGATGTCCTGGTTTCAAATCTACTAGCAGACTTAAGTACCTTAAATAAATAGCACTAGCCTTCACCTGGGTGTGTCTCTATTCTCTCTCTATCCTTTTTTTTTTAATTTTTAAAAAAATTTTTAAGGGTTTATTTATTTGACAGGATGAGTGAGAGCACAAGCAGGGGGAGCAGCAGAGGGAGAGGGAGAAGCAGGCTCCCCAGCTGTGCAGGGAACCCGATGTGGGGCTTCATCCCAGGCCCCCAAGATCATGACCTGAGCGGAAGGCAGATACTTAACTGAATGAGCCACCCAGGCACCCCGATCTCTATTCTCTAGACTCTGTGACAGATTCAGTGTCTAGTGAGAACCCATGTTTTGGTTCATAGTCAGCCATCTTCTTGCTCTGTCTTCACAAGGCAGAAAGGATGAGGGAGTTCTCTGGGGTCTCTTTTATGGGAATATTAAACCCATTTGTGAAGGCTTCACTCTGATGACCTAGTCACTTACCAAAAGTCTCACCTCTTAATACTATCATATTGGGGTTTAGGATGTAACATATGAATTTGGGGGGGGGTGTAAACATTCAGTTTATAGCAAATAACTGTTACTAGAGTTTAGTGAGTTCTGTAGTAAGTATCTTATGGCAATATGCTAAAATGGACCCTTTGTTTGAAAAAGAAAAAAAACATTAGGACGCCTAGGTGGCTCAGCAGTTGAACGTTTGCCTTCCCCCCAGGGCGTGATCCTGGGGTCCCAGAATTGAGTCCCACATCTGGTTCCCTGCATGGAGCCTGCTTCTCCCTCTGCCTGTGTCTCTGCCTCTCTCTCTGTGTGTCTTTCATGAATAAATAAATAAAACTTAAAAAAAAAAGAGAGAAAATGCTAATTTAAAGCCTTTTCATCTTCAAGTGTATGAAAGTCATGTATTTTTCTCATTTAACTTAATGAAGTATCTTTTTTGGAATATGAATTACTTTGAGTCCAAGAGCTTTTTTAAAGTTGCTCATCAAAACAGAGTTGAAATTTTGACTCTCAGTCTGTAGTTCCTATCTGCCACTTTGAAGATGGGGTAGGCCTTTTGAAATAAGTCTGCTTTTAGTACATGAACAATACTTAATAACATTAACCATCAATATCAGTATCAATCTGGTAGTGAGAGCTGTACAAGCATGCCTATGTCCTTACAACCACTCTGCAAAGTAGAAAGTATTATCTCAATGTATAGATGAGCAAATAGAGGTCAAACAGGTTAACTTGCTAAGAGATATACTGTTAAAAAATGGCAGGGTCGGGGATCCCTGGGTGGCGCAGCGGGTTAGCGCCTGCCTTTGGCCCAGGGCGCGATCCTGGAGACCTGGGATCGAATCCCACATCGGGCTCTCGGTGCATGGAACCTGCTTCTCCCTCTGCCTGTGTCTCTGCCCCCCCCCCCCTCTCTCTCTCTCTCTGTGACTATCATAAATAAAAAAAAAAAAAAATTAAAAAAAAAATGGCAGGGTCGTGAGACTGAGCACCGTGTCTGCTCCATGCTGAGTGTGGAGCCAGCTTAAGATTCTGTTTCTCCCTCTCCCTTTGCCCCTCCTCCCCCTCAAAAAAAAAAAAAAAGTGTCAGAGCCACTTATTATGTTACTTAGAATAAATATTTTTTAAAAAATATTTTTTAAAAAAGATTTTATTTATATTTTTGGGAGAGGGAGAGAGAGTGAGCAAGAGAGAGAACACAAGCAGGGGTAGAAGGAGAGGGAGAAGCAGGCTCCCTGATGAGCAGGGAGCTCTAAGCTGGGCTCCATCCCAGAACCCAGGGATCATGACCTGAGCCAAAGGCAGATACTTAACTGACTGAGCCATCCAGGCACCCCCAGAGTAAATATTTTTAAAAAAATTCATACCAAGCCCAATATTTAGACACAACCTTTCTTATCACTAAAAAATGAGTGTAGTTTAGAGGAAGTTCAGGAAAAACATGCCTACTGCTGGGAACCCCAAACACTTTTGTCGGCCCCTAGTCCAATTTCTACCCTCTGCAAATGGGAACCCAGTAGGTTGGAACAGCAGGAAGTGAAATCAAAGTAGGTGAACTTGAAAGGATAAACTGAAACAGAAGTCTATCTAGGAAGTCAACAGTGTCCAGGGCAAATGATAGCAGAGGCAGCCTCAATTTATCCAGACTCAGCTTGCTTGAAAGCATGGCCGTAACCAGCAATAGAGAAGAGCAATTAAATGACACAGGTAGCAACTGACTGGGCAAGAGCACAAGGCAGGCACCCCTCCCTTCAGCAACTTCCAAACACACTCTGGGGAAGATTTTTGCAGAGATGTGGGGGGGAGCCCTTGAAACACAAGTTACCCTAATATGATAAAGTTGCCAGTAAAAATGATGATCATGAAGACAACAGGAACAAGTGTTTAAGATAATGGTAAGTCGAGAACATGATACAAAATCATCTGTGAACTATTAAAACATATATGAATATGAAATAAAGGCTGGAAAGCAATACTCCAAAATGATAAAAGTCACTGTGTTGTGATTGAAGAGTTATGGGTGGTTTTTTTTCTTTTCTAATCTTTCATAATATTGTTACAATTTTTAAAGAGTTTTTACCAAAAAAGATGGTAGGTGAAGAGAACATTTAATTAACATTTTTATATTCTATAAGAAAAAGAGAAAGTTCTTAAAAACAGTAATAATTTTTTCCTTCATTCTTCCTTGTCATCTTTTCAAAGTCTACCTCAATCTGCCTCTCATTCCAATTCATTCTGTGTTTCAAATGAAACAGATTGTTCCCCCTCAGGCTGAGTTATGATATAGCTTGAGCATATTGTGTTTTGCTGGCTTAGGTGTCACTTGTGTGAGCCATACAGACGTGCCTAACTCTGAGTTAGAAGTACCTGACTTGCAAAAAAAAAAAAAAAAAAAAAAAAAAAAAAGCTAAGGCATCCAATTTGTAAGACCGCAGAAGGCATGAATCAGATACAAAAGCACAGACAATGTTTCTTAGGTGAAGAAATAAAAGAACTTAGATGCCAAACTTGGGAGTGAGGTTGTTTTATTTATCTTATTTATTTAAATTTTATTTGGTTAACATACAGTGCAATATTGGTTTCTGGAGTAGAATTCAGTGATTCATTGCTTACATACATCACCCAGTACTCATCACAAAAAGGGTCCTCCTTCAACCATCTATCCCATCCCCCCACCCATCTTCCTCCATCAACCCTGTTTGTTCTCTATTGTTGAGTCTCTTACGATTTATTTCTCTCTCTCTCTTTCCCCTCCCTTCCCATATGTTTATCTGTTTTCTTTCTTAAATTCCTCTTTTGAGTGAGATCATATGATATTTGTTTTTCTCTGACTGACTTACTAAGTGAAATGTAGCATAATATACTCTAGTTCCATCCACATCATTGCAAATGGCTAGATTTCATTCTTTTTTTAAAGATTGATTTATTTATTTGAAAAAGAGAAAGAGTGGGGAGGGGCAAGGACAGAGGGAAAAAGAGAGAGAATCCTTAAGTAGACTCCCTACTAAATATGGAGCTTGATGTGGATCCCATATCCCCTGAAGTCATGACCTGAACCAAAATCAAGAGTTGGCCACTTAACCAACTGAGCCACCAGGAACCCCAAGATTTCATGCCTTTTGATGGCTGAGCAATATTCCATTGTATGTATATAACACATCTTTATGCATTCATTGGTAGAGTGAGGTTGTTTTAGTTGAGAAAGTTGGAAACTTGAATTTAGGAAAAGGAAATAGATTACTTCACATTTATGGGCCTATGCGATAAACAAAAAGTAAATTTTTAAAAAAGATTTTTAATTTATTTATTCATGAGACACACACACACACACACAGAGAGAGAGAGAGAGAGAGAGAGAAAGAGGCAGAGACACAGGCAGAGGAAGAAGCAGGCTCCATGCGGGGAAGCTTGATGTGGGACTCGATCCCAGGTCTCCAGGATCATGCCCTGGGCGGAAGGCAGGCACTTAACCACTGAGCCACCCAGGTGTCCCAAAAAGTAAATTTATCTCCAAAGATTACTTAAAAATAAATTTGTTAAGGATTTACAGCATATCTCTATTGTAAAATAAAATGTTTAAACTTTTTGTTTTTTAAAGATTTATTTACTTATTCATTGAGAGAGAGAGAGGCAGAGACACAGGCAAAGAGAGAAGCAGGCTCCATGCAGGGAGCCCAATGTGGGACTTGATCCCCAGATCTGGGATCATGCCCTGGACTGAAGGCAGACACTCAACCACTGAGCCACCCAGGCATCCCTTAATCTTTCTAATGAAAGTTTACTACTGATCTTAATCTTACTATACATAAACCCTAGACCCAAAATTTATATGACTCTGCAGACATAACTATATCTTTAATTATTTAAAAATAAAGGCCTAATCAGTAAATCGAATTTAAATTTGGTAATTTAAAACTTTAGTTTTCATAGTATTGCCTTGCATCCAAGATTCATAAGGAATGGTATAGCATAGCACATCTACAATTTGGCAAAGCATTAGAGGCTATTTCAAAGTGTCCTGATTACTTTTTTCCGTTATCTGTTTATAAAATCACTCATTTTAAGAGAGACACGTGGAGGCACCTGGGTGGCTCAGTGGGTGAGTACCTGACTCTGGATTTCAGCTCACGTCATGCTCTCAGGATTCTGAGATTGAGTCCCACATCGTCAAGCCCCATATTGAGCACCGTGTTGGGCTCTGTGCTGGGCATGGAACCTGTTTTAGATTCTCTCCTCTCTCCCTCTGCCCCTCCCCTCCTTCATTCCTAAAAAGAGAGAAAGGGAGAGAAAGACCTGCCTTTGTCTCTATATGTAGATTCATTGTTTTTTGAGACAGGATTACCGTTCGTAAATGAATTAATAATAATAAAGAATCAGCATTTAAAATAAATATACCAAAAGCTATAGGAGTAGCATAGCCCGTCTACCCTGCACATTCTGCTTGGTGCTAGAATATTGGGTCAAACTACATGTTGTGCATTCCATGAGGCCAGGGATTACCACTTAAGGGCTCCCACGTTCTTGATAGCACTCAATGCTAGATTCCTAATTAGTCACCAATCAGCACTTGTTGACTTATAGAAGCCATGTAATGTGGCTTGATTGCCTACTCCCTGTACTTCTTCCAGCTAGAGGTCCTCCTCTTCCTCCAAGCAGCATATTCAGACTTTTATCTTCTGCTGTTAGTTTTTCTGAGTTATGGCCAGGCCTTCTTTTCCCCTGAGACACAGAGGCCTTTGAGGACGGAGACATTGCCTTTTATTCTTCTATTCCTGACAGTACTTGGTACATTCTAGACACCAAATATGTATTGGTTGGAGGAATAATTGAATGAAATAGTAGTTTAAAAGTAAATATGAGGGTTGGAGGACTTCTAGCTCTGTTTCCTAAAATTGCTTGAGTATCTCTGACAAAATAAATTGAAGTTTATATTTGTATTTGTAAATACAAGGTATAGAAAGTAGATAAATAGGAATCTGTATTCATGTGTTCTGTTCCCCTTACAGGAAGATCTTTATACATCACAAACTATATGTGTTTTATTCATAATGTTATTATATTACTGGCCCTTCAGAATTTGAATGTTAAGTAATACTTATGACAAATAATACACTAGGATATGAGCCATCTACTCTTTTTCTAAATGGGGCTGCTAATCTTCTAGCAAAAATGTTTGTCTCCATTCCTTTTTTCTAAATATTGTAGTTCCTCTTCCTAGAAAACAGATTATTTCTCTTGAGCAGTATAAACTTAGATCTCTGCCCTCCTAGATGCATTTTTATCAAAGTATTTTTCCATGACTTTTATAGTCATGATGTGCGAGAGTGGAAGGAAGAACATTAACATTTATTCATTACCAGTTAAGTGGCAAGTATTGTGTTAGGCAACTTTATATTTGGTGTCTTGTTCAATCTCACGAAAGAACCTCTGAGATATGCCATTTTACATAAAAAAGAAACCAAAGCTCAGAAAAATTAACCCTCTTTCTCATTGTCTTATAAACAACAGTGGAGCTAAGATTTAAACCTGGGTTCATTTCACTTTGAATGTTATAGTCTTCGTTGTTTCTTTTCCTTTTTAAAAAAATTATTTTAAAAAAATAAATGATTGATTGAAGCAATTGCTATACCCAGTGTAAGGCTCAAACTCACAACCCCAAGATCAAGAGTCACATACTTCTCCAACTGAGCCAGCCAGGCATCTCCAAATCCTATAATCTTTCTACTGGATCTGTGAAGATGAATGCAAAATAAGAGAAGGCTGGAATATTTTACTTCACTATATCTAGTAATGGATAGAAGGTAGTAAAGGAAGGAAGCATAAATCTATATAGAGAGGTACCTACTACCCTAATAATTGATTTAAAGTGATTTGAATTATCTAAAGATATAAAATATCTTTTTCAACAGGCTACATTACCAAAATTTTTTATAATTATGAGAAGATTATCTTATAAACAACAAAAGCAGCCTTTGTAAAATGTCTTTGCATTTCCAGGTGTACAAGAGATAATACTAAAATACTTAGCACTTCTGATGCCTTCCAATCAAACTAGAATTTGAAGTTAGATAATTGCTTTGAGCTCCAGAAAGCCATTCTGTGATCTACCTAATGACTTTCAGGGGGCCCAAAGAAACAGAATATCCTGGCCAGTGGTAAGCTTCTCTCTACCTAGAAGGAAAGCACCTTTAATTGCACAGACAGAGGTGTCTGGCTGACTTAACTAGTAGAGCATGTGACTCTTGATCTAGGGAATGTGATTTCAAGCTCCATGTTGGGTGTAGAGCCTACTTTAAAAAAATTAATTTTTTAAAAATTACATGGACGATCTACATTTTAGAATATAAAAGCAGAAAATATTTATGAGTAAACATAGAAATAAATAGTCCATTTTTTTTGGATTCTTTTTACATTGAGAAGGTGGAAAGAGAAGTGAGCTGATGGGGTACCTGGGTGGTGCAGTTGATTGAGATTGAGCACTGGACTCTTGGTTTTGGCTCTGGTTGTGATCTCGAGGTGGTGAGGTTAAGCCCAAAGTCAAGGCCTGCTTTGAGCTCCACACTCAGCTGGGGAGTTTAAGACTCCTCCCCACCAAAAAAGACTCTTTCTCCCTCTCCCTTGCTCCTCCCCCAATGTCCCCCCCCCCCACCCATGCACATGCATGCTCTCTCTTAAATAAATGAATAAATCTGAAAAGGAAAGGAAAGGAAAGGAAAGGAAAGGAAAGGAAAGGAAAGGAAAGGAAAGGAAAGGAAAGGAAAGGAAAGGAAAGGAAAGGAAAAAAAAGAAAAGAAAAGAAAGAAAAGAAAAGAAAAGAAAGAAAAGAAAAGAAAAAAGAAAAAAGAAAAGAAAAGAAAAGAAAAGGGAGCTGACATTTACTGAATGCTACAGTCTGCTTTGAAGAAATGTTTTGGATTCACTAGGTCAATATTTTATACAGGGTCAAGTGGATGTCAGACATGGCTTGTTCGGTAATGCCCACTGCTATAGTCTTTTTCACCATGGAGAACAATCTATCAAGAAAAATATCATCTTGCTTGTGACTTTTGTTAATCTCACCTTTGAGCCTGTGGCTAGAAAGCACCTTTGGGTTAGATGGTGTGACTTCTATACAGATATACTCTCAGAAAGCATTTATAACAACGTTGAAAAATTCAGACTTGCACAGACAGGTCAGATAATGGTTTCAAATGTCATTAAACAGGACAGTGTTTGGGTCATATTTGCTCTCTCTCTTTATTAAACAGTATCATTTAGGTACAATGAACAGATAATGAACTGCACATATTTGAAGCATCCAATTTAAGGTTTTCACATATGTATACACCATTGAAGCCATCACTGCAATAAAGGAAAAAAAGAACATATTTATCATCCCCACAACTGTCCTCACACGCCTTTTTTGATTCTTCCCTCTCCCAGACTCAAGCAATCACTCATTTCATTTTTGTCACTACAGATTAGTTTGCATTTCCTATGATTTCACAAAATGGACCATACAGTGTGTGTACTCTTTCTAATCTGGCTTCTTTTACTCGTCATAATTACTCTGGGACTCATCCATGTTGTTGCGTATGTCGGTAATTCACTTCTTTTTATTGCCAAGTAGCATCCCATGCTGAGCATCACTACACCACAATTTGTTTATCCATTCATTCATGCACTTCTTGCTCTTTTTGGTTGACCCTAGTCTCCTGACCAAAATTACTTTCTCTGATTTGCAATTTCTGATGATTATACCCTTTGCATTTACCCAGTTATAGTGGACACCTGTGGTTTTGACTGCCCTGAATCCCTTTCCTCTTATATTTGTTAATAGCACTTTCTGTCCCTTGAACAAGTGCATCTCCTCCACTCCACATGGTCTGTTAGGACTCTTCTGATAAGAGAATGGATACATATGACCCAGGTTGGAGCAATTAGAGTCCTTATTTAGAATTTTCTGAATGGGGACACCTGGGTGGCTCAGTGGTTGAGCATCTGCCTTTGACTCAGGGCATGATCCCATGGTCCTGGGATCTAGTCCCACATCGGGCTCCTGTGAGGCGCCTACTTCTCCCTCTGCCTATGTCTCTGCCTCTCTCTCTGCATCTCTCATGAATCAATCAATCAATCAATCAATCAACCAATCAATCAGAATTATCTGAATGGATTGCCCTTCCTTTGGATTAGGCATTATGAGGGCAGGTCCCAGGGAGCTCAGGGAACATGAAAAGAAGTCCAAGAAAATGAGGTTGCACATGAACTGAAGCCCAGATGAGAGACTGAGTCACTATGTTCTGAGGCAGACTTCCTGGATCCAGCTGATAATAAAGTCTGCTTATCCCTGACTGTCCCCATTTTAATTAAGTGGATGGTAAGAGTGTCCTCATTTTTTTTTTTTTTTTTAGAGGGAACCTCTCTTCCCATGCTCTCAGCACATGTAACTTAGGCGAAGCAAACTCCACCTTGGCTTTAAAGGGTAGAGCATATGTGGCCAATAACTCAGCTGCCTTGGTCATGGTGACAGTTCGTTGATTCAAGTTGGGCTAATAAGCACTCTTTATGCTACTGGGGATGTTGCTCCCTTTTTTCCGGAAGACTTAAGACAGGAAGTACTGAGTTACAAATATTGCAGCCATCTTTTGACCTAATGGGTAGACGAGCAGGGGCTGCCAAAGTCAGAGCCAAAAGGAGAAAAACCAGGTCCCAAAGACATTGTGTGGGCTGTTGGATAAGATGTCTCTGAAGCCTGCAATACCCCTGGTTTTTGAAGTTCTGTAAACAAAAATCTTTTTTCTGTAAAAGTTTTCTGAGTGGCTATTCATGTCAGTTACAAAAGAAAAAGTTGCAGTACAGGTGCTTTACATTCATTATCTCATTTAATACTTGCAACCCGGCAGGTATGTTACTACACTAATTTTATATGTGGGGAAACTCTTAGTTAAGTAACTTACCAAAATCTTACAGTGGCAAAGCTAGGATGCCCATCCAACCCAACTATTGCAAAGCTCAGTTCCTATGCAATACTGCTTCAGGGCTGGAACCCTGACCTGCTTAGCTCTGTGTTTTTCTATTCTTTCTTTCCAGTACATGAAGTTTAACACTCTGCACATTTGTGGCTTCCTTGTTGCTGAGATTAAAAAAAAAAAAAATATATATATATATATATATTTAAGATTTTGTTTATTTATTCATCAGAGACACAGAGAGAGGTAGAAACACAGGCAGAGGGAGAAGCAGGCTCCATGCAAGAAGCCCGATGTGGGACTTGATCTGGTGACTCTAAGATCACACCCTGAGCCAAAGGCAGACGCTCAACTGCTGAGCCACCTAGGCATCCCAAGATAAAAATATATTTATAAGACTTAATACTTCTCTGCCCCTGCTTTTTTACCTTTCTTATTGTCTTCTTCCACTTTTTCATTTTTAATTTCTCCAGTTTTTTCAATGTTAGATACCAAATATTTGCTCTACTCTCCTCTTCCTGGGTGATCTATGCTCACGTTGACTTGGGCAAGGAAAAGTTAGTTTACTGACAAACTTGCCCTTCTAAACTAATAGCTAAAGACAAGAAGGATTACGTCTACAAGTCATTCTGATAAATATCACTGCAAGCAAATCACTGGGGCAAATTCTGAAGATGACAAAACCAGAAGTCCTCTGCTACTTCCTCCCTTCTCTCATTTTTTAAAAAGATGAAAGGCCAGTGATCATTCTGACAAGCCCCAGGAAAATAGCTGATTGCTACATCCTCCTTTTTAACACACTTAAGAGGGAGAAAACCCTTACTGCCCTAGCTCCCACTTTCCAACAATATCTTTTTTTTAAAAAGAAAGAAATTTGTGAAATCTAAAGATGGTTTGCTGTTGTGCTTCATTTCTCAGGAAGCTCAAATCAGCCTTAAATATATTTTATTGGAAGAGCCCACCTCTGATTTCTTTCAGGAGGTAGGAAACATAAACCTAGTTAAGAGCAGTTAATATCACAAGGTTTAAAAAGGACAGAAAGAAAAACAATTTAATCCCTCCTTAGTCTTTTAATAGAGACCCATGTGGGAGCCTTACTGGAAACCTGGAGACTAACACTCCCTAAGCATTTTGTCAACACTAGAGAACAACTTTATTTTGAAACATAATGTTTGAAAATTATGTCTTCCTTAACTGCCAAGACTGAGTTTGGTTCCTGGATTCATTTCCTTTGTGAGGATACATGACATCACTTTCCTGAAAGCTTTTTATAATACTCCCTGGACTGTATCAAATCTCTTGGATGTTACTAAGCCTTTACGTTTGATAAATCTAATACTGCAAATTAGAAATTTTAGATGTAGACAGTAAAGAAATTTCTCTCCCCAAATTTGTAAGTTGTGTGTCTATGGAGATACTTTGATAATGATTTTTAAATAGAGCTGGATCTGTAACATCTCTGTAGTTAACCTTTAAAGGGATGGGCTACAGTTGTATCATTATGCAACGGTATAAGGTTATTTTGCAAAAGTTGGGTTGGTACCAAATATTTATAAAAAATAAACATTAAGGTGATGCCACCTGTTTTGTTTTTGAAGTAGGTTAAAAAATCCTTCAATATTACTCTTTTCTCATCCATAGTTTCATTTTTACTAAAAGTAAAATTATTTTGCTCAGGTGATAGTATAGGGAAGATAGTTAATTGCTGCCCTTAGCTTGATTTACTTCACTCTTATTGCAAACAAATAAATTTATTCTATGGTTCGGCCTAGCAAAATAAAGAATAAAGCCAAACAAAAAGCTTTTTTCCAATTTGATAAGTTAACTAATTTCTTTGAGAATTTTTTAGAGCTTATAATAATTGGAAATGGTTCCAGAATTCAGACATGTGGGAAATTGTTTTTGTAAATAGATGGAGCTATGTGTTGCTGCTCTAAAGAGCAGTGGTTCTCAAACTTTATTGTGTAGCAGAATCCTAGAGGACTTGTTAAAACTGTTTGCTGGGCTTCATCCCAGACTCTCTGATTCAACTGGTCTAGAGTGGAGCCTGAGAATTTTAATTTCTAAGAAATTCTCAAGTGATACTGCTGCCGCCACTGATTTAGGGATCATTGTTTGAGAACCATTAATGTAGAACAACTTAAAACAGGCTTCAGTGTCTCTCCCATTTCGTAACTTGATAATGTTTCATATTTGTTTCTCAGGCTTATGTCATTCTTAAAGTGTGAAGCACAATGAAGATTTTCTGACTACATCCCCTTCTACTCTCTCTGTCCAAAATTCAATGACCTTCAAATTCTCTCTCCTTTCAAGGACCCCCTTGTCCCCAGATTGGAGAGTAAATACCTAACGCTCCAAGAGACCAGTTTCCCAAATCGTGCTCATAAGCACATGTGTCCCGCAATATCTTCATATACATCCTGTGATGAAGCTATTCTATGGTCAAAACATTTTGGGATACACTGGTTTAACTGGAAAGAAAATTACTTTCAATCTCAGAACTTCTCAGAGTTTTTCATATACAAATGTACATGGTGAATTTTCCAAAGGGAGATGAAGTATGTGGCATTTCCCAAGTGGATTTGATCTTGGAATTCTTTCTCAACCCTCTTCCTCACCATATGCTAGGGAATATTTATTAACCATAGTTTAGGAAATGCTCTAAGTAATTTTGTAATTTACTTTATAAGGTTAAAAAAGTCTATACTACAACCCAGCCAAAAAAAGCCAATTTAGCAGACCAAAAACATCATGGGCAAACTTTAAATCAATTTAGAAGAGTAACTAAATAAATGTACTCATTATTTTGATTGTATATGACTTTTTAAAAATTGTCATAAGATCTACCCTCTTAACAAATTTTTAAGTGTGCAATATTGTTAACTACAGGCACAGATCTAGAGATCTGTACAGCAGATCTCTAGAATTTATTCATTTTGTATAACTGAAACCTTATACCTGCTGAACATCAACTCCCTATTTCTCCCATCCCACAAACCCTGGCTCTCACCCTTCTACCTTCTGTTTCTGAGTTTGACTATTTAGAATATTTCATATAAATGGAACCATGCTGTATTTGTCCTATGATTAGCTTATTTCACTTAGTATAACGTTCTCAAGATTCATCCATTTTTTTTTAGATTCATCCATGTTTTTGTACCACTTCCTCCTTTTTTGTAGCTGATAGTATTCCACTCTGTGTATATACCACATTTTCTTCTTTCATGTGACCTTTTTGTGATCAAATAATCTACTGAGGGATATAAAGAAAAGAACCCAAGGCTTTAGCCTCTGCTGTTCATCAAGTCTTTCTGAACCTTACCCCCAAGCTCTGTTCCTCCCACACAATTTCTTTTCCATTAGTTTTTCATTTTCTTCAGTATATTTCTCATGATTACAAGTTCTTATGAATTCCTTAGATGAGTTACAGATTTATTGCTTGTTTCTACCACTAGAAAACGGTTCCATGAGGGCAATATCTTGTCTGTTTTGTTCATTTCTGTATTTTCAGTGTCTAGAGCAGTGCCTGGCACATCATATATAGTCAGTAAATATTTTTTGATGGAAGGAATAAATAAATCTATACAATCATTACCTAAGTTTTAATTATGAAATGTTTATTATGGTAATAAAAGATATAGGAAGAAAAAAGGGTGCTCTTTAGCAGCTTCAGTTGAGGCAATCAGGACAATCTTTGGCTTTCTAAAGGAGTAATTCCAATCTAATAAAATAAAAGAGGAATTATTGATTTGAAACTCAGGATGTTGTTTTGTAGATTCGCTTTTTAAAAATATTTTATTTATTTATTTGACACACAGAGAGAGAGAGAGAGAGCACAAGCAGGGGGAGTGCAAAAGGGAGAAGCAAGCTCCCGCTAAGCAGGAAGCCAGATGTGGGGCTCAATCCTGGGTCCAGAGATCATGACTTGAGCTGAAAGCAGATACTTTGACTGAGGGACCCAGGTACCCCTTGTAGATTAATTTTTATTACGATTTTTAAAATGATTTAAAAAATATTTTATTTATTCATTTGAGAGAATGAGCACGAGGGAACGCAAGCAGTGGAAAGGGAGAAGCAGCCTGCCCCAGGCGCCCCATGATTTTTAATATATACTAAGGGATCGAAAAAGGACAATTATTTTTTAAAAATAAGACAAGTATGTGAAAGATGCTTGGCATGTAAGCATGCCTTATATAAATACTAATTTTTCTAGTTCTCTAAAAGACCTCTAAAAATGATGCTATGTAATAGTGATGCTATATTCTTGGCATGTTACAAGTTCTCCAACTTGGACAAATTGACAAAGCATCATTAACTTTTTTTTTTTTTTAAGCACACTTGTTCTAAAGGAAAGCTTGTGTTCTATATTTGCATTTGTATAGAAATGATAAGCAAGTGTTAAATATGTGCAGAGCATAAATGTTGCTTATTTATGGATCCTGGTTAATTTTAGAGGCACGGAAATCGGATTGAAATGTATGACTTTTTTGGGTTATTACAATAGATACATTCAACTTTGCCCAACAAAATGAGAGAAAGAAATCCAGAGGCATTATTTTTAGAGGGAAAGGATTCGTCCAGGAATCCAAGAAGATAATTAGCAGAAGTCCTTAGGACATTTGAAATTGCATTAAAAATCTACGAAGACTATTTCTGAGTATTAAAATGGAAAAATATTTATATCTCACTTTAGCAGATTTTTTATGTGGTTTAAAATTTTTTCTTGTTTAGGTTGTCCACATCCGGTCCCCACTCTTGTCTTTTCTATCCTCTCATTATCTCCCTCTAGGGGTTTGTTTTTACTTTCTGCTTTTATCCTTATTAGTGGAAAAAAATGGGTCAGTATTACTTTAGTTTGTCTTCACTTTCACTCTGCTGTTCATTCCTGAACCAGCTTTTAGCCTCTGAGAAAAGAACAAAGTAAAAACATTCACAGAAACTGGGCCAACCTCTTGGCGCCCCCTCCCCCCAAGAAAACAAAACCTAACCAAGGGCAACAGAAGTTCTTCTCCGCTCTCCTATAGCACCTTGTATTTCCTTTCTCATAAAATTCAGAATTTCATTATAACCGCTTACTGAACATCTCTCACCCCAGCTCGACGCAGTCCTTTGAGGACCTAGGGCATTGCCAAGAAGATATAAAAAGGTGAAATGAACAAACGCTGCCTGCGTGCGGGAATGACTGCTGCACAGCTGCCCACCCAGGCACCCACAAAGGGGCCAACAACAGGCTCAGGTGTGGGCCCTTTTCTCCAGAAAACCTTTTGGTAGAGAACTGCGGCACTGGTATCTTCATTACATAATTACTTGGGTAATTTAAGCAAGAGTTTTTGTTTCGTTGGGGAGGGGGGGGGGTGGGAGGAGGATGAAGGGGCCGAATTACCGGGGTAATCTCGTTCCCGATGCCCGCGGAGTGGCTCTACCGAACCTTCTCGCCCTCTCACCTCCCTCCCGCGGCTCCAGGAGCTCGGCCGCCGGGAGCAGGGCCCCCACCCCCGGGCGGGGGGTTTCCCGGGGATACCCCGCCCCGCCCCGCCCTCCGGGCCCCGCCCCGCCCCGCCCCGGCCCCGCCCCCGGCCCGCCGGCCCCGCCCCGCGGCCGCCGCCAGCAGGGGTCGCGCTGCCCGCCGCGAGCCGCTCAGGCGGGGGTGGGGGAAGCTCCCGCGGCGGGTCGCTTTTCTCCGCTGCTGCTGGTTGGATCGTTTCAATAAAAGTCTTTTTTCTCGCTCGCTCGCTCGCTCGCTCGCTCTCCTCCGGGGAACAGGCGGAGGCGTCAATCCGCAGTCGCCGAGCGAGAAAGCGACGCACACGCAGCGAACGGGAGCGGCCGCCCGCGGTCTCCCGAGCTCCTCCGGGTCCGGCCGCAGAGAAGAAGGAGCCCCGGTCCGGGCGGGCCGCCTCAGCCGAGCGCCGGCACCTCCCTGCCCGGCCTCGCTCCCGCCCGGGCCCCTCCGAGGGGATTAGTGGGCTGCCCGCGCGGCCCGGCGGCCCGGCGGCCCGGGAGCCATGTTGTCCGGGGGGCTCGGCAACGCGTGAGGCACCCGCGGCCCCTCCCGAAGGCTCCGGACCCGGGCGAGGGCCGGAAGGCGGCAGCGGAGGCCTGCGCCTCGGAGGCGCCGTGGGTCCCCCGCCGGCCGCTGAGACCCGGACCTGCATCCGGTCGCCGCGGGCGTCGGCGGAGCCGCTCACCCTCCGCGCCTCGCCTGGAGACGCGGCCCCCGCGCTCGCTGGTGAGTTGGCGGCTGGCGACCGCGCGGGGCTCTCCCTGCCGCCCGGCGGACCCTCGCGAGCCCCGCGGGGCGGGAGGGCGGCCGTGGCGGGGCGCCGCGGGCTCAGGCCCGGCCGGGAAGTTGAGAGAGGCAGGCGCGGCCGGGGGGGCTCGCGGGTGCCGGTGGCCCCCGGCCCCGCGCGCGATCCCCGGGGCGCCGGGGCATTTCCGGGGCTGGGCTGGGCTGGGCTGGGCTGTGGGGAGGTGACGGGCTCCTTCGCGGAGGCGCGCGCGGTCGCCGCCACCCCCGGGGCTCGCTGCCCACCTGGACCCCGGGGGAGGCGGGGGGGCGCGAGGAGGCCGAAAGTCCCCCGAGACACAGATTCCCCCCGGCGGGGGCGGGGGCGGGGGCGGGGCCGCGGGGAAGGAAGGGCGCGAGGCTGCGGGAGGTGGGCGACGAGGCGGAGGCGGCGGCGGCGGCGGCGGCGGCGGCGGCCGCGGCGCTCCCAGCTCCTTGGAGACGCGGGGGGTGTGAGCGGGTGGCGGGCGCGGGGGAGGAGCGGGAGCCCGCGCGTGGGGAGCCGCCGAGACAAAGCTGAGCGCGGCCTCCCGCCGGCGGGTCACACCCCTGAGCGCGGGGCCGCGGCGGAGGGGCCGCGAGTGCGGGAAACCCGGGGAGCCGGCGGGGAGGGGGCCTGGGCAGCCGCCCGGGGTTGTCGTCTCCGTGGCAGTTGCTTTTCTCAGCGTTTTTGTGGCCGGTGCCTTCGCTCCCCAAGTCCGCGGGCTGGCCCCGGGTCCCCCGCCCCCCGCCGCCGCGTGCCCCCCCCCCCCCCCCGCGTTCTCTCCCCACCGTTCTCTGCCCACTTCTCACCCACTCCTTTTTCGGGTAAGCAGTGTTTTGCCTCCAGCCTGCGGGGAGCGTGAGCTAATGACAGGATGCCTGAGCTCGCTCTGACCCTGAACTGCCTTGAACTCCTCTCCCTCCCTCCCACCCTTTCCTTTCTGGGCTCCTGTAATGTCACATGGCCGCTAACAATTAGCTTTTCTTTCAAAAACGGCAGAAGCGTAGCCGAAACCCGTGGCGCTCCTCCGCCGTCTGTATTAATTCGTCCGTCAGAGTCACGTCGTTGGTCATGGAGCTTTATCACCTCTCCGCCAAATTTTCTAGATAACAAAAGTGGCGAATTTTGTTTCGAGTCTCGGCTCTTCCTTAGGGTCAGCGGAGTGTATCCCCGGCAGCCAGACCTGCTGTCACTTATCAGTGACAGACAATGCTTTCCCCAAACTTTACGGATTCTTTCTTGAGTCTTTGTTGAGGGATTTCTTTCAAAAGGCGCTTGTGTAAGAAGGTCAAAGGAACACATTCGCGCTACTGTATTTTCGACTTGTTTTGTTGACCACCGGGCAGAGGAGAATAATGAATGGGGTTGGTTTTAAGACCTTTGATGCCTTGAGTTAACGAAAGCCTCTGTCGAAGCTAGAAATAGGTTCAAGCAAATTTTAAGAAGGAAAAAAAAATTTGCCGGCAGTAGTTTATTGGTTTTTTGTTTGTGGATGAAGTCGTATCAGTCTCTGTAATTCTAGCATCTGCATACTTAGATGTACGAGGGTTGTAACAAAAGAAAAAAAATGTGGCTATCTTTAGGGAATGGTCTTTTTATGATGGAGAATTTTGGAATATAAAAATATTATCGTTTTACCTGGTGGACTGTCTCCTAGGCCAGAAACACTAACAGTTTGAATGCTGGACCTCAAAGAAAATAGTTGAGTCTTTGAATTTAAGCTGTTTAAAAATATATATATGTATGTATGTATGTATAGATATATATTTACAGCGAAAGGAAGGAGATACTGAATTATGAATGGAAAGAAATTAAAAGTAAAGCCTGTTTGATGTAGCGAAGTTACTATTGATATCATTCTAAAAACAGTCACATCTTGCTGCCATTCAAGTATTTGAAGCTATAAAAATTGTGAAGGGGATTTCAGCCTAGGGACCAGTCTCCGAACTGTGGGACTCCCTATCCCACCCTCACCACTTAACACTTTTCAGATATCCTTGTAAAATTAACAGGTTGTATCATTAATAATCAATGTTTTTATATAATACTTCTCAAAAGGCCAAAATAAAGGTACATTGTTTTTTTTTTTTTTTTCCCCTGGGTATTTATTAGTGTTTAATTAGATTATTGAAGTTTAATTCTCTGAAGGAAATCTACTAAAAAGTTAAGTAAGATTTCTGGGTGGTAGGATTTATGGCTGAATAAAAATACAGTTCTGTATTTTCCAAATTTTTACATTCCTCTTACAGGCAGGAAAAAAAAAAGTGTATGAAGTATGAAGGCTTGTTAATAACCTAATTTTCCTATTACTAGAAGAAGCTTCTATAAAATAGTTTATTCTCATCCTTGAACCAAGGCCCAACAAAGTCACTCACTTTCAGGTGTCAGCTGTTTGAAATAGTGCAGCCTGCCAGATGTGCTCTGGTTACCTGAAGGGAGAAAGATACATAGTAAGGAAGATAAAATCGGAAGAATTGATTCAGTATATGGTAATGATCTGATAGATGGGGGTAGATTTGTACAGCACTAATCTTAGGCTAATAAATCATTGGTTTTACAAAAATAGAAAAAATTTATTTTTTGTAGTACAGAATAGTTGTGTTGACTCAACAGATTTTAATGTATGTATTTGTTGATATGTTTAGTTTTCAGATATTGCTTCAGTCCTATGACTATGGTGGAACGAGATGACCTATAAAATAATTTAGTCCGTGAGGCTTTTGTTTTTCGCCTTATTTTCAGCAATATGTTTCTCCTTTACTCATGAAATAGTGCTAACTAAACAACTGCAAGTCTTGTGAATAATAGAAACAATAATGGCAACTGAGGAAGATATTTAGAAATGAAGATGATTTCCTTTAATATTAGGAAAAATTATATGTGAATACAAATTTTTTCCCTGGTATTTTCTTTGTTATTGTCTAATAGTGCTGAATATTTATAAAGTATTATATTTTGAGTCTTTATTAGTGTTCTTCAGTCTTTATAAAAATTGCAGCATCATGTCATGGCTTATTTTTTTATTTTATTTTATTTTTTGTAGCTTTTATACTTCCATGGAGGATAAGTACTTAGCGAATGTGTTGCTGTGTTGTAGAAAAAGGACATTATATGTTAAATTCAGCTTATAAAAATAATCATTAGAGTATTTTATCTACTTTTAAAATTGCCTTCTTTCATATATATATATGACGAAAGATTAGTTTTAGGTTCTTCAAATTTTGACTGTAATTTTTACTTAAACTTTTATTTTTTTATTTTTATTTTTTATTTGTTTTTTCTTTTTTTTACTTAAACTTTTAAATGGGAAAGTTATTTAAAGTGTACTACAGATTATGGCATTTTTGTATTTTAAATGACAAAGATAAGCAATAAGTTTATGGCCTTTAAAATTACATTTTATATAGTATTTGTGAGGTTAAAAAAATCGCCAAAATAGAAAAGTTGGTTTTAGTTGACTAGCATTCAACCTACAGTTGTTGGCAATTTCTTTGAACTGGTCTTTTTTTTTTTTTTTTTTTTTTAATTTTTATGAGATGTTTACAATATTAAGCCAAGAATTCTTACTGTCATTAGAGGATTCTTTGTCATTAGTTTGCTCCCAGCCTTTTTAGTTGACAATTACTTTAATATCTATAAAATACTGACCTGGAAGGAGTAATTGCCAGCGACCAGAAAAACATAATGAATGTATCTGAGTGTGGCTTACCTTTTGCTAGCCTGTTTCCGCTAACTTGAAAAACCATAAATACCTACCAATACATCTAATCCGGGGAGTGCCTCCTATAAAAACGTTCTGTGGTAACAAATGGTACTGAATATTGTATGTGAAAAGGTAGATTTATAAATCTGTGACATATTGGGATGAATGAAATCATCTTGCTCTCCAAAGCCTCCTTTAAAAATTATTTTTTGATATAAACTGAAAGAAATTAAACTTAATTGTTTCTTTTGCTGGGTACCATGACAGGTGTTACTTTGTTTAGTGCTCATCATAAGCCCATCAGGTAAGTATTGTGCCTCATTTTCAAATAAGTACACAGAGGCCTTAAATTAATTGTCCCTAAGGTTCTACCACTATGGTGAAGCTGAGTTTTGGTGTTCAAACCATTTTATTACAATGCCTCCATAGAGATGTGATGTTAAAAAGTCTGTGTTAAGTGTCTGCTGTAGAGAGCACTATAAAGTGGTAAATTAAAATGTTCATCAAAATTAGGTTTAAATTCCATTGAATTAGTTTTTATCACACACAAAAAATTGGTCTATACAAAATGTATGAATGAGAGGATATATTTATAGCTCAAAATGGATTAAATGTAAAAAGATTGAAAGTTTTTGTAGACTTATTTTTAATCATGGATTTATCAATTAGAGTTTGGGCACAAAGTAAAATGGATTTATCAATTAGAGTTGTTTGGGCACAGAGTAAAATGAATAGGTAGTGAAAAGCAAAAATAATTATATTGCATATTTACACATTTTTATGTATATGTTTACTTATTTGATTTTACATGTGTTAAAATTAGTTTGCATTAGCATATGCCATAAAAGAGAAGACAGCCCAGATGCATGCCGTGTAGATTGCTTCAGTATTAGGTGGGAATTTTATGTTACTGGTTTTTGGGTTTTGTATTTATAAATTCAATGCATAAATTTTGATCTTGTATTTTTATCGATATATAGCTGTATACCACCAAAACTGGAAATATTAGATCACATTATACATTTTTGTAATAACTTTTCACACTGTAAACCAACCCTTATGAAGAAAAATATTGCAAATTAGTATTGTTGATACGTATCCTATCTCTTATTCCATTTGAAAAACAGAAAATGTTATTGACTTGACCTAAAGGTAGTCTGTTAAAGTGGAAGAACAGACGATTTGCTTTGTTTTGTTGTCATAAAAGTTAATTTAAAAAATTTTTGTCCACCCATTTTTTTTTTTTTAATGTAAGCTCTATGCTCAACATGAGGCTAGAACTCACAACACTGAGATCAGAAGTCACATCCTCTATACCAATTGAACCACGCATGTGTCCCTTGTCAACTTTCTAATAGCACATCCTTATTTCTTTTTTTGCACTTGTTAGTGTAAATACTTTTAGGAATGCTCCATATGCATATTTTTAAACAGTGGGAAAAGGACCCAAGAATAAATTCACTATATTCTAGGTTAGTTACTAACTCACTTTGGTCTTCTCAATCATATATATAGTCTTTCTATTCTTAAAATTGATGGTTAAATTTCTGTTAATTAGTGCAAGTTAGTGTTAAAAAAGGTTGGTAAAAATTAACATTTGTGAAAAGTCAGGTAACAACATTGAAGCTCTCCAACTTTAGAGATATTATCCTTTAAATTAGCTAATATGTAGAAAAATTAGTTAATATGTATGTTTAAGTATTATCTTTGAAGTAAACCTTTTTCATAATTCCAGATTTTAATGTTTTAATTACTGGTTTGTACTGCTGTTTCTGGTTGGAAGGAAGCCTCCTATTGATTTTTGAAGTAAAGTTTGGATTTCTTTTTTTTTTTTTTTTTTTTTTTTTTTTTTTTTATTTTTTTTTTATTTTATTTTTTTTTTTTATTTATTTATGATAGGCACACAGTGAGAGAGAGAGAGGCAGAGACACAGGCAGAGGGAGAAGCAGGCTCCATGCACCGGGAGCCCGACGTGGGATTCGATCCCGGGTCTCCAGGATCGCGCCCTGGGCCAAAGGCAGGCGCCAAACCGCTGCGCCACCCAGGGATCCCAAGTTTGGATTTCTTAAGCGGACTTTAGTCCTTTGAGCCTGTCTTACTGAAAAAAAAAAAAATTTTTTTTTTTTTTTTTTTTTTTTTGGAGAGTGGGTGAATATGGAAGGGGTGCGGAGAGAGAATCCCAAGCAGGCTCTGTGTTCAGGGAAGAGCCCCAGGAGCCCCATGTGGGGCCCAATCCCACAACCCTGAGATCACAACCTGAGCCAAAATCAAGAGTCCATCACTTAACCCACTGAGCCACCCAGGCATCCCTTATTGAAATATTTCTAATGACATAATAATAATCCTTAATGGCTTTATTGTACTTAGTACGTTTTGTTTTTCAATTCAGGGATATGTATAATCAGTATTTTTAAAGCATTTGTCGTGTCCTAGGCATTGTGTTAGTCATCGTATGTGGTATACACTGCGGTGGTATTGTGAGGTAGTACTGAGACATGTGAAATAACAGCAAGACTAGTTGATGAATGTTCTGCTCTTGGCCCTGTTCTCCTATTTTATGTGTTGCCTGGGCAATCTCATTTGAATTTAGTGCTTTTTTCTTATTACCTATATGTTGATGATCTTCATATTTATTTCTAATCCAGACCTCTTTTCTTGAATTCCTTTCTAGCTACCTTCCAGATACTGCCTCTTAGTGCTCCTTCACGAGAGCTCATTTTTTTTTTTTATCCCCTGCCTCGATTCCCAGCCAACAGTAACGTATCACTTTTAGCCTGGTGACTAAAGCCAAAACCTTTGGCAGATTGTCTTTTCTATTATGCTCTCCTCCCCCTTGTCCAGTCTGTCACACCAAATTTTGTTAATTTTATTTCTAAATATCTTTTAGATTTATCTTTTCCTGTTGTTACTTTCATATGTTAGGGTTTTGGAATGCCCCATCTAAATTATTATGTCCAATTTTTCCCATTTTAATCTATCAGTTACTCATTCTTCTTTATATTTGTATATATGTCTTTTTATCGTTCCTTCTATCCATCCATCCATGTATCCATGTCTGAAGTGTGTTTGTGTATTCTATACTAGCATTTATAGTCAGGGCTAGGATATAAAGATGAGAAAACTGGTGTATTGATGTTATTGTGCTGTGACACTTGAGAGAGATTCTCATTTTTGAAGACAAATGTCACTTCCTCTAAAGTCATCTTCAGTCTACATATGGTGATTCTGCTATAGCATTTATGTCTACCATAGTACTTAACCCATTGTTTTGTAATTATTTATAAATCTGTTTCCTAGTTGGCTTTCTGCTCCAGAGAGACCATACTTTTTTGGTATTCCCTCCAAATTACGTATTGCTTAATTGAATGATGAAGTGATGAGATTAGGAACTGGTAAATTAGGTCAATCATGGCCTAAAAAGAGTCGAGAATCAATTCTGATACAGGAGACAATAAAAACCCATCAAAAGTCTTGAATATTATTGTTACATGTAGGTGGTATTTGTGAGCATTCTTGAAGAAGCAGTTTGTAGGCCAACTTGGAGGGGCAGTAACTTGGCATTATTTGGTCTTTTTAATTACATGTAAATTGTACTAACTTGTTATCTTAGACAAATTGGAAATATAAAATTGTAATACTTATATGTAAATACCTATTTCTAAAGATCTGAAAACTCTGGTCAAGATCAAGACTAAAATTTGGTTTAACTGAGTTCTTTAGCTATGTAGTACTAGAGTTAAATGCATTTTACTGAAGTACAACATTTTTTTTTTTAATTTTTATGTATTTATGATAGTCACACAGAGAGAGAGAGAGAGAGGCAGAGACACAGGCAGAGGGAGAAGCAGGCTCCATGCACCTGGAGCCTGATGTGGGATTCGATCCCGGGTCTCCAGGATCACGCCCTGGGTCAAAGACAGGCGCTAAACCGCTGCGCCACCCAGGGATCCCCTGAAGTACAAAATTGCACCCAAAAGGATAGAACAGTGTATTTGTCATTTCAGTTACCCTGATAGTTTATGTATACAGTTGACTAGGAATTTTGTTTTCTTTGGGCTTACTGTAATTAAAACCTGCTTTGTGGTCTACGTTTAAAATTAAAGACATTTCATTGATTTTTTTAAAAAATTGAGTTTAAAATTATACCTCTGTTAAAGTAGGTATATTGTTAAGATTTATTTTAGAAACCAGAGATTATGACTTGATGACATCTGGAGATGTGACATTTAAAAATGAATTTTCACAAGTTGTGAGATTCAGTGCCTTTTAATATTTCTCTATCATATGGTCTTAAAACATTAAACATTTTTATATCAGCTACATTTTCATGTTCATGATTTATTTACTGACGTTTTATCATTTCAGGAACAGTGGAGTCAGCACTGTATTTTGCAGTAGATTTTATTGTTTATAAATCTTTTTTTTAATTAAAAAAATTTCTTAAAAGTAAGCTTTAGTGCCCATTATGGGGCTTGAATTCATGACCCTGATATCAAGAGTTGCATGCTCTACTGACCAGGCACCCCTGCCCATAAACTTGTGAGCATAGCTATTTCCCTTCCATCTCCATATATTCTTATTTACATCGCTTATCTCCTCTGATCCCTTTTCTTCCCAAGAAGCTATAAAATGGTTGACACCTTTTTTATTTTATGTATAACTTTTTGGAAAAATATCTGAACTCTCATTATATAAAGTTAAAATTGGTTTATATGTGTTTTGTTTTTTTTCCTGTAAAGAAACTACTTCGGTCGTAATTGATAATTATGTGATCTTGAGCTAGTTATTTAAACTCTTAAGGGTCAGTTTCTTCTATAAAATTGGGAAATGCCAGAACCTTCTTCATGGAGCCATGGGAATTAAATGAAATGATAAAAAGTGAAAGTACCTTGTACTTAGCACTCACAGCCTGCAAGAATTACTAGTAATGGTACTAGAATTACTTTGCTGATCTACCTCTTTAGGTTGATTGATTCCTTAAGGGTAAAGAAGTGATTCGCAAGGACAGTTGAATCAAAAGCATCTCTCTGGCTTTTGAAACTATACATACCTCCTGGATTTTCTCATATGCCTCCCTGCTCCCACCTAATTTGAGAATTAGTGTTACTAATTGGTGTAAGTTGCACCCTTTAGATATATTGTGGGGAGGAGGATAGTATAGATATTGGACCAAATAATGTAGGGTATTCATTGTTGTTTCTTATCTAATGCCTGTTAGGAATAAAGCTGTTAATAATGTTTCTGATAAGTACATTGATAAGCTTTTCCTTAGGACCAACCAAATTTTTCTTGTAACCATTTGCCATGTCTGTTCCCTTCTTCAGACCTATGCTGTACTGCTTGTTTGACATCTCAGCAGTCTAGACAGTATTTGCTTTCCTTGTTAATGACTTTTATGTGTGACTCAGGTATTCTGAAGTCACAATAGAATAACCGGTCCTATAGCTTACCCATCAAAAAAAGAAAATGGTTTTTACATTTTATTCTTTGTCATAAAGTCTGCTTGGGTGTGTACTATTTATTATTTTAGGTCTTTATTATCTTACGTTCTAGGTCAGTGGCCTTAATTTGAACTTCAGGAGCACTCTTGTGATTTAGAAAAATAAACAAAAAAACAACAACTAGATATCTCCGTGTGTGTGTATGTATGATGTAAAATCTGAAACTCTGTCCCAGAACAACTGAAGTGGAATCTCTGAGCTTGGTTTTAAAATGTTACAGATAGTGTTTAGAAACACCGTTTTACGGTTTAGCACAGTATTAAGGGGGAGCAACCATCATATATAAATTAAAGGCAAAGTTATTAAAACTTTCCATCATTGTATCTTATTTTTTCTTTTATTCTTTTTTGAATCTTACAGTTTTATCATATCTTAGGGGAGTTTTCTTAACTTCATTTATAAAAGTCTTATGTCCCAAGTATTTTTTATCCTTTTAGTGAATATCTTTTTGTTTTGCTTTTTTTTACTTTGTTTTGTTAAAAGGTAAACTGAGACATGTTAATTTTTCAAAGTTTAATGAGCATATACATTGATGGAATCAAGGAGTGCCAAGCCAAAAGTTTTTACCAGTCCACCAACAGGAGCTGGGAGATGGGGGAGGTTTTTATAGAGAAGACACAGAAGCAAAGGGAATTATTTGATTGGTGATGGTTTAAGCAGTTGCTTTATTTGGAAAGCCTAGTTGGCTGTTTGTGATTGGTTGTTCTTAAGTTTCATTTTCTGATTCTTTTGCAGTGACTCTGGCTTAAGTTTTGGTTTGCCTACCTAGGTTATCAAGGCATTGGAGCCACTTAAGTCTAATGGCCTGCTTATTTAGTTAACAGTTTCTTTGAGTGTTTTCTATCTGTACATTCTCAATTATTATGTTTTTGAAAATTGTTAAACATAACATAATAATGTAGAAAATAGACCATAGTCTAAATTTTCTAGCAGTGGTTATCATCTACAAATACTCCCCTTTGTTTTTTTCATATATGGAGTTTAATATTTTTAAGACCTTTTTTTTATGATACATATATATTTTAAGTTACCAAATAATTCTTATGGCTATCATTTTCAGTGGTTATAGCAATCTTTCAAAGGAAGTTTTATCATTTCATAGTGGTTGATAATTATTAACTTACTACTTTATATTTTTCCTTCCTTTTTCCTTCAAATTATTTTGATATATACCTATTTTTATTCTACTTTTATTTATTTTCAAATGGCAGGCAAAAAAGATATAGAATACGTGTCTCTATTTTTTTCTTTCAAGCTGGTCTCTCCAAAAAAACTTCAATCCTAGATATGTCAGTGTACCTATAGGAGTTGCATCAGGAATTGGGGTAGACTTCCATTTCTTCATTGTCCAGGTTCTGTCATGTAAACAGCATATCAGTAAAAATAAGGTAACTTATGATTTAACCACTTATTCATGCTGTCACCAAAGATGGACTTAACAATTGTCCTTTTTAAAAAAGATTTTATTTTATTTTATTTACTTATTTATTTGAGAGAGAGAGAGAGAGAGAACTTGCACGTGGGGGGAGGGGCAGAGGGAAGGGCAGAGGGAGGAGAGAGAATCTCAAGCAGACTCCTTGCTGAGCACAGAGCTCAACGTGGGTCTTGATCTCAGGACCCTGAGACTATGATCTTTTTTTTAAAAAAAGAATATAGAACATAGAATATATATATATCATACAAAATGTGTTAATCAACTATATTGTTGGTAAGGCTTCCAGTCAACAGTAACCTATTAGTAGTTAAGTTTTTGAGGAATCAAAAATTAAATACAGGTTTTGGACCACACAGGGGTCAGTGCCCCTAACCGCTGCATTGTTCAAGGGTCAACTGTCCTTTCATTTTATTAAAGCTTACAAAGGATTTTTGATACATAATTTGTTTCTAAGATGGAGGTATCTTTTCTTATTGTATTTACTCTTCACAAATGATTATCTCCCTGCCCCATTCCTTTTTTAATTTGAACCCTTCACATCCTTCCACTTCTGTAGGCATTGAATAGTTTTTTAAAAATTTAACTTAATTTACTTGAATAGGTGATGTGATGAAGAACTTAAAAGTATATAGAGAGATCTTAGAGAAGTCTTGTTTTCCTTTTTGCTTTCTCTAGCCTGTTTTTCCTCCCACACCTTTTATAGATAGACATTTCCTTTCCTATCTTGTTTATCCTTCCAGTGTTTTTTGCAAATATAAGCAAATACATGTAGATTTTATTTTGGAGGTTTTTCTGTGTCTAGGTGAAGATCTTCCTTATTTTTATTTTTATTTTTATTACTTTTTTTTTTTTTGCAGTTTTATACCTTTATTTGACAATCAGCAATTAGTTCTCAAACACATTAACAGTCTGTAGATTTTTGAAAGTGGTGACAGGTACGTAGGTAACCAGCGTGTAGAGCTTGTTTGGTGAATCTTCATCCTCGTTACGTTTTCTGGACAGCTGCACACGGATATGGTATGGAGCATTCCTTATTCCTTTGGCCCAGACAGCTTTGTTGAGCCTGGTGTCAATGTGCACATCTGGAGTTCCCATCTCCTTAATGCAAATTTACGGATCTCTTTGAGTGCCTGAGGGGCACGCTTCTTGAAACCCACTCCATGGATACGTTTGTGAATGTTGATGGTATATTCTGGTCACTATCTCGTTGATGGCAGAACGGCCCTTCTTCTCGCCACCCTTCTTTGCGGGAGCCATTCTGCCGGGCCCTAGTTGGAAAGGATCTTCCTTATTTTTAATAGCTGAATTTTACACTTGTGGATGAGATAATTAAGTCACTTAGTCCTGTGAGGACACGTGGGTTGTTTCTTACCTTTTGCTATTACAATACCAAATGAATAACATAATACAGCATTTTGTACTTACATAAGCAAGTGCATGATTTAGTTTCTAAGAACAAGGATCAGTCAAGTGATAAATACATCTGTACACATGTTTCCTTGCTCTGTCAGCTGAGAGGGCCTAGAAGAAAATGACACCCCAGTAGCAGTGAGCACAGCTAGTGCCCCGATCTTGGTTTCTAATACTGTTCTCCCATAAAAGGAACCAGAGCTCTGGAGAAATGACTGATTCCAGGACTGGGACAGGAAATATAATAATGCTGAAAAGTTAGGAAATACTACAACAAAAACAATGAAATATGTAAAACACATATAGGAGCCAACTCAAAGAATTTCCAGTAACTAATAATAGAATAATTTGAGCAACAAAAGTGAAATTGAATTTTAAAAATTAAATTATAGTTCAATTATAAAATAATATGCATGAATCCGTTCTGATAAAAATAAAAGGCAGAGAATAAACATATCTCCTATGCAGAGGAATTATAAATAATTTATGTAGGTACTTAGTCCTCAAAGATATATAACAGAATTCTCTTAAGTACTGGAAAAATATGGAAAAGAATAACTTGACATGGGAGAAACCTGATGAACACTACCTCAATTGTGTGACCAACGTTTAATACTATTAAGTATACAGTGTTGGATGTTCTACAACATACCTGAACAGTACTTCTTAAAACTGTCAAGGTCATCTGAAACAGGGGAAGTCTACTGTCACAACCAACAGGAGCTGCAGAAGACATGACAGTACAATAAAGTGAAATATAAATAGAATGGGCTTAAAAAAAAATAAAGAGTGGGCTTTAGTCCAAAATGTCACCTTTGGTTGATTAATTGTGACAATTATACCATGATAATATAAGACCTTAATTGCAGAATCTAGTAATTGTATGTACTATCTTTGCAATTTTCCTATAAATCTAAAACTATTTTAAAATATTTTTCTAAAAAAGATGGATCTGTAATTCTGTTAGGTATAGTCATATTCCTGTTATGTATCTAAATGTTTAAGAGGCTTATTTTCCCATGCTTTACCAACTGAATGTGTTGTCAGACTTTTGGAATTTTGATAGATTTGAACTGGTGTAATTCAGACTGTTATGTTTCTCTCATTATGAATGATTTGAGTATTTTCTCATACGTTCAATGGACATTTTTCTCCCTTCTGTGAACTCTCACGTCTTTTGTTTATTTTTCTGTTAGGTTTTGGTTTTTCTCTTCTTTGTTTCAGGAGTTCTTTATAGAGAAGTTAGCCCTTCGTGTAATATAGGTTGCCAAAAATATATTTTTTCATTCTTTACTGTGTTTCTTATGCAAAATTTTTCCTTTTTTATATGGCGATATTTTTCTCTTATGTTTCTGGACTTTGAAACATAATTAGAAAAGTCTTCACCACTCTAAGATTATAATGGAGTTCATCTATATTTTCTCTCAGTACTGTGGATTCCATTTTTACATTTAGATCTTAATATTTGAATTCTTCAGTTCCTCCCAAACATTGAAGCATTCTAAATGCTTAACTTTCTTTCAAATTACTCCTATATAGGCATCCTTATGGGCTTATATTGCTTTAAATGATTTATAGTAAAAGAAATGCTCATACATTTACTCTTGGTTGATAAAAAGTCTTTACTTTCTGGAAAATGTATTAAATGTTTCATTGTGACTTAATTCCACCTCATGGTTTAAAAATAATTTTACTGTAGTGAAAATTCCTTTAAAATTTCTCGTCGCTGTTAAATTGTAGTAAATTCAGCATTTTTTTTCTTTTACTGATTATTAGTGTTGCAGATTATTCACGTATTCAGTTTTTTCCCCATCCATTTTCTCCTAAGATTACTGCTTCAGTTATTAAACCTGTGTGATTTACTTTCTCTTGTCCTCAGAACTCCTCACTGGTTTTATGGCTGCTCTGATACTCATATCTCTTTATTTGGTATTACTTAGAAATTTTATTTGTAGGCCAAATACCTGTTTTAACTCATTAAGAAAATGGGACCAATAGTGTTAGCAGTTGGTGCCTAATGTAGGATGATGATTTCTTATGACCTTTTGTATAGGTATTCATATTTTCCTCACATTACATGTGATGAAACTAGTATTACTGAACAGAATTTTAACAGATATTTGGTGGGAAACTGTTTGGTAGTGCTGTGGAATATTGACTCTTAGAAAATACCACCAGAAATGACCTGGTGAATTTATTGCATAAAGGAGAGAACTACCTTTACAGAGTTGGTAGGATCTGCTAGGGAAAGGGGAGGGTGTGTGAGTGAAGTAGGAAGGGAGAGCAAAGTTGGGATATTTATTGAGGATTTGAAGTCTTTAAGACCGCTATTTCAGTGCAGGAACTGAACTAGTAAGGATTATGAATGATATATAATAGTTTAGGATTGATAGATCTAGCAAAGCAAGGGTTTTGAGGTGAGATTTTTTTTCAAAGTGTTTGAGAAAGTGAATGGTTATTTGCAGCTATTTATTAAAAAGTTGAATAGTGTGCTGTTGGTTTATATGGGGTTTTGGGGAAGTTCCTGAAATGAACAATGAAGTTATTTGCAAATCTTATCTGCCTGGACAAGAGTTTCCTGGAATAGTAAAGTCATGTTGTTGAGGACAACTGAATAGTGATGTCAATGTAGACTGTAAACTCTGGATGTAGATGGTTTCAGTTCTCCCTACCCATTCAGAACCACAATAAAGTTGGATTGTAATTATAAAAAGTATAATTCTTAGGACCAGCTACTAAGACAATATATTCCTTTGGTGAGGGGTTTGACATTGAATTCCCCCAAAGAATGAGGCCTAACTTTGATAATTAAGTTGTCTGAGACACCTAAGTAGGCAGTTGGATATAGGGGTCTGCAACCAAGAAAAGAGATACAAAAGAATCAGAGATGGAAATTTGGGAGTTACTGTTTAGATTGAATTCTTGTGCCTAGATAAGTTTGTCTAAGGAGGAAGCATGGAGTGAGAAGAAAAATACTTGAGCCTTAGACGTTCTAGTGCCTGATAGCTATATGTATGTGGGTGTGTGTGTGCACATGCATACATGTGTGCATGCGTGCAAACCTGTAAAGGAGTGGCTAGAGAGGTTGGAAGAAAGCGAGGATATGTGATCTCTGGAGATGTGGCTGAAAAGTAATGGTCTCAGAACATGAAGGGCTTATATGTCTAGGTGAAGAAAGACCTTTTGGCTCCAGTGGTGAATTTTCACCCAACAAGTTCTGTGCTTGTACAAAATACAGACTGTTCACAACAATATTCAATTATGACATTCTTTACATAAGAATTGCCTAATGGGAATTTTTTTTTTAATTTATTCATGAGATACAGAGAGCAGAGACATAGGCAGAGGGAGAAGCAGGCTCCAGTGGGGAGCTAGATGTGAGACTGGATCCTGCCTGGATCATGCCCATAGCCAAAGTCAGATGCTTACCCACTGAGACACCCAGACATCCCGCCTAATGGTAAATTGTTTGCAGGGTAGTTATTTGAAATTAAGAATATTTTATTAGAAATAATTTTACTAATTCCCACATTACCCCGTAAAAATTAATCTCTCATTTTGACTGTGGTTGGGGAGAGATCAGTAGTATATAGCCTGCAATTTAATTACAGTACATCTATTTGGTGTTAATGCTTCAGGAGTGTATGGTGGAAGAAGTAACATTTATTGAATGCCTACAATGTGCTAGGCATAGTCCATACATTCTAAATTATATATCATGTCTTTTTGAAGTATTTTTTTATTTCCTTCCCCAAAGAGGGATAAATTAAGGTTGGATTTCCCAGTGAGACTTTCCTCAGTGTCTCTATGAAGGATTTGAACCCTGGTTAGGCTTATTCTCAGTTTTTCCTGAACCAGATGGACTTCCTGTGTGCTATATAAACCCTTGGTCAACCAATGCCATGGTTGTATGCAATAAACATTTCACCTGCTGTTAATTAAATGTAGGCATATGTTACCTTTCAGCTTTTGAGGAACAAAATTGAACAGGTATTAAGCAATATAGTGAAGCAAAGAAGAAAGGATGTAGGCCCCACTCAGTCTTTGATTAACTAGGATCTTTGATCATAATCCATTTAATTCCTCTTAAGGGAGATATTCAGGTTAAAGAACAGTATCCTATTTGACAGAATTCTGGTTAATTCAGACATTAATGTTTTTTATTTTTATTTTTTATTTTATTTTATTTTTGACATTAATGTTTTTTAAGTGTTTTTCTCTATCCTCATGAAAATCTTTTTAAAAAGTCTGTTATTAACGGGTATACACATTTTGCCCTCTTTTTTTCTTCATTTCACCTTACTTCCACTGTTGGCAAGGGAAGTTGGTCACTATACAGTAGGATTTGTCTTAAAGCTTTCATAAAGAGCTAGTTTTTTAAAAATGTGATAAACTATTATTGTGTCATCAGTGACAGAGTAGCACATTCAGTTGTTTAGATATGTTTTGGTGAGAAAAGTTAGAAAGTTGTCCGTATGCCTTAAGAGCAGATTCATTTTTATCTCGTGCTGGGCATGGCTAAGAACATTCTCAGTGGGAGAATATTACAATAAATATTTACAAAGTGGGAGATATGAGATTTGAGCTTTGAAAATGTTTAGAAGACAACACAATTATTTGGTGGTAACTGAAAAATATGTCATCTGAATAGAATTAAATTGCTATTTTTGAAGGGAATTAAAGTTTCATTCTTACAGTACCTATATGAATATGACCTTTTAAGTATCTAAACATTTTTATGTCTTTCTATTCAAATGAGGTCCCTGAAATGCTTTTTAATTTTCTTACTTGTTGGAGTTAGGAGGCGTTTAAAAGAGTGAATGAAAAAAAAAAAAAAAGAGTGAATGATTAAGCTGAGCCCCACAGGATATCTTTACATTAGTGGAGTCATCATATTATCACCATGTGCTAAAGTCTGATCTTTTCAGTTTGCTGAGCAGTTCATTTTGAGGTGTTGTGGTACTGTAGAATCCTTTGTTACTTAAGGATAAAGTAGAGCATCATTTCAGAAAGACATGGTGAGAAATAATTTGGCTTGATATAACCAATTTTGCAGAGATATGAGTGATAGGATGAGGGTAGGGAGGGACACAAGATTTAAAAAAATATTTCAGTCCTTAAGAAGTTTATAATATGGTGAAACCCAGGAACTTTCCATTTACATAGTTCACTTAATTCTGATGAGTAAATCAATTTAGAAGACCAGATTTTAGATTTGAGGATTGGTCGAGAATGGCCTTAGAACAGCAGCTTTTGTTTTGTTTTGTTTTAATGGTGTATTTTATTTTTTTTATGGTTTTGGCCTTTTAGGTTTTATTTGAGCGTTAAATTAGTTTCAAGTATACAACATACTGATTCAGCAATTCACATATCACCTGGTGCTCATCACCACAAATGCACTTCTTATTCCTCCTCATCTGTTTAACCCATCCCCTATATCCTCCTCCCCTCTGGTAATCATCAGTTTGTTCTCTGTAGTTAAGAGTCTGTTTTTTGATTTGTCTCTTTTTCCCTCCTTTGCTCATTTGTTTTCTTTCTTAAATTCCACATGCGTGAAATCATATGTTATTTGTTTTTCTCTGACTTATTCCACCAGGCATTATATCTCTAACTCCATCTATGTTGTTGCAAATGCAAAAGATTTCATTCTTTTTTATGGCTGAATAATATTCCATTACACACACACACGCATACATATGTATATCTCACTTCTTTATCCATTCATATATTAGTGGATACTTGGGCTGCTTCCATAATTTGGCTATAGTTAATAATACTGCTATAAACATACAGGTGCACCTATCCCTTTGATTTAGTATTTTTGTATTCTTTAGGTAAATGCTTGGTGGTGCAATTCCTGGGTCATAAGGTAGTTCTATTTTAAAATTTTGATGAACCTTCATACTGTTTTCCACAGTGGCTGCACCAGTTTGCATCCCCACCAACAGGGCAGAGGTTTCCTTTTTCCCACATTCTCACCAACATGTTTCTTGTGTTGTTGTTTTTAGTCACTGACAAGTGTGAGGTGATATCTCATTGTAGTTTATTTGCATTTCCCTGATGGTAAGTGATGATAAACATCTCTTCATGTGTCTGTAGGCCATCTAGATGTATGTCTTCTTTGGAGAAATGTCTGTTTCTTCTGCCTTTGTATTTTGTTCGCTTGTTTTTAAGATTTATTCTAGAGAGAGAGAGAGAGAGAGCAGGGGGAGAGGCAGAGGGAGAGAATATCCAATATCCATGAGATCAGGACCTGAGCCAAAGCCAAGAACTGAGTGCTCAAGCCAACGAAACCACCCAGGCATTTTCTGCCCATTTTCTAATGGGATTTTTTGTTTTTTGGGTGTTGAGCTTTCTAAGTTCTTCATATATTTTAAATATTAACCCTTCATTGGATATGTCATTTGCAGATACCTTCTCCCATTTTGTAGATTGCCTTTTGGTTTTAGTGATTGCTTAATTTGCTTTGCTGTGCAGAAGCTTTTTAATTTGATGTAGTCCCGATAGTTTATCTTTGCTTTTATTTCCTTGTCTCAGGAGACATATCTAGATAAATACTGTGTTGGCTGATGTCAGAGAAGTTACTGCCTGTGTTCTCTTCTAGGATTTTTATGGTTTCTGGTCTCCTATTTAGGTGTTTAATCCATTTTGAATTTATTTTTGTGTATGGTGCAAGAAAGTGGGCCACTTTCTTTTGCATGTTGCTGACTGGTTTTCTCAACACCATTTGTTGAAGAGACTTGTCTTTTTCCCATTGGATATTCTTTCCTATGTCAAAGATTAATTGGCCATATAATTGTGGTTTCATTTCTGGGTTTTCTGTTCTGTTCTATTGATGTATGTGTCTGTTTTTGTGCCAGCATCATACTGTTTGGATTACTGTAGCTTTATAATATAACTTGAAGTCCAGAGTTGTGATGCCTCCAGCTTTGCTTTTCTTTTTCAAGATTGCTTTGGTTACTTGGGGTCTTTTGTGGTTCCAAACAAGTTTTAGGATTGTTTGTTCTAGTTTTGTGAAAGATGCAGTTCGTATTTTGATAGCATTTGCATTAAATGTGTAGATTGCTTTGGGTAGTATAGACATTTTAACAATATTTGTTCTTTAAATCCTTGAAAAGAATGTCTTTCCATTTCTCTGTATCATCTTCAATTTCTTTCCTCAGTGTGTTATAGTTTTCAGAGCACAGATCTTGCACCTTTTTGGTTAGGTTTATTCTTAGGTATCTTAGTATTTTTGGTGCAATTGTAAATGGGATTGTTTTCTTAATTTCTTTTTGTGTTGCTTCATTATTAATATATAGACATATAACAGATTTCTGTACATTAGTTTTGAATCCTGAGGTTTTACTGAATTTATCAGTCCTAGCAGGTTTTTTTTGTTTTGTTTTGTTTTGTTTTGTTTTGTTTTTGTGGAGTAATTAGTGTTTCCTATGTATGGTATCATGTCTTTGGTAAATAGTGAAAGTTTTGCTTCTTTACCAATTTAGAGGCCTCTTATTTCTTTTTATTGTCTGAATGCTATGGCTAAGAATTTCAGTACTATGTTGAATTCAAATGATGAGTGTGGACATCCCTGCCTTATTCCTGACTGTAGAGAATAAGCTCTCAGTTTTTTTTTTTTTTTTCCCATTTAGGATAATATTAGCTTGAGTTTTTCATATATGGCTTTATAATGTTGAAGTACATTCCTCTAAAATTACTTTGTTGAGGTTTTTTTTTATCATGAATGGGTGTTGTACTTTGTCAAATGCTTTTTCTACATCTATTGAAATGATCATATGGTTCTTATCTTTTATTTTTTTTTTTTAGATTTTATTTTTAATTAATCTATACACCCAACTTGGTGCTTGAAGGGTGGACATTACATTTATTGAACCAGCCAGGTGCTCCTCCTTTCTCATATTGATGTGATGTATCATGTTGATTGATTTGCAGAGATTGACCCACCTTTACACCCCAAGAATAAATCTCACTTCATCTTGGGGAATGGTTTTTATAATGTATTGTTGGATCTGGTTTGCTAATATTTTGTTGATTTTTGCATCTGTGTTCATCAAGGATATTGGCCTGTAGTTCTCGTTTGTGGTGGTGTCTTTATCTGGTTTTGGTATCAGGGTAATGGCCTCGCAGAATGAATTTGGAAATTTTCCTGCCTATTCTATTTTTTGGAATAGTTTGAGAAGACTAGGCATTAACTCTTCTTTAAATGTTTAGTAGAATTTGCCTGTGAAACCATCTGGTCAAACTTTTGTTTGTTGGAAGTTTTTGGATTACTGATTCAGTTTCTTTGCTGGGAATTGGTCTGTTCAGATTTTGGATTTCTTGTTTCAGTTTTGGTAGTTTATATGTTTCTAGGAATTATCCATCTTCTCTAGGTTGCCCAATTTGTTGGCATATAGTTTTTTAGACTATTCCCTTGTAATTGTATTTCTCTGAGGTTGGTTGTTATTTCTTCCCTCTCATTCTTATATATTGGAGTTATTTCTCTTTTGTTCTTTGTAACTCTTTCTAGAGGTTTATCAATTGTATTGATTTTTTTTTTTCCTCAAAGAACCAGTTCCTGGTTTCATTGATCTACTGTTTTTTTTTAGTTTCTTTATTACTCATTTCTTCTCTAATCTGTATTATTTCCTTTGTTCTGTTCATTTCAGGTTTTGTTCTTTTCCTGACTCTGTTAGGTATAATAAGTTGTTTGAGGTTATTCTTGCTACTGAGGCCAGTATTGCTATGAACTTCTGTCTTAGAACTGCTTTTGTTGCATCCCAAAATACTTGGACCACTGTGCTTTCATTTTCATTTGTTTCCTTGTATTATTTTATTTCTTCTTTTATTTTCTTATTGACCTACTCATTGCATAATAGTATATTATTTATCTATGTATTTGTGGTCTTTCCAGAATTTTTCTTGTGGTTGACTTCTAGTTTCATAGTGTTGTGGTCAGGAAAGTTGCATGGTATGACTTTGATGTTCTGAATTTGTTGAGACTTGTTTTGTGGGCTAATGGGAAATACGTTCTGGAGAGTGTTTCATGTACACTTCAAAAGAATGTGTATTCTGCTGTTTTAGGATGGAATGTTCTGAATGTATCTGTTAAATCCATCTGGTCTAGTGTGTCATTCAAAGCCATGTTTCCTTATTGAGTTTGTTTAGATGATCTGTCCACTGATGTAAGTCCCCTATTATCGTATCATTATTGATTAGTTCCTTCATGTTTGTTATCAAATGTTTTATGTATTTGGGTGCTCTTATGTTGGGTGCACAAATATTTACAGTTGTTTTATCTTCTTGTTGGGTTGTCTCCTTTATTGTTATATAATGTTCTTTGTTTCCAGTTTTCTTTTGACACCCATTTGCATGATAAATGTTTCTCCATCCCCTTACTCTCAATGTGCTGGCATCCTTAGGTCTAAAATGAGTCTCATTTTTAAGATAAGTCTTGTTCTTTCTTAAACCTTTTCTGTCACCCTATGTTTTTTGGTGGCATTTAGTCCAATTTCATTCAGAGTAATTATTGATAGGTATGTATTTATTGTCATTTTATTATTTTGTGTTTTTTTCTGAAGATTTTTCTCTCTTTCATGGTTTGTTGATTTTCTTAAGTGATAGATTTGGATTTCTTTTTCTTTATTCTTTGCGTATTAGTGGTTTTTGATATAAAGTTACCATCAGGTTTGTATTAATCTGCATATAGCAGTCTATAGTAAGTTGATGGTCATTTATGTTTGAATCCATTCTTTATTCCTCTTCTCACATTTTATGTATATATTGTTGTATTTTACATCCTTTTATTTTGTGAGTTTCTTGACTGATTTTTTACAGAAATACTCATTTTTTACTGCTATTGTGTTTCATACCTTTATACTGTTACTTTTGGTCTCTCCTTTCCACTCAGAGAGTCCCCTTTAATATTTCTTGTTGGGCTGGTTTGGTAGTCATGAACTCCTTTAGTTTTTGTTTGTCTGGAAATCTTTATCTCTACTTCTATTTTGAATCATAGCCTTGCTGGATAGGGTTTTCTTGACTGTAGATTTTTCTCATTTAGCACCTTGAATGCATCATGCCAGGCCCTTCTGGCTTGGAATGTTTCTACTGAAAAATCCCCTGCTAGCCTTATGGTTTTCCCTTTTAAGTTCTGTCTCCTTTTGTCTTTCTGCTTTTAAAATTTTCTGTCACTATATTTTGCCAGTTTAACTAGTCTGTCTTGGGATGAATCTGCTTTTGTTGATTTTGATGGAAGTTTTCTGTGCCTCCTATTTGTTTTCTTCCCCAGATCAGGGAATTTTTTAGTTATTATCCAAATGAATTTTCTGTCCCCTTTCTCTTTCTTCTTTTTGGACTCCTGTAATTTGGATGTTTTTACGTTTGGTTAAGTCACTATGTTCCTTACATTTATTCTCATTTTGCATAATTCTTTTTGCTCTCTTTTGTTCAGCTTGATTACTTTATATTACTCTGTCTTCTCAGTAATTCATTCCTTTGCTTCTTTCAGCCTTTCATTCCATCAAGAGTGTTTCTCATTTTGTTTATTGAGCCCTTTATGTCTGCTGTTATTTATCTCTCTGTAAGGGTCTTACTCAAGTCTTCCACTTTTTTCTCAAATCAGTGAGTACCCTAATGATCATTGTTTAAAATCCTGTAAAATCAGATGTATTACTTATATCTGTTTTGATTAGATCTCTGGCCATGACCTTGTCTTGTTTTTTGATTTGAGACATTTTTCTCTGTCTTCTCATTTTAAGTCTTACTGCCTTTTTCTTTGTGTTAGAAAAGTCAGCTTAAATCTCCTGTTCTTAAGGTAATAATGGCCTTATGAAAAGAGGTTCTGTAATGCCCTGCTGTGTAGTGTCTCCTGTTCCCCAGGGCCTGGCACTTCAGAGAGTGCCTCCAGTGTGTGTTGTGTGCACTCTCCTTTTGTATTCTGGGTGCTCTATCCTTCAGGCCAATAGTGTGCAGAAGCTTTACTGCTATGGGCAATGTTTTGTCTCTGGCCTGAATGTGGTGAGTATTAACCTTGTGTGCTCTTCTCTGTTTGTGAAATGAGACCTGTTGCCACAGCCACCAGAACCAACGCCCCACAGAACTCCTGGGTCGGGAGACTGGGTATAGGCAGGAGTTTGGGCTGGTCTTGTTGGGGAGGGGGCTCACCTTGCCAAGGCAAGTAAGTCTGGAAAGGGTGTGGTTCCACTGGAGCATTAGAAGGCAGGGCTTGGTGTAAGCAATTAGGTAGCTGGTGGTGGTGCTACACTGATAACCTCAGGGGGCCTTCTCTCCTCACAGAGAGGGAAGGATAGCCTCTCCATGAAGGCCGCCTCTCTGGGACATGCTCAAGATGAGCAAATCAGCTACCACCGTGTGCCCTAGGAGCTCTTAAGATCGCTGTTTCCATGCTGTATGTCCATGGGTTGTTTGCCTTCATTCTAAGAGCAGCACAGTGCCCTTGGGGCTCTATCCCAGCCAAGCCTGCTGACCACTAAAATTCCAAGCTTTAACTCTGTTAGTTGCAAGAACTCAAGAACTCAAGCCCTTCTCCCTTTCCAAGACAGTTGCTGTGGAGATTGACTTTTCCCTGTGTGCTGGGCTGTCTTTCATCCTTCTCTGCAACTGTGTCTCTCTCCCCACCTCAGTGGCCAACATCTGTTTCTCTCCCAAGCCCTGTCTCTGTACTTCCTACCTTTTTAAGTGTGGCTTCTTCTCTACTTTTAGTTGTGGAGTTTGTTCTGCTGGTCTTTGGGTCAATTTTGGGGGTGTTTAAGATTATTTGATGGTTACATAGTTGTATTCATGGGACAAGGTGAGCCTAGGGTCTCCTACCATCTTTCATCCTCCATCTAGAGCAGCAGCTTTTTCAACCTTTTTCGTCTCTGGACTTCTTTATGTTCTTTAATTTTAATTTACTTAAAATGAAACAAATTAATCACAGTGCATATTTTAAATGAAAAATAACTTTAAAAACATGGCAATAATATTACCGTTGTTTTATGTATTTGTAGATCTCTTTCCTGTCTAGCTCAATAGGAAACAGCTGGATTCTCTCCTCTACTTTTGCATTTCCACCTGTTGCAATATTCCATGCAGTGTAGTTTTTGGAAAACTCTGCTGTACACTTGAGAGAAAAGTGAGAAAGGCAAGTAACTTCTTAGTATCACTATAAAAATAATTTTGATCTCAGGACCAGACACCCCTGTAAAGATTTTACAGATTGCACTTTGAGAACTTATGAATCAAAATGAAATTGGATCCTAATCCCATGCTTGACCTTCTCTCAGTTGGATATTCTTAGGGGCAATTTTTTTAAAGATTTTATTTATTTATTTATGAGAGACACAGAAGGAGAGAGGCAGAGATACAGGCAGGGGGAGAAGCAGGCTCCATGCAGGGAGCCCAGTGTGGAACTCCATCCCGGGTCTCCAGGATCACACCCTGGGCTGAAGGTGGCACTAAACTGCTGAGCCACCTGGGCTGCCTTTAGTAAACTGCAATTGGAGTATTCTATATATGGCCAGATTTTATTAGCAACTGAATATAACTCTATCTTTTTTAATTCCCATGAAAGCCTAATGAGTTGGTGTTGCTCCACAATGCTAAGTGAGGAAACAGACTCAAAAATTTTAGCAAATTTGCCTGAGATCACATTGTTTGCAAGTCTGGCCATTTCCAATTGATAATGCCTAAGTGACAGTAAAAAGGAACGAAAGGTACAAAAGAACCAAAGCCTATATTGCTCCAAGGCTATTCAAAGTAGAAGATACCCAGAAGTAGATTCCAGAATTGGAATTTGGTGAGTTACTGGAGCTTAACAAAAATTGCCCCTAAGAGGGCAGCCCGGTGGCTCAGCAGTTTACTTGGAAAATTAAAAGGATATTTTCTGTTTATGTTTCTTATCTTGGCGATCAGAAAATATCTTTAAGAATTAGTGGGCAACAGGATTGGCCTATACTCAAATCTTAGGAGGCACCGTGCCCAGAGAGGGCCCCAAAGCTGTTTTGCTGGCTCTGGAGCAGCTGACTAACCAGATGTATAGCACATCGATCTGGTCATAATTGCTTTCATCCTAGAGCAGAGCAAGTTAACACAATTTAGATCAAGAGCCACATAAGAAGATCCTGACCTCAGGATAACCTCTCATTTCCTACCTTTGAAACAAGGAACAATTCCTAACTTCTAGCCACCAAATTGCATGGGAACATATAGCTACATCTAAAGATTGTGACCTTTTGACTTTCTTTCTTTCTTTTTTTTTTTTTTTTTTTGGTGTCTGATCTTATTTATTTTGTCACTCTTAGAGAATCTCATTTTTGACTGGACTCAGACTTAGAGGTAGAAGCTCTCAGAAAGGACAGCCTCCGTCTCTCGGCAATCTGTTCCTGGTGTTTTTCTTTGGCCTCCTTCATTCTCTTGGCCAAAAGTTTAGCATATTCTGCAGCCTCTTCCTTATTTTTCTTAGTACACTGTTTTTTCAAAGCAATACGCCGACGTTTGTGTTGGAGGACACGTGGAGTAACAAGACGCTGAATCTTGGGTGCTTTGGTTCTAGGTTTCTTACCTTCTTTGTTTAGGGGCTTTCTAACAACATACTGGCGGACATCGTCTTCTTTTGACAGATTAAAAAGCTTTTGGATTCTGCTGGCTCTTTTGGGCCCCACGCGACGAAGCACAGTAGTATCCGTGAGTCCAGGAATATCCTTCTCCCCTTTTTTCACAATAACCAAATTGAGAACACTGAGATTGGCATCCACAATGCAACCCTGAACAGATTTGCACTTCCTCTCTCCAGTCCTCCTGTGTCGGTAGCAGGAATGCCCCTTACTCAGCAGCAGGCGGATGCGGCCGTTGGTCAAGACAGCCTGCTTCATGGGGAAGCCTTGTTTGTCATTGCCACTACTGATTCGCACCACGTAACCCTTCCATTCCTCACCCAGAGCATCGGCAGCAACTTCTGTGGCCATATGCTTCTCATAAAAGGTACGCAGTTTGCGTGCATCATCCACTTCAATGAGTTTCTGGCAGCCAGTAGCTGGGAAAGAGATGTTCAGCTTCATCCTGATGCGGCCTACCGCCTCGGAGGTGCCACGAAAAAGAGCACCTTTTGACTTTCTTAACACTTTATACAGATGGATTCAGAATAATAAACAATAGTTTTAACCTACTGTTCTTTGTTGAACAGAGAAATAATCCTTCCCCTTCTCTACTTATTTTTTCCTATTGAAATCTTTCTAGACCATTTCTATAGATGCAGTAGACCTGAGACTTTATAAACTCATCCTTTTCCAAAAAAAGCATACCAAAAGTGTGACAACTCTTTTGTCTGTGTTAGACAGCAAATCATTGTTTCTTGATACACACATTTTCAGATCATTGCTCTTGAATGATTATTATTCTCTACATATTCCTGCTGGGTTTTATGGAGCTTTATTTTCTAGAGATTTCAACTTCATTTCTGCTATGATGCACATGGTAGAATAGATAATTTCATATATGGAAAACTATAAGTTACTGGATAGACAAGAGGGATCCACAAAAAATTGTGAGCAATTTTTTAAGATTTTATTTATTTATTCGAGAGAGAGAAAACAAGTGGGAGAGAAACATGCAGACTCTGTGTTGAGCGTGGAGCCCAACTCAAGGCCCTGATTCCTGGACCAGAGCCAAAACCAAGGGTCAGACGCATAACCAAGTGAGCTGCCCAGGTGCCCCAGTTGTGAACAATTTCTAACTCATTAACTATAAAGCCACTTTCATTTTTGGGAATTTAAGGTTATTATAGAAATAACCTTAAATGTAGTACATAAAGTGCAGTTCACATATTTCTTACTTTGATGATAAGAAATTCAAGTGCTTAAAACATGAGCACGGAATACTTATTGAAAGCATTAATTACACAATCGAGAACTGTTGTTTTACTTTGTAAGTCTTCCTGATACCAAAGGAACTACCACCATAGTAGAAGTCTCTGTGCTTGACTTTTGGAAGATATACTGAGTTGGGGAAAAAAAAAAAAGGAAGGGCAACAATCATTAAAAATGTCATGAAATGGGATCCCTGGGTGGCGCAGCGGTTTGGCGCCTGCCTTTGGCCCAGGGCACGATCCTGGAGACCCGGGATCGAATCCCACATCGGGCTCCCGGTGCATGGAGCCTGCTTCTCCCTCTGCCTGTGTCTCTGCCTCTCTCTCTCTCTCTCTCTGTGACTATCATAAATAAATACAAATTAAAAAAAAAAGTCATGAAATGAGAGGAAAAAGAAATACGGAAGTAATAAAATGTATTGAGGTGTTTTGTAAGCATTGTAATTTTGTTGACTTACGTAGTTAGTATCTTTCTACTTAGAAAAAAACAACAGGACCCAGACGTTTACACAACATCACATCCTTTGGAGTTGTATACCTTTCTGTTGACTGATGGCATTAAACCACCTATAATTTTGCTAAATCCTCATAGGCCACTGATACATATTTTCTAAGTGTCCAGAGTTACAGCTATGTGATATTCCTGACTTATGTAGGATCAAATTATGGATCTTAGCCTTAGCCGGTTACCATTAACTGACTTTGTTTTGGCAGTTGACTTTTTTTTTTTTTTTAAGATTTTATTTATTTATTCATGAGAGACACACACACAGAGGCAGAGACACAGGCAGAGAGAGAAGCAGGCTCCATGCAGGGAGCCTGATGTGGGACTCCATCCTGGGCCTCTAGGATCATACCCTAAGGCAGGCCCCAAACTGCTGAGCCTCCCAGGCATCCCAGGATAGTTTACTTTATTAAATAGCAGCTTATAATTCCACTTAGTTTTCAAAGATGCTTTTTATTTTCTTCATGTCTATTTGTCCTGTATGTTGCAATACACTAGATAGAATGACATATTATATAGTATATAATGTTGTTATATCAGTGGCTGTGGTTTATTATACTTAGAACTAAAAGACTTCAGTATATAACCTAGTCCTGTATTTGAAGGACTGGGTTATAATGTCCATAAAAGTAATCACAGAAATGACTTGCTATGTAGCAAGGTAACACCTGTGTTCATATAGTAATGAGTGTGCCCTGTTTCTCTGATGGAGTGTCTGATACTTGACAGTACTGTTTTCAAAGAGTTCATTGATAATTATAAATAATTTTATTTAAAAATACACTGGGTAGGTCTTTTGGGTGGTGCCCTCTGCACATTCTCTGCATCCCTTGTAGCCATCCCTCTGCACACTCTCTGCATCCCTTGTAGCCATGCCTCACAAAATTGAAGAATTCAAAAACTTTCTGCTCATGGCCAGGCTAAAGGATGCCAAATCTGTCAAGATCAGGAAAAATGTGGATAATGTGAAGTTTAAAGTTTGATACAGGGATCCCTGGGTGGCGCAGCGGTTTGGCGCCTGCCTTTGGCCCAGGGCGCGATCCTGGAGACCTGGGATCGAATCCCACGTCGGGCTCCAGGTGCATGGAGCCTGCTTCTCCTTCTGCCTGTGTCTCTGCCTCTCTCTCTCTCTGTCTCTGTCTCTCTGTTACTATCATTAAAAAAAAAAAAATTAAAAAAAATAAAGTTTGATACAGCAGATACCTTTATACATTGGTCATCACAGATAAAGAGAAAGAAGAGAAACCGAAGCAGTCCCTGCCCCCAGGTTTGGCAGTGAAGGAGCTGAAATGAACCTGGCACACTGGTTTGAAGTGTATTAAAATTCTTAAAAATACGTGTGTGTGTGTGTGTGTGTGTGTGTGTAATGGCTAGTCTAGAAAGTCTGGATGGCATTGGAGGGTCAGATACCTCTTCTCAGAAGTGTGGCAGTAAAACTAGAAATAGTTGAAAATTTTTCCTAACCGTTTGTGGTATTGAGTCTGGAAATTCTTTATGATTCTCCCCAAGAAGAAATGATCAGAGGCCTACTAAAGGAGGAAAGAGGCATGTTTATAGGTCTTCTGTAAAGGTAATATTTATAGTATTATCTACTTTGTATAAACCTAGTTTTAAAAATACTTTAAAAATTCTATTAGAATATTCTCATTAGGAAATAATTTGTATACTTTAATATGACAGTAAATGAAATTTGGTAACTTTTACAGATAATTTGATGTTGCTAAAATTGCTTTATGGTGTGGTTTTTCTTTTGAAAAAGATCGCACATTCTTTGACTCAGTTTTATTCAAGAATATTATAAAAATTAAAAGGAAAGATAATTTGTATTTCACTTGTGATATGCACATGAGCCAACTTCTTTGTGAACAGATTAATGGAAGGAACACATAGGTATTAAATTTCTATTTTATTAGGATTTATTTAGTAGATTAATGAATCTATGGTGACTCACTTAAGTTTTGAGCTTTTGTTTCCTCATTTGCATAACAGGAATGGTAAATAATTATACCTTTTTACCTTACAGAGTCATTTTAAGAATCAAATAAGATGTGAAGACTGCTTATAAACTCCATAGGGCTAGGTACATAATGGTGCCATTCATGTTATTTTAATAGTAAATTGGTAAATGAATTATCTACATGTGTCTATTAGTACATATCTCATCTTTGGGGAGAAAAGCAATTTTATTTTTATTTAACATTGAATGATATATTTAAGGATAATTTTAAACCTTTAAAATTCTTATGGATAAATACATAATAAATAATAATACAATGTATAGGATCTCATTTTATAAATATCCAGAGGATTTTTAAACTGACAAAAGGTATTTGAGGCAAAAAGACAAAGGTTTGTTGTCTAAAAAAGATTTTATCATAACTGATACTTTTTGCAAATTAAGCACCTTCCTTATATAGCTTGTTCTGTCTCCTGTTTGTTTTGACCTCATACGTTCTTGAACATATTTAATAGCTTTCATGGATGAGACTGAGGTATAACTGAATTCTCAGCATTTTCCCTAAAATGGAGCAGTAATTTGCTAATCTTAATTTTTTTTTTTCAAGGCAGTTTTTGGTTTATTTGTGAAACATAGAGGAAAATATTTTCATTTTCCCATTTAGAAAGTACTGTAGACCAAGTATATTGAGGTGATTTCCTAAAGTACTTGCTGTGTTTCTTTATAGAAACTGAGAGGATTATTGAGAGGATATGTTTAAAGCAATAAGAAAACAAGATGGAAAGAAACAACATAAAAAACAAGTATAATATAGCTAGATGATTTAACATATGTGTAATTGGAGTCCCTAAGTGTTATGCTCTGAATGTTTGGTCCCCAAATTTCATGTCAAAATCCTAATGCCCATTGTGATGGTATTAGGATGTGAAGTTTTAGGGAGGTGCTGAGGTCATGAGGGTGGGGCTTTCATGCGTGGGATTAATGCTTATATAAAAGAAATCCTCCAAAGTGAGAGAATACAGCAAGAAGTCTATAGCACAGAAGAGGGTCCTCACATGATCAGTGCTGGCACCTTGATCTCAGACTTTCAGCTTCCAGACCATGAGAAATTTCTGTTGTTTATAAGCTCTCTAATCTATGGTATTTTGTTATAGCAGCAAAGCAGATTAAGACATTGATGAAATGGTTAGGGGAAAGGGGCAAAAGCAATATTTGAAGAAATAATGGCTATTTTTCAGAACTCTTAAGACCACTGATGGAGGAAGTTTGGTGAACCCAAAATAGGATAAATAATGAACTCTTACCTTTGGTATTTTAGAAAACTATTCATAGCATTACTAAGCTAAAAGAAATAATAATTCTATTTATTAAGTAGTTAACAACTTAAAAGTAGGAGTCAGTAGTACTATGTCTGCCTGCTGTTATATTTTCCTCAGCATACTGTTCCAGATCACAGTGCTGAAACCCACATAAAAACAGAAGGAGGAAAAGACATGTTAGTTACAGAGGAATCATAAGAATTTTCAAAGTTTACTTTTCAACTACTATGTAAGTTAAAAGACAGTGGAATAACCCCTTTAAAGTGCTAAAAGAAGTAGACAACCAGTAATTCTATACTCTGAAAATATCCTTAGAAAAATAAAAATGAAATAAATATATTCTTGCATAAACAAAAACTGAGAGAAGTCATTAGCAGCATGCCCACACTTCAGGAAATATTAAGGAAGTCCACCAGGCTACAGGAAAAAATTCTCAAGTAGAAGCATGATTGAATACAGAGTACTGTAATAGCTAAATATGGCAGGCAAGGCTGTTAATTGCTTAAACCAGCAGTTTTAACAATGTTCTCATATTCCATTAGAAATGTTATATTGGAAAACAGTATAACATGTAGAAGTAATTATGTGACCATAGTAGCAAAAAGAGGAAGTAAATAGAATTAAATTACAAGAATCTCATTTATATGGGACATGATAAAAGTACTAGTTTAAGATAGAAAATAAAGATGCATTTTTGTATCTTTACAGTAACCACTGAAAGAATGAATGATGCTAAAAGATAAGCCTATAGAATACATAAAATAGAATAATATTCGATTAATAAAAAATGAAAGAAGAACAAAAGACAGACGAGAACGGGGGTCAAATGGAAAATAAAATAGAAAGATGGAAAAAAAAAAAAGAAAGATGGTAGACTTAAACTCAACTATATCAGTAATTAAATGCAAATGGACTAAATGTTTCCATTATAAGACAGATTATCAGCCTGAATAAAAAAAAGCAAAACCCAACTATATGCTGTTCACAAAGCATAAACAATTTCAGAGTAAAAATATGGGAAACAATGTAGCATGCAAATGTTAGCTAAGAAATGGCATGTGTGACTATACTAATAGATATAGTAGCTTTAGGCAAGAAACATTATTGGAGATAAGGGATAATGTTAAAAGGGTCAATGTATTAGATATAACAGTTCTAATTTGTATATACATAATATAAAGCAAAAATTGAGCTAAAAGGAAAAGAGTCCACAATTATAGTTGTAGATTTATTTATTTATTTATTTATTTATTTATTTATTTATTTATTTATTTATTTATGATAGTCACAGAGAGAGAGAGAGAGAGAGGCAGAGACACAGGCAGAGGGAGAAGGCAGGCTCCATGCACCGGGAGCCCGATGTGGGATTCGTTCCCGGGTCTCCAGGATCACGCCCTGGGCCAAAGGCAGGCGCCAAACCGCAGCGCCACCCAGGGATCCCAGTTGTAGATTTAATAAACCTCTCTGATAGAACAAGTAGACAAAAAAAATCTGTGGGAAATGAACAGTGACCTTTACCTCACACCAACTACAAAGAAGTAATTGAAAATGGTCAATGGTCTTAAATTGTAAGGCTAAAAATATAAAACTTGTAGAATAAAAATACAGAAAAAATATTTGTGATAATGTACCAGAAATTTTAGGATGCAAAGAGAACCAACCATAAAAAACAAGAGAGAACAAAAGGCAAGCCATAGAACAGAGATTTCCAATGCATGTTCGACAAAGGACTTAAACCCAAAGAAGTCTTAAGACAACTCTATTTAAAGTGGACAAAAGATTCGAAGAAGTTATATGAATTATACGTGAGATTAGTCACTAGGAAAATACAAATTAAAATGGCAGATGCATCAGAATGACTAGAATTTAAAAAAGATAATGTGTTTATGATGATGTGGAATAACTAGAACATATACCTTGCTGGTGGAATGTAAAACCTGTACGGCCACTTTGGAAAATGGGCCATTCTTTAGAAAGTTAAGTGGACATCTACCATAATGACCCAGCAAAAAAGATTTGTACAAGAATGTTCATAGGAACTTTAATCACTGTATTCAGAAACTGGAAACAAATGTTCATTAACAGGCTAATGAAGAAAATGTGGTATATCCATATAGTGGAATACTCTTCAGCAACAGCAAGAAACTGGATGCACACAACAACATGGATTAATCTCAGTATCATGCTGAATATAGAAGTCACACATGTAAGAATAAATACTCTTCCATGACTCCGTTTATGTGGAATTTCTAAAAAATTACTATCTTAAGGAGCTGACACAAAGCTGCTAATGGAGCTGCTGGATCACCTTGCAGCACTGTGACTTCTCTTTCATTGTGCAGAGTTTATTATTTTTTAAGTCATGATCTCTTGAATAAGTAGTACTTCATGGGAGCCTAAGATTCTGTGGAACCTCAGTTGAAAAAGTTTGCTGACACCTGAACTAGAGAATCTTCTGATATATTTATTTACAATTATTTCAGAAGTATACTATAAATATTTCTTTTTTGAAAACTTTTGATGTAAGAAAGCAGAATTTATCATAAATACAATTTTAACAGCATTGTTGGAATACAGTTTCTGTGTAAAACTTACCCCTTCAAAATGTATAGTTTGGTGGTTTTTTAAAATATATTTACGTTTATACAGTCATCACCGTAGTCTGATTTCAGAACATTTTCATGGCCACCTCAGAAACTGTATCCATTCTTCTCCATCCTCTCCCATCTCCTTCCTTAGCCTGCAAATGTTGAATAAAATTATTTAGCCCACCAGTTTAAAATGAACAGAAGTGAACTAAGGTTAATATTTATGCTATTGAGTAAGTAAAAAGATAATACTGTAAGGGAAATAAAAATAGAAGTTTAAGAAACCAAAATACTTATATGCACTATAAGAACTGATACAAGAGCAATCGGCAATAAAAAAGTTACTAAAATATATTCTGAGATAATACCTCTTCTCAGTACATTAGATTTTTCTTTTCTTTTTTTTTTTTTTAAGATTCTATATATTAGCATGAGCAGGGTCAGGGAGGGGGAGAAGCAGAAGCAGACTCCCCGCTGAGCAGGGACTCTGACTCAGGGCTCATCCCAGGACCCTGGTATCAGACCTGAGCCGAAGACACTGGGTGCCTCAGTACTTTAGATTATTAATGTGGTAGAGTTCTTTCAGGAATTCATAAAAGTCCATGAAAGAACTCATGCAGTCATAGTTTAACTTACAGCATCTTTTTCCCATTAGTGATTTATGCAATAATGCTGTGTTCTATAATCGATGGCATCTTCAATTTGGTGAAATATATGGTATTTTGAAGTGATGTATGTGTAAGTCATCTATTCCAGAGGAAGATTCAGAACATTTCAGGCAATAAAAATATTAAAATTAATTACTAGGAAAATATTTTGTCCAAAAGAAAAAGCTATTTACATTTTTGAAATAATGAAATAGCATTCATCTAAAATTTTAGCAATTCAGGCCTGTCATTAATTCACATTAATCTTGTGACAATATTTGAATACATGAGAGTTTTAAAGTTTCATATAGATACTAAATTGGAGCCACAAGATTGTTTTCAAACTCTTGAGGTTCTGATTTTTTTTTTTTTTAAAGATTTCATTTATTTATTCATGAGAAACAGAGAAAGAGAGAGAGGCAGAGACACAGGCAGAGGGAGAAGCAGGCTCCATGCAGGGAGCCCGATGTAGGACTCGATCCCGGGGCTCCAGGATCACGCCCTGGGCCGAAGACAGATGCTCAACCTCTGAGCCACCCAGGCATCCCTTGAGGTTCTGATTTTGTTGAGAAGGTCGGTGCATTGCCTAATTTATAGAGTACAGCAAGGGTGGTGGTTCTTTTAAAGTTTGGAGTGTTAAAGTAGGTGCTCTTATTTTAGTGTTGACTATATAATTTCCTCAAAAGTCATGAGAAAAATCAAATTGCTTAATTTAACTAGAGCCTTGTAAATATTTGCAGAATATTGCCTTAAGTATCTAGAGAGAAGAAAATTGTATAGGTGATGCTGGCTTTTAAGGTATTTTTTGTGAGCTTCAGACTCATCCTTCTAAACTTTATTACCTGGCGTAGGAGCTGAGACCCTTCAAACTGTATTTCTCATTTCCCACCTGGTTGTCTATTAAATTCTACCAATAAGAGAGTGGGAAATAGGAAAGCAAGGGGAGGGACAAGCGACTTGCTCCTTTATGTTTACTTCTTCCTATCTTTATCTTCACAGCAACAGAGGACTTCACCCTGGCAAGAGTAGGAGGGGCAAATGACTCCATTTTGCATTTTTCCACACTCATAGAACCTCACCACATCCCTCCTAGATACCATCAGCTAGCCTTTTGTTCCCTTTCAGGGATTTGTGTCCCAGTTTTGGAGGGACCCTCCTTCAAGTTCTTGGTTCTTAGTGTTCTTTAAAGAGTGCTTTATTTTTAGAGATCTGGGCTCCAGTTTTACAGGATTTCTCCAAACCCTTGAGTTTTGTAATTCCAATCACTTCCTTTTGTTTCCCTCAGCTCTGGGTTGGGGGGTGGGTGGGAAGGGGGGTGTCATAGCTGCTTCCTGTCATTACTATCTTTGTGATTATATGATTCCTTTTTTTGCCTTTCCAGTTCTCCAGTTTGTGGTTAACAACTTATACTAAATTCTCTGTAAAAATTACTGATACGATTTCTGTCTTTTGACTGATACCTGACTAATAATAGACTGGTCAAAATAGTAGGCCTTTACAGACCAAAGCCCTGGAGGTCACATTAGGCCATTCTTCATTTAGTAGTTATTGAACCTCTGCAGTGTGCTAGGTCTTTTTTGTTCTCTGTATCCTCTATCAGATGTCTTCCCTTATCTGTGGTCCCAGAGCTGCTTGAGAATATATCATTATTCCACTTCACTGTCGCTCCCTGCTTTCTTTTAATTTCTCACTTTGAGGCCAATAAATATTTTAATTAATAAATATGCTTGTAGATATGGTTGTAAAGGGCAGAAGTCATCACAAAAATTACCTGATAAAGGGAAAGATCTTATTTTGATTATTTTTGGCATATGAAGGTCCTCAGATACTGAGATATTTAAATCAAATGTTAACATGGCATCAAAGGTTATTTAATACTCTTCTAAAAGTCACATACCTAAGGCTTGATTTGGGTTTTCTGGTTTAATTGTTCTAGTTCCGTTGTTTGTGAGATTGACTTATCTCACTACATTTTCACCAACTCTTATACGGCTTTGTTCCAGGGAAGAATCCAGATCCAATCATGATGATATTTCTCAGGTTATCAGGCCTATACCTGTCATGTCTCACTTTTGATTGAGATTTTAAGCTTCTCCTTCCCTTCTACCTTCATTATGCTCATGGAATGAGCCCTGTATTACAGTGTGCTTTACTTATTAGTGCATCATTAATGCTTGATATAGGGCCAACCAGAGGGCTTCCAGGTCTTCTAGTTATTTTGATTGCAATACACTTTGCCTCCAGTATTTAGTGGAGTCATCTTGGCCTACAAATACCCTAGTTCCAGACCCTTAACTCCCATCACGGTACAACATATTGGCACCCACGTCATTCTATTGTTATACTCTTTAGTATAGGCTACCTCCTCCTCAGTTTAAATCAAACAATTTAAATCTATAGTTACAGTTTTTCAGACTGAGAGAGTTGGGGACATCTTTCTATTCCGACTTATTTGTAGGAGAGGATCTGTTGATAAGCTAACTAATTTGAATGTCTTAGTCTACAATACTGAGATTTTAAGGAAAAAAGTATTTCCCTGAAATTTCTTTATACTTGTTGAGGGATGTAGATTTTTTTTTTTTGCTTTATTTTTTTAAAAGATTTTATTTATTCATGAGAGACACGAGATGCAGAGACATATGCAGAGGGAGAAGCAGGCTCCCTGTGGGGATCCTGATTTTGGGACTTGATCCTAAGACACGGGGATCACAACCTGAGCCAAAGATAGATGCTCAACCTCTGAGCCACCCAGGTGCCCTGAGTTTTTGCTTTATCTTTCAGAATTTTGATGGGTATCTGGTCATTTAGCCTTCTATTTACTTTTTGAGTTTTTATGTTGCTAAATCGTTTTGTTCCAGTGTAGTTAACATGTGGTGCTATTGCTTGTTTCAGATGTACTATATAGTGATCCAGCAGTTCCATACACTACTTAGTGCTCATCGAAACAGGTGCCCTCCTAATCCTCTTCACCTGTTTCACTAGTTCTCCCCCCCCCCCCCCCAACCACCACCACCTACCTCCCTTCTGGTAACCATTTGTATGTTCTCTGTAGTTAAGAGTCTGTTTTTTGATTTGTCTCTCTTTTACTTTCCCCTTTGTTTTTTAACTTCCATATGTGAGTGAAATCATGTGGTATTTGTCTTTCCCTTACTGGCTTATTTCACTAAGCATTATACTATCTAGCACCATTCCTTTTTTTTTTTTTTTAAGATTTTATCTATTCACAAGAGACATAGAGGCGCAGAGACACAGGCAGAGAGAGAAGCAGGCTCCATGCAGGGAGCATGATGTGGGATTCGATCCTGGGTCCCCAGGATCACGCCCTGGGCCAAAGGCGGCGCTAAACCGCTGAGCCACCCGGGTTGCCCTCTCTAACACCATTCCTGTTGTTGAGAATGGCAAGATTTCATTCTTCTTTTTTTTTTTTTTTAAAGATTTTATTTATTTATTCATAGAGATGCAGAGAGAGAGAGAGAGAGAGAGAGAGAGGCAGAGACACAGGCAGAGGGAGAAGCAGGCTCCATGCACCAGGAGCCCAACGTGGGACTCCATCCCCGGTCTCCAGGATCGCGCCCTGGGCCAAAGGCAGGCACCAAACTGCTGTGCCACCCAGGGTTCCCCCATTTCATTCTTCTTATTTTTTTTTTAATTTTTATTTATTTATGATAGTCACAGAGAGAGAGAGAGAGAGGCAGAGACATAGGCAGAGGGAGAAGCAGGCTCCATGCACCGGGAGCCCGACGTGGGATTCGATCCCGGATCTCCAGGATCGCGCCCTGGGCCAAAGGCAGGCGCCAAACCGCTGTGCCACCCAGGGATCTCCATTTCATTCTTTTTAAATGGCTGAATAGTATTCCATTGTATGTATCTATATAAATATACATATATCTATCTGCCCATATCTATATATATAGACGTGTATATTTATACATCTATCTTTATATATACCACATCTTTATCCATTCATCTGTCAGGGACACTTGGGCTGCTCCATAGTTTAGCTATTATAAATAGTGCTGCAATAAACGGGGGTGCATATATTCCTCGAATTAGTGTTTTCCTGTGCTTTGGGTAAAAATATCCAGTAGCATGATTACTGTATCATAGGGCAGTTCTTCTCCCTTTTTTTTTTTTTTTTTTTTTTTTTTAATGGGCTCTGTGCTCAGTGTGGAGCTAGTGCAGGGCTTAACTTAGGAACCTGAGATCAAGACCTGAATTGTGATCAAGAGTTCGACACTTAACCAACCAAGTAGGACAGTTCTATTTTTAATTTTTTGAGGAACCTCCACAGTCTTCCACAGTATCTGCACCAGTTTGTATTCCCACCAACAGTGCACAAGGGTTCCTTTTTTCTCCACATCCTCACCAACCCTTGTTATTTCTTGTTTTTGATTTAGCTGTTCTGACAGGTTTGAGGTGATTTCCGTTGTGGTTTTGATTTTCATTTCCCCGATATGTGATGTTGAGCATCTTTTCATGTGTTTTACATTGTGTCTGTTGGCCATCTGTATGTCTTCTTTACAAAAATATCTGTTCATGTCTTCTCATTTTTTTTTGGATTATTGGTTTTTGGGGGTGTTGAGCTGTATCAGTTTTTAATATATTTTGGATACTAGCCCTTTAACAAGTATATCATTTGCATTTATCTTTATCCATTCAACCGCTTAGGTTGTCTTAGTTTTTGTTGGTCATTTCTTTTGCTTTGCAGAGATTTTCTTTTTTTTAAGTAGTCCCAATAGTTTATTTCCCTTGCCTCAGGAGACCTATCCAGAGGGTATTGCTATGACCAATGTCAGAAAAATTACTGCCTGTGCTCTCTTCTAGGATTTTTATGATACCAAGTTTTGCATTTTGAGTGTATTTTTGTGTATGGTGCAAGAAAGTGGTCCAATTTCATTCTTTTTCACATAGGTGTCCAGTTTTCCCAACACCTTTTGAAGAAAGTTTTTCTCCATGCATATTCTTCCCTATTTTGTTGACAATTAATTGACTATATAACTGTAGGTTTATTTCTGGGCTTCCTATTCTGCTCCCTTGAACTATGTGTCTATTTTTGTGCCAGCTCCATACTATTTTGACTACTACAGCTCTGTAATATAACTTGAAGCCTGGAATTGTGATGCTTCTGGTTTTGCTTTTCTTTTTTAATATTGCTTTGGTGATCAGGGTCTTTTGTGATTCCATACAAATTATAGGATTATTTGTTCTAGTTCTGTGAAAAATACTATTGGTATTTTCACAGGGATTGCATTAAATGTGTACATTGCTTTGAGTAGTATAGGCATTTTAACAATATTTGTTCTTTCAAACCATGAGCATGGAATGTCATGTCTTGTCCTATTGTTCTTTTTCTTTTTTTCTTTTTCCTTTCCTTTTCTTTTTCCTTTTCCTTTCCCTTTTCCTTTTTCTTTCTAAAAGATTTTACTTGATAGAGCATGATCTGGGGAGAGGGCAAAGGAAGAGGCAGAAACAGACTCCCCACTGAGCAGGGAGCCCAACACAGGGCTTGATCTAGGATCCCAGGATCATGACCTGGATTGAAGGCAGATGCTTAAATGACTGAGCCCCCCCACATGTCCCTGTGTGATCAGTTTCTTTCATGTGTTTTACACATGTGTTTTATAGTTTTCAGAGTACAAGTCTTTTACCTTTTTGTTTAGATTTATTCCTAGATATTTTAGTATTTGTGGTGCAATTGTAAATAAGATTGCTTTCTTTTTTTTTTTTTTTTAAGATTTTATTTATTCATGAGAGAGAGAGAGAGGCGCAGAAGCAGGCACCAGCCAGGTGCCCCTCCTTTGTCATATTGATGTGATTTGTCACTTTGATTATTCATGAAGATTGAACCATTTGTGCAACCCAGGAATAAATCCCACTTGATCGTGAGGAATGATTTTTGTAATGTAGTGTTGGATCTGGTTTGCTAATATTTTGTTGAGGATTTTTGCATCTGTGTTCATCAGGGATATTGGCCTGTAGTTCTCTTTTGTGGTGGTGTCCTTATTTGGTTTTGGTATCAGGGTAATGCTGGCTTTATAGAATAAATTTGGAAATTTTCCTTCCTTTTCTATTTTTTGGAGTAGTTTAAGAAGACTAAGCATTAACTCTTCTTTAAATGTGTAGTAGAATTTGCCTGTGAAACCATCTGGTCTTGGACTTTTATTTGTTGGGAGTTTTTGGATCACTGATTCAGTTTCTTTGCTGGGAATTGGTCTGTTCAGATTTTGTATTTCTTGTTTCAGTTTTGGTGGCTATTATGTTTCTAGGAATTATCCATCTTCTCTAGGTTGTCCAATTTGTTGGTATACGTGTTGGTAAATTTTTTCAAAACCTTGTATGTTGATTATTTTTTGAATTCTTGAATTTTTTTTAAAAAAGATTTTATTTATTCATGAGAGACACAGAGAGGCAGAGACATAGGCAGAGGGAGAAGCAGGCTCCTCTGCGGGGAACCTGATGTGGGACTTGATCCTAGAACCCCGGGATCACAACCTCAGCAAAGGCAGATGCTCATCCGTTGAGCCTAGAACCAGGCTCCTCTCTTTGTATTCTTGAATTTTTCATACATCATAGTATGTTAACATTTCATTTGATGTTTCCACATTGTGAAATTGTGAAAATTGTTCACATATATTTTTACTCTCCTCTTGGGAATATGGTAGATATTCCTGCTAAATTAAAATTAGGCATGGCCAAGGGACATGATTTAGCCAATTAAGTGTGAGTCAAGTAGTGTGTGATACTCCTAAATGGAGGCTGTAGGAGTCCGCATATACTTTGCCACACTGTCTCCTTCCTGTGGTGGCTGCTACTTTAGCCTAGGTCCCTGAAGACTTGGAGGAGTGCTCTCAATGAGCAGATAGCATAAAAGAATAAAATCTTAGTTATTTTAAGCCACCAAGATTTGTTGGTATTTGTTATTGTAGCATAACGTAGTTGAGCCTGACTTAGATAATTGGTGTTAATCAACATAACTTTTTTGTAGCAACATTTGTTGAGCAAATACATGTCATATAAAAACTGTTCTCCAGTATATATATATATCTTTTGAAGTTCAGTGTAAGTGGTTGTAATATCAGTAGAAGTAGCAAAGAGAATCTACTGGGATGATTTAGTTAGGTGCCTTATTTTTATCTGTGGGCACAAGCTTAGTGACAGGTATTAGATAATGTTGGTAGGCCAGGAAAAGAAGGGAAGCCCAGAATGGAATGGTACATCTTTCAGAAGTGACCAGATTTTATACCTGATAACATGAAATATAGGCCATTTGTATCTGAAAATAAAAGAAAGAAATCCATCTGAGCATAGTCTGTTTTGGAAGCTCATCTGTTAAGTGAGTTAAGTGACTTAGTCCTGAGATTACACAGCTACTTAGTGGCAGGATTGGGGGGAAAAATCAACCATTTTGACTATGTCCTTTTTATTATTAAAACATTTCATTTATTCTCTTAAGATTTTTAACCCACTCAGTCTTTAATTATGCCTTTCCTTTCATTACTGATTTTTCCCTCTAAACTTAATTAGCATTTTCCCACCAACTTGCACAGAATTGTCATAATCACAATTCTTGGCTCATGACACATTATTATTACTGGTTTGTGCATAACCTTACACAGAATGTATTTAAACTTCAGTAAAGTAATATCTGTGAATCCAGTTTCTCAAACATGCCAATAACTTAGATCCTCCTGTGTGTTTTCCTTGCCTCTCCCTAAATGGTAACTATCATTCTGAACTTTGTATTTCAGTCTTTTACATTTTATAAAAGTTTTATTATAAATACATTTACCTAAACAATGTTTTTTTTTCTTGGTTTTATTTTTTAAAAAAGAATATGCTAAAACATGTTCTTCTGGATTTGCTTTTTTGATTAGATATCGTGTTAATAATATTCATTCTTGTTGCATGTGGTTGTAGTTTACTCATTTTTATCACTGTATATAGTATTCCATTCTGCAAACTTATTATAATTGATCCTTACTATAGACAGTTCCATACTATAGACATTTGGGTTGTTACCAGTATTATGCTATTACAGACATGTTGTTATGAGCATATTTCTACTCATATTTCTGGGTAAATGTGTTAAAAATTTCTCTCAGATGTGTACCCAGAATAAAAATTGCAGGCTCAAAGAGTATACAGTATTTAACTTCACAAAATGGTACCTAATTAATTTCCACCATTGTTATACTATGCATTATTTTTTTTTCTTGACCAGCATTGCTAGAGGTTTACTTATTTTATCTTTTGAAAAAACTAGGGAAGCTATTTTATGAGCCTTGTTGTAATGATTTAAAAAATAAATCATTATGATTTAAGCTAAGATTTAGCAGTGGAGATAGAAGGGAATGGGATATGAAAGAAATAGAGTCTGGGGATGCCTGGGTAGCTTAGGGGTTGAGTGTCTACTTTTGGCTCCGGTCGTGATCCTGGGGTCCTGGGATCAAGTTCTGCATCGAGCACCTGGTGCAGAGCCTGTTTCTCTCTCTGCCTATGTCTCTGCCTCTCTGTGTGTCTCATGAATAAATAAATAAAATCTTTTAAAAAAAAAGAGAAAGAAATACAGTCTGACTTGATGCAATTTAATATGACATTTAAGGGAATGGAAATTGTAAAGAATGATCTTTGAGTTTCTGGCATATATATAAATCAGGAGTGTAAAAATGTAGGTTACTTTGTCTGATCTTGTAATTGAAAAGTGCCTAGATCAGTTTTGTTTCATTAGTTTCAGTGCCATTATTTTCTGTTATTAAAAAAAAAAAAAAAGCTTTTAGGAGTACTGTTTTTTCTTTAATGCTTAGAGAACATTTCATATAAACTACTTTACATTCCTCAAGAAGAACTTTGAAACTATTGTCCTAATATTATCACTAGTTGACTCTTTGCCAAATACTCTAGACAGAAGATAGGTCAGGTACAACACAAAGCTGTAAACTCTCAGTGCTCCCTGTATTGTTTAAAAGTATTAGTTCTCAAGGAACTAAGTAAAGTAATTTGAAGCCCAGAATAATCAGTAGTTGACTTTCTTTCTGTAGTTCTCCTTTGAGAAATATAGTACTTATATGCAAACCCATGATTAGGAGCTCTCATCACTTAACTGAGATAGCGAATGATAATTTGAATTGCATTCTTTGGGTTTTTTTTGTTTGTTTTAAAGATTTTATTTATTCATGAGAGAGAGGCAGAGACAAAGGCGGGGAGCCTGATAGGGGACTGGATTCCAGGACCTCGGGATCATGACCTGAGCGAAAGGCAGATGCTCAACCACTGAGCCACCTAGGTGCCCCTGCCTTCTTTATTTTTGAATTAGAGTGGAGGAGTTTAAATTTTCTTTTACAGTAGTAGTTTCATTAGCTATCAGAGATGATGATTGATTTTCTTTTTTTTTTTTTTTTTTTTTTTTTTTTTTTTTTTTTTTTTGATGATTGATTTTCAAGGGTGCAGGGGATAATTGGAAGGACAGGTTTTTTTTGTTTTTTTTTTTAAGATTTTATTTATTCATGAGAGACACACAGAGAGAAAGAGAGAGAGAGAGACAGGCAGAGAGAGGAGCAGGCTCCTCACAGGGAGCCCGATGTCGACTCGATCCCAGACTCTGGGATCACGCCCTGCGCTGAAGGCAGACGTTCCACCACTGAGCCATCCAGGCGTCCCAGAACAGGTGTTTTAAAAACAGTTTGTAGGGATGCCTGGGTGGCTCAGCGGTTGAGTGGCTGCCTGTGGCTCAGGTGTCCCGGAATCCCCGGGATTGAGTCCTGCCTTAGGCTCCCCTTCAGGAGCCTGATTCTCCATCTGCCTATGTCTGTCTCTCTCAGTGTCTCTCACAAATGAATAAATAACATCTTAAAAAAAAATAAAAATCAGTTTGTAGGGGCACCTGGCTGCCTCAGTTGGTAGAGCCATTGTCTCTTGATCTCTCGGTCATGAATTCAAGCCCCACATTGGGCATGGTGCCTACTTAAGAAAATTAAAATTACCAAAAAGAGGAAACATTTGAAAAAAAAAAAAAAAAAAAAGAGGAAACATTTGTATCTTTCAAGGAACTTCTGGTTTTATAATTTAATTTAAAGTTTTTTTGTTTAATCATAGAGAATTTGGTAAAATTAATTTAGCTGGAATAAATAAAAGACTTTATATTTATGAATTTATGAAAGACTAGATAAAAATTAATGAAGTCTTATATTTTTCAAATCTTTACTGCTTTTTCGGTGGGCCTTTTCCTTTTTGTATATAACCATTTGTGTATCAAAATGAGGCACTACCTCAAATGATTACAATTGCTCTTTTGGTTCTGCTGTGAGTAAGACCATTATTATCAAAAACATCATATGACTTTTCTAATAGATGACTTTCTGAATTCACTGAAGCTGAACAGCTGTTTCAAACAAATGCCCTTTCTGTGGGCATTTATCATCTGCAGATCAATTTATTATTATTTGTGATGAAAATATTTACATTTTGAGTCATTTTTAAAATCAGATTTTAATCATTATTTTGAATTTCAATGTATTGCCCAGCAATGTAAGTGAAAATATGTGTTTAAACATTTTTAAAAAAATATTTTATTTGTTAGGGTGCATGTGTAAGTACAAGAGAGGGGAGGGGCAGAGGGTGAGGAAGAAGCAAACTCCCTGCTGAGTGGGGAGCCCTACGCAGGGCTCAATCCCAGGATGCCTGGCAGACAGTTAATTGACTGAGCAACTCAGGTGCTCCAGCAAAAATACATTTAAAGAAATTAACTAAAATAACTTCTAGTGAAAAGCCAGGATTTGGGGATTAGCCCAGTGAATGTATTGAGATGCATTAATAAGCCTGTTAGAAGTTTCTTGGTGACTGTTGTAGGTTTTGCCTAAGATGTTAATGAATCCAAGGGATAATGAATGAAGATGAATAGGGGGATACCATTTCATGTTCGAGTGTAGTGAACTAAATGTCTTGATCTTTTCAGCCAATTAAATTTTATAGAAGTTGTCAAACTGGTGAAGCAGTTTGCATGAAAAGTACATTTTGAGTATTTTGTTCAATGAATTGTTTAGCTTTTGTAACAATTTTAATATTTAGTTTATTAACATAGCCCACAGTTACCCTCATTTGTGATACTACAACTTTATTGTTCTGAAAATGATGTAATGCCTCTCTAGAACTAAGTTTCTTGTGGGCAGATTTCTTGTTTTATTTATCTTTTTGCCTTCAGTGCCTCATACTGTGTGAGACATGATAGGGCCTCTGTGTGAATGTTTGTTGAATGAATAAATAAAACTTTTTAACATAAAAGGGAAAACCTAAGCAGAGCCATCAGAATGGGACGGTGATCTAAAACTTTACCAGTTAATAGATGGACTTAAATTTTTTTTAACATTTTATTTATTTATTTGACAGAGAGAGAGAGAGCACATAGCAGGGAGAGTGTGAGAGAGAAGCAGGCTCCTGGCTGAGCAAGGAGCTCAATGCGGGGCTTGATCCCAGGACCCTGGGATCACAACCCAAGGCAAAGGCACATGCTCAACCATCTGAGCCAGCCAGGCACCCAGTAGATCGACTTTAAATAGAGAGAAAGATCTTAGGTTATACTAATGTTTATTATTTGCTTTTGTTCTTTTGCTTGAGAGGTTTGTTGCCTATTGAGTGCCAGGTTTTGTACTAAATGCTGGGTTTTGTACTAAGTACAATAATGAACAAAACATTAAGTCCTTGCTCTTGAGATTAAATTCTAGTGGAGGGAATAAGCAATAAAACTGGTATTTAGAATGTCAAGTCAGAAAGGCTATAGAGGAAATTAAAACAAGAGGGATAGAGTAACCTGGGTATGGAGTTGTCTCTTATATATAGGGTGACCAGGGAAGTGCTATTTGAGTACACCCAGAAAGATGTGAGAAGATCTGGGAGAAGTGCATGCCAAGCCAAGAAGAGCAAGTACAAAGGCAGTATCAGCAGAGACTGCTGTGCTGCTAGAATAGAGTAGATGGGAACAGAATAGTTGCAGATGAGATTTAAAAAGGAGAATGGCAGACAGGTCATATAGGGTCTTGTAAGCCATTTAAGGGCTTTGGGGTTAATTACTGAGTTAAAGTGCCAGTAGTTGGAGGATTTTGAAGAAGAGAGATGATGTTATTTATGATTTAGTGTTTGCTCTGGCTGCTGCATAGAAAATGCACAATGGTCATTGGGCAGAACAGGGAAGGTGGTGGAGTGAGAGCAGGAAGGCTGGTTAGGATGCTCTAAAAATTCTAGGTAAAGAGATGATCAGGGTTGGGTTAATATTTTAACAGTTTAGATGATAAGAAGTGATTGGACTCTGGATATATTTTGAAGGCAGAGCCTACAGGTTTGGTTGATGCATGATTGTGGGATATGAAGACAACCAGAAGAGGTGATAGGCTAATAAGAGGAGCAGGGTTTAGAGGAAGTAGAAATACATGTGTTATTTTCTCCTTGATATCTGTCCCTGATGCTAGATTTTAATTCTCTAGTTGGAATATGAAAGAATTGCTTCCTAACTCTGGAAATTTTGTACTATGGAAAGAAAACTGATTTGGGATTCTAAAATGGCATTTTAAAACCTGATGCTCTTACTTTCAGAGAGTTGGCCAGATCATTTTTTGAGCCTCTTCAAGCTTTGTTTCCTGAACCAGAAAAATGAATTGGTTGACCCTGATGGTCTCTAACATCCTTTCATTTGTCACAGTTTGTGTCCATTTCATTCTTTTTGGAAGTGCTTTAATGACTTACCCTTTATCCACTTATTAATTATAGGTGTTCCTCACATTTCTGACCTTCTCTCTTATCACCCATATTCTGCCTGGCTTTAATCAGTTTTATAAATGTAACTCTCAGATCTGCCCTTTAAACTTTTTGTTTTTAAGTTCTAGATTCATTTACATTTGCTCCAATAGGTTCAGTCCTGAATTCATTTTCTCTCCCCTAAACTTGCTCTTCTTCCTGAGCTCAGCAGTTGGTAATTTTGATTATATGATTTCTATTATTAATAGCCAATTATTAACTTATTTAATTACTAATATTCAGTTCGCTAAGATAAGTTAATTGGAATTAAGTTTGGGAAACTAAGTTGGCAGATCTCCCAATGTGATCCATGATCCTGAAACCCTTTCAGAGAGCCTGCAAGATCAAAACTAATTTTTGTAATACTAAAACATTATTTCATTATTTGACTTTTTTTTTTTTTTTTAAGATTTTACTTATTTATTTCATGAGAGACACAGAGAGAGGGAGAGGCAGAGATCAATGTGGGACTCGATTCCAGGACTCCAGTACCACGCCCTGTGCTGAAGGGTGGCACCAAACCGCTGAGCCATCCAGGGATCCCCATTATTTGACTTTTTAAAACTGTGGACATTTGCTCTCATGGTACATATGCAGTAGTGTATACAACTACTGGCTCCTTATTTTAGATCATAGCAGCAGCATTCTTCCCCTTATATGCATTTGCAGGGAAGGACACAGTTTTACTTACTTTACTTGCTTACTTTACGAAGCAGTAAAATATATTAATTTTCTTAAATCTTATTCTTAGATACATGTCTTAATATTCTGTGTGATGAAAACTGTAGTATAAAACATTTCTGCTGGGCAGCCCCGGTGGCACAGCGGTTTAGTGCTGCCTGCAGCCTGGGGTGTGATCCTGGAGACCCGGGATCTAGTCCCATGTCGGGCTCCCTGTGTGGAGCCTGCTTCTCCCTCTGCCTGTGTCTCTGCCTCTCTCTGTGTGTCTCTATGAATAAATAAACAAATAAAAATCTTAAAAAAAAAATTTCTGCTGTATGGTACAGTCATTTAGAGTGATGACATATAGTTACGTTTATTTACATAAATAGATCTCCATGACCTTGTTGAAGGAGGAAGGCTGAAATATAATATTAATAGAAAAATAGCCTAATTTGGATCTGGACTCTGTTACTGCTTTAGTTTTACTTAGTTCACCACTGGTATCATATGTTTTGAGTGCAGAATCAAGACTTTCCCTTCATTATGTCTTAGGATCTGAGCACTTGTGAGACTCAAGAAATTTCTTCATGCTTTATAGCCCAGCCAACAGTTCATAAAACTGTAAGAGATCTCTCTGTTCAGCACAGCTGCTAGGATTTTGAGCAGCTGAGACCTTTTCTTTTCTCTTTAGCTGCACCCCTGGCTTTTCTCTCTTCTGGAGAAAGTATTTGCCTAAGACCCACAAGGCATCCTGTAGTGGGTGTGACCTTGCACTGGGGGCAGGCCTTGGGGACACTGTTCTCTGCCTTGCAGCCCTGTTCCCAGCATTTTACAGCCCAGCCTCCCATTCCCCTCATGCAGCTTCTGTACTTGGAAAGCATCCTTTTTTTTCTTTTTAATTTAAATTCAATTCAGGTTTTCTCCCATTCTCCATGTTGTTTTTTTTACTTTCTTGATGCTATCCCTAGATGCACAGAAGTTTTTAATTCTAATGAAGTCTAATTTGTCTATTTTTATTTATTTTTGGTTCCCTGTGCTTTTGGTGTCATATTTAAAGAAATGATTGCTAAATCCAACATCATGAATATTTCCCCCATGCTTTCTTAGAAGAGTTTTAGAGTTTTAGCTTTTAGATTTAGGTCTTTGATCCATGAACACATGCACATGCCTGGGAAGGGGGTACCGGGGAGAAAGAGAGAGAATCTCCAGCAGACTCCCTGCTGAGCTTGGAAACCTGCCTCAGGGCTCCAGCTCATCACCCTTGTTAGATCATGACCTAAGTTGAAACCAAGACTCTGATACTTAATGGACCAAGCCACCCAGGCACCCCCTTCCCAGCATAATTTTTGAAAACATTATCCTTTGTCCACTGAATGGTTTTGGCAACCATGTTAAAACTCAGTTGATCTTAGAGATGAAGGTTTATTTCTGGGCTCAGTTCTTTCATTGATATTTATGACTGTCCTTGTGCCTGTACCATGTTTTGATTATTGGGTTTTGTAGTAAGTTTTGAAAGTAAGAAATGTGAATCCTTCAACTTTGTTATTTTACTTCAAGATTGTTTTGGCTAGATTCATTGGAATTTTATATAAACTTTAGGATGTGTTTTTCTTTTCTTTTTTTAAAAAAGATTTTATTTGAGATAGAGTGAGACAGAATGGGGAGAGAGAGTGTGCACAGGTGGGGACAAAGAGTTGAAGAATAGGGAGCAGCAGTCTCTCCACTGAGCAGGGAGCCCGACTTGGGGCTTGATCTCAGGACCCTGAGATCATGAACTGAGCTGAAGGCAGATATTGAACCGACTGAGCCATCCAGGCCCCTCATGTGTTTTTTTATTTCTGTAAAAAACACCATTGGAATTTTAATAGGGATTGCATTGAATCTGTAGGTCATTTTGGGTAATATTGTCATCTTACTATTAAATTTTCCAAAACATGAATATAGGATATCTTTGCATTTATTTAGATCTTCTTTGATAAAAAGATATTTTGTAGTGAAATTTTCAGTGTACAAGTCTTGTACTTACTTGTTTAAACTTATTCCTAAGTATTTCATTGTTTTTTTAATGCCATGTAAATGTCCTTTTCATGTTCATTGTAAATATATAGAAATACAATTGATTTTTGTGTGTTTATTTTGCATCCAATTTTGCCAAATGCATTAGTAGCTCACACAGGTTTTTTTAAATATGTGGATTCTAAAGGGTTTGCCACATATAATAAGATCCTGTCATCTGTGAATAGAAATAGTTTTATGTCTCCCTTTTCAAGGGTTTGCCACATATAAGATCCTGTCATCTGTGAATAGAAATAGTTTTATGTCTCCCTTTTCAATTATGCTATTTATTTTTATTTCTTGCTTAATTACTGCGGTTAGAACTTTCAGTAGTATGTTGAATAGGAATGGTGAAAGTGGGCATCCTTGTCTTGTTCCTGATTTTAGGAGAAGTTTCCAGTGTTTTACCATTGAATATATTAGCTGTGGGTTTTTCTTTTTTTTTTTTTTCTTTTTTAAATTTTTTTTATTTATGATAGTCACAGAGAGAGAGAGAGAGAGAGGCAGAGACATAGGCAGAGGGAGAAGCACGCTCCATGCACCGGGAGCCCGATGTGGGATTCGATCCCGGGTCTCCAGGATCGTGCCCTGGGCCAAAGGCAGGCGCTAAACCACTGCGCCACCCAGGGATCCCCTTCATATATGATTTTAATCATGATGAGGCAGTTCCCTTATATTCCTACTTCATTGAGTGTTTTATCATTAAAAGGTATTGAATTTTACTAAATGCTTTTTCTGCATTAGGACATGTTCATGTGGTTTTTGCCCTTCATTCTGTTAATGTGGTGTTACTAATTTGATTATTTTCTCATATCAAACCTCCCTTGCTTTCTGGGGATAAATCCCACTTGGTTATAAGTGTGATCCTTTCAGTATGTTGTTGAGTTTGATTTCTTAGCATTTTGTTAGGGATTTTTACTCTGCAATTGATAAAGGATACTAGTATTTTTAGTATTTAGTATTACTATATTAGTTTTTTTGTTTTAATATTTTATTAGTAGTAGCCTGTAGTTTTTGGTAGTGTCTTTGTCTGGCTTTGGTATCAGTAATGCTGGCCTCATGGAATAAATTTGGAAGTGATCCCTTCTTTTTAGTTGTATTTTAAAGATTTTATTTATTTGAGAGAAAGAGCATAAGCAGGAAGAGGGGCAGAGTGAGAGGGAGAAGTGACTTCCTGCTAACAGGGACCCTGATGCAGGATTCCATCCAGGACCGTAAGATCATGACCTGAGCTGAAGGCAGATGCTTAACTGATCCACCTAGGTATCCCTCTCAGTTTTTTTTAGAATAGTTTAAGAAGGATTCTTATTAATTCTTCTTTCGATATTTGGTAAAATTCAGGCACCTGGGTGGCTCAGTGGGTTAAGCATCTGCCTTCAGCTCAGGTAATGATCTGGGGGTCCTGGGATCGAGCCTTGAGTTGTGCTCCCTCCTTCTGCATATGTCCTCTTTCTCTCTCTCTCTTTCTCAAATGAATAAATAAATAAAATCTCTAAAAAAAATGCTTGGTAGAATTCACAAGTAGAATTCACAAGTAGAATTCACAAGTAAAGCCATCTGGTCCTGGGCTTTTCTTTGTTACAAGTGCTTTGATTACTGATTCAAACTGCTTACTTGTTGAGGGTCTGTTTAGATTGTCTATATCTTTTTGAGTCAGTTTTGGTAGTTTGTGTGTTTCCAGGATTTGTCCATTTCATTAATTATCCAATTTGTTGGTGTGTAGTTGTTCATATTAATCTCTTATAACACTTTTTATTTCTCCATAATTGATAGGTTGTCCTAATTTTCATTTCTGATTTTAGTAATTTAAGTCCTTTCTTTTTTTTCCTTAGTCAACCTAGCTTAAAAGTTTGTTGACTTTGTTATTTTCCCCAAAGACCAACATTGGGTTTTGTTGACTTAGCATTGTTTTTCTAATCTGTTTTATTTACAATATAATCTTTATTATATCTTTCTGCTAGCTTTGGGTTTCATTTGCTGTTCTTCTAGCTTTGTAAAGCATACAGTTAGGTTGTTGACTTGAGATCTTTTTTTAATTGAGATCTGTAAATTTCTTCTCAGCATTGTTTTTTCCTGTATCCCATAAGTTTTGATGTGTTTTTGTTTTCATTTGTTTCAAGGTATTTGTAATATCGCTTATGATTTCTTCTTTGATCTGTTGGTTGAATATGGTCGTTTAATTACCAAATATGTGTAAATTTTCCAGTTCTTTCTTTTCTTTTTTTAATTTAATTTCATTTGAGACAGAGGAGAGAGAGAGAGCAGGGGGAGGGGCAGAGGGAGAGGAAGAGAGAGAATTCCAAGCAGACTTAACAGTTGAGCATGGAGCCCAACATGGGGCTCTATTCCATGACTCTGAGATTGTGACCGGAGCTGAAACTAAGAGTCAGATGTTCAACTGAGTCACCCAGGCACCTCTCCAGTTTTTTTTTTCCTGTTACTGATTTCTTATTTCATTTTATTGTAATTGTAAAACATACTTTGCATGATTTGGATCTTTTTAAATTTATTAAGACTTGTGGTCTTACTAATATCTATTATGGAGAATATTCTGTTTGTACTTGAGAAAAAAGCGTATTCTGTTGTTAGGTGGAACATTCTATATCTGTCAGGTCTAGTACACTAGGTAGCTTTCTTGTTCAGATCTTTTATTTCTTTATTGACCTTTTTCTCATTCTTATATCTAGTGTTGAAAATGGGGTATTGAAATTTCCAATTATTATTATTGTAGAACCATCTATTTTTTCAGTTGTTACTTTTAATATATTTTCAGGTTTTGTTAAGTATGTATGTGCTTATAATTTTTTTTTTATTTTTTAAAAATTTATTTATGATAGTCACACAGAGAGAGAGAGAGAGAGAGAGGCAGAGACACAGGCAGAGAGAGAAGCAGGCTCCATGCACTGGGAGCCCGACGTGGGACTCGATCCCGGGTCTCCAGGATTGTGCCCTGGGCCAAAGGCAGGTGCTAAACCGCTGTGCCATCCAGGGATCCCTGTGCTTATAATTGTTATGTATTAATCTCTTATTAATCTATAGTAACCTTTTTTGTCTCCAGTAACCTTTTTTTACTATTTTAGTCTATTTTGTTTGATAAAAATATAGTAGTTCTAGCTCTTTTAGTTACTGTTTGTATAGAACACCTTACTCTATCATTTTACTTTCAGTCTCTTTATGTCTTTGTATCTAAATTAAGTCTCTTGTAGACAATATGTAGATGGACCATATTTTTAAAATCCATTCTGCCAGTCTCTGCCTTTCAGTTTAAGAGTTTAATCCATTCACATTTATTTTTCTTTTAATTTTTATTTTTTTAGAGTTTATTTATTTATTCATGAGACAGAGAGAGAGAGAGAGAGAGAGAGAGAGAGAGGCAGAAACACAGGCAAAGAGAGAAGCAGGCTCCATGCAGGAGCCTGACATGGGACTCCATCCTGGGTCTCCAGGATCATGCCCTGGGCCGAAGACAGCGCTAAACCGCCAAGCTACCCGGGCTGCCCAATCCATTCACATTTAAAGTAATTACTAATAAGGAAGGATTTACTTTATGGTCTTATTTCTTGTTCCTCAATTCCTCCATTATTGCCCTTTTTTGCACAGTTGATTTTTTTATAGTGTTATTTTTCTGATTCCCTTTTTTCCTTTTCTGTAATATTTTTCAGTTAACTTCAGTGGTTACTTGTCAGTTACAATTAATATCTAAACTTACATTAACCTAGTTTGAATAATACCAACTTAGTTCAATAGTAGATAAACACTGATCCTGTGTATCTCCATCTTTCTTTTTATCTTGCTATTGTCACAGATTACCTCTTTATACATTGTGTGCCCATTCACATAGACTTATCATTCACATAGACTTATCATTTTTTTATGTGTGAACTTTTGCCTTTTAAATCATATAGGAAAAGGGAGAAAAAAATAGAAGGTACAAATCAAAAATATATTATACTATCTTTTATAACTACATATAAACTTACTTTTACTAATATTCTTTATTTCTTTTTGTGATTTTGCTAGTGTCCTTTCATTTCAGACTGAAGCTCTTCCTTTAGCTTTTTTTTGTGTGGCAGATCTACTACTAATGCATCTCCTCAGCTTTTGTTTATTTGGAAATGTCTTAATTTCTCCTTCATTCTTGAAGGATAGTGTTGCCAGATAAGATTTTTGTTTGTTTATTTGTTTTTAAGATTTATTTATTTATTCATGAGACACAGAGAAGGGCAGAGACACAGGTGGAAGGAGAAGCAGGCTCCTCGCAGGAAGACCGATGTGGGACTCGATCCTGGATCCTGGAATCATGCCCTGAGCCAAAGGCAGACACTCAACCACAGAGCCACCCAGGCGTCCCAAGATTTTTGTTTCTTTATTTAAAGACATCATTCCCAGTGTTTCCTGATCTTTATGGTTGCTGATGAGGTATCAATTGTTAGCATCATGAGGGTCTTTTCTCTATGTCAAGTTTTTCCTTGCTTTCAACATTCTTTTTCTTTCATTTCTACACTTTGAATATAAAGTATTTTGGCATGGGTCTCTTTGAGTTTATCTTTGGAGTTGGTTGAGATTCTTGGATGATGTGTATTGTGTTCATGTTTTTCATCATGTTTTGGAAGTTTTCAGCCAGTATTTCTTCAATCATTTTTTTTGCTCCCTTTTATTTCTCTTCTGCGACTCCTGTAATGCCTATATGAGTATATAGGTCCCTCAGGCTCTGTTTGTTTTTCTTCATTCTTTCTCTTTCTGTTCTTCAGACTGAAATATTTTGTCTTTATTATGTTAAAGTCCACTGATATTTCTTTCCGCTTATTTAAATCCATTGAACCCTGCTAATGAATTTTTCATTGAGTTATTATACCTTTTAGTTCTGGAATATCTATCTGGTTTCTTTTTTTTTTTCTTTTTTTTTAATCTTATTTATTCATCCATGAGAGACACAGACATAGGCAGAGGGAGAAGCAGGCTCCCTGCGAGGAGCGTGATGTGGGACTTGATCCCAGAACCCTGGGATCACGCCCTGAGCTGAAGGCAGATGCTCAACCACTGATCTAAGGCATCCCTATCTGGTTTCCTCTTATATTTGTCTCTTTATTGATGTTCTCATACATTGCTTTCCTTTTTTTTTTTTTTTTTTTTTGGTCATTGGGTTTCCTTTAGTCCTTTGAGCATATTTAGGACACTTGATTTAATATCTTTGACTACTAAATCCAAATTCTGGACTTCTTTAGGAATGGTTTCTGTCAAATGCTTTTTTTTCTTGTGAATGGGCCATGTTTTGTTTGTATGCTTTGTAATTTCTTCTGGTGAGACCTGGACATTGTGTTACAATGTAGTAATTTTGGAAACTAAGCTAGATTCTCAGACTCCTATATGTGTGCTGTTGAGGCTGCTGCCATCTGTTTGTGACTTTCTCAAACTATTTTTGCAAATGTGTGTTCTTGGTTGTGTGTGGTCACTGAAGTTTCTTTTCCATTATCTTTGCAGTTAGCTAGTGACCTGATGAAGATATTGTTTAATATCTGGCTCAAACAACAAAAAATGTTGCTCTCTCTTTAAATCTTCCAATGGATGTTATAGGAAGCCCCTAAAGGGCCTTAAGGAAGGCAGCAGTCTGGGGGATCCCTGGGTGGCTCAGCGGTTTAGCACCTGCCTATGGCCCAGGGCGTGGTATCAAGTCCGGCATTGGGCTCCCTGCCTGGAGCCTGCTTCTCCCTCTGCCTCTGTCTCTGCCCTTCTCTCTCTCTGTGTCTCTCATGAATAAATAAATATAATCTTTAAAAAAAAAAAAAAAAGGAAGGCAGGTGTCTGCATTATCCCAGTTTCTGATCTGCCAGACTGAGCAAAATGTGCAGCCCCCAATTTTTTAATGTCAGGGTTCCCCATTGCCTGCCTTGGCACCAACCAGCTGCCCTAGGAATGTATGACAGAGCTGAGGAATGGGCAGTGTTAACTGGTTTGCACATGTGGTTCTCCTAGCAGCCTCTCCCTTTTAGCAAACACTCATGGTTGTTTTAAGTATCTAGTCAGGTTCCATGGTTCTGAAGTAGTTGATTCTGGTTGTTTTTTCCAGTTTACTGGTTGTTTTGGGTGGAGGGACCAACCTTAACAGCTTCCTACTATGACATTTTTTCATCTCCAATGTCACAGTAGTCTTACATGGGCTTTCGGATGTGGTGCTTATGAATGGAGGAAAATCCTTGGTAGGTTTCTTTTTTATGGATTGTGTGTTCAGATTTTAATCCTTAAAGGATTAAGATATTTAAGTGTTTTGGGAAAGAAAATTCCTGTAAGCATGATTGGACTTTTATTTCAGTGCTCTCTCAATGGTTTTGTATAGTAACTTTGTGTTTTATGTAAATAAGAAATTTATGTCTTTGGTGAAAAAACTTAATTTTTAAATGTTAGTTTATTCCTCATTAAGTGGTTAGCTTACGTATCATAGAAAGCATTAGATGTTTATTATGATTTAATTATTGAGGGGAAAATAATAGAAAATTTGCTTGCAAACCACTTAGTGGGTTTACCTCATTTATAACAGATTTAAAGCCATGGTCACTACAGAAAATGTTATAAAGAAATAAATGAAATTGTCTTCTATTGTGAAGTCCTATTACTTTACTTCATATTTTAGAACTTTTGTCTGCCTTTTTAAGATTGGATTTTAATCCAAGCTTTAAAATGCTCAAATTGTTCTACATGTAAATTTTTGCTTTTTTTACCTAAAGAAAAGTCATTTAGATATTTAAAAACAATCTTCAGTTTTTTCCTCAACTTTTTCTGCAATGTTAACAGATTGTTTTGAGACTATCTCAAAGGCATAAGCAGACAATTGCCACTCTAATAAATCCTTTAACATTAGAGAACTTTGAATTATAAGGTAAATTTGCATCCAAAGAATTTCTTACCACAAGTGCCAAAAGGACCACAATATGTCACCATTTTTGCAGGTTAACACGATAGTAGAAGATCTATTTTGGGAATGTTAACAGTTTTCTTAAAAAGGTTGCGTGTGTGTATGTGTGTTTCCCATTCTTAGGACGAAACTGAGTTAGCATTCCAGAATGATTTTCTGTATTCTGTAAATAAACAGAATGGTTTCATTTCAAAAAAAAAAAAAAAAAAGAAAAAATTTTCTTAATTTAACAAGTCAGTCCCAGATCAAGTTTAGCCCCAGGTGATAAAGTAGGATAACACAATTCTGGTTTCTTTTAAGTACTTGTAGTTGGAAACATACTGTCGTTCTGAGTATCATTTATTGCCTTTTTACCTTGCTCTAGCTATGATAAAAAGCTAGAGATATTTTCAAGAGCTACAAAAGCATAAACATTTCAATTTATACACACATACATATGTACATATTTGAATGGGGATATATATGTGTGTATATGTATGTGTGTACATGGGTATACATGATAACATGCAGTGAGAAAAAAAACTAAGAATAAAGAAATAGAGTCAGAGTCAGGAAAGAGTCCTTTGAATATTAACATGCTGAAAATTTGAGCATTTATAATGGTTTACTGTATAGGTAAATCTTTAAAATATTAAAACAATTGTGGAGTTTTTGTTTAGGGTTTATTTTAAATTACAGTACATTTAGGTGAAAATAAGTTTTTCAATGGCATGAATTAAACATTAAACTAAAAATTTAGGTGTTTACCATAAGTCACATTGTTACCTATTTTAATATTCCTGAAAATGATAGTGTAAAGATCCCAACAACTCCACATAAAAGTTTTTACTAAACTGGGTACAATATTTTAGAAAAACTCTTGAGGGTTTTGATTTTAGGAAATCAGCACTGCTTTATTATACTACAGTAGAGATTAATCAATTTTAAAGCTAATGTAAATAATCTTTATTTCTTAAAAGGTGTTTTTATTATACCATTTTATGTGTTTTTGTCCTTACCTAAAGAGGGGAAAATGTTGACATGTAATTCTACTTAAAGGTGATTAGAAATATCAAGGGATCTATTTAATTTGGGAGTCTTTTTTCTTTAATACTGATTTAGACTGTGACCATAGAATTCTTTAACTTCTGTGTTTAGCATTTTGACTTAATTAAAAGGTTACAGTTATGCCATGACAGATAAAAAGAAGGGTCTTCATTTGAAGATGTGGTTTTTGAAAATTTTGTGGTAAGATTTAGCTTATAAAATGAAGTGTTTTTTTTTTTTTTTTTTCTCTTGCTAGTATGTACTGGAAATGGCTTTCTTATTGCTGATAAAATAGAAAATACCAAAGGTTTTTTTTTAGACTGGAATTACCTTGATAGAAAATAAATGCAGTGCATACTATTCTGAGTTATAAAACATAGAATGTCTCTTGATATATTGTTCAAATACATTTTATCAAGAAAAGGTTAAGGCTTTTGTGATTCCTTTTTTTAAATTGTACTCACTTAAAACTACCAAGATCAGTTAGATGCTCTATACCAGCATTGTCCAATAGAAATATGTGAACCCCGTACTTAATTTAAAAGTATATTTTAAAAAGTAGAGTTAATTTTAATAATACATTTTATATAACCAAATATATCTGGAATTTTTAAATGTTATCTATACAACAATTAATGAGCTATTTTTATGTCCTTTTAAAATACTATTTTAAAATACTGAGTTTTTAAAATACAGTTTGTATTTTACATTTACAGTATAAGGCAGTTTGAACTGACCACTTCTTAAGTGGTCAGAATGGGATGTTACTATTTTATGTGAATTAATTCTATAATAACATTTCTGTTGTAGTTTGTTGTTTGATCCTTATTTGTCATCTGACACAACAAGCAGCAAACTTTCAAACATGATATGTGCAAGATTAGAAAGTGGTGATGTCTATATAGTTCGATAGACATTGGGATGATGCCGCTATGTTTGAAAATATTGGAGTTTGAAACTTGGCAGTTGTGAGCTACCAGCTCTAAAGAGTTTTTGTTTTGCTTGGGCATGCAGATTTTTTGAAGGTGTGTGTGTTGGGGGTTCCCTAAGACCATCCTCAGGCTTGATGATTTGCTAGAAGGAAACAGAAGTCAGAGAAAAGCATAGGAAAAGCTTATGGTTATGATTTATTACAGTGAAAAGATACAGATTAAAATCAGCTAAGGGAGAAGTGTGTGTAGGATAGAGTCCGAGAGAAACCAGGTGCAGGTTTTTAGTTAACCTCTCCTACTGGAGTTGCATGGACAGTGCTTCCTTCTTCCAGCCACCTTGTATGACATGTGCAGTGTTGTCAACCAGGGAAGCTTACTTGAGTCTTGATGTCCAGTATTTTCACTGGGGATCAGTTACATAGGCACAGAAGTACCCATATAAATATCTTAGCTACTCTGTCTCCACCAGCTTCACTTATCTCTCCTCTCCTCTGAGGTCCAACTGATAGTGTGGTTTAAACCCCAGGCATACAAAAACAGACATTTACCATAATTTACATTGCTAATATAAATTACCTGGTGTGGCCCAAGATCTTAGGCAAACAGATTTACCAGGCAAGATATTCCAAGGGCTTAGAAATTATTTCCCAGTAGTCTACCACAGTTAAGTCTTTTCTTTGGAATGTGCAGAGTTTGAGCTGCAACCCGCCCCCGCCAGCTTATAGAGTTACCTTACCGCACAGGGTGATTTGGATCCCTATAGCAGAGTATCTCTAGTATAAATTCTTACAGTGACAGAAGGGTAGATGAGATTGGCCATAGCTCAATTTACCTTAAATATCCAATATGTTTTAAACAAACGGCATAGATTACTGACAAGGTAGAACTTTATAAAGGCTGACTGAGAAGTAAAGAATCTAGCATGTAGAACAGCCCTGTAGTAACAGGTTTTTAGTTGGAATCAACTTTTATATTTTACTGACTGCCTCCTATAAATTCACCTTGCTTGGTGAAATACATATATTACCTATTTTTTTTTCTTAAATATTTAATTGGAGTATAGTTGACATACAGTGTTACATTAGTTTCATGTATACAACATAGTGATTCAACATTTCTATATGATGTGTTATGCTCACCACAAGTGTAGCTACAGTCTGTCACCATACGACCTCAATACAAGACCCTTGACTATATTTCCTATGCTGTGTCTTTTATTCCTATGACTCATTCATTCCATGACTGGAAACCTGTATCTTCTACTTTCCTTCATCTGTTTTGCACATATCTCCCTGCCACCCCATTCCCTTTGGTAACCCTCAGTTCTCTGTATTTGTAGGTCTGATTCTACTTTTTGTTTTATTCATTTGTTTGTTTTTTAGATCCCATATATAAGTGAAGTTAAACTGTATTGCCTTTTTCTGACTTATTTCACTGAGCATAATACCCTCTAAATCTATCCATTGTTGTTGCAATGGAAAGATCACATCCTTTTTTGTGGCTATGTAATATTCCATACCACATCCTCTTTATCCATTCATCTATTGATGGACACTTAGGCTGCTTCCATTCTTGACTATTGTGAGTAATATGCTATACACCAAAAAGAATAAAATGCCTAGGGTTAAACTTAACCAAGGAAGTGAAAAACATGTGCTCTGAAAACTATAAAACATCGATGAAAGACATTGAAGACCAACACAAATGGAAAGATATTCCATGCTCATGGATTAGAAGAATTACTATTGTTAAAATGCCTATACTACCCAGAGCAGTCTACAGTTTCATTGCAATCCCTATCTAAATACCTACAACATTTTTTACAGAATTAGAACAAATAATTCTAAAATTTGCTTGGAACCACAAAAGACCTTGAACAGTGAAAGCTGTTTTGAGAAAGAAGGACAAAGATGGAGGTGTCACAATGCCAGATTTAAAGATCTACCACAAAGCTGTAGTAAGCAAAACAGTTTGGTGCTGTCACATATACACTACCTCTTTTAATCCTAAATCTCCACTTCTATGTATGATAGAGCAACTTGTATTATACTGAATATTCTACAGAGAACTGTTTGATATGGGGGGAAAAATGAATTTGAAGGCATGGTAGAGCTTTGAAGTTAGTCACGCCTTGAGGCAAGATTCAGGAGAGAGGAGAGATAGACATATTCTATGCTGGTTTCCTTCTTAAGGCATTTTCTAGCTCTTAAGTTATTTTGGAAAGGATGATGAAAGCTGAACATTGTAGAAGAGATGAGCAAAAAGCAACTGAGGAAGCTAAGTGGAGCTTTTAATAGTTTTTGTTGGTTGTTCTAGCCTTAGGTTTGTTTGCATTTGGAATCCTTTGAAGGGTGGCATACCATAAGAGTGGTAACAAATCAGAGGTAGGCCAGTCTTTACAATGTTTGAAATCCAGTCTCATTCAGCTCAGTTCTTGATTGGGTTGAAGTGATCTGCTCCTACTCTGCTTGTTAGAAAAAAATTAAATCATCTCTGGAAGAAGGTAACATAATCTTTTTTCCTCTAATTTTTTCATATTTTCGTGCAATCATCACATACAATTAATAATATTCAATTAAAAATTACTAGGTATACACAGGACCAACAGAGATAAGTCAGCAATGAAATAAGTTATGCAGACTGGATTACAGACAAGAGCTTTAAAATACTTTAATCTATTCATGAAAATAGATGACAAGGTGGAGAATTCCCCTAGAGAACTGGAATCAATAGGAAAGAATCATATGGAAATTTGAGAACTGAAAAATATAGTAAGTGTAGATGATTTTAACTGTTGATTGGACACAGCTGAAAAGAGGATTAGTCAACAGGAAGATAACTCAGTAGAAAATACTCAGTACGGGATCCCTGGGTGGCGCCGCGGTTTGGCGCCTGCCTTTGGCCCAGGGCGCGATCCTGGAGACCCGGGATCGAATCCCATGTTGGGCTCCCGGTGCATGGAGCCTGCTTCTCCCTCTGCCTGTGTCTCTGCCTCTCTCTCTCTCTCTCTGTGACTATCATAAATAAATAAAAATTAAAAAAAAAAAAAAAAAAGAAAATACTCAGTACTATGGATTTGTCCTGTTGGTGTCCCGACCAAACTAAACTGAGGAACAGGGGTTTTTCAGTATCTCACCAAAAAAATATCAGCTGTTTTAAAGCTTAAGGATAAAAAGTGTCCTTATTAGAGTGCAGTTACAACTTTTGCTATTTTAATGTGCATGGTTTTTATATTTTTGTTATAGGTTTTAAAAAAATATAATGTAAAAAGTAGTTGGTAAAATACAATATTGTCACAAATTTCTGCTCAGTACCCTCCCCTGAGCCCTTGAGCAAACAAATATCATATGATACCTGTTGAGCATACCTCACTACTTACATAGACCTAAAAATGAGAAAATAAGCAAAATACATAGAGATTCAAAGTAGCTACCCAGAGCTGGATGATAAAACATGTGTTTTAGCATAGGGGAATTATTATAAGGTTCTTACTTTTAGTTGGGCTAATGGTTATAATATGTTTGGTAATCTGGTAAAGTTGCTCATCACAAGTAAAAAATAGTAAACTAGAAAAGAAATTACAAGTAGATTATTGAGAAAATCTTTTTGGCAGCAAATACTTAGACTTTATTTGTGGTTCTACTATGAATCATACCATTGCTGTATGTACCACTAAGAAAAAAGAGGCTGTCAATTTTATTTTGACATCCCCTTAATGATAAGCTGCATCCTAATTTCAGAGATGTTAAAATGTGTGGGAAAGATGATCCTAGTTTTAAATCTCAGTTCTATCATTTATTGTTCATTTGACTTTGGTCAGGGGACTTCTTTGAATCTGTGAATTTATTTGTGAAAATGGAATAGCATAGCTGCTATGGATAGTCCACTCTAGAGGTAGGAGGACTAAATGAATTAAACAATATGAAAGTCATTTGTACAGGGTATGCATTTAATATTATGAATTTAGCTTTCATTTCTTCCTTTTAAAACTTGTCATTCGGGCAACCCCGGTGGTGTAGTGGTTTAGTGCCGCCTGCATCCCAGGGCGTGATCCTGGAGACCCGGGATCAAGTCCCACGTCGGGCTCTCTGCATGGAGCCTGCTTCTCCCTCTGCCTGTGTCTCTGCCTCTCTCTCTCTGTCTCTGTCTCTATGAATAAATAAATACATGATCTTTTTAAAAAAAAAAACCTTGTCATTGTTAGAATAATAGGAAGAGGTTCCTAACAGCTGACCAAGGGGAGAAAAAAAATGTAATATATTGGTTAAATAAGAACTTTAAACAGAAAATTCCTGTTGGAGTTGTTTAATAGTGTCAAACATCACTCTTTCTTCTCTCTCCAGTCCCCTTTACATGTCCTATGTCCCCATTTATATATAAGATATCACTGATTTCTTCCAATGTGATGATTAATATTTATAATGATGAGACCTATGCATCAAAATACTATATTGGTTTTTAAAGAGCACATTTTAGGAAAATTTCTAATCCTTCTAAATTCAGTTGTGATGCTTCAGACCTCCATTTTTACTTGGTTTTGTAGAATCCCTGCTCTTCTGATGATACTGCATAAATATAGCATTATTAATCAAAGTGTCTGGATCTTGAAGAAATATTGTATTGTGATTGGTGGACACGAGAACTCCTTTTTATATTCCTATTTTGAAGATTCCCAGTAAACTCAAAATGGCATTTTTTTTAGCTTTAATTTCGTGTTCATTCTTTTTTTTAATTTTTTAATTTTTTAATTTTTTTTTTTTTTAGGATTGTTCGAGTCACGTTCAGTTGATAGGATGAAAAAATTTAAGAGAAGGCTATCCCTCACTCTTCGAGGAAGCCAGACTATTGATGAATCATTGTCTGAATTGGCGGAACAAATGACCATTGAAGAAAACAGCAGCAAGGATAATGGTAAATATTTGGCTGGGGAGGGGAGGGAAGGAGAGATGCTTCTCCGTTTTAATTACTTTATAAATTGAATGTGAATTTAATTTTCTGATAAGTTCCTAATAGCTTCCTTTTGTTTATTTGTCTTGTTCTCTAGTTCTTAGGAAACAGAAGACTACGTGACTTTTGCTTGCGCTTACTTATTGGAATGTTTCATTCTTACTGCAGGAGTGTTATTATACCTAGTCTCTAACCCTTATGGATTTTCCTATCCTGTTTATCTTTCTTTTTTGTGTGTGTGTATTTTTTTATTGGCATTCGATTTGCCAACATAAAGTATAACACCCAGTGTTCATCCTGTCAAGTGCCCCCAGTGCCCGTCACCCAGTCACCCCATCCCCTTGCCCACCACCTCCCCTTCCATTATCCCTTGTTCATTTCCCAGAGTTAGGAGTCTCATGTTCTGTCACCTTCTCTGATATTTCCCACTCATTTTCTCTCCTTTCCCCTTTAATCCTTTTCACTATTTTTTATATTCCCCGTATGAATGAAACCATATAATGTTTGTCCTTCTCCGATTGACTTACTTCACTCTTTCTGTTTTATTGGCTCTTAAATAAGAATACCTTATATAATATCATCCTAGTTGTTAAATAATGGTTTTTAAGATAATTCAAGTTAACACAGCTTAAAAGTGTAGTAAGTTTGTGAAATTCCTGTTTGATGTTCCTCATAATTTTGTGACAGTATATATGCATATGGACTATAAATGACAAGGTTCATGACATGAGTGAATCTTACTCTTTCCTTATTTTATATTTACTGTAGAATCTATCCATAATATTGAGATAATCCATAATATCTACTACTTAACAGTAGATAGGCATATAACATTTCATGTGTTTGACAGTTCTTTTTTACAATGTAAAGTAATACACAGATGCTGATATAAAATGAAAAGAGCTTATTAAATTGAGTAGATTAAAATGTAAAATCCTGATGAAATTTATAGAACAGGGGTACGTATTTTAGAACTGAAATAACCCTGGGGATATTATAGTAATAATCATGAAGGAGTTGCAGGAATGACTGCCTTCTCTGGCAAGCCTTTCTTCCCTGTGCCTGAAATTCTTTTGTTAGAAATTTGTGGCAGTAGGTGAAAGCATGAATACCCTTACCCACTTTTGCTGAATGTAAATGTCCTTGTTGTGAGAGAGGGAAAGGTATAATGGAACGGGCTCTGAATTTTAGTTAAAAGTCATGGATTAGGATTTGGGATACACTAACACACCCTTACTAGTTTTTGTCTCAGAGTAAGTAATTTATCCTACTCAACCTTTAATTTATCTGTTTTCTCAGAAGGATCATTATTTACTCAAGTTTATCTGGCTGGTTGTAATATGGAAGAGGAGACAGATAAATTCAGTAGAAATATTTTTTAAAAATAATAATTTGGATATAACTTAAATGTTGGAGGGGGACACATTTTTCATTTGGGTCAAAACTCAAAGATAATTTTATAATGTCATTTTTTTCCTCTTACTAGGAACAAAATCCTTAATTCTCTCTTAGACCCTCTTTGAATTCTTGGTCTTTTAATTAAACCTTGGGGGTTTGTTTGTTTTTGAGAGGGCTGGGTGGGGGGCTGAAGGGAGAAAGAGAGGGGGAGAGAGAATCCCAAGCCCAGTGCAGAGTTCTGTGGTGGAGCTTGATCTTATGATCCTGAGATCATGACCTGAACTGAAATCAAGAGTTGGACTCCTACTAACCAACTAGGCCACCTAGACACCCCCAGTAAATGTTTTTAATTGTATTTTTAGACATATCACAGAAAAGTTAAGATATTTCAGGATCTTGTTTAAGTAACATTACTCTATTGAGAATATTTGTTAAAATTACTGAATTTGATGAATGGAATAGGTGACAATTTAAATATGAGGGAGAAAATAGATCACAGTTGAAAAAAGCAAGAATAATGTTTTATTACACATATATTATTTGAGGGCTTTCAAATGCAGTTACAACAAAAGTTACTTTTTTTGACAACTAAAATTCTTAAAGAAAACTGCATCTTTATGTTCTTAGGAAGTATAATAAAATAAATTTAACAGAATGCCACTTCTCATGATTACTTAGAATCTGAAGAAACCCCCCAAAACAGCAAAGATTGAAATGATCTAGTTTTCCAGATATTCCAGTTCCTTTTCTTTACTCAGTCTGTGTAATGGGGAAGTTTATTAAGTTGTTTAGAGTCAACAAGCCTAGTTGGTGGATATTGTGAGACTTTGTCATTCACCCAGGTTTTTTTCCTTTCTCCTGATGATCTGGTAGATGATAGCAGTGAAGTTTTTTGCAAGAGTGGATGCCACTAGGAGGTTGTAGGTAGTGCTGACTCTTACAAATAGCAAGGGTCCATGAGAGAATGAGGTTAAAAGCACAGATTATGGCTGTATGTAGGGTCTGACTAGGATTAGGTATTAATAGTGTTAAAAGAGCAGGATTGGGGTAGGGAATAAGGAAGAGTACAGCATGGGCTAAGAAATCGCATGTTCCTGCTGATAGTTCACATAATCAGAAAATCCAAATGAATAAGATGCTTGAAATCATGATTGCCATGTTATGTTAAAAATCATTAGGAAGTCTTACTTTGAACTAACTACTTTGTAGAATAAGAGATCTGCTGTTTTTCATACAGATCGTCATTACTTTAAAAAATATTGTGGTAGGGACGCCTGGGTGGCTCAGCAGTTAAGCATCTGCCTTCGGCTCAGGTCGTGATCCTGAGGTCCTGGAATTGAGTCCCACATTGGGCTACAGAGAACCTGCTTCTCCCTCTGCCTGTGTCTCTGCCTCTCTCTCTCTCTCTCTCTCTCTATCATGAATAAATAAATAAGATCTTTAAAAAAAAAAATACTGTGGGCAGCCTGGATGGCTCAGCGGTTTAGCGCCGCCTTCAGCCCAGGGCGCGATCCTGGAGTCCCCAGATTGAGTCCCACGTCGGGCTCCCTGCGTGGAGCCTGCTTCTCCCTCTGCCTGTGTCTCTCTGCCTCTCTCTCTCTCTGCGTTCTCATGAATAGATAAATATTTAAAAAAATAAAAAAATACTGTGGTAAAGTATACATAATGTATAATTTACTATTTTAACTACTTTGAAGTTTTTAGTTTTTGTGGCATTAGGTACATTCACGTTGTTGTGCAGCCATCACATCACCATCTATCTCCAGAATTTTTTCACTATTCCAAACTGAAACTCTATATTCATTACATAATAGCTGTCTGTTCTCCCCTTCCTTCAGTCTCAGGTAACAACTATTCTACTTTTCTGTCTTCTGTGAATTTAAAGGTACCTCATATAAGTGGAATCATACAGTATTTGTCCTTTTGTATCTGACTTCTTTCACTTAGCATGATGTCTTAAAAGTTTCCATTTTTTAAAATACAACATATTGTCTTATTGAACTTCCAATTAATTGCTGCCGTACTCTTGAGATGTTGGAATATTTTATTATTCATGGACCCTATTCTCTTTTCTGTACACTCTCCTTGGGCTGATGTTATCCAGTCCTGTGATTTCAGCTACTATGTGTATGCTGACTATTCCTAAATCTGTATTTCTAGTCAGGATTTTTGTCTGGATCTCTGGATTCACAGCCAAATATTAGTTGGCTTCTCCATATAGATATTTAATAGAAGTTGAACTTAATACTACCAAACCATAATTCTTGATTTCCTTCCCCCCAAGTCTGCTTCTTTTCCAATTTCCCTCACTTAACCTAAACTTCTTAAAACTAGAAAACCAGGAATGATCCTTGATTTTTCTTTTTCACATTTCTGTTTCCCCCTTCTCCTTTCTATCATTGTAGTTTCCTGTGTATTTACCATGTAAATAACTTTTAAAAACTCACTGTTAATGATAGTTACATATATGCTTGATAACATGGTTACAGCTCTTGTCCTTTTTACGTATTATTATTTATTTTTAACAGAGGCTCTGCTGTAGCTTTAAAATTTTTCTTTAGATAGATGTTTTTAATATAGGTCCTCACTAAAAGCTGGATTGGAGAATATGTATGAAAGTAATTTTGTAGCCATGTCTGCTAGCCTTTGATTCTGTCTTTATAATATATCCTAAATTTGCCGCCTCCTCTCCATTCAGTCCAGGCCACCACTGTTTGTTGTTTAGGATACTATAGTAGTCTCTTCTGTTTCCCTTCTGTTGATTTCCTCTCATCTGTTCTCCAGCAGCAACAAGAGTAATGTTTAATTTTTTAAAAATTTTTAAATAATTATAGATTCAAAGGAAGTTGTAAACATAGTACTGAGAGGTCCCTTGTGCTCTTCTCTCAGTTCCCTCCTTTGGTTACATCTTCCTTAACTATAGACCATTATCAAGCTCGGAAAAATAATACTGGAAGTGTGAGTATAGTTTTGTGCCATTGTATCATGTGTAGATTCATATAACCATGACTGCAGTCAGGATAAGGAGGTATTCCATTACCACAAAGACATCCCTCTCATGCTACCTCTTTATAGTTATTCCACCTCTTATCTCCCACCATCCCTGACCCCTCAGAGTGGTAGTTTTAAAACATGAATGAAATCATATTACTACCTGCTTCCAAGCTACCATAACTGATTCTAATCTGAGAATAAAATTTAAACTTTTATGGTTACCTACAAACCTGCTTATCTCTCTGACCTCACTAAATAACGTATGTGTACTACAGCTACACTTGCCTTCTTTGTGTTCCTTTAACACAGTGTTTTCAGAGTTTGACCCCTGGACCAGCAACCTCAGCATCACCTGAGAATTTGTTAGAGATGCAAATTTCAGATTCCATGTCAGACCTACTGAGAGTCAGGAGGTCTGGAAGGTTGGGCCCGGCAGTCTTGTATTTTAATACTGAAACTTGCTAAAATTTGATGACTGCTGCCCTAGGAAGTCAAACTCCTGCCACGTGTTAACTCTTGCAGTAGCTTTACCCTCTGTCTGGGATATTTTTTAACTTAGATTGACTCTTTCTTGCATTTGTATCTCTGTCAAAAACACTTCTGCAGGGAGAACTTTACTCAGTATTCATTGTAAAATAGGCACTCCTTTATATTCTATCATATCTCTCTTTTGCATATTGCCTATCACTGATTTTTTATTTTTTATTTTTTTTATTTATGATAGTCACACAGAGAGAGAGAGAGGCAGAGACACAGGCAGAGGGAGAAGCAGGCTCCGTGCACCGGGAGCCCGACGTGGGACTCGATCCTGGGTCTCCAGGATCGTGCCCTGGGCCAAAGGCAGGCGCTAAACCGCTGCGCCACCCAGGGATCCCTGATATTTTTCTTTTTTTAAGATTTTATTAGCAAGAAGGCCAGCTTTAGCCAGGTAAGGGCAGAGGAAGAAACAGAGTCCCTGCCGAGCAGGGAACCTGACACAGGGCTCAGTCCCAGGACCTTTGGGATCATGATGTGAGCTAAAGGCAGATGCTTATCCAACTGAGCCACCCAGGTGCCCTGATATTTTTCTTATTCATTAGTTTCTTATTTGTTTCCCCTTCATAAAATCTTACAGCCTTAGTAGTATTTTGCTTGTTTTGTTCACCTGTTGATGCCCAGGACCTAGAATAGTAGGCACACAATAAATAAATGTCCACTGAATAATTGAATTTTTATGATCTTTTTAAGCTATATTCCTCAAGACTGTAAAGCTTTAATCCCCAGGATAACTTTACAGAGTGACTAAAACATGTTGTCTATAGGCAGAATATATGTGTATTTTATTATGATTCCAGATATGGAATATTATAACATAGAAAGAAGAAATTTTTAAATATGTTCTAGCCTATATCTTACACTGTTTGACTATTTCATTTTTGCATTTGTATTATATATCTCCTCTGCATTCATTATTAAATCATTGGTTATTTTACTAAGCTTAAGATCCCTTAAATCCTTGATCAGCCAGCTACCACCAAGGAATGTACAGGCCATGGGACACTTTAGACAGGCATTATCTGTTACTAGTTAGGTACTTTTCCTTTTTCCAGTTTGATGTTTTACCAAAATTAGAGAACTTGAGTTCTGTTTGACCCCCAAGGACCCTTTGGGTCATCCTCCTTCTCCCATTTTCTTTTATGCAGCCATTATCAGTAGAGGTGTGGGTCATAAAGTCTTCTTGTTCTTTGTGTCTCATAAACCTTTACAGGTAGGGGAAATACCCACATCAGGAGATACTCTTGCTTCTGATTATCAACTACAAAAGAAGAGCTGGTTCCATTTTAGAGGAGAAGATATTCAGAGAAGCCTAGTTCCTTTTAAAATTCCTTGATTACTACCAGTAAAACATAATTCTAATACAAAAGACTAATTATTTGTCATAGAAGAATGTATCATGTCTTTAACCTATTTTAGAGCTCTTACTTAGAGGTGGAAAGGAATCCTGAGATTCCTCATAAGCATTACAAAACAGGATTTCTCCTGTTTTGTATATAATTACAATTAAATAAATTTTAAGGTTTATATTTTTTAAATGTTTCTGCTTGTGTATACATCTGTAATTTCTTTAAAAAGCAAAAACCTCGGGCAACCCGGGTGGCTCAGCAGTTTAGCGCCGCCTTCGGTCCAGAGTGTTGTCCTGTCCTGGAGACCCAGGATCAAGTCCCACGTCGGGCTCGCTGCATGGAGCCTGCTTCTCCCTCTGCCTGTGTCTCTGCCTCTCTCTCTCTGTCTCTCTCTCTCTCTGTCTCTACGAACAAATAAATAAAATCTTTAAAAAAAAATAATAAAAAGCGAAAACCTCTTTATATTGAAAGTCCTAAATTTTGGGTAATAAATTTCAGAACCTCTATATTGATCTGTGCTTAACTACTTCTGTGTTTAACCATTAACTGACGTACCTTTTGAATGTATAGCAAATAGGGACATAAATTCATTCAGGCCAGGACCATGTCGTTTATATACTCTAGCATGCCTAATTATAAGGGATATTTGAGGCAGTTAGTAAATGTACAGTAGTTTGGAAATAAGCTTGAGATACATTAAAATAAGCAAATGGTTGAAATCTGTGGACTGTATTAGTAGTTTTATGATTGCTAACCAATTTTGGTTATTTCCAAAAGTGGATATTTAAGTGATTAGACTACTTTCAAATATTAAAGTGTTTTCTGTGGTTTTTCATAGAAATTATTTAATTCTGCTTCTTTGTATAGATAGCCAAAGAACTCTTAAATGTTACTAATCTCATAAACCTTTTGTTTTCTGTTTTGCTTTCTCAATCCTTCTCATGTGATCCTGGATCTTGGGCTGCTAATGGAATGATTTTGGATACTGTGAACCACAGAGCCTATTGTGAAGAATGGCAGGCCTCCAACCTCTCACAGTATGCATTCCTTCCTTCACCAGTACACAGGGTCCTTCAAGAAGCCCCCATTGCGGAGACCACATAGTGTTATTGGAGGAAGCCTTGGATCCTTCATGGCAATGCCCAGAAATGGAAGCAGATTAGGTAATTTAATGGCCCTTTTTTTTTTTAATTTTCTTACTGTAGATCATATACATAGCTATTGTTAGAGTTGTATGGAAGTCAGCTAGCCTTCATTATCTGATTTTTTTTGTAAACTAAAAATCAAGTTGAAAATAACAGAGATAGCAGAAAGAAGGTTCTACAGAGGTACTAGTGCTGACACTACAGAGGAGTAACATTTGAAAACCTATCCATCAGGAAAAAAACAAAACCCTTAGGAAATGGATGCATAATTTCAAGATGAAATCATGAAGATCGTGCTTAATTTAGGGTCTTACCATAGTAATTCCAGATCATCGCCGTACAAGAACCCAGTGCAATGATTTGTATACATGAATGTCACCTGAGCTGCTATTCTTATATCACTATGTCGTTCTAAATATTTAGGAAAGATACATACCTGCAAGTTTCTGTTTATTTCTCTGGTCTTTTTTCATAGCATCTTACTATCGTGTTTTTATTTTTATATTTTTAAAAGGTATTTTTATTTTTTTAAAAATTTTTTAAAGGTATTTTTAAAGATTTTATTTATTTATTTGAGTAAGAGCACATGAGCTAGGGGTTGGGTAGACAGAGAGGGGAAAACAGACTCCCCACTGAGCAGGGGGCCAGATATGTGGGACTCGGTCCCTGGATTGCGGGATCATGACCAGAGTCAAAGGCATATGCTTAAGTCAAAGGCATATGCTTAACAAACTAAGCCCCTCAAGTGTCCCTATGTTTTGATTTTTAAAATCCATTTAAGGGCAGCCCAGGTGGCTCAGTGGTTTAGCACCGCCTTTCAGTCCAGGGTGTGATCCTGGAGACCCGGGATCGAGTCCCACATCGGGCTCCCTGTATGGAGCCTGCTTCTCCGTCTGCCTGTGTCTCTGCCTCTCTCTCTCTCTCTCTCTCTCTCTCTCTCTCTGTGTGTGTCTCTCATGAATAAATAAATAAAATCTTTAAAAAAAATCCATTTAAACATAATGATTTTATAGTCTCATGACATAAGTTTCTAAGGCTTTTATTTTGCCACTTGCTTATCTGCTTCCTTTGCCATGGTAGGTTATTTACTCATGTGTTTTGTTAACTTGAGGAATATGAGCTTTTGAGTTTTGTTAATATGAGGAATATAGAGTGGGGTTTTATCTATGGGAGAAATGTAGGTCACCTTTATCCCTGCAGATGTAACTTTGTGGAATGGTGTGCTGGAATTGGCTCACACTGGTTCATGAGAGATGATTGTTAAATTTTCAGGAGTTTTGCAAGCTGGTTGTTAAATATAGCCATTATTAAAATTTATTTATTTATTTATTTATTTTTTTATTTTTTTTAATTTTTATTTATTTGTGATAGTCACAGAGAGAGAGAATGAGGCAGAGACACAGGCAGAGGGAGAAGCAGGCTCCATGCACCGGGAGCCCGACGTGGGATTCGATCCCGGGTCTCCAGGATCGCGCCCTGGCCAAAGGCAGGCGCCAAACCGCTGCGCCACCCAGGGATCCCCATTATTAAAATTTAAATGTTAAAAACCTATAACTAAGTAAGCTAATTAAAAACAAAAGTAATGAATCTTTAAAGATCATTATTTCCAAATTATTTTACTACACTATTACCTCTGCTTTTGGGGTTATTTCTGTTTTATAGCCAAAATTTTATGTAGTGGTATGTACATTTCTTCCCAACTGTATGCTTGGTGTTGGTCATGTTATAGCTTGAAGTTGACCATGAAGGGAGTATTTACCCCACCGAAATTGGAAAACATTCAGATCAGGACTTGGTTTATTGTTTTGTTGTCTAGTGGGGATTGGCAAACTTTTATGCAAAGGGCCAGATTGTAAATTTTTCAGGTTTTATAGGCCACATATGCTTTCTGTTGCATATTTTTCTGCTTTTTAAAAATAACTCTTTAAAGATGCAGAAAATATTTTTACCTTAGGAGCCATACAAAAACAGGTCACCTTTGCTGATATTTGGTCTGAATTTAAGAAAGTAATATTGAAAATGTTAGTAATGCATATTCAATTTAACAGTGTGTTATATTTGTGGCTTTTACACTTGTGAATGGCACAAAATTGAGCCATTTGAGAGGTAAATATTCTTCTAGTATACAAAAACTATTACCTTGAGCAAAGAGGTTGTTCACACCATTGACAAATGAGTGAAGTTTTGACATAAGCCTTCCTTGTTTAACTTTTATCTTATTAGTGGAAATAAAAATACTGATACTCATGTTGGAATTACACTTGTTTGTTAATGACATGAACAATTTCTTGGTTGAATCAGATGGTACTCAAGTATTTATTTATATATAGTCTGAGATGAATGTGCTCCTTTGTAGTCCTTGTGCAGTAGAACAGATTTAATTATGCCCTTTATAGGACTTTGAGAGTCTTGTCTTTTCTTTAGGATGCTCTCACTTGCACCTCAGACACCTGACACTTCTTTAATCCCAGTGTGGCAGCTAAACTCCAACACCTTCTTACCAAGATCAACAGCTCCTCCCTGAGAGAGTGACAGACTCAATTTATGCATAACAGCTTTTGGCCCTCAGTTCTCTCTTTGTCTCTGCTTCCTGAGTACTATGCACATATTCTTGCAAACTCAGCTATATATTTTAAAGTATTATTACATTTTATTCAACATTTCCTTGAGGAAGAAAGTTTTCAGATTTTGCCAGAAAAAAGAAGACCTGGTTAAATTATCTTTAATATATTTTTTTAAGATTTTATTTATTTATTCATGAGAGACAGAGAGAGAGACAGAGAGAGAGAGAGAGGCAGAGGGAGAAGTAGGCTCCATGCAGGGAGCTTGACGTGGGACTCAATCCCGGGACTCCAGGATCAGGCCCTGGGCTGAGGGCAGCACTAAACCGCTGAGCCACGTGGGCTGCCCCATCTTTAATATTTTAAAAGTGTGACAGAAAAGAATCCTTGGCCTCAGATATGTTACCAGCAGATTAGGATTTAGTTATCAACACATTGAATTTTATTTCCAAGTTAATTTTTTGTTTAGATTTTAATATAAAATTTCTCCAGAAATCTTTATGTAATTGAAGTATATTCTTTTATTTTATTTTATTTTATTTTTTTTATTTTTTATTTATGATAGTCACACAGAGAGAGAGAGAGAGACGCAGAGACAGGCAGAGGGAGAAGCAGGCTCCATGCACCGGGAGCCCGACGTGGGATTTGATCCCGGGTCTTCAGGATCGCGCCCTGGGCCAAAGGCACGCGCTAAACCGCTGCGCCACCCAGGGATCCCCTTTTTTTTTTTTTATTTATGAAGTATATTCTTAAATTACATATCAATCTATTAAAAACCATCATATTTGCAATTGCTTATCATTGTGAGTAGGGATTTTCTCAATAATGTGTTTTCAAGGGACATGTGGGTGGCTCAGTTGGTTAAACATCTGACTCTTGATTTTGGCTCAGGTCACGAACTCAGGGTCATGAGGTCAAGCCCTCCCCCAACCCCCTGCCTGGTTGGGCTCCGAGCTGGGTGTGGAGTCTGCCTAAGATTATTTCCCCCTCTGCCTCCCTGTTCCCCGCTCCTACACATGTATTTTCTCTTTCTAAAAAGAAAATAATGTGTTATCAAGACAAAAAAAAATTTAGGGAATTCTAAGACTGATTTGGATAAGATCCTTTGGTTCATTTCTTTGTTAAACAGTTCCCATTTTCATAAGCAAATATTCATTAAAAATACAAACTTGTGACTATAAAATACTACTTTGTTTTTACATATTGGTGTTTCATATAACATTTCATTTGAAAGAAAAGGTGCAGTTATCTAGAACATTCTTTGATTTTTAGTTAATAGTCAATTTATTGGATTATTTTTTGAGCACCTTCTAAATGCCAGACACTTTAAGTTTGGGGAATATAAAATGAATGAGCTAAATCCTGCCCCAAGGGATCTCATAACTTGCTATAAAATCATATGAAACCAAAAAATGCACTTCAGTGCAGTAGATGTGGTAAGTGTGGGCACAATAGTCATCTGTGTCTCAGTGTAGAAAAGATTTCACTGATGACAAATGAACATAGTTTTGAAAAATAAGTATGAGTTTACCAAATTGGTAAATTGGGGAAAGGCATCTCTTATGAATAAAAGAAGGAGGAGAAAGTGTGTTGTGTTAAAACATTCTAGCATGAAGCAATATGATACTTCTTGGGGAATGAATAATTGTATAAAGAAAAACAGTGGTAAGAAATGTGTTTGAGATCTAGCATTTGTTTCTGCTGGGCAACTCTTGCTAGATGAATTACAGGATGATTGACAAACACAAATGTAAGCAGGTATACAAGTTTGTTTTTAATGTATTTCCAGATGGAATTAATCTTCCTCCTCACTACTCCCATTTAACTTTTATCATTAATTAGAAAACAAAAACAAAAATCACCACTTTGATAATTTAAATATGTTTTTGCCTGTTTCTATAGTTAAATAATCACTGAATACTTTTTGAATTGTTCTTTTATTTTTAACACTGTGGAGAGGGGAAGCTGCATTAGTGGCTTTAAAAAAATTTTTTAAAGAATATTCAAAGAAGTAGATCATTTGGCTATAGACTCAGTAGCACATTACTTTACAGAAAAAATACTAAACTAAATAAAAGGCTAAAGATCAGGTTTCTATTTTAGCTCTGCCTCTGAGCTGTGTAACCTTTGAAAATCATTTAACCTTTCAAAGTCTCAGTTCCCAGATCTAGAAAATGAGAGAACTAAGTAATCCTTTTTCCAGTCTGTAATTTTATTATTCAGCTCCTGATAATAACTTGGTTGTTAATTTTTTTCATATTTTTCATAATCTCAAGAGTGTGAAAGGTTTGTCACTACTGTTTCAAGACATCTGAGTTCTATTTTGCTCTATTAGCTACGCACCTAGAGCAGCAGAATGTAGAATGATTTTTTTTCTTTTTTAAGATTTTATTTATTTATTCATGAGAGACACAAAGATTGAGGCAGAGATACAGGCAGAGGGAGAAGAGGGCCCAATGTGGGACTCAATCCCAGGACTCTGGGATCACGCCCCAAGCGGAAGGCAGACACTAAGCCACTGAGCCACCTAGGCATCCCGAGAATGTAGGATGATTTTTGTGTGTTGGCTACCTATATCTTATTTGTAGAAATAATAAATTGTGTGATATAGTAGTATATAAAATATATCTTTGAAGATAAATGATGTTTCCTTTTGTGATACAGATATTGTTCATGAAAATCTAAAAATGGGATCAGATGGTGAGAGTGACCAAGCTTCTGGGACATCATCTGATGAAGTACAGTCACCTACAGGCGTTTGTCTTAGAAATCGTATACATAGACGAATCTCAATGGAGGTAACAATACACCCGCATATATGTGTTTGTATAAATACATATACACATCAAACAGTAAATGCCCATTGGAAAATTTTCATGAAGGCAAATGACATTGTAAGAAAATTGTTTCTCTGCATTAGTAAAAAAATAGCCTTGTCAATATTTCCTTTTTCTAGTTATCTACTATTCCAAGGGAAATCTACATTAATTATATTTAACATTCTGCAGAACACGTATAGAATCTCTGTAAGAGAAATGTGAATTTTCAAAAATACTGGAAATTCAGAATGGTACTTTAGCATTTTTCTTTTCAGAAAATATGATTTTAATTCTATTTTTGAGGTTCATCCAGATACTTAATATTTATTTTATATTTTCAGATTTTTAAAAAAGATTTTATTTATTTATTCATGAGAGATAGAGAGAGGCAGAGACATAGGCAGAGGGAGAAGCAGGCTCCATGCAGGCAGCCCGAGGTGGGACTCGATCCTGGGTCTCCAGGATCATGCCCTGAGCTGAAGATGCTCAACCACTGAGCCATGCAGGCATCTCTTATTTCAGATTTCAAACCCTGTACATAAAATAAGCACTACTTTTTTTTTTGCTTTATATTATAAATAATGGATATCATTGCCTTGATGGCTTATTATACATACCAGTTTCTGTAGAACATATAAGTTATGTTTTCATGTAAAAGAATAGCTCAGGTATAACCTTGAGACCGAAGTTGATTATGAATGTTATTATTTCAGTATATACTATAGATTATAAAAGTTTTCTCCAAAACAATTGAAAGTGTTTTGAAGAATATTGTTATTTAAAAATAAATAATTTTAAAAAGAATATTGGGTTTTTTTGTTTTGTTTTTGGTACTTTTGAGTTGAGATTACAGTGCTTAGGTATCTGTCCCATTGGCTGATTGCATTTTCATTGATTAAAGATTGCTGCTAAATCAGTTAAAAAAACAGTATCAGTTTTCTAAATGACAAATTAATATTTTCAACTCTGAGATCAACTTGCTATCCATATCACTATAATTATATTACAATAATAAAATATATTTATTTTTCTTCATATGTATAATTTTATCATGTTTAAAAAGTTTTTTACTACTAGGATTTTTATTAGGATGTTTATTAGGATTTTTTTTACTATTAGGACTTTACTATTGGGATTTTTATAAGGCTTTTTTTTTTTTTTAACTTAGTCTTCACTGAGCTATATTTATTTTTTGCCCCAAAGGTGATAGTCCATTGATGATACTCTTTCTTTTGTATAATAGGTGAAAAGACTTCTTTCTTAACATCTTCTGCATCTTGCATACATATATATTCTTATCTCGAATGTTTTTGGATTCTGTATATACTTCTAGATAAGTTTTAAATATTTTGTTCTTATAATAATGTTATTTGATTTATTTGGGATTATGTAAAATATAAAACTAATATGGGAGAACCATTATATTTTTATTATTTAGTCTTAGCATTTGGGAGTATGGTATATATTTCTATACTTGAGTCATATATCTCTCAGTAAATTTTTACATAATTCCTATACATCTCAATTTTGTTTTATACTATTATGGATAGTAGGGATTTATTTTTTTATAGGATTTATGTTTCTTGGTGTGACAATATAGGCAAGATTCCCTTTTGAATTTCTCCCAGTTCACATTTATAATTAAATGGAACAGAAATACCCCATCCTTTTTTTTTTTTTTTTAAGAGCCACCCTTGTATCCTTGGAATAAATCCCACTTAATTGTGGCAAATGATATATATGATATGTTAAATATATATATTATATTAAATATATATATTTAAGTTAGCTCTATGCCCAGCATGGCCAGGCACTCCTAATTTTTTTAATGTATTGTTTGGAGCTGATTTGCTATTTTTTTGTGGGATTTTTGCATATATGTTCAGAGATACTGGCTTATAGTTACTTTTTTTGTGGTGTTTTTATCTGGTTTTGGTATCAGGATAATGCCAGCCTCATAGAATGAATTTAGAAGGTTTCTTTCCTCTTCTATTTTTTTGGAGTAGTTTGAGAAGAATAGATATTAACTCTTGTTTAAATTTTTGATGAGATTCATCTGTGAGACCAGTCTGGTCCAGAGCTTTTGTGTGTTGGAAACTTTTTGATAACTGACTGATTCAGTTTCATTGCTGGTAATTCTTGTTTTCAGATTTTCTTCCTCATTCACTTTTGGGAAGTTGTTATATGTTTCTAGGAATTTATCCACTTCTTCTGGGTTGTCCAGTTTGTTGGCTTATAATTTGTCATTAAATTCTCTTAAAATCCTTTGCCTTTCGGTAGTGTCGGTGGTTATTTCTCATCTTTCCTTTGATTTTGAGCCCTCTCCTTTTTTTTCGATGAGTCTGGCTAATGGTTTATCAGTTTTGTTGATCTTTTCTTTTTAAAAAATGTATTTATTTGAGAGAGAGCATGCACACTGGTGCATGTGGAGGGGAGGGGCAGACAGAGAGGAAGAGAATCTCGAGCAGACTCCCTGCTGAACACAGGGCCCTACACCAGGCTCTATCTCACCACCCTGAGATCATGACCTTAGTCAAAATCAAGAATCAGTGCTTAGCCAGCTGAGCCACCCAGTTGATCTTTTCAACAAACTAGCTCTTACTTTGATCTGTTCTCTTTTTTTAAGTCTCTATTTCATTTATTTCTATTCTAATCTTTATTATTTCCTTCCTTCTAGGTTTGGGCATTGTTCTTTTTCTAGCTGCTTTATGTGTAAAGTTAGATTGTTTGAGACTTTTGTTGCTTTTTATTTCTTTCCATTGATATAGCAATAATAAAAGATTTCAGTTGTCTCACTGTGTTGCGTATAAAACCTTACAATACCTGTTTGGTTAGGTATTTAAACTGGTCACATTTTGTGGTAGTCTTTGCCTCTTCCTATATGGTATAATGTCTAAGTAAATTCCATGTGGAATTTACCAATGAAAGAACTCAGAAATAACTGGGTTGCAGAGTACCATTTCTGTAGAATTATGTTATATACTTTTGCTTACAGTAAATGTATTTGCATTCAGATATTATATATAATCAACAGGGTAACTTTGAAACTTTAATAAAACTTGTCACTTACCATTAATAAATAATATAGTAGAGCCCATGAACTCAAAAGTGAAATGCCTTTGTCTCTTCTATTTGTAGTTATCTATAAATACCTTTTTTTCCTTTTTATCTTTTTAAAGGACTTAAATAAGCGATTATCACTGCCTGCAGATATCAGAATACCTGATGGATATCTTGAAAAATTGCAGATAAACAGTCCACCGTTTGATCAACCAATGAGCCGAAGGTCTCGTAGAGCTTCTTTAGTAAGTTTTCAATCTCTGTATCTATGCCATTAAATCTGTTTGATTATCTGTATGTAAACATTTTAGATTAATTTTTATATTTACTTTCTGAATAACTAAATTTTATTGCGTTGCTTTTTGGATTTTATTGTTTTCCAATTCTTTTGAATTTAAAGATGCATATTGCAATACAATTTAAGCTATATTCTGTCTTATTTTCTGAAGAAATTTTATTGATATAACTTAGAAGTATAGTATATATATTAGATATATAAATATATATAATACAGAAAAGAACGTAAACCAGAATTGTATATAGCTCAATGTATTTTTCCAAAGTTAACATACCTGTGTAACTAGTCTCCAGATCAATAAAAGAAAATTCCTCAAATCCCATAACTCCCTCCTGCCACCTCTCTGTTCAGTTTCTGCTCACACTTCCTCAACTGTAGCCACATTCCTGCTTTCTAATGCCAAAGATTAGGTTACATATGTTTCCTATTGTTTTGGTTATATTATCCTTATAATTGTCTTACTATCTCAAAAGACTTTCTAAAATTTTCATTTACATTAACATTCTTATTTTTAAAATGCTTTTGTGATTTCTGATTATTCATATCAAAACTTTTGAACTTTAATTATGACTATATAAATTACTAAAATACATTTTATACAAATACATAAATATGTATATCTAAGTTTCTATTATACAATATGCATGGAAGAATAGAGTATATATTCTGTTTTTGGCTGGCCTCTTTTGCTGAATATTATGCTCTTGTTTCATCTGGTTTATTCCATATACTTATAGTTCATTTGTTCTTATTGTTGCATGGTATTCCATTGTATACTATACTTCATCCAGTCTCCTTTTGATGGACATTTAAATGTTTGGGTTGTTTTTAGTTTTTAGTTAGTACCAAATAGTGGTTCTGTCATCATTCTTGTACATGTATTTTGGTTAATGTGTGTAAGCATTTTTGTTGGGTGCATACCTAGGAGTGAAACTGTTGGGTCTAATTGTGCGTATATGTTCAGTTTTCCTAAACATTGTTAAAAGAGTTTCCAAAGTTATCATACCAATTTACACTCACATAAATATTTGATAATTGTTTATTCTCCTTAGCCAACTTTTGATATTGTCTTTTTTTTAAAAAAAAAAAAAGAAAAGAAAAATTTAAGCTTTTTTGGTGAGTGTGTAGTGTGGTTTTACTTTGCATTTTTCTGAGGACTAAGCTGAACACCTTTTTAATGTTTAATGGTCATTTAGATATACCTTCTTTTGTGATTTAACAGCTGCAGTCTGTTTTCTTTAGGGTTTGCTGCCTTTTTCTTATTGATTTATGAAAATTCTTTATATATTGTGAATAAAGAAACTGTGAATTATATGTCTTGTAGATATCTTCTAGCATTTAGCAACTGACCCTTGCAGTTGCAATAAACATTGCTGATTGAAAGGTCAGCTTTCCCTGTTGCAGTGTCACCTTTGACATAAGTTCAGGTGGTTGTGTATTTAAGGATCTCTTATGGATGCCTCTAGCCCTATAGTAGAGGTGCACACAAAGTGCTGTGGGAGGGGATGCCTGGGTGGCTTAGTGATTTAGCGCCTGCCTTTGGCCCAGAGCATGATCCTAGAGTCTTGGGATTGGGTCCCACATCGGGCTCCCTGCATGGAGCTTGCTTTTTTCTTCTGCCTGTGTCTCTGTCCCCACCCCCCACCCCCGTGTCTCTCATGAATTAAATAAATAAAATCTTAAAAAAAAAAAAAGCGCTGTGGGACAACAGAAGAGATAGTAAGTAGAACGGCTTTGCGTATCACAGACTTGCAAAGGAGATAGTACTTGAGCTGGCTCTAGGATGGGTAGGAACTTGTCAGGTTGACAATAAATAGAAGGGTATTCTAAGCAGAGGAAACTTGATGTATTAATACCCATAAGTATGAATATAAGTATGTTGGGGAAATTATAACTGATATGAAGGGTAAATGTGGGATAATATTAAAGGATAGGGATTAAAAGAATAGGATCAATCCAGACCATAAAAAGCTTTGGCCAGGCAAGGAGTCTGAACTTCATTTATCTCATGTAATGGACCTCAGAGTTTGATTTAAACAAGGGCTGATGAAACATTTTTGTTTCAGGACCATGTAAAGATAAAATAGGCAGGACCTCTGATACTCACCTGAACTTTGTGTCTGAAGAGCAATTGATGAGGATTCCTGAATTGCTAGCAGTTGTTATTTTTATATTTTATATCATGGAATGTTTTTATCCACCAAAAACTTCTGTTTGGTTACATATTCTAAAGAGTAAAATTACCTTATGCTGTATGTAACATGAGCACATTGTTATTTAACATTCATCAGTGTATAATAAAGTAAAAATATAGTGCCAACTCGATTTTGGTATTATAGGTTATGGTCCTCATAGTTTTGCATCACTGCCTAAGACATTTTTATTTAAATAGCTTTGCCATTTGATTACCTCGTTTTAAGTGTTCTTTGGCTATCGATTTTTATCAAAGATTAGTGCTTAAGATAAATTTTGGGGTTATTTAATGTTCAGATTGAGATGAACAATATGATATATTCACATAATTCTTAAAACTGTCCCTTATGAGCTATCTTTTTCAGTCTGCACTAAATTAAGGAAAACAGTGCCCTCTAATGAATATTAAGTGATGGAGTTTTTATTGTGGTTGAGTATTCCTACCCAACTTCCTTGGTTTTTGATCTAAAGTGGTTTATAGATTTCAGATTAATTATACCAGCTATGTTTTGGTTTCTACTAATGCACTCTTTTCATTATTCATCTGCCTTGCTAAACTAAACCATGGTCTCTTGTGAAGTATATTAGAAAATTATTCTTCACTACCTTAGGTTTAGGTATGAAGGGGGAAGGGCTAGAGAATGGATAGAAAGGGGATGGGAAAAGAAATATATCCTTCACCTGTGTTAGAGCTCATGTTTCCGTGGATAATATACTTTTTTTTTTTGAGGTTTATTTATTTTAGAGTGAGAGTGCACACGCTCATACAAGCGGGAGGTAGGGCAGAGGGAAGGCGAAAGAATCTCAGGCAGACTCAGTGCTACACAGAGATCATGACCTGAACCAAAATGAAGTCGGATGCTTAAGCCACTGAGCCACCCAGGCATCTCTAGATAATAAACTCTTTATCTAAAAAAATAAAATGAAAAAATAAAAAAAAAAAAAAATAAAAAATAAAAAAATAAAAAAATAAAAAAATAAAATGTTTTCAATATAAAATATAAAATTTTAACCTTGTCTTTCTAAAACTATAAAACTTGGTTTTTGCTTATTCATTAGTAATATATAACAATATAATAATAACATAAATCCTTTGCATAGGAATTAAGAAACCAATCACAATTCATTTCTGGTGAAAGAGACTTACAATAGGATTAATTGGTTCTTCTATAAATTTATGATGATCATTATTGACCTCAAATGAAACCTGTTTTTCTTGGCTATCCTGTATTGTCTTTCTCTGTTTAATTCTTCCCCTCTCACTCTGCGCAGATGATCTCTCTGTGTGATAAAGAAGAGAGAAGCCATTAACTAGAAACCTCCTTGTATTTTTTAATAACAAGCATGCAAATTTATCTATGCCCGTACTCATTCTGATCTTTCCTTCTTTTAATATTGAGAAATTGTCTTTCTTCTATCCCATCTCAGAATGCTTGAGAATATTTTTGTCATCCTGGTCCATTCATATATGTTTAGTCTCTTTCTTGACTAAATTCTTCCTATTTTTATTTAATAAACTTTTTACTTTAGAATAGTTTTAGACTTATTTTCTATAAATTTCTTTAAATTTTTCTAATTTAAAAGATAATATTGAGTTCCCATACACATATCCAGTTACCACTATTAACATTTTTCATTACTTTAGTGTATTATAACTAAGGAAATCAGCATCTTGTACATTATTACTACTCCACACTATTCATTTCCCTAGCGTCCTTTTTTTGTCCCAGGATCCCATTTAGGACACCACATTACATTTAGTTATTATATCTCATATTAAAGATACTGGTTATTGAATTGATGAAGTGCTATATAATATTACTAATGGTTGATTAGAAATGAAATGTTCTAACTCTTAACATTGAAACATTAGATTAGTGGAAAGCCCACATACCAATAGTCAAGATTCGTTAGAGCATTGATTCACTTAGAATGATAGCATGCTCACTGGAAGTTCCGTGAGCCTGTTAAGTGCAGCTCTAGTAGACTGAAAGTCTATATATGAAAATTTGCCTCATTATATTGTAATTAATAGGTTTTACACACTTACAGAATCTACTTGTTCCTAACAGCAAGTTGGATTATTCAGTCATGGCTTGAGCAGTATTATATGTACTCCTTTCTTCTTTTTCTTTTTTTTTTTAAAGATTTTATTTATGTATTCATGAGAGACACACAGAGGCAGAGACATAGGCAGAGGGAGAAGCAGACTCCCCATGGGGACCCCGATGTGGAACTCAATCCCAGGACCCCGGGATCACACCCTGAGCCAAAGGCAGACACTCAACCACCCAGACACCCCTCCTTTCATATTCCTAAGAGTAGGTGAGAAAGTAGTGTATCAAGTCCTGATGTCCCTTAGAGATAGTAAATATATTACGGAGTATGGAAGTGAGGCTTAAAATCCACTCACAATTTAGTTTACTTTTGTCATATTATGTACAGAATTAAGATAGTATCATACTGATAACAGCAATTTTTGGAAGACAAAATTACCAAGTGGAATAAAAGTTCTCAATCTGTTTTCTGTCCCAGACAATTCTTTCTTTTCTTTTCTTTTTCTTTTTCTTTTTCCTTTTCTTTTTCTTTTTCTTTTCTTTTTTTTTTTTTTTTAAGATTTTATTTATTCATGAGAGGCACAGAGAGAGAGAGAGGTAGAGACATAGGCAGAGGGAGAAGTGGGCTCTCTGCAGGGAGTCTGAAGCAGGACTCGATCCCAGGACCCCAGGATTATGACCCAAGCCAAAGGCAGACGCTCAACCACTGAGCCACCCAGGTGCCCCTGCCCAGGACATTTCTGTTAGTCATGCTAACTCCATAATGGGAAATGGGTATTCGAAAAAAAATCTCCCTTCGTTCCCTGTGTTTATTATGTATGCTTTGACTTTTAGGATGGCATGTATAGAACATTGGTTTTTAACCTCAGACTGCATTGCTAGCATGTTAATACGAAGGAGGGACTTGTGATGAGCACTTGTAGATAAATTATATGTAAGTGATGAATCGCTAAATTCTCCTGAAGCCAATATTACACTATATGTTAACTAGAATTTAAATAAAAACTTGAAAAAAAATCTTTAGGATTATGATACAGTGATTATGTTGGTAGAGCCAGAGTAATCCAGAAACCTCCCATAATGTTCAATACCACTTACAGGGTACGGTGAATTACAGGAAGGCTATTAAAAATTATAATTTATTTTGGATTTAAAAAAATTTTCATGTGGTTAGGCTTTAAGAGTCATCTGAATAGGAATTTGATTGGGGCTGCCAAAAAAAGCCAGGTATTCTCTTGGAGCAATGAAATAACAGAAAAAATTATCTTCATTTGTTTGGAAAGTAGAATTAAGGAAGTTTTTATATTTTATTAAAATATAAAGTTGGTGTATTTGGGTGCCTCAGTTGCATAAGCATCTGACTCTTGATTTTGTCTCAAGTCATGATCTTGGGATTGTGAGATTGAGCTCCAAGTTGGGTTCTGAGCTCAGCAGGGAGTGTGCCTGAGGTCCTCTCCCTCCCTCTTCCTCTCCCTCCCCTCCCCCCTTCTTGCTTGCACGCTTTCTCTGAAATAAATAAATCCTTAAAAAATAAAATATAAAGCTTAGTGTTCAATTCCTTTAGCTATTTCTGCTTTTACAAAACTTTTAAAATATTGTAAAATAATCTAATGGTGGAACTTAGTCTAGATTGTGAACGCATGAAAGCGGGAATCCTTTCTGTCTTCACTATATCCCCAGTACCTAAAATTGTACTTGGTAAATGAATAAATGAGCTTTGTCCTCTGTCCTCTGAATAATTTCTGTAGGAGAACATGTCAACAAGCTAGTCATTATATCTATTGTTAATCTTGTCATGTTCAGCAGATAAAAATGCAAGCAAATTTTTCTAAAAATTCCATTTAAAGATTCAGTAAGTAATATTTAGATATAATTATTAAAGCCTTAAGGCTGGAAATTATTAAATGAGGTGGTTACAGTTTATTCTGGCAAATAATTCACTAGTATAACTATGCCTTTTTTCTGAATTCTCTGCCTGCCTGCCTGATGAAATTCAATAATGCTCTTTATCATATAGATTGATTATTCAAATTTAAATTCAACTTAATAGTACAACATTGCCTTTGTTTTAAAAAACAAACTTTCAGCATATTTTAATGATCTCACTAAATGTCATTCTCTGAAGAATGAGTTTGTTATGTTAATATTTGATCATCCCTTATATACTTCATATGTTACAGTAATCTCTGTAACATTTTTATCTTTACAATCTTGAATTTTTGGTCTACTTACATACTCTTTAAAGCAAATATCAGCATTTTTATCATAGCCACTGAACCATTGGCCAAAATATATTTGGGGTTTTAAGGGAGTACCAATATTTATTTACTTAAGATAAAAAAATGAATAAGAAAATTTCCCAACTCCTGAAAAGAAAAAGTTTCTAGCTCACGGTCATATTTTTCTTTGTGGTTCTCATTATTATAGATAATATTTTTTTCAGGGACTTCATTGTTTTGTTTATATTAGTTTCCATTTATTATCAATATATTATTTTCCCCTTCATTTAAGATATGACACTAGACTTAAAATTCATGGCAAAAGTGCAGTAGTTCCATATTTGTGAGTTTAATGAATTCTAGAGATAGGTATAAGAAAAGTAACACATTCTACCATAGTTGATGTGACCCTGGCAATTAGTGTTTTTTCAAAGTAGTTATTTAAGATCCTGTCTAAATAAGCTGTAAACAAAACATACATACACTAAAAGATTATTTAGGATCAGGGTATTTGCCACATTTTCCCTATTAAAGTTAAAAGACTTGGGGCAGCCTGGGTGGCTCAGCGGTTTAGCGCTGCCGTCAGCCCAGGGCCTGGTCTTGGAGACCCGGGATTGAGTCTCACGTCGGGCTCCTGCATGGAGCCTGCTTCTCCCTCTGCCTGTGTCTCTGCCTCTCTCTCTGTGTGTCTTTCATGAATAAATAAATAAAATCTTTAAAAAAACAAATTCCATTTGTACTTGGAAAGTGTTATCTATTGTGAATACTACTTTATTATTCTGCATAGTTACTGATAATAGAAAGCAAGGATTTAGTACCTCTGAGTCACATATAAGACAGAGCACATGGGTAGATGGTGTGTGATGGTTCCAGAATCTCATTTTTTAAGTAAAATTGTTTGAAAGTACCACATAGTGCGAAAAGTCTTAAAGAGTGCAAAAAGAAATTTGAGAGTCATCTGTTATTTGATCATAGTCATCCACCTATGATTAAAGCTTTTATTAGTTTAGCAAAATTGAATTAAGTACTATACAGTTTTCCTCATGGCTTTTAACATGATGTAAGTCATTGTAACAAAAGGATAAAAACAATATGTCAACTATACTAAAAACAATAAAATTTAATTTGAGAAAAAGATACCATTCTATTTGAGGGATTTGTGCCGTTTTTGGCCTTTCAAATTTGGCAAGTGACTTTAAGTCAAATTGTCGAGTATTATTTTTATTTTATTCAACACCTCTGGAAAAATTGCATATTTGAGCCTTCAGAATTGGACTAAAACATAGTATTTAAGGATCCATTATTATTTATACAACTTTGAGAGCTGAGATCATGTATAAAAGAACATTGTTTCCTTTCATTGGCTATTCATTTAAGGGCATGAGCACAGCTCTCAATGAGAATCGAATCTCTTTAAATATTGCCTTTTTCACTATGTACGAAGGAGTATGAAAAAGTACAAGAAGGCAATTTTAAGAAAATTCTTACTCGCCTCTATTTGTTAACCTTTTTTTTTTTTGTCACTGCTCTCTCAATCCCTAAGTTTTCATCTTTATATTTTTTTCTTTTTTCTTAAATCTTTAGTGTTGAGGTTTTTTGGTTTTAGTTTTTAAATATTGTTTCTGTTATATATTTGAATGTATTCCATCTACCTCATTTATTGACTCCATACAAAATGAGGCACATAAGCTCAAGGTTTAAAAGCAGTGGTTTTGAGAACTCACTTTTAAAGACTTTTTAGGGCCGGCCTGGGTGGCTCAGCGGTTTAAGTGCCTGCCTTCTGCCCAGGGCATGATCCTGGAGTCCCAGGATCGAGTCCCAGGATCGAGTCCCACGTCCGACTCCCTGCATGGAGCCTGCTTCTACCTCTGTGTGTGTGTGTGTGTGTGTGTGTGTGTGTGTGTGTGTGTGTCTATCATGAATAAGTAAATAAAATCTTTAAAAAATAAATAAACAAAGACTTTTTGGGGGGTTGTCTTGGGTTGTCAGATTTAGATTTACTGCTTCTGTGTTAGTTTCCTGAGCCATAATGGAGTATGACTTGCAATGGTCTTTTTCATTACATTTTGGTTAGAAAACCTGAAACAAATAATATTTTGTTGTTTGCAGGCCTTCCAAGGGAAGTCAAAGATTGGTAAAGGAAAGTATGTAGGAAAATTACTTATTTTGCAGTTTTGCTAAAAAGAAAATCATGTAATTGTCTTTTGTAAAATTCTTTAGTATCTTAAAATGACTGTGGTGTCTTAAAAATCTCAGGGACTTAAAGTAAAAAATTTTTTTCATAGCAGAATGTTAACCAATCTATATAAAAAGATGGTTTGGCAGTTTTAATTGTGAACTTTGATATTTTTGAACCTTTGAATGTTCTAACATTGGGTGTATTTTAAAACTTGACAGATGTTCAACAATTTAATTATAATCAGATTTATCTATTTCAAGACACTCTTCAGAGTGAGAACGTTTCAGAAATTGAGGAAGAGGGGTACCTGGTTGGCTCAGTTGGTAGGGGATGCAACTCTTGATGTCAGAGTCATAAATTCAAGCCCTATGTTGAGTGTGGAGCTTACCTTAAAAGAAATAATAAAATAAAGTGTACTCCTTTAAGAAAAGGAATAATGTTTAAAAAGAGAAATTGAAGAAGAGATGGATTGAAATTTTAAGAACACTAAACTTATAATTGTTTGCTTTCAGTCAGAAATTGGGTTTGGAAAAATGGAAACTTATATCAAGTTGGAAAAGCTTGGAGAGGTAAGCAAATACTTTTTTCAAAAATATAACACACCTTCTTTTTCTTGTTACCTAAACTCCACAATTCACAGTTTTTACCAACCTAGAAAAAAAAACGTAAGCACCATTGTCTAAAAGACTGTATCTTATACTGAAAAGGTAACAGAATGTTAGAAGGAAAAAAACTTTGAAGTCTTGAAAATATGCTATCAATTTAAAAGGAAATGTTTTTTTTTTTTTAGCTTATAATCTTTTATTTGAAGCATAAAATGTTATGCTTTCTTGGTAACAAAATAGGCATCTCTCTGTTAGCCTCCTTGGTAGTCTGTTGTCTGTGCTGTCATGTGGGAAATTGCATGAGTTCAAACCTGCAAAAAATAAAAATTTGTCTCTAAAGATGAAAACATATCTCAAAAAAAAAAAAAAAAAAGAAAACATATCTCATTGAAGGCTTAGGAAATTTTTGGCTAAAAAGACCTTGGTTTTCTTGAGCCTGCTACTGAACTAATTTTGCACTTGATCTTAGCCAAAAGGCCAAGAAGTGATGTGACTAATTTTAAGGTGGTCTTCTGCCCAGGGTGAAAAAGGGCCAGCCAGAAAACAATGGAATTAGCTATTAGGAAAGCCTTAAGAGAATTTGAGGGCTATCTTAGCAGTGATAGAAGAAATCTCCTGTAGAATATATTTGTTGTTTAAAGAAGAGTAAATGTACATAAATTCTGAAAAGTCTGAGAACTGATAAAAATTTTTCATATTTAACAATGTCAGTTATATTTTCAGTTTTCAGTTAATATGGTCAGTTAGTGGCCTCAGAGTTCCCATATCACTGCAGGCAAAGCACCTTTGATTCTGAAGCTACTGATCCAGTTAATCTGATTCAGAGTACAAAAAGTAGATTAAATATTCTCCCTGAGTTTTCATACTTTGAGGCACTCTGTAGGGTTATAAGAATATGGAGGCTCTGCATATGGTACTGAAAGTCCTCTTAGCTATAAGAAAACCAAGACTAATCATTGTAGAGTTTTGCTTGCAAAATGGACTTTTAACATATGCTTACAAATTAGGAATTTAGGTCTCTTTATTATATAGATGCTGTAGATAGACTCTTAGGATATTTTGATGTGTCTTTCAAAAATATATTTTATAGGGTACATATGCAACAGTATATAAAGGAAGAAGTAAATTGACAGAGAATTTGGTGGCATTGAAAGAGATCCGGTTGGAACATGAGGAAGGTGCACCCTGCACAGCTATAAGAGAAGGTAAAATTTGATCTTCGTGAGCAAAATGTATACAGAGTTTATATAGAATGTTTTAAAACCAAAGCTGCATAATAAGAGTTTATATTTTAATAAGTAAAAGAGCTCAGATAAAGATGACTGGGAGATATATTTAGACCTTAAAGCTAATATTTAAAGTCAAAATATTTAACAGAATTAATTATATTATTGTATAGGTTACAGTGAAATACTATGAAGTCATTAAAAATTACTGTCATTGATAAATATTTGACTTTGGGAAATGTTATATACTATCTATGGGGAAAAGTAAACTATAAATTGATACGTACAGAATAACATGATACCATTTTTTTTTTAAAGTTAGATTATCCAGAAAATGACTTGAAGCAAGTCATAAGCAATTTGGAGGAAAAAGATAAGTTAATACTTGAGATAAAAACAGAAGATGTTGTGGAGAAAGTTACTGTAAACATTGGGGACAATTTTAAGTATGAAAAACAAACCCAAATCTATAAAAGAAAAATTATTAGATTAAAATCTATGCTGCAGATCCTGTTGGTGCATTTTTGTTTTACACTTAAGAGAATCTTTTTTTTTTTTTTTTAAGATTTTATTTATTCATAGAGACACAGCTAGAGAGAGAGAGGCAGAGACACAGGCAGAGGGAGAAGCAGGCACCATGCAAGGAGCCTGATGTGGGACTCGATCCCAGGTCTCCAGGATCACACCCTGGGCTACAGGCGGTGCCAAACCGCTGCGCCACTGGGGCTGCCCTACACTTAAGAGAATCTTAAACTCAGGTCATGATTAAACTTCAGGTTTTTTATAGTCTGGCTACCACAGACTGAATAATTGACTTTCTTTTCTTTTTTGCAGTTTCACTATTAAAGGATTTAAAACATGCAAATATAGTAACCTTACATGACATTGTTCATACAGATAAGTCTTTGACTCTGGTGTTTGAGTATCTGGTAAGCATTTAACAAAAATTGAGTTATTTACTTTTGCTATAATAAAACGTAGGAAATTAAGGCTCCAGGGCATTGCTGTTTAGTTATTGGTATTTAATTAAATTATGTGTTGTGCATTCAGTATCTTAAGAAAACAAACAGCAAAAACCACTTTTAAAAATTAGATACTATTAAGAAATCAGCCATGTCTTCTGAGAAGTATGTATCACCTAGTTAAAGTACTGTATTTTTTCAGGATAAAGACCTAAAACAGTACATGGATGACTGTGGAAACATCATGAGCATGCACAATGTAAAGGTATGTTTTAGTATGTGTTCTTAAATAGCCCTTATATTTTTCAAACATAGAATGCAACAGGAATAGATAGAAATAGTAATTTTAGAGTTTTCAAAACATATAAATATGTAGAGTGTAGAAACTTCTGCTTAGAATTTTAGGCCTATTGTTCAGCTCCTGCCCTGGCTTATTCTTAATGTCCTAATGGTCTGTTTTTCATGTACAAGTAAACTGAAGGTACATTCTTGAATCCTCTGTACTTGAGGCTCTTTTTGTCAACTCCAGAGAAACAAAAACCTTCTGTGTTGCACATCCCTTTTTCTACCAAAATGCACAAAAAAGGTCTACCATTAACTTATAGGAATTGCTTTTTTCAGAGAGTCATTCAGAGCTCTACAGTGCTAATTCTCTTTTCTGAATCATAGCAGATTTCGAAGGCTGAGTAGGAGGTGCAGAAAGTAAAGTACCCAGAGGGTGGGTGATAGAAGCTGGTTTAGGTTATTTTTATAGCACATAATTCGCCAGAGCTATGCAGTACCAATCTCTTTGACACCTTAGAATTTTTATAAAACCACTAATTCCAATGCCTTATTTTAAAGACACTGTCCCAGATCAGGTTTTTTGGGTGGCTGGGGGGTAGATGTTGTTTAGTTGTTTTGCCAGAAAAGCATAATCAACTTGTAAGTCTTAGGAGGCCTGTAAGCTTATAAGGATATATTTATTTTAAATAAATTTCTATAAATAGGGATTATTACTATGCAGACAAAATTTCATTCCACTGTATTTTCAGTTTTTATTTTCATAGAAATTGTCAGACTAGAAAAGTAGGTGGATGCTTCAAATAGAATAATAAATTGTAAAATTTAGAGAACAACTGTATAAGGAAAGCTTTGTACTTAAGGATGTGGGTTTTTTTTCTTTGACTATTTTGGCCAGTTACTTTTTGTTTACCATAACATGCTTACCAAAGTATATCTTATTATTTTTAAGACTAATTTCTATTCATTTGTTTCTGTAGCTGTTTTTATACCAAATTCTACGTGGTTTGGCATATTGCCACAGAAGAAAGGTATTGCACCGAGACTTGAAACCACAGAACCTACTCATTAATGAAAAAGGAGAATTAAAGCTAGCAGATTTTGGTATGGAATGTATGAGATATTTATAAATAGTTCCAAGTGGTTATATTTATAAGAGCAACTGTTGACACTGTGTGATTGCTTTTACATGAGTTTGGAATTTTCTCTGTAGCCCAAACTTTGGTGGGTAAGTTATGTTCATGAATGCTAAAAGGTACCAGTTCTCAGATATGGTCTTTAGACCCCTAAGCATCCTGAGACTCTTTCAGGGCATCTCCAAAGGTGTATAATATTAAAATTATACTAAATGTTGCTTTCCTTTTTGACTGTGTTAATATTTGCAGTGATGGTCCAGAAGCACTCAGGGGTAAAGCTACTGGTGCCTTAGCATATATCAAGGCAGATTGTACTTAGTGGTCATTGTGTTCTGTACCACTATATACTTGGAAGGAAAAAAGTGTCAGTTACATATAAAAAGGTATTTGATGAAGCAGTAAAATTTATTAATTTTATTAAATCTCCATCTTTATATGTCTTTTTAGTATTTTATGTGATAAAATGAGTATACATAAAACATATTTGCTGTACATGGAAATACTATGGTTATCTCAAGGAATAGTGCTTGTGTGACTACTAAACTTTTTTTCAAGGAACATCATTTTTACTTGAAAAAAATGATGAACAAACTATAGGTACTCAGATATATTTGGCACAGGTTTTCTTGTAAATGAAGTGAGCCTATCACTTCAAGGAAAACAACTGAAAGTATTTCTTGCCAATAGGAAAGTATGAATTTTCAAGAAAAAAATTAGATTTTGGAAATTTGAATCTGCTACTTTGAGCTTAATATTTTCCCCATACTTAAATATTTAAAAGATTTTACTGATGAGATCATTGGTGATATTAACAAATATGATTTTTAAAAATGTGCTCAGAAGTCTGTAAACATTTGGAATATATGTATAACTTAGAGAATCAATATTTTCCAAAATAACTAGTATTTACATGATATTAACAGAATCGTGCCTGGCTAAAAGATACACTTAAAAAGTGCAAGATAGACCAATGAATTTTAATGTAACAGGAGCATGAGAAGTTTACTAAGATAATTTGTTACCACATAATCTTTAAGAAATTAAATCTTATGTAGTGTCAAAGAATATGGACAGTTTTCAGAAAAGGCTATTTAAATACTTTTCTTTTTTCCAACTTCATATCTGTGTGAGATCTTGAATCTCTTCATAAACTTCAATCAAAGCAACATGTCATACAGATTGAATGCAAGAGCAATTGTGAGAATCCAAGTCTTCTTTTAAAATAGACTACAAATATAAAAACCAAGGTTATTTGTACTAATTTTTATTTTCCTTTAGAAAAAATCTTTCATAAAAATTAATGTATAAGTGGTGTTTTAAATAAGTTTTAATTTTTTCTCCGTTTTTCTAATATGGCAGATATCAATCATCTATATAAATAAAAGCTCTTTGGGTGCTGCCACTACCGAAAGGTTCTTTAACATGACTGCCACCATGACTTGTATTTATATGCTTATTAACTAATGCTATTTATCTGTCTCTCTTTAGCTAACCCAATTTTAATAAGATCACAAGTTCTTTTTGCTTCTAGGAAGTAAACTTTTTTTTTTTTTAATTTTTATTTATTTATGATAGTCACACAGAGAGAGAGAGAGAGGCAGAGACATAGGCAGAGGGAGAAGCAGGCTCCATGCACCGGGAGCCTGATGTGGGATTCGATCCTGGGTCTCCAGGATCGCGCCCTGGGCCAAAGGCAGGCGCCAAACCGCTGTGCCACCCAGGGATCCCTAACTTTTTTATATTAAAGAAATTATATAGTAGTTTTGTATTTTTTGTTTTTTAAAATATTCCACATTTTGAGAGTTTTAGTACTGTAACAGAACTTGGTTTTAAAAAGCCAGTGCAGTTTTCACAGTTAGTGTTTATCATTTTTCATAAATGATTATAGTAGTTTTATTTTTGGAGTATTGCATTAAATTTGAAAATATAAATGGTTCAAGTTAATAACATTAAAAATTCACTAAGTGGTGATTTTATTCAGGAAATTCCTATACTTTTACTCATTGAACTTTACTATTTGTTTGAAAGTAGGTTAGTATTTGTTTTTCCTTCCTTAAAAAGGAAATGAGTAGAGGTCATGTGTTTTTAAACTTTGGAATTATTTGCATATGCTTAGACATACTATATAGTGTCTTGGGCACAGTTTATGTTGTTACTTTCCTTATAATTGTTATTTTCACTCTCTTTCTGTTTTTTGGCGTTTTTTGTTTTGTTTTGTTTTTTGTTTTTTAGCTGAGCTGCATTTACTACTCTATTCCTTAATCCTAAAATGAATAGCAGTGATAGAGAAACCCTCCTTGGCTATTAGAAATGCAAAAAGGAATGAATGGCAAGGACCATCAAAAATGTACTTTTGGGGGGGGAATAATGTTATGAGTGCTCTAAATTTTGCTTCTAAGAAAGTAAACAAAGCAAATTTTCTTTTCACAGGCCAACAAGAAATTCTGATTATTCCATGAGATAGTACAATCAATTTATCTCTGCTTTTAGTTAATTATTTTTTATTGGTTGTGTAGTAAATATACTTAAGAACCACAAGTAAGGGAGGGTCATATAACTTTGAGTATTTTATTATAAACTGTTCTTGATCTCTATGAAAATTATATCATTTTTCTGTGATTGATGATTCAGATATGGGGAAGTACTAATACAGACAAACATTTTTGTTAATAATAGAAAATGACTTCTATAATTATACCATATCACAATTAATTTGGTTTGAAAGATTATTTTGTTTCATACCAATACTGAAATTCTAATTGTGAACCAGGAGTCTATTTGAACAAGCACCCTAGTTCAGAATTCTCTTAGGAGCAGGAGAGTAAGGTATGGAGGAGACTATAACTTGCTGTTAATTTGATGCTGTACATACATACAGGTTCTAGAATAAACCAACTTGTGGCCCTGTCTTTTGTCCCCAAATAAGCCATTATTAACATCAGGAGGAAACATTAGAAAGCTTCCCACATCTTGCTAATTATCAAAGTTGGTAGGAAAATAATTTGTTGAACTTATTTTACCAAGTTGGGTTGGTACAGTAATACTTGTATTTTAATTGTTCTAGTTATACCCTTTAGCAGTTATGTTATAGTAAACAAAAATAGTATGAGTGCTGCCTAACTGTTTAAATTTCTGGTTTTATTTGAGTGATTTTTATCTAGTTTAATAAGTATTGAATTATCCTTTTATAACTTTTCTTATTTAGTATTTTAATATATAAAATTATACATACCAAATAACAGCCTAAAAATGAATTATTCCTCGTTATTGAAATAAACTATATGTTAGAATAAATTTATATTTTTTTCAGGTATCTTTTACAGTTGCTTCTTCGAGTGATCAGAATTTGGAGGCTTAGAGATAATAAAAACTCTCATGCAAGTAGCTCAAGGGATGAGGTTGTGAACTCTTGCCTTTATTTCTAAATAATCAGTGAATTCCACTTGAAATTGGCAAAGGAATGGCACATGGTTTTCATCATTTACATTAATAGCCAAAGGCAGCGTGGTCCATTTTATTTAAAATTATGCTTAAATATAACTTAAAACTTAAAGTACACAATAGCAGTGTAATTTATTCTAAAAAAACTAAAATTGGTATAGCAAATGAAAGTTGGAATTAGGTTAAGAAAAGGTAACAGGCCTCTAGCTATAAGCAGTAAAACTGTTTATCTCTGTATCATCAGCCTATTTGGCATTAATTTAAGTTCCACTTGGAAATAATTTTGGCACCGTGATTCATAGAAGGAAAGTATCTTAAGTTTAGATTAATGGGAGGCACTGTATCAAGTGCATTCACATGCATAAAAATAAACATGGTTTCAGATTGTGGAATTGTTATTATTTTAATCACATAAGGATTTGCTTACCCAAGACCATGAGCTCTCAAAAAAATTCATAAAACTTATTTTGTTAAACTTCAGGAAACTAAAGAGTAGCTGTCTCAGACATCTTGTGACTGGAGTCATAGTGAGGATATGGTTTATAGCCATTTCTTAATTGTTTTCTTTTCCCTGTGAAGGGCTAGCCAGAGCCAAGTCGGTTCCTACAAAGACCTACTCCAATGAAGTTGTCACACTGTGGTACCGGCCACCTGATGTGCTTCTTGGTTCCTCAGAGTACTCAACACAGATTGACATGTGGTAAATACATGCATATGTTATTGTCATTTATAATTGTGAAAGAATGTAGCCATTAACACAAGGCATACTGATAGATACTTGAGTTTTAAGGCAATATTACTTTAAAGAGTGAAAACATAAGCAGTAATTAAGAGTTTTGTCACATGAGTAAGATAACATTGGTTTACCAGTTCTACCACTTACAGCCATATAGTTAGTAACCTTATTCAAATTACTGGCCTTGCCTCAGTTTCCTCATTTAAGGAAATGGGAATAGTAATATTAACTACTTTAAAAGACTGTTCTGTGGATAATGTTGAGACCAAATGAGCTAATAATACATATAAAGTACTTAGAAGAATATTTAGTACATAGTAGTTTCAAATAAAATTATTCTTGACATTTAATATTCATTAAAATCCATTTGTTCTTAAGTTGACCTAAGAATAATAAAATATCATAGCCACCTTCCTCATATCCCCTCTGATGACATTCCTTTACTCAAATACCTTTGCTGCTTTCTCCATTATCTATGGAGTAAGGTTCCATCCATCAATCTGATACTTAATGATCTCCATAAAACATCTCTAAACTATCTTTCCCAACTTACTTTGTGGGACCCAGGAAATTTAACAAAATCCCCTACCCCTGGACAAGCAGAGCAGGACTGACTATTTTGTGCTGCACCCGCCTTGTGCTGACATGCTTATTACTTAGGGCACTGCCCTACCCTAGTCAAGCCCAGGGCACACCCTAACCGGTAATCCGGCTCAGTGATAGGCCAGTTCAAATGGATACTGTAGGGTAAAATGTAATTCAGTCGGCCACCTGGACCAGAATGACTGTGCAACTTTCTGCGTATCTCATTGGCCACTGGCCCCTATAAAGTTGCTAAGCCTCTTAGTCTCGGGGTCCAAGTCCCTGCTCCGCTGTGTCGGGTATACTTGGACCCAAGCTCGAGCTTGTAAATAAACCCTCGTGTGTTTGCGTCGGTGTCGGCTCCGAGGTGGTTTCTCAGATTCGTGATCTTGGGCACAACAACTTTACACTATTCCTCTATATAAATATTCTCTTCTAGCCCAGTGGGCCACTCACCATATCTCAAAAATAACCTGGGCTTTCCCGTCTTTGCACTTGTGCTCATACCAGTCTACCCATCTGGAATGCATGCTGTGCTTCTCTGGGCCTATGAACCTTCAGAACACAGCTTTTCGTAAATCCTTCCTGAATACTACCCAGCATCCAGCGGCAATCCCTTTCTCTGAAATGTGGTCACATTTATTGAATATATAATGTAATGTTAAGTCATATACTTCTTTCTGTTGTCTTGTGTTGAACAACTATATATAATTTTGTGTAACATTTTTTAAACTTATTTTTTAAATTGCAAATACATATAATGTAAAATTTACCATTTTACCCATTTTAAATGTACAGTTCTTTGGCATTAAGTGCATCCACATTGTTGTGCAACCTTAGCGCTCCAGAACTTTTCATCTTGCAAAACTGAGACTCCATACCCATTAGACAATTCCCCATTTACTCCTCCTTCCAGCCCCTGGCAACCACTGTTCTACTTTCTTTCCCTATCAGTTTGATATTTCTAAGCATTTCATATGAGTAGAATCATATTTGTCCTTTCGTAACTGGTTTTTTTCACATAGCATAAATGTCTTTAAGTTTCATCCATGTTGTAGAGATATTTGACTTTTTTATGTCAGAATTTATTTAATTTTTAAGACTGAATAATCATTGTATATGTATGCTACATTTTGTTTATCCATCCATTGGTGGACGTATGGGTTGTTTCTACCTTTTGGCTGTAACGAGTAATGCCACTATGGACATGTGTGACAAATATGTCTTTGAAACTCTGCTTTCAGTTCTTTTGGGTATATACTTAGGAGTGGAATTTCTGGATCATATGGTAATTCTATTTTAAATTATTTTGAAGGACAACCATATTGTTTTCTATAGTGGCTCCATCATAATTTTTTATATAGCATTTTAATATGTAAAATTTTACATACAGTAGTTAGAGTGTGAGTTCTTTAATGGAAAGGACTGTCTTTTAAGTTTATTGACACAGATTCTAGAAGATAGTATTTTTTTTTTTGTATATTTAGAATCTTTTTTTTTTTTTAATTTTTATTTATTTATGATAGTCACAGAGAGAGAGAGAGAGAGGCAGAGACACAGGCAGAGGGAGAAGCAGGCTCCATGCACCGAGAGCCCGATGTGGGATTCGATCCCGGGTCTCCAGGATCACACCCTGGGCCAAAGGCAGGCGCTAACCTGCTGCGCCACCCAGGGATCCCCTAGAAGATAGTATTCATTCACTGAATCTCTCTCCATTTTTTTTCCTTCCCACACACGTACACACTCAAAACACTCACCACCCTGCACCTGTATGTTCTGTCTCTGCTTCCTGCATAAAAACATCTTGAATCATTTGCTTCTCCCTATCCCTGTTACCCACTGTCTAAGACATAATAGGCATTAAATCACCATTAGTTATTGGCGGTGTTTTTTTTCAAAGATCATACAAAGGAGAGCTAGAATTTTTAAGGCAGGGTGGAGGAACTGAGATGGAGGAATGGATATAGCAATATGGAAGTTGAGACAAATAGGATACATGTTAACAAATTAGCTGGAGCTGAAAAAAAATCTGCGGGAGGTTTTTCTAGCAGGTAAATACAAAATTCTCCATCTTGAGAGGCAATCTTAAGGAAAAGAGAATTGTCCTTCATAACAGGTAAATGGCTTACTCATCTTTTTTTTATGATGTATCTTAAAGGGGTGTTGGTTGCATTTTCTTTGAAATGGCTTCTGGAAGACCTCTGTTTCCAGGATCAACTGTGGAAGATGAACTGCACTTAATTTTCCGACTGCTAGGTAACAGAAATATTTTCCCAGTAATTTGTTTTCTGCAATTGTGACTAGCTAGATAAGACTATATATTTTTTAAAAATATATCCAAAAATTTGGTACTGAAACTAACATAAATAGCTGTTTTAAGAATTATAATTAGTTGGCACCTGACTGACTCAGTCATGGGGCTTGTGACTCTTGATCTCTGAGTTGTGAATTTGAGCCTCATGTTGTATATAGAAATTACTTAAAAATAAAATCTTTAAAAGAAAAACTGATTAAGGAAAATTGTAATCCTAAAGATTGAGCATTCTATGTGACTTCTTTTCATTTACTGAGTTCTGCCTTTGTATTAAAAATTGTATGGAAGGACAGAGAAGAGAAATATTATTGAAAATTGGTCTGTAGCATATTATTAGGAAATAATTCTAGGTTAGGTGTTAGTTAGGCATCATTTTTAAGGCTTATCGTGTAATCCCAAAAAAAGTAGATATGTGTTTACTAATTCTTTCATTTTGCTTTCAGTTGAAATAGTCAAATCATCTACTAAATGTGAATTATTCTTTAAGACATTTTCTTAGTTCTCCTTATTTATATATATTTGTATGTATGTAAATTTGTATGTATTTACAAATACAAAATTTTTTTTTTTCGATTCAGGGACACCATCTCAGGAAACTTGGCCAGGTGTTTCTTCAAATGATGAGTTCAAGAACTACAACTTTCCAAAATACAAACCACAGCCTCTCATTAACCATGCACCCAGGTACTTTTTTCTTTTTCTTTAAATCAAAGGGAGAAAAACCCACATGATTCTTTCCAGTCTCTTAAAGCATTAGCCATAGTAAGGATTCAGGGAAAAATATAAAATACACGTACAAAGTTCTTAAATATTTTAGGATCTGATTTAAATGAATTTCTTCCTTTTGTCAGATTAATTTTATAATTCAGAGACCAAGATATGTAAATCAAAGAATTGAGCTCCTTATATGAATATAGAACATCCATATTAGAATTCTAGAGTTTATGTAGATTGTTCCCTTTATCTGAAAGAAGACATTGGTTAATGCCATCCTCAGTACCATGAAGACCACAATGAAGTTTTTGTTTTGCTTCCTACAGTATTATTCTGTATTTACTTATAAAAACCTAAGAAAGTGTTATAGTAAAATCTTGACTCTGACACAAGATGACTTGTCAGTATTTGGCCAGTGTTAATGATGTGATTTGTATTTGAAGAATGTAAACTCTTTCTGACCTCTTATGTCCTAAATGTTGGCCATTTCATTAAAGTTTCTCAACTCTACCCCCAGATCTATTTAATACTGGCATTAAAATTTCAGTCAGAACGTTTCTACTTATGGAATTATTACGTTTTCAGTAAGTAACATAGAATAACTGACCCCTTCTATTTTTTCACATTTCCTTAAAAAAATAAAAGAGTACACCCAGATACCAAATAAGGTCAGTGTTTGTTTTAATAAAAAGCCATTCACATTGCTTACAACATAACACACTTGGCTGTAGTTCCATTTATTCTCAAGCTAGAGAGAGTAGGAAAAATAGTTCTGATACAAAAATATTTTTTAAAGTATTTATGTGAATTGATGTTCTTATTGTTACTATAGCAACTAATAACATTCTAAGTAGACTTTCTTAGGAAAATAATACTATGTGCAGGGCTTTTTATGTGTGTCTCTTCCTTCTAAGTAGCATAAATCCTATTTTTGTGATTTTTATGTTGCTTGCTATTATGGTGTCCAGTGCAGAAGGTCAAGCTCTTCTTTAAAGCAGGTTCTCCATGACCTTAGCCTCTAGTTTGTGCCCAAGGAGCTCTGGATATTTGCCAGAATGGCAAACTACAAAGGAACAGAACAGCCTAGAAAATGTCTAGGCCACAGCATCCCCAGTATCTACTAAGAGCACTTGAGAAAATGTCTCTTTATTCATTATCATGCTTTTGACAGTGAAAAGGAATGCAAAATAGAACCTATAATTTCTGATCAAGAGATTATCCCATTAAAATAGTCCCTCAACCTTCTATTGCTTATTAAGTGAATTTCATCACTATAAATGACTACCTCATTGATTTTGTAGCCCTAGTTTTTAATTATGTTTTATGATGTCATTGTGGCATATTTAAATTGAACTTTATAGCTTCTATAGTAGACTGCCCTGTAAAAATGTGTTGAATGAGTCATCTGTGTTTATTGTGAACCACAGTGATGCATGTGGGGCCACTTGCCTCTTTATTTTCACCTATACAATGAGAAAATGATGCTTCTATAGCTTGTGTGTAGTGGAACACTGAAAATGATACACTTAAGTAATAGAGGTTACTTTGAGATAGAGTGGTGATTTTAAAAATTTCTTTAATTTTCTAATTTGTTTTTCATTATTGAAAATTTGAGTCAAAGCCCGTTTTTTTATAGTTTCTTCTTAAACAAGTGGCAGGGTAAGTCTTTTAAGGATAAAACAGATTTGAGTCTGTTTGAAAGCAACAAGAGTGGCTATTTTAGAGCACTTGAAGTTAGCAGATTAAGACACTTGGAAAATAGTTATATTTGAGAAGTTGCTGTCAACTGAGATAAAAGAATAAATTGCCACTTGTTTTTTGTTGTTTTTAGGTTAGACTCTGAGGGAATAGAGTTAATAACAAAGTTTCTTCAGGTAAGTTACATCTTACTTTGTAATCACTAAGCCTCAGTTTCTCTGCATCTGTAGAATGGGATAAATAATGCTTTGCTTAAATATTTGTCAAGACGATTTTTTTTAAGATTTTATTTATTTGAGAGGTAGAGGTAGCGAAAGAGCACATGAGCAGGGGACAGAGGAAGAAGCATATTCCCCTCTGAGCAGGAGCCCAACATGGGGCTCAATCCCAGGACCCTGGGATCATGACCTGAGCCGAAGGCAGATGCTTGACCGACTGAGCCATGCTGGTGCCCCTTGTCATGACATTAAATAAGATTATTTATGGTAGTATCTGGCATGCTTAAGGCATATGCTTAAGTAAAATAAGAATAAATGATGGTTTCTCTTAATGTGTATAGGTCTCTCATTGTGACCTAGAACAATATGAGGTAGTCCCCTTCTGGCATTGATCAACTATGTCCAGGCCATATTCTCTGCAATTCCTGTTCTCTTAAGTTCTTTTTCTTTTCCTTATACCTAGAGCCTTATAGGCTGCTGCACCTACAAATATCTTCTATTCAAAGCAGGAAGAAGAGAGGATAAGGGTGTCAGCCATAATAGTCCTCTTGTATCTGGAAAGCAAAGCTTTTCCAGAAACCCCTACAAAGTTTCTTCCTAAGTCTTGGTCATCAAAACATTAATTGTAAAAGAGGTTGGGAATTGGGGAGCAAGATTGCCATAATTAGTCTAAATTTGGTAAAATCATGATTCATCATTGATATGTTGAATTTGGAAGCATGGACACCTTAAATAGATTATCTCATCAAGGAAAAAAATGGGATCCTAATAGGTAATTTAATAGTATCTGTCCTGGAGTGGCTGCACCAGCTTACATTCCCACCAACATTCCTCATCCTCACCAACATCTCTCATTTCTTGACTTTTAATTTTAGCCATTTTGACTGGTGTGACGTGGTATCTCATTGTGGTTTTGAATTGTATTTCCCTGGTGTTGAGTGATGTTGAGCATTTTTTCATGTGTCTGTTGGCCATTTGTATGTCTTCTTTGGAGAAATATCTGTTCATGTCTTCTGCCCATTTCTTGACTGGATTATTTGTCCTTTGAGTGTTGAGTTTGATAAGTCTTTAATAGATTTTGGATACTAGCCCTTTATCTGATGTGTCATTTGCAAATATGTTCTCCCATTCTGTTGGTTGCCTTTTGGTTTTGTTGACTGTTTCCTTTGCTGTGCAAAAGCTTTTTATCTTGATGAAGTCTCAGTAGTTCATTTTTGCTTTTGTTTCCCTTGCCTTTGGAGATATGTCTAGCCAGAAGTTACTGCAGATGAGGTGGAAGAGGTTGCTGCCTGTGTTCTCTAGGATTTTGATGGATTCCCCTCTCACATCTAGGTCTTTCATCCATTTTGAGTCTATTTTTGTGTGTGGTGTGAAGGAATGGTCCAGTTTCATTCTTCTGCATGTGACTGTCCAATTTTCCCAATACCATTTGTTGAAGGGACTGTCTTTTTTCCATTGGATATTCTTTCCTGCTTTGTCAAAGATTAGTTGACCATAGAGTTGAGGGTCCACTTCTGGGTTCTCTGTTCTTTTCCATTGATCTATGTGTCTGTTTTTGTGCCAGTACCTTACTGTCTTGATGATTACAGCTTTGTAATAGAGCTTGAAGCCAGGAGTTGTGATGCCACCAGTTTGGGTTTTCTTTTTCAGCATTCCTTTGGCTATTCAGGGTCTTTTCTGGTTCCATACAAATTTTAGGATTATTTGTCCCAACTCCGTGAAATAAGTTGATGGTATTTTGATAGGGATTGCACTGAATGTATAGATTGCTCTAAGTAGCATAGACATTTTAACAATATTTGTTCTTCCAATCCATAAGCATGGAATGTTTTCCCATTTCTTTGTGTCTTCCTCAGTCTCTTTCATGAATGTTCTTTAGTTTTCTGAGTACAGATCTTTTGCCTCTTTGGTTAGGTTTATTCCTAGGTATCTTAATGGTTTTGGGTGCAATTTTAAATGGGATTGACTCCTTAATTTTTCTTTCTTCTGTCTCATTGTTAGTGTATAGAATTGCAACTGATTTTTGTGCATTGATTTTATATCCTGCTACTTTGCTGAATTCCTGTATGAGTTCTAGCAATTTTGGGGTGGAGTCTTGTTTTTTGTTTTGTTTTTTTAAAGATTTTATTTATTTACTCATGGGAGACACAGAGAGGCAGAGGCATAGGCAGTGGGAGGAGCAGGCTCCCTGTGGGGAGCTCAATACAGGACTTGATCCCAGGACCCCAGGATCACAGCCTGAGCCAAAGGCAGATGCTCAACCACTGAGCTACCCACGTGTCCCTCTTTTGGGTTTTCCATATAGAGTATCACATCATCTGTAAATCACAAAGAGATACCTCCTCACACCAGTCAGAATGGCTAAATTAACAAGTCAGGAAACAACAGATGTTGGCAAGGATACAGAAAAAGGAGAACTCATACACAGTTGGTGGGAATGCAAGCTGGGGCAGCCACTCTGGAAAGCAGTATGGAGGTTCCTCCAAAAGTTGAGAATAGAACTATCCTACCCTAAAGATACAAATGTAGTGCACATGCACCCCAATGTTTATAGCAGCAATGTCCGCAATCCCCAAACTATGAAAAAAGCCTAGGTGTCCATCAACAGATGAATGGATAAAGAAGATGTGATCTAGATATACAATGGAATACTACTCAGCCATCAAAAAAGAAATCTTGCTATTTTCAATGATGTGGATGGAACCAGAGGATTTTTTTTATAATAAATTTATTTTTTATTGGTGTTCAATTTACCAACATACAGAATAACACCCATTGCTCATCCCGTCAAGTGCCCCGCTCAGTGCCCGTCACCCATTCACCCCCATCCCCCGCCCTCCTCCCCTTCCACCACCCCTAGTTCATTTCCCAGAGTTAGGAGTCTTTATGTTCTGTCTTCCTTTCTGATATTTCGCACACATTTCTTCTCCCTTCCCTTATATTCCCTTTCACTATTATTTATATTTCCCAAATGAATGAGAACATACAATGTTTGTCCTTCTCTGATTGACTTATTTCACTCAGCATAATACCTTCCAGTTCCATCCACGTTGAAGCAAATGGTGGGTATTTGTCGTTTCTTTTATTTTTTTTTTAATTTTTATTTATTTATGATAGTCACACAGAGAGAGAGAGAGAGAGAGGCAGAGACACAGGCAGAGGGAGAAGCAGGCTCCATGCACCGGGAGCCCGACGTGAGATTCGATCCCGGGTCTCCAGGATCGCGCCCTGGGCCAAAGGCAGGCGCCAAACCGCTGCGCCACCCAGGGATCCCGTATTTGTCATTTCTAAAGGCTGAGTAACATTCCATTGTATAGATAAACCACATCTTCTTTATCCATTCATCTTTCGATGGACACCGAGGCTCCTTCCACAGTTTGGCTATTGTGGACATTGCTGCTATAAACATCGGGGTACAGGTGTCCCGGCGTTTCATTGCATCTGAATCTTTGGGGTAAATCGAACCAGAGGATATTATGCTAAGCGAAATAAGCCAGAGAAAGACAATTATCATATGACCTCACTCATATGTGGAATTTAAGAAACAAAACAGAGGATTATACAAGAAGAGAAGAAAAAAATAAGACAGAGAGGGAGACAACGATAAGAGACTCTTAATCCTAAGAAACAAACTGAGGGTTGCTGGAGGGGAGGCAGGTGGGAGATGGGGTAACTGGTGATGAACATTGAGGGCACGTGATATAATGCACACTTATTATTATATAAGACTGAAGAATCACTGACCTCTACCTCTGAAACCAGTAATACGTTTTATGTTAATTAATTAACTTAAATAAAATTTTTTAAAAATACCAAAAGAGACACATCTCTCCTAAAAGTATTGGATGTATTTCCAATGATCCTTTGGTGCTCATGAGGAAAAGTAACACCAAAAGTCAGATATTTTAATTTTTTAAAAAATTCAGAAATACAGGGAATCTGAATTTTTAGTGAAGATCCAACTTCATCTTGGAAATTTGGAACTGAGATATATGGTCATTACTACATAATCTCAATAGCAACTCACATTAAAATACATCTGTATTCTCCAAGTTGGTTCTTAAAAAGCAGTCACTATATTACAGATTTTCAAGATACAAGTAGCTCTAAATGCTAATCTGCCTCCCCTCATAATGTTTAGAGAAAAAGTTAATGAAGCAGTTCTTTGCTTTTTCGCAGTACGAATCTAAGAAAAGGGTTTCAGCAGAAGAGGCCATGAAACATGTATATTTTCGAAGTCTGGGACCAAGAATACATACTTTACCTGAAAGTAAGAGAAAATCTAAAGTCCCTTCCCCCCTTTTCATTTGTCTAGTGTTAGAGACTGGGGTGAATTAAGGGTTTAGGAAGAGATTGTTGTTAGTTTTTAAGCATAAAATTTTAGTCTTTATGTAACCAGATTAGAAGTCCTTGAAGGGAAGTGTGTCTTATTTGCATATGTTTTCATTTCTTTTTCTTTAAGATGTATTTATTTATTTTAGAGAGAGAGTGTGTGTGAGAACATGCCCACGCAAGTAGCAGGAGGGGCAGAGGGAGAGTCTTCAAGCAGACTTGCTGCTGAGCACAGAGCCTGACGTGGGGCTCAGAGTGGGGCTTACCCCCTACAACCTAGTAACCTGGAGTAATTGATCCAAACTGAAACAAGAGTTGGATGCCCAACTGACTGAGCCACCTAGGCACCCCTTAACTTGTTTAACACTGAGCACATTGCCTCTGCTCTGTAAGAAATCAATAGTACTTAGGCATGGGTTATTAATCTTATTGGACTTAAATTAGAAAATGCCATCTGATGATAAACATTGTCATTAGGTCCAGTCTGGATTGCTTAGATTCAGAGTTTCTAAAAATGGATTTTTAGGCAAAAAGTAATGAAGCACAACCAAAACCTAAAATTGTTTTCTTGTGAAAGTAGATTTCCTTTTCAAGATATAAAGATGATTTTTCTTTGCTGTGGTCACTCTGACTTTACTATCCTCATGACAGTGGTGAGTGTATTGTCGGTCACTAAAAGAGCTGATTTCTCATGTCTAATTGCTTCATTTTAAAAGATTACCCCAACATTTCACTTTAAAACAGAGTAAGGTGAATGGGGAATTAGAATATTTAGGAACTGAGATTCCAAAAGCTTTCATTAATTTCCCATTCTCATTTACAAATAAATAACTGATTCATTGACGTTTACTAATTGGAATCAAGAATCCTTAAGACTTTTCATTTATTGGTTATTTTTTAATAGACTACCTCTCTGGCAGAGATTAGAAATAAGAAAATTGAATTACAAGATGATATTTACATTTCATTATTAATACCAAGTTTTATAGTGTGAGGTAGGCAATTGTGGTTGTGTACAAACCTGTTGATTTTTTTCTGGAAATCTGAGGGTATTTTGAGGCCCTGATACCTTCATGCCATTTTAAGGAGGCAGATAAAAGGACAGAGAATAAAAATCAAATACCTCTTGATTACATCTCCCAACCCCATTAAGTCCTGGAAAGAGACAGGGTCTATTCTCTATATGTACATATTTGAGGAGAAACATGACATTGGAAGCATGATTCAAAGCAGAGTTGTGGGGGAAAGGTTCTGAGGGGCGATTATTTTGTTTGATTTTCTTCTCAAAACATTGGGACAAAGGGGAAGATAGTTCAGTAGGGCTATAATCTTATAAATGTTGAATCAATATACATTTTTAAACATTTTGTCTATAGTTATGTTTGTTTTAATAATGTTAGACCTTCACCTGATAGTTTTTGTCTATGCATTTTAGGTGTATCAATATTCAGTTTGAAAGAGATTCAGTTGCAAAAGGACCCGGGTTTTCGAAATTCTTCTTATCCAGAGACAGGTGTGTTTGTCATAAACCATTTCACGTGTCGATCATGAAATTTTGCGTGGAACCAAGTTTTTGGTTTATAAATTGATCAGTAAAATTATTGATGTATAAACCAATGTACAGTGCATTCCACAACTGTATGTTTAGCATTGCACGTACTCACTTTTCTGTATGATGTGGGCAGCTCAGTAATTCTTCAGAGAGAAATCTGACTCAGTCAAGTCAGGGATCCTGAAAGCTGCAGATGGCACAAAGACCTTTTACAAGTGGCCTGGCTTGATCACTGCACACGCCATCCCTGGTACCTGAGGCAGAAGACACATCTTGTGCTTCCCTAGTCATCAGGTTCATCACTTCGAAGCATAGAAGCTATAGACTGACCCCATCAACAAAAGGGTCATTTCAGACAGTGCTGATCACTCTTATCGTGGAACATTAGTTTTTGCTGGTGGGACCATTAGCTTCCTAGAGTCACCAAATACTGTATGTGGGATAAAACTGAACTTTGAACTGCCTCATAAAATGACTTTATATTTTAGGACATGGGAAGAACAGAAGACAGAGCATGCTCTTTTAAGTCTGATAAAATGGTTTCAAGCCCAGCCCCCAGCCTTTCTTATCAATCAAGGACTCAGATCTGAAGGCAAATTATTTCTTTTGGTGGACTTGGAATCTCCGTTTGTCTGCACTGTCCTCTTCACAGTGGAGTCTTTTTATTTCAGACCTACAGATTGTTTTTATATTTGTTGTCACAGTGTGACAATTTTTTTGTACAGTTGGTTTTAAGGTCTTCTCTGCCATTAGAGCCAGTAGGTTACAGCTATTGATGTAACTGTAGCTGCAATTTTTGTGCAGGACTGAGAAACACAGTGCATTATTTATTGCGGAATCATTGCTGCTAAATAACTACTGTCTGTTTATTTAACACAACAGTTAAATGCCTGAAGAAGTTGCAGTGGCTTTATTAGATGTGAATGCATCTGTTTCTCCTCACGAATTGTTTTACTGCTGCATTTCTTGTTTGTTTTTAAAATTAAACTGCAGTGTTTCCTGGAATGTAAATTTAGCTTTGCTTAACAGTAAAATAAGTGAGCCATCTTGAACACTCTAAGTTCATGCTGTATAATTTTTTATTGAACATCAGCAAGTAGAGTAGCTAAGAAATTGATGAGCACATTTATGTTTAGGAAAGCATGTGATGCAGAAGTTGATTCAAGCAAGTGAATACCTTGACATTATGGGGATCTTACCTTAGATACCAGTGAATTAAAGAACCAAAATTATTTATTTTTACCTTTCCTCATTTTAGAAATATTTACTGCATATTATTGGATATGTGTATACTAATACACTTACCTATTTTACATTGTGCTTTAATTTAGTTAAAAGTAAACCATACAAGTCCAGTGAAATATGTGAGGTCTTGTTTCATCTTAAACACAATTCTTTTATTAGAAGGGATGATACTTCTTTGGGGAGCCATTTATTTCATTTGGGGGGGAGCTGTGTATGTGTATGTTTTAATAACATTCACTTGGAATCAGCTAAAAGCTGTAATATGTCTTTGAAATGAGCCATGTTAAAAACAAATGAGAGAAATGAGAACTTAGAGGATTGTTTTGAAGCATTGTAGGTATTAATGTGTTTATCAGAGATAGTAAATATTACAGTTTCAATTATGCATCTCTTTGAACATCATAAACACACCTTGGTGTTGGTAAGTGTTTTAAGCATTTGTGTTAACTTTTAAGGACTATTTGTTTATTTAGTGCATCTTACAAACTACAACTCTTAATTGGTATATTTTGAAATGGTCATGTAAATTTTTGGCTTATATATCATGAAAATAATCATAACTTAATATTTTTTTCCTGATATTCACTGTAAAACATTCAGGGGTCCTACCATTTCTGTTCAGGAAATCTTGTAGTTTATTGTTATTTAACAGTATTAAGTGAATTTTTGTATATTTCATTTTAACTTTATTTGTGAATAGTGATTGTGGCATGTTTGGGTGTTATTTTAATATTTCATGATACAGAAATTTTAATTTTTAAAAAAATTTTCTGGAAGAAACAGATTCATGTGTAATGGTGAATATTGGACCACTACTGCTTTTCACATTTGTAAATTGGTTTTCTGTTAAACCCTGTAGCCTAACAAACTGCTGTTATTTCTAACTGACAGACATGTATTAATATTGTACTTTGAAGGCTATAAATATTATGTGGAAATTCCTCCATTTTGTTTTGAAATTTATAATAACAAGATCTTCATGTTGTTAAAATGTGGTTTTGTTGAGTCACAGTTCTTTCTGGGGGAAGAAGGCCGTGCAGGATGGGGTCATTTTCTTCTATGGGTTTCATTTTACGATGATGAAGTCTCGCTGTGCCAGTAATGATATTTAATTTATATTTGTGCTAGCCATTCATTTAGTAATCTCTGCTGTAATTTTATAGAATAGTACTCGATTATAAAGCTGTCAGATTTTTCATTTCATAAGTTATATAAATGATTTGCAAATTTCATATAGTTATCCATGTTTGATATTCTTGCATATAAAAGATGAAGAAATATATCCAGTAGTTATATAAAATTCTTCCTAGGAAGTCCTAGGGATGTTTCTTCATTTTATTAAGGAATTCGATATTTTTTTTGATACTTGAGCACCACAATTCAGATCCTGAAAATTTTGTAATGAAGAGAAATGAAGCTCAAAAATTTTAAACCTTGAACCCTTACAATTCATCTTAAACTGACGTGGTTTTAAAGGTAAGAGAGGATGTGTTTTTTGTTTTCCTTCCGAGTGATGTTGTTAACACACATTAACTACATCACTCTAGGTGTATAGAAGTGGCTCCACTCCTATCTGATGCTTTATTATATTTCAAAGACTACTTGTTAACATGATCTGTCTTTTGGATCCAGGACAATTCATAAGGTGGATCCAAAGCATTTTGTATGCTTCTGTATTTAATATTTTTTTTAATCTGCCATTTTTACCCATTGTAAGTATACAGTTTAGTGGCATTAGAGTATTGTACAGCAGTTACCACTATCTTTTACCAAAATTTTTCATCTCCAAACAGAAATTCTACACCCATTAAGAAATCCTCCCTCATTTCCCCCTCCCTACAGCTTCTGGTAACCTCTGATGTGTAGTCATAACTCATTTTGCTGTGCTGCACTTTATCGTGCTTTGCAGATACTGTGTTTTGTTTTGTTTTGTTTTTAATAAATTAAAGGTTTGTAGCAACCCTGCCAGTGCCATTTTTCCAACTGCATTTGTTCACTCCATGTCTTGGCATCACATTTTGGTATTTCTCAAAGTATTTAGAATTGTATTATTATATTTGTCATGGTGATTCGTGATTAGTGATCCTTGATATTACCACTGTAATTGTTTTGGGGATGCCACAAATCACACCCATGCGAGACAATGAGCTTAATTGATAAATGTTATTAGGTGTTCTGAATGCTCCACCAACAGGTTATTCTCCCAGTACTGAAATTAGGCCAATTAATAACCCTACGATGGCCTATAATTGTTCAAGTGATAAGAGTCACACATGTCTGAGTTTAAAGTAAAGCTAGAAATGATTTAAGCTTAATTGGGAAGGCATGTCAAAAGCTAGCATAGGCTGAAAGCTAGGCCTCTTGCTCCAATCAGCCAAGCTGTGAATGCAAAGGAACAGTCTAGTGAACACATAAATGATAAAGTGAAACAACCTTATTGCTGATACAGAGAAAGTTTTATTGGTCTGGGTAGAAGGTCAGATCAGCCACAACATTCCCTTAAGCCAAATCTGATCCAGAGCAAAGCCCTATCTCTCTTCAGTTCTTTGAAGGCTTACAGAGGTAAAGAAGCTGCAGAAGAAAAGTTTGAAGCTGAGGTTGGTTCATGAGGTTAAAGGAAAGATGTCTGCCTAACAAAAGTGTAAGTTATCCAGATGATCTAGCAAAGATAATTAATGAAAATGGCTACCTTAAACAGAGTTTTAATGTTGGCAGAATAACTTTCTCTTGGAAGAAGATGCCGTCTGGATCTCAAAGCGAGAGAAAGAAGTCAGTGCCTACCTTCAAAAGATTGACTGAGTTACAGTCGGTTGAGCACCTGACTCTTGATTTTTGGCTCAGGTTATGATGATCTCAGGGATGTGGGATTGAGCCCTGTGTTGGGCTCCACACTTGGCAGAGAGTCTGCTTCTCCCTTTCTCCCTCTCCCCCTCTCCTTTCTCTCCCTCTGGCTCCCTCTCTGCCTCTCCCTTCCCACTCCTACACTCTCTGAAATAAATAAATCTTTTTTTAAAAAAAGAACAGACTGGGCAGCCCAGGTGGCTCAGCAGTTTAGCACCACCTTCAGCCCAGGGCATGATCCTGGAGACCCAGGATCGAGTCCCACGTTGGGCTTCCTGCATGGAGCCTGCTTCTCCCTCTGCCTGTGTCTCTGCCTCTCTCTCTCTGTGTGTGTGTCTGTCATGAATAAATATATAAAATCTTTAAAAAAAAAAAAAAAGAACAGACTTACTCTCTTATTAGAGACTAATGCAGGTGATGACTAGAAGTTGAAGCCAGTGCTCATTGACCATACTGAAAACCCTAAGGCCCTTAAGAAATATGCTAAATCTACTCTCCCTGTGCTGTCAATGGAACAACAAAACCTGGATGACAGCACATCTCTTTATAGTATGATTTACTGAATATTTCAAGCTTACTGTTCAGAAAAAAGATTTTCAAAATACTGTTCATTGGCAATGCACCTGATCACCCAGGAGCTCAGATGGAGAGGGACAATCAACACTAATCTTGTTTTCATTCTTGCTAACACAATATCTGCTCTGGAGCCCATAGATCAAGGAGTAGTTTTGACTTTCAAGTCTTATTCTTTTTTTTTTTTTTTTTTTAAAGATTTTATTTATTTATTCATGATAGACATAGAGAGAGAGAGAGGCAGAGACACAGGCAGAGGGAGAAGCAGGCAACATGCCAGGAGCCTGACGTGGGCTCTATCCGGAGACTCCAAGATCACGCCCTGGGCCAAAGGCAGGCGCCAAACCGCCAGGCCACCCAGGGATCCCTCAAGTCTTATTCTTTAAGAAATAAGTCTCATAAGGCTATAGCTGCCATAGTGATTCCTCTGATGAATCTGGGCAAAGCAAATCAAAAACCTTTTGGAAAGGATTCACCATTCTAGGTGCCATTAAGAACATGTATGAATCATGGGGAGAGGTCAGAATATCAACATTAACAGGAGTTTGGAAGAAGCTGATTTCAAGACTTCAGCGGAAGAAGTAACTGCAGATGTGGTGGATGTAGCAAGGGAACTAGAATTAGAAGTGGACCCTGAAAATGTGGCTGAATTACTGCACTTCCATGATAAAACTTTTAATGATGAGAAGTTACTTCTTAGGGATGAACAGTGGTTTCTTGAGATGCAATCAACTCCTGGTGAAGATGCCATGAAGATTGTTGAAATGACAACAAAGGATTTAGAATATCATCACATAAACTTAGTTGGTAAAACATCAGGGTTTAAGAGTACTCCAATTTTGAAATAAGTTCTATGGGTAAATGCTATCAAACAGCATGAAAGGACCCTTCCATTGTTGCAGCAGACTTCATTGTTGTCTTATTTTAAGAAATTGCCACAGCCACTCCAGCCTTCTACAAGCAACCACCACCCTGCTCAGTCAGCAGCAATCAACATGAAGGCAAGACTCTCCAAGAGTAAAAGGACCATGACACATTTAAATCTCAGATGGGTTATCATTTTTTTTAACAAAGTGTTTTTTAACAAAAATATGTACTTTATTAGACATAATGCTATTGCACACTTAATAGCCTGCAGTATAGCATAATTTTTATATGCACTAGAAAGCCAAGAAATGCACTTGACTCGCCTCATTGTGGTATTTGCTTTATTGCAGTGGTCTGAAACTGAACCTGCAATATCTCCAAGGTATGCCTGTAATTTTTTTAAATTTTCATTTATTAAGTATATCTCTACACCCACATGAGGCTTGAAATCACAACCCTGAGATTGAGTCGCATACCTTTCCGACTGAGCCAGCCAGGCACCCCTTGTATGCCTGTACTTTCTGTGTCTGAATTTGCCTATTGTAGATATTTCATATACGTAGAGTCATAGCATGATTGTCCTTGGGTGTCTGGCTTATTTCATTTACTTAAAATGATGTTTTCAGCTTTCATCCATGTTGTAGCATGTGTCAGAATTTTATTCTCATGGCTGAAATAATACTCTTTAACATTTTGTTTAAATATCCATTGATTTCACACTAGCTTTTTCCCTCTTTTTGGCTTTTGTGAATAATGCTGTTATGACCATGGGTGTACAAGCATCTGTGTGGGTCCTTGTTTTCAATTCTTTGAGTTTGTATGCCTAGGATTTGCATTGCTGGCTTTTTTAAATCTGTTTACCTTTTTGAGAAACCATCAAATGATTGTCCATGGCGATTGCACCATTTTACATTCCCAGTAATAATGTCTGAGAGTTCTAATTTTCATCCTTGCCAACACTTATTTTTCTTTTTAAAAAAATTATATTCATTTTAATACATATGACATGGTATCTCATTGTGTTGTTTGTTTGTTTTAAGATTTTATTTGTTCATGAGAGACACAGAGAGAGAAAGCAGGCTCCATGCAGGGAGCCTGATGTGGGACTCGATCCTGGGACTCTATCCCGGGACTCCAGGATCATGCCCTTAGCTGAAGGGAGGTGCTCAACCCCTGAGCCACCCAGGCGTCCCTCATTGTGCTTTTGATTTGTATTAACCAAGTGAGTAGGATGTTGAGCATCATGTGCTTATTCACCATTTGTTTTATCTGGTTTAGAGAAGAGTCTATTCAAGTCCTTTGCCCATTTTTAAGTTGTTGTTGAGTTAAGTCATTTAAGCTATAGTTGTTTAATTTTTTTTTTCTTTTCTTTTTTAAGAATTTCCCAGTAGATTCCCTGCTGAGCATGCAGCCTAGTGAGGGGCTCAATCTCACGAACCTGAGATCATGACCTGACCTGAAATCAAGTCAGATGCTTACCTGTGTCACCCAGGCACTTGTCTTTATGTATTCTAGATAGTAGACTCATATGAGGTATATGACTTGCACTTATTTTTTCCATTCTGTGGGTTGTCTTTTACTTTCTTGATGGTGTTTTTTTAATATGTAAAATTTTTCTTTTTAATGACATATTTGTTTGGTGGTTTTTGTTTTTTTTACTTCTCATGGTGGCATATTTAAGAAACTGCTGCCAAATTTAAGGTCATGAATATTTTGCCCTGTTTTAGGAGTTTTGTTATTGCTTCCATGTAAAACTTTGATCCATTTTGAGTTAATTTTTGTGGTGTAAAATGAGGATCTATACATTGCACGGGAATGTCTAGTTTTCCCAGAACTATTTGTTAAAAAGACTGCACTCTTCCCATTAAATTGCCTTGACACCCTTGTTAAATTAATTGGCCATAAGTGTGAGAGTCTATTTTGGGGGCTCTTGGTTCTGTTTTATTGGTCTACATCTCTGTCTTTCTGCCAGTACCACAATGTTTTGGTTACTTGTAGCTTTCTAGATTTTGAAATTAAGAAGTGAGTTCTCCAACTTTGTTCTTTTTTTCAAGATTGTTTTGGCTATTCAGGGTCCCTTGAAATTCCATTTAAATTTTAGGATGGGGGATCCCTGGGTGGCTCAGCGGTTTAGCACCTGCCTTTGGTCCAGGGCGCGATCCTGGAGTCCCGGGATTGAGTTCCACGTCAGGCTCCCAGCATGGAGCCTGCTTCTCCCTCCTCCTGTGTCTCTGCCTCTCTCTTTCTCTCTCTCTCTCTCTCTCTCTCTCTATCAAAAATAAATAAATAAATCTTTAAAAAAATGAAAAAAATAAATTTTAGGATGGGGTTTTTCTGTTTCCCAGGAAATATACCATTGGGATTGTGATAGGAATTGGATTGAATTGGTAGATCACTTTGCGAGTATGTGATCTTAAGTTTTTGAGTCCATGAACACAGGATAGCTTTCATTTCTTTTAGTAATGTTTTGTAGCTTTTCAGTGTGTAAGTCCTGTGCTTCCTTGACTAAGTTCATTCCTTAGTATTTTATTCTTTTCGATGTCACTGTAGATGGAATTATTTATTTTTTTTGATTTTCATTTGCTAGTGTGTAGAAAGACAAATGATTTTTGTGTCTTGATTTTGTATCCTATAATTTTGCTGACTTCGTGTATTAACTCTTTTTTGTGTGTGGATTCTTTAAGTTTTTCCACATATAAGATCAGGTCATCATGAATCAAGATAGCTTTACTTCCTCTATAATACGGATTTATTTTTTTGCCTAATTACTTTGGTTAGGACTTTCAGTCCTGTGTTGAAGTAGAATTGGCAACATGTTCTTTATGGTAAGGCAAAACACTTTCAGTCTTTCACCACTGACTATGGTATTAGTTGCAGCTAAAAGAGTAAATGATAATTTGTTCTTTTTTTCCTCACCAATATAGAATGATTGGTAAACCTTTAAGTTTAAAAGATTAGAGGACACTTTTCAAACCTGTTCTCCCCCAACCCCTCTCCTAAGTCAACCTCAATAATTCTGTTTCCTTAAATATCTCTTTAAAGCAGATTATATTATATACAATATTATATACAATGCATGTTATGATGTATCCTATTTAAGGCTAGATGACAACACTTATTTTCCAATTTGTACCCACACAAAGTAAAATTTGGATCATCCCAAGTAAATGGAAGTAAACCAACCCACTTGCTTCCTCACACTTTTATCACAAAGTATTTATTGAACAAAAATAATATAACAGTAAAATTGATACATATATGAAAGTGAATGAAGATATGCACTCATAGAAAAGAGGTGTACAAAGAAAACAACGTTTAGGTTATAGTTCTATAAAACCTTAGCCATAGCAGTTTAACACTGATCAAGCAGACATAAAAAAGGGAAAAAGGTGATTTAATATGTCCTTTGAAACCTATTTTCTGACTAAAATAATTGCTAAGACACACAGAGAATGAGGCAGAGCTAGAAGGGTTATAATTTAGTATCTCCAGTTCTGTATTTGTGTCATGATAAGTTTTTTGATCCATAAAAATCATGGCGTTTTTCCATTTTTAATAAACAGCTAGAATGTATGTTAATCATACATTCTATCATACATGTATTCTATCATTACATGTATTTCAAGGAAGGAAATACAAGGATCAGATTTAGAGTCATTTGGGCATTTCTAATCAGCATATACATTTTGGGTTGAGATTTTTGGACATTGATTAACTGGCATTGGTTTCTCTGTAAGAATCTTACATTTGGGGTATATTCTTCTCTTACAATTTTTTTTTTTTTAATGTTCTATCTTTACCTGTTTTTTTCTACCTTACAGTTTTGGGCCAGAAGTTACAGCTAGGTATGGGAAACAGAACTGGACTAAGCACCAATCATTGTTTTACCTTTAATGAGCTGTGTGGCCTTAGGCAACTTCCAGTTGCCTTATCTGGAAACTGTGGTGAAACCTTTAACGTTTCAGGTCAGGTAAATATCAGTTCCCTGGACCAGCTCTTTTGAGTACAGAATTAGCCTTAGCTTATGAGGGAGTGACAGTAGTGTCTGGATTTTATAATTTACTTTATATTCCAATTATGTTAGAGATGTATATACATCCCCATACACAGAATTGAAAATCTCAAGATTTTAAGGATAACAGTTCTTAGATTTTTTGAAAATTTAAAAAATATGTTTTTATAAGCTTTATTTTTTTACCCTTTTTCATAATCTTGTCATTTAACCCTTACTTTGGAGTCATTCAGCCACATTTCAGATTGCCTTGTTACTCTTATATTTGAGGATGATAATCTGATCTTGAAAGCCCCGGGCACTTTGCAGTTCTCTTCACATTAGAACTTTCATACTTCATGTACAGAACAATGCCTTAGAGTGGCACCTGCTGATGTTTCTGTTATCACTGCTCTACCCTACACAAAAGAATTTACTGCTGGGAAAAAAAAAAAAAAAAGAATTTACTGCTGAGTGCTCCAGGTTGTTAGTTCAGTTCTACAATGAGATTCCTGAAGAATTTTATATTTTCTTATATCCAATTTCCTTCATTCTCACCATAAACTTTAGTAATACATAAGCAGTGTATCCTACCTCTCAGTTTCCACAAATAAGGCTATGCCTTATACACCTGAAGCTACCAGATGTTACAAAATTCTTGCATTCATCACCAGTCTGTGAGCCTCTTCAAAGCATAAGATGTTTACATGTTAAGAGTTCTAGGGTTTTAGAGCAACCCTAACTTACAACGATACAGGAAATGTATCGGGTGTGATTATGGAAAACTGGGAGAAGCACAAGTAATTTTTTGAAATAAGAACATGCTTACATAGGAGATATTCCAAGGGGCATGGTAGAGTGATAGATTTCCATCTCAGGTTTTTGTTTGGGAGGAGCCTAAAAGATTCTAAACTACTTGGTGGCTAGGCTTTCAAAGTTCATTCTTTAAAAAATGCACTTTAAAAAAAAATGCACTTTAGAACATTTTCTTTTATGAATGTTTATTTTCTAGATATGGCTTAGTTTCTTTTATAAAAACATTAAATTGAACATTTGCTGAATTTCAGTTCAAAAGAGGTTCTAAGGCAATTCTTATACAATTGAAAGCGAAAAAGAAAAATATGAATATGCTTTCATATTGCCTACTTATGAAAAATAATGATTCTACTAGAGAGCTGTTTGATACTAATTTGTCTTTCAAACATTTTCTCTTAATACTAAAAAATATATAAACCATTTACATAAAACTAAATGCAAAGGAAGGCACAGCTGGTTATAGTGTCTATAAGCATAGTTCAGCATATGCGGAATTAGAGAAAATAAAGCTTCACATCCTTATTAGTTACACTGAAAACCATTAAGAAAAGTTCTTCACTGTCAACAGTGTTCAGTACTTAAGAGATAAGAGAATATAAAAACAAAAACATTAAAAATCACTTAATGCCAAACAGATCTTCATATATACTTGAATATAAAAAAAGTTTTAAAAATGCTAACATAAATCTAGACCATCCATGTTATGAAAAGTGCAAACCAAATTAACAGAGGGTTTCACAACGTCCTTCTCATGACACAGGTAAACTAGCCCATGGGGACAAATTTTATTTTCATCAGTTAATAAGTCTTTAATTGTGGGCAGATGTCATCAGGATTTCTGAGAGTTCGAAGAAAGCAGTACTGGAGAAGCAGCTCTATCCAGACTGGGGATTGGCACTGGCATGTGGCCGTTAAGCAGTGTTGGAAACTGTAAGGGAACAGAAGATTTTTTTAAATTATTATTGCAGACCCATTGGGATAAACTTGAGTTCTTTACATTCTGAAACAGAGCATAGCTAGGACTATTTTTACAGAATGAGATCAAGATTACATACAGCAAAAAAGGGATAAGGCCCAGAAAACGTCCCTGTTTTATATGCCTAGGCCACTAGAAAAAAAAATGTATACATGGTGCTAAAGCATGTTCTAATACTCCTTTTAAAAGGCTTCAAGCTACTTAGGACGCTGATTTGCCTTAAAGTAATTTTAAAAACCGCAGACAACTGACTCTCCTGATTCACGTGTAAAATTTCTAATACTGTATTTTGAAAATGGCCCTTGTTTTTCCAGAGTACTATAAAGATGCTTTCTCAGTAACTGTTAAAAATGAAGAATGTTTTACCTTAAAAGATTTGGAAAGCAAGAATATATTTTGGAACTGAGGAAGTATTTTTTAATTACATGATAAATAATATCAAACTTCATAGATCACCCTTAAGTAACAAAACAGAGTAAAGTTAATTTCCATATTGTTGGTAACTAAGATGATAAACAGGATAACTCTCAGGTCTAAGAGAAATACCACTGCTACACTCCCAACTGAGTAAGAATAATTAAGGGCCTCCTTTTAATATATTATATTCACAACTAGATTTTCATTGTCTAGATGATAGATGTCAAAATGATCTCCTGGGCTATCTTCTAGTTAAATTTCTGTTTATTCTGGAAAAGTTAATATTAAATTTCAACACTAAATATCAAACTATAGAGCCTAGCACAAGTTAGAAGTACATTAAATATAAAATGTATATTTTCAAACTATTTCAATAACCTAATGTCTAGTGCCTTACAGTTTATCAATGGTTGTCATTTCAGTTGGTATTTAGGAGCCTGTAAAGTAAATTTGGTCATCTCCATTTTATAGGAGAGAAAACAGAGTTCAAATAAGTTTGGATTGGTTAAAGACTAGTAAGTAGTAAAGCCAAGTTTTAAACTCTGAAAGATACTGCGCTTTTGTACCAAACTGTCCAACTTGTTTTTTGGCAGGGCTTGCTGTGGATGTGCTCTTTAAATACGATTTCAGTTTCTTTGAGGGTCACTGGCATATTCAAGGCTTTTGTTTCTTTTCTGACACTTTGGAATTTTAGCTGCTTGTAGAATTTTATCCGTTTCAACTGGGTTATCAAATCTGTTTGCATACTGTTCATTAACAATATATTAAGATCCATGCTCCTAATTACTATCCCCATTGACTTAAGAGTGAACTCAGGATGAAGAACAGGCTTTGAATTTTCATTCTCTTATCTTATTTGCAATCTTTTTCTTTTTGTTTTTTGTCCATCTTATTGCTGTTTTCAAAAGAATCACCTTTAGATTTTGTTAATACTACTGTTTTTAAAATGTATATTCTTGATGTCTGCCCTCTGCTCTTTATTTCTATACAAGCAGTTGTAGTTTGGCTTTGGCTTTTCTGGCATATTTCATCTTTATTGACTCCCCACGTCCAATTGTTTCAGTTGCAACATTCCTCCCAAACTTCTGTTCCCAGCTTCCTTTCTCCTATATTGGACTCAGCAATCCTATCCTGTGTGTCAGACGTCCCCATCAATGCGTCTTCACCAAAAACCTGTTATTCCATGTTCACTCTTAAGTCAGTGAGAGTGGTGATAGATATATGACCCTAAACTTGAATCAGGGCTCTGCCACTTAATGTCGTGTGATCTGGGGTAAATTGAGCAACGTCTCTGAGCCTTAGTTTCCTTATCTTTTTTTTTTTTTTTAAGATTTTATTTATTTATTCATGAGAGACAGAGAGAGGGCAGAGACACAGGCAGAGGGAGAAGCAGGCTCCATGCAAGGAACCCCATATGGCACTCGATCCTGGGACTCTGGGATCATGCCCTGAGCCAAAGGCAGACACTCAACCGCGGAGCCACCCAGGCATCCCTGTTAGCCTAATATTGACCAGAAATCTTTCTGATATTAGTAATTAAGGCTTTGAAGAGTCAGAAGTTAAACATGGGTTTTCAACTGTAAGGGGTGTAGTCAACTACCTCCATATTGTTCAAGGATCAGCTGTATTTGAGAAGCCATAAAAAGTGCTTTGGAAATGCTATGAGTGAGAGCTAATGTATTCTAGACATTGTTCAATCTTTTAATCACATAAGTCTTTTGCCTCTTCCTAATCTCCTCAAATCAAACTAAAAGTCTCAATTTTACCTCTGGAATGTCTTTTAAATATATTCCTATTTCTACTATTCTAGAAGATGATTTTCCCCTCAGTATTCGCAGTAGTATAAATATTCCTCATACCTTCTGCACCCTACACTTCCTCCTTTCTCTTCAGTCCTTCTTCCACACTGGGATCAACAATATCTTCCTAAAATAGAGATTTTAGGGGTGCCTGGGTGGCTCAGTTGATTAAGCATCTGCCTTCTGCTCAGGTCGTGATCTCAGAGTCCTGGGATCAAGCCCCGGGTCAGCCTCCCTGCTGGCACAGGAGCCTGCTTCTCTCCCTCTACCTTCCCCCCTCCATCACCTCCCTTGTCTTCTCTCAAAAATCTTTAAAACAAAAACAAAAACAGATATTATACTATTTATCTCCAGCTAAGAAAGTTTTCCATGGTTATCAATTAAGAGAATACGGTGGACATACTATTCAAGGCTCACAGGTGCTTTTCTAATCACCCAGTCCCTTCCTGAACAGACTGTGTACCTGCATATCCAAATCATGTACATTATCTAGAAGGTGCTTTTCTCTCTGCCAAAATCCTGTCTTATTGTCCCAGCTCAGGTGCCAGTTCTTCCCTGGAGCCTTCATCTAGTCCCCAGCTAGAAAACTAGGCCTATTGGGTTCCTATAATGTTTTGCTTATAGATCAATTAGTTCCATATTGTATATTTCCCTACAATCCCTGGTAACAGCACTGCAAATATTTTCTGGGTTAGATTCGAATTACAACACCCAGAAAACATTCTCAATTGAAAACTTAATTCTGCCTTGTTTCAAGATATCTGTATTGATGCCAAATTTCATCAAAATTGGTTTCAAAAATGGAACAGACATCTTGTAGATAAGCTCAAAATGCCAAATTGTTCAGACCAATCTCATTTTTAAATATACCTCTTCCAGAAAGGCCAATACCTTTTCTCTCCTTCCCTTAAAACAGGAAATTTGCCAAACATCATTTAACACTTATTGTAGCCCAAGTGTACTTCTTTTCGTGCTCCAATACATATATATGAAAGGTTTACTTTGAAGAAAATTAATAGTTTATAAAAGGGGCACTGCTGATAATCTGAATTTCGAATGTTCGTTCCTCTATGTTTTAAAAAACTGCTAACTTCAAGTTCTTTCACAACTACTCTTATAGGAAGAGTAATAGTCTTAAAAGTACAAAGTTTTTCTTTAGTTTTATGGACCCAGTCACATAAAGAGGGCAGAAGGCCCTGCCAACGATCTAAACATGATTGTATTCCCCATTCCTACCTCCCATTTATGGTTTTTGAATGCTTCTGGTAATCGGTACATTTTGTAAAATTAAAAAATGCAGCAATTTCTTCTGCAGAATTCCAGTTATAAATTAGGAACCATTGGTCTGCTATGGTTCTCATAGTGGATTCCTGGAGCAGCAGCATCACTAGGATCTTGAAAAGATGTCATAATCAGGCCACGTCCCACACCTACCTTCTAAATCAGAAACTCTGGGGTTGGAGCCCAGCAAAATCTTTTTAAACATACCATCCAAGCTGATTCTGTTGCACATTAATCTTCAAGAGCCACTAGTCTACAACAGTGACTGAAGAGAAAGAGGGTACGTGGATCCAACACCCAGAGCTCCGAATAGCCTGCAAATGTGTGGAAATGCTATGTTCACCAGCCACTGCTACTGCTAGAAGTGATGGGCTGGAAGAGGCTTAGCATCTAGGGCAAGGGATCCCAAAGAACTCCCTAACAACAGTTCCCTCCATGGCTTCCCTGGAGATCCCCAAGGCCTGACCAGTCAGTGGAAGAATTCCCAGTAAGAGGGGCAGTGAGAATCCATTCATTATTCACAAATACCCAGAGAATCCTACAGAGGCCTTGCTAGAGTCTAGGACCAGAGTACTACTGCAGTCCCTGTGTCCATGGAGCTTACCCTACACATGCTCTACTCAGCAGCTCTGATGCCGAAGTACTGCTGCTCCAATCTGAATACCTGGAGGAAATAAGGTCTTTCAGCTCTCCACCAAAACACTACTAATCTAGAACTTTCCCAGTACTACATTTGTTCACTGGTTCTAGTTTGTTTCCCTGCCTGAGTTCAAAGGGCTAAGCATCCACATGTTGGCTGTGTTTGACCATAGCTCAGTTTTCTTGTGATGATAGGCCAGGAGAGAAACCTGATTACCTAGAGATGTACAGTCATATCCTACCTCAACCTTACTAGGAAACCAGAGAAGCAAGGTAGCAGTCAAAACCTCTTTAGCTCCACCCTTCTTCCTGAGACCTTAAATCCCAGCATGTATCGCTCCTGGCAGGGAGGACAAACAAAATGACCAACTCAAAACACAGAGACCTGATCTTTTTAACACTTAAGTCAGACATTTCTTACTCTCTTTTAAGTAACCCTTATACCAAATGTGGGGCTCAAACTCCTGACCCTGTGATCAAGAATCCCATGCTTTACAAACTGAGCCGGCCTGGTGTCCCAATTTCTTGGTGAATTCTTAGGTATCTGCTCAGTGGTAATTACTAAGCATCATTTGTGTGCCACGCAATATGCCAGACATGGGGTGGGGAGGGCACCATAATAAACAAGATGCAGTTCTGGCCCCTCGGGGGCCCACAGTCTAGTGGGGGAGATGATTGCCAGGTGAGCAGGCAATCATAACACAGAGTGGTCAGTGCTAGATGCAAAAGAACTACGACTAGCTTGGGTGAGCCGCACTGTGGGGCAGGCACGGGATTCAAGTGAGACAGGCTAGAGTTTGAGGGGGTTTTCACTTGCCCCCAGCTTTGCTTCACTCTTGTTCCTAGGACCGTTTCTATTATTCTCTTAGTAATCTCTTTGTGAAGAACAGTCTTAGAGTCTCAAGGAGGAAATACTGATTACCACATGATCGCAGGCAGCGCTATCGCAAGATTCTAGTGTATGAATGAATAATAAGTGTGTCTACCTAGTAACGGGACTTGTGCAAGATAAAACAGCTAAGACTTAGTTTTTAACCAAATGCCCTGAGTGCTCCTTTCTTACAATGGAACAAGGAAAACTTGATTATGGTTCACAGGATTATACAGATAGCTTTTCTGTTAACAGTGTGGAGACATGCCTTACTGTTTTTCAGTCTATTTCAAGTGATGTCAGTATATGGCTTAATTCTTTTAAAGTCCCTTTTCCTTAATAAATTTCCAGTTTTCATAGTCCGTGAAAATACCCAAACACTTCAAGAATTAATTGTTCTATTTGTGGATATCTGACATGATGTGCCACCTCTGCCTCAGTGAAAATGTCTGCTGTTGAAGGCTGGCTTTTGCAGCCTCATGCACTCCCTTTGGAAGCTTACCATTTTAACCAAACGTAGGGCAGAACTCTTGTTACCTTTGCAGGATTTACTGGGGAAACATCCCTTAGAAGCTTGATGTTTAAACGTTGATTTCTAAATGCTCACCTGGAACAGCGTGTTTGGCCCTTGCAACCGGGCAGGACTCAGTGGAGCAACGGGACTAAGGCTGCTCCAGAAATGTATGCTGGATAGCAGTGGACTCGGGGTCAGGAGCAATCCATTTGGTGTCTGGGAAAGAAAGCACACACACAGATTGTGATAAAGGTGTCACCTGACTCTGGCCCTGATCAGCAGTGTGGCCAGGCGCACTAGCCATGAACCAAGAAACAAGCCTTCCCGTTTTAGGAAAATCTGACAACTACGTTATTTCTGCAAGGCTGCACACAGTTGAATTTTCTTCAGTGCTATTGTATTAGCAATTTCATAAAGGAGAAGAGTATGGACGAGTTACCTTCCCTAAACAGTCTAGTTATAAGACTCAAGTTCAGAGCAACTTTTGTCCAGATGGTTTCTTCAATTTGTTTCCGTTCCCACATTAAACAAGATCTAGTGTATACAAAATGAGATTCCATGAAGGGGCTTTATTAATTTTTTTAATCTATATTTTCCTACAGTGGACATCCATTACAAACACATTTTTAAAAGGGCCTCTCAAGCTTCACTTTTGTGGGTATCATTGGCCCTTTAAGATTTTAGGATCTGTTGTTAAAATACCCTGTTAGCAGCTTCTTCAAAAGTTCTGAACTGGGTTTTCCAGATTGCACTCCGGATGTGGGGCTGATGAGAATTCATCTCCCTGGCAATGATTTGGAAGAGGAAAAAATTCTTTGTTAGATTGCGTGTAAAGCCAAAACTGTGGGGTTTCCCAGGAGAGCGCCAAGGACTGCCTTTGCTTGCACACACACAGCAGGGGTCCTGGCCTGCAAGCTAGCTAGAGCACAGAAGAAACAACTCGCTCCAGCTGGTATGTCTGCATGGCTTTTATTCTCAGCTGAGGCAAACTCCCTGGCCCATGGTGGTTTTGCACCTTTGCTGACTAGAAGGAGCCCCCTCAGTGGTTTTGTGATGTCAATAAGGTGCTTTGTGTAAGAAGAACCACAGCACAGGCGCCAGCATTGCAGATTGCATCACATTGGATGCTGAAGTGTTATTTTTTCCTAGAATTGGCCTCAGCAGCTTCGTTAATTATCGAGAACTCTTGGCATAAACCTAAGTTGAAAGGTCCGCTCTGTTCAGCGAAAAGGAGACAAACATCCAAAGGTTCTCAAACTGTGAAGGTGCTGAAAGGTAAACTGATTTATACCAAGTCATTTGAGTCGTTGGTTCCACAGCATTTCCTACACATGAAATGACCTGTGGGGTTACTAGGATAAATACATGTTTTGGATAAGCTTCCCACTTCTAATCCAAGGCAGTTTCACAAAGATACCGGGCCATCTGGGCTGATGACTACGACCTAATGGTTCAGCACGGGCTCTGTCAGGGTTCCGACCTCAGGACCACCACTCCTGACCTGCGTAACCTCTCTATCCCTCGGTTTCCAAAGCTAAAAAATGGGGAGGAAAAAGACACCTACGATACAGGATTGCTGGGAAGATGAAATAAGCTCTTCATACGTGCCCGGCACAGAGCAAATGCTCCAGAAGTGTTCATTACAAGTGTACCCGGCCTCCTTAGTGAATCTCATGTGTTCATGGGAGAAATCCTCAATGTCTAACCCAGAAGTACTCAGCATTCTGAGACCAGTCAGGTCAGTCGGTACCGTCAAGGCTCCTCTCGTTCATATTAGGCTCAAGTCCACAAGCCCAGGTCATGAGAGAACTACCGTGTTTGCACATTACTCCGGAATCAGATTCTAACCACAGCACGCCACATTAACATTCAAAAACCAGGGTGTTCAGGGTCTCCCACTTTACCTGCCAACGGGGAGGTCCCAAAGCTCTTAAGAGACCTAAGTCTTAAAAAAAAAAAAAAAAAAAAAAGAGACCTAAGTCTTCTAGACTACAAAACATCTTTCTCTTATTCATGGCCATAAATAAACATTCCCTCCTTTTTCATCCTGTGAGCAATACATGAAGTGTAGAATTTTTATTTTAGTCTAAAATATGTACCCAGGTCTGGATGTGAGATGTTTGCACATCTGTTTCTAAGGGATACAGGATGTACTCAGAATACAGTAGTCCTCTGTTTTGCATGTTTAATACATTTGGAATATCTTTTATAATATATGCAAATAAATACTGTGAAGTGATTTCATTCGCTCTCCTCCCTCCCGTCTCTGTTCTCCCTGAAGATCCTGTGGCTGTAAAGAAAACTATTTGGTTGCTCTGTTAAGGAATGTCCCTATTCATGCCCACCCTGGGTAGTCCGCAGTAAAGTGTGTTTTCAGGGCCTCTTTCCGCAAGCTCCTAGAGTCAGGCAAGGGGGGCTGAGCCTAAGGGCTGGAGGCTAAAGAAAGAAGCCACAAGCAAAATGCATGCTTCCTCTGCCTTCACCAAAAAATATTTTAGCAAATAGGCCGTTTTGAACGGCAGACCGGGAGTTCCTGATCATCAGCTGCAGGGAAAGGAGATGCCCTAGGACCCGAGGCAAAGGACAGTGATGTTCAAGGGGAAAGACCTTCCGACCAGGATCTCATTTCATCCCTTTCAACTCAGATCTTCCACACAATACAGAGTTGCCTACAAAGCTGCCTGTTTGAGCTAAACCTGGTGAGCTGGCATTGCCCAGACATGCCCCTCCGAGTGCCCTGGTTCATGGCCCTCTGCCTCGGCCAGGCCCTCAGACCCCCTCCTCCTCCCTCCTCTGCCTACCTCTGCCCATCAAAACTTGACCTCCTCAAAGGAGACTCCTCTGCTTTTCTCTCAAAATATGACATTTCTCTTCTTCCTAAATCTTTATCACACTTTATAACCACTTTTTTCCTTCACATTTTCTGCCTCCTAGCATGGTAATTTGCATATTCTTATTATACCTCTTTCTGTCACCTTTAAGGTACCTTGCTCATCTTTATTCCTCCTACAGTATCAAGTTTCTAAATACGTGATGAGTTGAAGCAAGCTGGGGCTCTAGGTACATTCCCTCACATGTCACCTGTTGGACGTGTCCACTTGGAATGCCCCACATGTTCAAACTGGAACTTCTCCCTTTCTTTCCAAATCTAGGGTTTCTTACGACCCCTCCATTTCTATCAACAATACCACCTGTTTGTCCACTCGAGAAATACTGGCTGAGTGCATGGTATCAGGTGCCAGAAATACAATGATCAAACAAGACATGATCCCTGGACTCACAGCCCTGTCTCCGACCCAGCATCCTAGTCCCTGAGATGCAGAATGCCTTCCCACTTGCTACCACCTCTGGACACGGCCTGTGGATCCTTCTTGGAACTGACTCTCTTATGCCCCCCTCTCTTTCCATTCCTGCTACATTCACGGCCTTATCACCTTAGAAATGGCATTCAATAAATGCCACCTAAACCAGCCCACATACCTCTGGTCTCTCTTCCAATCTGTTCTGAGCACCGCCACCAAATCAGCCACCCTAAGATACTATGTTTCTTGAAATTCTTTCAGTTTCCGGGGGAAAAATTCCTTAGCCACAATTCTAGGTTCCCCGATAACCTGACATCATATGCTGCTTAATTTCTCTCTATGAACCCTCCTACTTTGCTTCTAGGTCCTGAACACTATAGGTTTCCAACCTACAAGTTCTTTAGCACTCATTCCAGAACTTCCCTGCCCACCTAGCCCATACTTCCCTGGGCTAGACCTGTTCCATAGGTGATCTCATCCATTTCCATGATTTTAAGCACGCTTCCATGTTAGTGACTCCCTAACTTTATCTCCAGTCCCAAACTCCTTAGCCACAGCTCTAGCTGGATGTTTGCTCCTTCATGTCCTACAGGCTTCTCGAACTCGACATGGCCCAAAATGAACTTGTAACCAACCTTTCACCAGGAGCTTATTCTTCCTCCCAAGCTCCTCATATTCAGCTCCCGGCTCTCCCCTACCACCTTCACACTTGGTTCAGTCACCAGGTCCTGTGTCTCTCAGTCTGTCTCCTGGGACCACCTCCCACTGCCACCACCTCAGATCTAGATCCTCTTTGTCTTTCATCTGGAATATAACAGTATCCTGACTGGTTCCAGCCTCACCTCACCCCAATCTCCGTCATCAGGTTGATTTCTAAAAGAACTCTATGTCATTCAGCCCCATCTCCGACCCTTTCACCTTTGGAATTTATCCTCCCCACCCCTCACTGAATTACTGTCCTGCCCCTAATATACTAAGCTATTTCACATCTTTGTAGCTTGGCTCAAGCTGCTCCTCTGCCTACAATGCCCTGCTCACCCTATGTGCCAGATGGACTGCTACTGATCCGTCAACACCTGACCCAAGTGTGAACATGCCTCCCATGAAGCCCTCTCAACATCCTTTCCCAGCCCCAGCAAAATTAATGCCTTCCTCCTTTGTATTTCTTTTGTACTGATTTGGGATAGCATATTAAACAATTTAAGGCAAGTTATGAGCTCCTAATGATCAGAGACTAACTCATGTCCGTATCCCCAGCTCCAAGCACAGCAGCTTACATGTAATATGTGCTCAGTTTTCATGAACTAAATGATCTTTGCCCTCTTCTGTTCCTGATGTGAGCTTCTCTGCACTATGTGTTTGACTCTTGCCCTGTGCTCCTGGGTGTCTGTATGCCTTTTCTTGGCTAGGTCCTATGGTCTTGAAAATAGGCACTGTATGGACTTCTGAAATTCTTGCAATGATTTGTAAATACTACTTGATAATTACCTGTTGAAAGATATTAGTAAAAATTTTTGTTTTTCTTGATTTAAAACCCCAGCAAGCTATTAGTTTCCTATCAAGTCTGAGTTCCTTATCTAGTTTTCAGGGACCTCTGCAATTTCACATCCCCCCCCCCCAAGTTATATTCCCCACATTCCTCACCTACTGGACAGCAAGCTATAAGCTCATGAGAGCAGGAACTATCTTGCCCGCCTCTGTATACCCCACAATCACTAGCAAACAGGAGGTGGTTAACAGTTATCTTCCCAATGAACAAATGAACATAGTAACCATTTACTGACTAAAAAGGATGTGCATGAGCAGCTCAACCAGAAGTACTTGCAGATTGATTTGGTAATTTGAGATAGTAGTTAAGTCTTTCTCAGGCTTTAGAAAATAAAAGAGGAAATCAGGATGTCAGTTTAATATTTTGTTGTACCAACAGACATCACAAATCTTAGTCTCTCGTGGACGCCAACAGAACCCATGACAGTGCTGTTTTGGGGTTAGAAACAAATCCTCAAACAAAAGGCAACTATCTCTGGAGGCTTCTGGAGCTGGCCAAATTCAAGTAAAATCATCGATTTTAACCCTTAGCCTCTCTCTCCTTGGGAAGCCCTGGACCATTCAGGGCTGAGGACCATGGCTCTACGGTCTGCCCAAGGCCCAAGCCCTCCATTAAAGCATCCAGCTTTCCTATGCTCTCCCCTCCTCTGTTTTAGGCCCGTCTCCTGAGGTTATACCCGCACTCTCTCCCCACCTCATGTCCAGGTCCCTGCTCCCCTCAGCCCAGCCACACCACCCTCAGTCCCACTGCGCACAGCCACCCGAAATTCCTCGAGTGCAGGTTCAAAACCCCAGGGCCGGCCTGAGCTGCTCGCCTGAGACCACAGCACTGGCATGGGTTCAGAGATGGTGAAACAGGCTACCCGCACCCAGAAGGCAGACACGGGAATCAGAGTTGGCCCCGGTCTGGCTTGAGGCCTCCCTAAACCTGACCAGTAAACACAAAGGAGGCCGCGGGAGGGAGATCCTCAGATGGCCCACCCTGGCCCACTTCTCCAGTTGCTTCTCTCAGCTGCTTCAGGAACCGCTGTTTCTGAGCCACTTCTTTAAAAATTTTTTTTTTAATTTTATTTATTTATGATAGTCACATAGAGAGAGAGAGAGAGAGAGGCAGAGACACAGGCAGAGGGAGAAGCAGGCTCCATGCACCGGGAGCCTGACGTGGGATTCGATCCGGGGTTTCCAGGATCGTGCCCTGGGCCAAAGGCAGGCGCCAAACCGCTGCGCCACCCAGGGATCCCTCTGAGCCACTTCTTGAGCGGCCCCCAGTCACAGGATGGTTTTGTTTGATCAGATGATGCCTGAGAAACCCCTCCATGCCCGTTCGGGCCGGTACCTGAGCCCGAAGCCCTCCCGGCCGGGGCGGCTCCCTCAGTACCACCAGCTCACAAGCCTGATGGACGCGGGCTCTTTGGGCCACAGTTTGGGAGCAGCCACGGAGGGGAGAACGGCCAAGAGCTGCCCTCGCTTGTTGGGCCGACTCCACGGACGGCTGCGATCAGGACAGCCAGGTGTTTTCCTGCCAAGGACATTTTACTGAAGAGCATGGATTCTGGAACAGACGAGCTGGGTTCAGATTTGCCTCTACCGCTGTTAGCTGTGTGCCCGAGCTGCCCCGCCTCAGCGCCTCGTGGACCTCAGGGGGCCATAACCGCGTGGACCTGGTGGCCCGCGTGAAGAGTAACCAAAGGGGCGCGAGCGACCGGCAGGCGGGAACCCCTACGATGCCGCGGCCCTCAGGACGGTCACGGCAGGAGCCCCCGCCTCTCGGCCCCAGCATCACCCCGACGTTAACAGCGCAGGGCAGCGGCTCCGAGGACGAGCATCCACGGCCCCACGCCCCGGGCCGCGGCCCGAGCCAGCACCCGCAGGGACGGGAGTCCGCCCGCCAGCGCCCGCCCCGGAGCAGCGGCTTCCCGTCGCCTTGGAGGGAAAGGCCGCCTTCTCGTGGGCGCTCGTAACCCTGGAGAATCTCTAATCCCGCGGGCCAGCCTGCTCTCCTCTCCCTACGCGGACCCGGGTTTTCTCAGGGTAGCGCCGCTCTTCCTGGGGAGCCCGCGGGGCTGGGGGGGGGAGCCTTCCCTTTCTTGCCGGAGACTGCAGGGCAGCGCAGACCCACGCCGCCGGCGGCAGTGGCAGGATCAACCTCGACCTCCTTAGCAGAAGCTAAGGGCCACTCCTCAAGTGCCCCAGAGAGGACCCCGTCATAAACATTCCCTTGAGCCCAGGGACGCCTGGGCAGCTGGGTTGGTTAAGCGTCCGCCTCTTGATCTCGGCTCAGGGTCGTGAGATCGAGCCGCACGTCAGGCTCAGCGCTCGGCGTGAAGCCTGCTTAAGATTATCTCTCTGCCCCTCCATCTCCCTCTCTCACCCCCTCTAAAAAAAAATCAATCAATCAGTCCTAAAGCCCAAATGCCTTCATGAAATGTCACTTGGCCTGCTCGACCTTCCCTGGGAAACTACTGTTTGCACCTGCTTCGATGGCCAGGGCGCATGGTCGCTTTCAGCCACTAGAAGCAGGAAACCAGTGAGGCGTCGCACCGTAGCCACTACCCTGAACCTTTTCTCCTGTGGACGCCCTGGTCTGGGGATGGAAAAGTAATTTCCCTTCACAGTCACACCGTGACTTTGGCCTGCGGGCCCTGAGATGACATTCTGCAGGACAGAGGAGGTGGCTTTGCGTGCTCTTTCCTGCCTTTCTGCTCTGCCACCGAGTCAGGGCGCCTCCCCCATGCAGGGCCGGCTCTTACCTGTGCGGTGAAGAAGGCTGGGGTGAGGGATCCCGAGGGGAGAGCTGGGCTGTTGAGGGCGATAGAGCCGATGTCGGTGCCAGACAGCACCAGCGGGGGTGCGGAGATTTCCAAGCCTTTGGGTTTTTTGGCCTTTGGGGGAAGAGATGGAGACCTGGTCTTGGAGCCCGATGACAGGTTCAAGGGCTCTAGGGAATCGGAGTCATGGCAGGCGGCCTCCAGGAAGAGGCTTCTGTGTTCAGCAGGGAGGGGCGAGCTGGGGGACAGGGACGGGGACCGAGACGAGGAGGGCGAGGCGGATGAAATGCTGGCGGCATTTGGCAACATTAAGGAGGAGACCTTGGCTGAGGCCGGCGAGGCCAGGAAGGCCTCCGAGGTGGAGGGCAGGGGCACCACGGGCCTGCTGCTGTGCTTGTCGGTTTTATTGGTCACAAACCTGATGACAGTCCTCACTTCTTCCACGGGAGGGCTGTCTTCCGGCGGCTCCTCCAGCTTTTCCGTCTTGATGGCCTTGAAGGATTCGGGTGGGTTCTGCAGGGAATTAATGGTGAAGGATGAGTACAGGCCTGAGTGGATGTATTCGTTGCGGCTTGTGCTCTTGAGGGCTGACAGCCCATGTCTGGGGGCCTCCCGGCCCTCGGAGGGCGCCTTGCAGTCGCTGTCCTGCAGCAGAAGGCTCTCCCGGCTGATCTCCACCGCGTGGGGGTCCATTTTCAGGATCTCCGGGAAAGAGACAAACTTGTACACAAACTTCTGTCCAATCACCTTTTTGATGATGTTCTGTGAACAGAAGAGGAGACAGTGAAAAGATGAGTGCAGCAGGGAGGGGGGACACACTTGTCGCCAGGGGATGGGGGCAGCATCCACTGGCAGGAGCCGCGGGAGAAGGCCTCAGCCTGGCCTGGCAGCCCTGCCGGTGGCGCCGATGATGCATCTCCGTCGTCATCAGTGACGTAGGGTCATCGCGCCTAATAACCAACGCCGAGCGGTCACCCTTCGCCGTGCCCATACCACGTGGCCGGCCGTGCCCTGCATCATCTCACATCATCTGCACGGCGACCAATCCGAAAGGGAAGGTACCACGGCCGCCTCCACGCTAGATTAGGAGACTCCCTCTGAAAACTTAAGAAAAATCAGCTGAGAGCGCTTGACTAAGGCCGGGAAGCCGCGTGGCAGGTGCGTGACACAGGCCGCCCTGGCTCAGCCGCCCCGTGGTGCTGAGGCCTTGACCTGCCTCTGGGACCTGTGAGGGTTCCACGAAATAATAACGGGAAAGCATTCTGGAAGCTGGGCCGCGTCACAGAAATGTTAAGTTATTATCAGCAGCCACCACAATGTTTTCTTAAGTCGTGAAACCTTTTCTCCCCCTTTTTAATTTTCTGCCAAGAAAGCCACTGGAGGGAAAAACAACTTGTCTCCTTTTAAGATTTACATCACTCCTGCAGGATTTTTGGTTGCTGGTATCGAACTCTGGCTCTTCAGGCTATGGCCCCAGCCCTCACACGGTAGGACAGAAATGAACACCACTAATCACTGCAAAAGTTTCCGAACCCCTTTGGGAGAATGGACTTCGTATGAAAGACTGTCAACTGTCCCTGAGGTTGGTTTCATCGGAACATCAGCAAGTATCTATCAGATGTTTGTGGGGTACAAAGGAGGTAGTGGCGGCGCCATCCTATGGGGAAGGGACTTGGGATGTTTCCTTGCAAACAGACCTGGGTATCAGTGTAAAGAAAAACAAAAACAAAAAAAGTCATTTAGGGGAGAACTTTAGAACCCCTGTTGGGCACTTACTGCATACCAGGTGTTGTGCGCCAGCTCTGACCTGTTCTCATACTCACCCGTCCTGGAGGGTGGGGGACATCACCTACCACCTGAGCTCAGCAAGCTCAGAGATGGGGACTGAGCATCAAGAACCACCAAGATGTTCTCATTCTGAAGCTTTTTCAGATTTCCACAAAAAATTTAGGTGGAGAGTGCCGAAGAACCCCTTAGTTGGGGTGAAATTTCAAAATGGAAACGCAACTGACACGTCACACCGCATCAGTTTTCAGGCGTTCCGCGTAAGATCACAAGTCGAGTTAACATCCGTCACCGCGCCTAGTTTAACATTTTCCCCCTTGTGATGAGTACTTTTAGGCTCTACGACTCTCTTAGCAACTCTCCAATATACCACAGAGGCTAAATGTAATTAAATTTTGATGTTCCTTTTGTGATCGTGGTTCGGCTCATAAACCTAAGTATATTATGTTTTTACCTCCCCCTTGTTACCTTACAGCATGCCCACGTGCATGCTTCCTCCTTAAACAGATCATCAAATCCCAGAGGTGACTTTACCCAGCAGTCAGGAGGGGAGGGCACGGTTACTATGCCCCTGAGGTTTCTGAGCAGGAGTCCCTCAGGAGAGACACACGACGTCCCCATCCAGCACCAGAAATCCCAGTACTGCAAATCCTGGAGAACCTTCGCTCAGCACCAGCCCATGGGAGGCTCCCACCCCTGAGCACGTTAGGTGCAACACTGAACAGTTGTAGGGCCCGGCATCCTGGTGCTGGGGCCCGCGATTTAACCCACTGAGTGCCATTTACCCCCACCTGACCACAACTGCACACTCATCACTAGCAAAGCCAAAAACCGCTTACAAACCTTCAGAGGAATCTGAGAAACTCAGGAGTTCCACCTCAGCCTCCTTGGCAGCCTCTGTGGGCACCCACCGGGCGTGGATAGACAACAGGCCTGGGGGAAGTCCACTCCTGGCACAACAGGGCTAAATAAAGGGTCACTGGTGCCGCCCCACTCAGGGCAGGGTCTTAGTCATATTTCTGGTTTTCGTTAATATTTCTCTCTCTAGGTAAAAACCTTATTTTGTCTTCAGCCAGTTTGGACATCTATCAAAACGGACTGAATGATTAGATCAATAAATAATTAAGAAGTAAATGATAAAATTCATTATTATAAATTTATAAAAAGTACAAGTTTTTAATTTTTATAAATTTGTAAATAAGTAAAAATTGAAAAATAAATACACAGAAGAAAAGTGAAACTGTATGGTCTCAATCATTTCTCCAGGCACTTCTTGTAAAGTTTCTTTTCTTTTTAAAGATTTTATTTATTTGACAGAGAGAGAGCACAGGCAGGAGGAGCAGCAGGCAGAGGGAGAGGGAGAAGCAGGCTCCCTGCTGAGTGGGATCCCAGGACCCTGGGATCATGACCTGAGCCAAAGACCCCATAAAGTTTCTTTTAAAACCTCTAATTTTAACCTTTAATTTTATTTTGGGTATTCAGAATATAATGTCCAAGCAGGGGCTATATGCATAAGCAAACCAAGGAGTAATTTGGGGCTGTGATAAAAATAACAAAAAGGCCCCTCCCTCCTGAAAAAGTGACTGGGAATTGAAAAGTAGTCTCAAAGAGCAGGGCTTTGATGTGTTCACATAAAGAAGGGGCGCCTGGGTGCCTTGAGCAGTGGATTTCTGCTCAGGTCATGATCTCAGGGCCGTGAGATCAAGCCTCGCATCAGGCTCCACACTCCACTTGGACTCTGCCTCTCCCTCTCCCTCCACTCCTCCCCTGGCTCACCTGTGTGCTCTCGCTCTCTCAAATAAGTAAATAAATAAAATCTTAAAAAAAAAAAAAAAAAGAACACGAGGAAGAACTCACATGACTATCAACTGACAGATGAACAAAATATGGTATATTCAAACCATAGGCTATCATCCAGCCATAAAAAGGAAGGACATACAGACACATGCAACTGCGTGGATGCAACTTGAATGCCTTGTGTTAAGTGAAAGAAAGGCCATGTACGTGACTGATTCCATTTCTATAAAATGTCCAGAATAGACAAACCTATAGAGACAAAAGAGTCATTTCCTAGGATTTGGAGGTGCTATGGGAGGATGACACTAAAAAGTAAGGGTTTGGGAGGAAGGGTAGGAAAATGTCCTAAAATTTACTGTGGTTTTGGATGCACCACTCTGGAAATATACTCAAAGCCACTAATTGTGTACCTCCCATGAGTCAATGGGATGGTCTGTGAATTATACCTCAATGAAGCTGTTTAAAAAAAAAAAAAAAAAAAAAAGAACATGAGGAATCTTCTTCCTCCCCCAGCTTTACTGAGATAATTAACATATAACATCGTGAAGTTTGGGCCGCCTGGGTGGCTCAGTGATTGAGCGTCTGCCTTTGGCTCGACATGATCCCAGGGTCTTGGGATCGAGTCCTGCCTCGGGCTCCCCATGGGGAGCCTGTTTCTCCCTCTGCCTGTCTCTCTGCTTCTCTCTGTGTGTCTCTCATGAATAAATAAAATATTTAAAACAAAACATCATTAGTTTAAGATGTACAATATGAAGATTTGATGCATGTGTACACTGTGAAATATTTACCACCATAAGATTATCACCTCATGTAATTATGATTTGGCGGCGGCGGTGGCGGCCCCATTTACGGTCTACTCTCTCGGCAGCTGACGAGTGCACAGTACGGTATCGTTAACACAGTCACTGTCCATGCCTCGCCTCTCCAGGACGGACTCATTCTGTGGCTGGAAGTTCCTACCTTCGGCCAGCACCTCCTCATTTCCCTGCCCCTCAGCCCCCCGCAACCACCACTCTATCCTCTCTGTAGGAGTTTTGCTTTTTTATTTATTTCTTAAGATTTTACTTCTTTATTCATGAGAGACACACAGAAAGAGGCAGAGACACAGGCAGAGGGAGAAGCAGGCTCCTCGCGGGGAGCCCAAGGCGGGACTCGATCCCGGAACCCCGGGATCACACCCTGGGCTGAAGGCAGCCGCTCAACCGCGAAAGTCCGCGTCCCAGGTGCCCCAGATTTCTGCTTTTCTAGATCCCACACATAAGAGAAATCATTCAGTGTTCATCTTTCCCTTATTGCACTTTGCAGAAGGCTCTCAGGGTCTACCCGACGTGCTTGCGGGCCTCAGTGGAGGGCGCGGGTGGTGAGGCCGCAAGCCTCCTCGGGGTACACCGGGGCCTCGGCCACGGACCTCGCGCTCGGCTTCGGCCGGGGGGCCTGGCAGGGCTTTCTGGGGACAGGTCCCAGGGCCGGGGATGGAGAGGACTCCGGGAGCTGACCGCGAGGAGGAAGGAGCCTTTGGAAAGAACCGGGCCGGGCCCTGCTGGTGTGGTCCAGCAGGAGAAATGGGGCAGATGTGGCTCCCTGGACAAGCTGGACCCCCCGGGACCGAGGCTAGGCATAGAGGGGGTACAAGGTGCCAGGCAGACCCCGGTCTCTGTGTCCCTGAAGGCAGGTTCCCTCCCAGGTCTGCCCCTCCGGGGGCTCGCGGAGGACACCCAGGTAGTAGCTGCTGAGCACGTGTCACGGCTCAGGCTGTGGCCCAAGAACCCGACCACCGTTCCCTCACTTAATGCTCTGAGAGGCGGGAACTAGCACGATCGGCGCCTGGGAGCCAGGCAGACTGAGGCGCGGAGGGCGCACGTCCCCTGCGGCCACAAGCTGGCACGGGCAGCCTGGTCCCAGGGCCCCGCCGGGATGGAGGGGCCGCCCAGGCACACGAGCGTCGGGCCAGGCTCTCTCCATGAAAGGCGACCAAGCATTTACAGAAAGTCCGCGTCTTCACCCCTTCCTCCCAGCCCCGCAACGGTGTGTCGCTTCCGGTCACCTGGTGGCCTGACCCCTGCTGCGTGCGTCCTCGAGCTCAGGGACTTCGCCAGCGAGGCTTCTGACAACAGCTGCGCACGTCTGCCTCCCTCCACATGCGGGCTCGGTCTCCCTATTCGTCCTGTCCCACCACGAGTGTGTCACTCCCAGGGCGGCCTCCTGGGACACCTCGCCAAGGGTCCCGGCAGCAGGGACGGGGGCTCCCGAGGGAGGAACCCGGCGACACCTCAGCTGGGGCCCACGCTGCCACCTCCAGGCTGGCGCCCGGGGATCGCAGGGGCCCAAGGGCCGGGGGGGCACCTCTCCCCCCACTCAGGGCTGCCGGTTACCCGGACAGGTTGCAGGCTTTACCGGTGAAAACAGGGGTGCCCGCAGGTGTGCGTACAGCTGTGTGCACACACCCGGCTCCTTCTCGGGCCGCGGGGCAGAAACATGGGGCCCCTGTTACTGCCGCCACGGAGCGGTGCACCCGGAGCGGGTCTCCTGGGTACAGGAGCCCTCGACCCGCAGGGCCGGGCAACGGAGGGCTGCTCGGGGAACGCCATTTACCTCCTGGGTGCCCACGTTGTCTGGGTACCCCAGGCGAGCTGCGTGTCTGCAGGACCCTCACCGTGAAGAGCCCCGACCCATGCGGGAGAGCCGAGGCTCGGCCGGAGACGCCGTCCTCCTGGCCCCAGGCCGGCGCGGCTCCACCTGAATGCGTCCCGGGGCATAACTGCGTGCGCTCCCTTGTTGGCGCTGCCAAGCCGGAAACCCCGGACGGCCCGACGGCCAGAGGCAGAAGCCTACAACCCCCTCCTCCCGGGAGGGCTTAACAGCCTGGATTTCCCTTGTCCGCACACGGACTCCGCAAAATCGGTGCTGCGTGCCTTGGCTCTGCCCTGGCACCCCAATTTTGAGGTAAGGTCACGCACTGGACTTCCCAGCGCTCAGGCTTCTTACCGCAGCTGCCGGCTCTCCGCAGGCTGCTCCCGGGCCCGGCAGGAGCCCCGGCCGGCTGGATAGGCGCCCTCGCCTTCCCCCCACGTGAGGCCTTCCAGGGACTGCAGGACTCCTGCCCTCCGGTCTCAGGTTCTCAGAACTGAGAAACGTCAGGAAAGGTGGTGGAGGAGCGCCTTCCTCACGGCCCAACCCATTCCCCACCCAGCGGCCGCGGCAGGGGCAGCGCAGGGCTGCAGAGGACAGGGTGGTGCAGACCCTTCCATAAATACCCACTTGACTCTGTCACGAAGGCTGCCACTGGGATTAGGAGGGGTGGTTCTAGAGCCAACTGCCTGAGTTCCACTGCCACTCCTATCTCTGGGCGGCCACGTGCCTCAGTTTCCCCATCTATGAAATGGGGACTGGTCTACCACCTGCCTCATGGGATTGAATGAGGTAATCCATATAAAGCTTACAGCAGCATACCTGAGACAGCCACACATGACGAGCCCACAATACACAACAGTATTATTATTATTATTATTATTATTATTATTACTACTACTACTACTGCTGCTGCTACTACTTTTATCATCCCATCTAAGCAAAAACAAAACCACACACAAAATCCACTCTCTAGGGGCGCCTGGGTGGCTCAGTGGCTGAGCATCTGCTTTCAGCTCAGGCCGTGATCCCTTCCTGGGATCGAGTCCCGCATCAGGGTCCCCACAGGGAGCCTGCTTCTCCCTCTGCCTCCATGTCTGCCTCTCTCTGTGTGTCTCTCATGAATAAATAAAATCTTTAAAAAAAATCCACCCTCTAGCCACTCCAGGGACAAATGAGTAGTCAACATCAAACCTCCTAGAGACTGTGCGTATCTCCCCTTCTGTGTCCACAGTCCTGGGTACCAGGCTGGGGCGTATGGCAGACAGAATCACATCTGGTTTATATATCTCGACCAACAGGGGAAACATGATGTTTTATTTAGTTGGGTTCAGACAAAAAATAGACACCAGGCGTTCAGTATATCACGCCTCGCATGGCAATGCCTGCCATGTGCCTCGAAGGACACCTCGCACACTCCGATTAATTCAGGGCTCGGTGAGTGGGGGACCAGCCCCGGGGGCAGCAGACATGAAATCTGGGTGTCCCGCCCAGAAGGCCACAGTGGCTTTGGCAGGAAGGCGGCAGGTGCAGGGGACACTACCCAGACCCCCAGCTGATCCCCTCCACTCCCCCTGGCCTCGCAGGGCAGGAGGGAAGCAGGCAACGCAGGCTGCTGGCCCTGGGCTCCTGTCACCGAGATCCCCAGGCAGGGGAGGAAGGATGGACCTGCTTTGAGCACATTTGTCTCACCACAGTAGAGACCCTAACGTGAAAGGAACCTGTGGCCAGAAGGGGCCAAGGAAAGAAGCCAACGTTTCTGAGCGCCTACAGTGTGCTATGCTTGCACAGCCACCTGCAGGCAAGATGAGCTCTGGGAACCCATTCTAAAGATGAAGAAGTCAAGGCTGCTGATGGGGAGGTTAGATCTAATTTCCTGTCCCACGGGGTTGGTTACATAACGGGAGGGCCTTACAGTGGAAGATCACGTAGCTATTTTAGAGGACAATATATCGCTAACATTGCCCCATGCCTTAAAAAGAACATCACCTGTACTCATGGAATGCTTCTGTTATTTTAGCAGAATAACTATATATGTATAATATATATAATATATATTAAATAAAAGAAGAAAAAGTTAATCTCCAAAGATGTATAATAAAACTTAAAGGTGGTAGGATTGCCAGTGATTGGTAATATTTCTTTTCACTGTCTGCATCTTCACATTAAATAGCGTGCATTTAATATGCACTGGTTGTCAAAATAAGCCCCCTGCCCCACTTTTCTCCCTCTTTTCAAAAAAGAAGCAGGCTCTAAAAAGCTCACTAGCCCAAAACCCCGCAGCTTGTAACTGGTGAAGCCGAGGCTTAAACCAGTTCTCTGGAGAGAGCCAGGAGGGGAGTGCTGTCACCCCCCACCCCACTTCCCCACCCCCCGCCCGCCCAGAAGCAGCTGCAGTTGGTGCACAGGCTGCTGTTTGAGTCCAGTGGCCGGGACGACAGGCTCCACATTCCAGAGCCATCGTGGGCCAACTGCAGAGAGCCCGGGAAAACCAGCTTTGTGCTCAGGAAGCAAGGTCCTTGCTCAGGAACCATCTCCAGCTCCCCCGAGGAGACGGGCCTTCCCTCAGGTCTATTCCGTGGCTGGAAACAGAACTGCCTCTGTCCACCCTCAGGGCAGAGGAGGTGCCGGGTTTGCTGGGTCACCCTGCACGAGGCTCCAGGGGCCCGGGGCGGACCCGCTGCAGCAGACCACACATCAAGAGCCCACCTTGAAGTGGGTGACATTCGGGAGATAAGGGTGACTGGCAAACAGCAGGAACTGGCAGCCACATACACAGCCTGCTCATGGCCCCCGCTGAGCCACGGACGTGCTCCTAGGGGAGCACGGGGAGCACTACACAGCATCTCTGAGTGTCCACAGGCCTGAGCCTGAATGGGCCAGATGTTAAACGGAACCAGCACTGTGTGAACTGACCTAGGTTCGCATCCCAGTTTCTCTCCTTCCTCTGACCTTGGGAAGGGTATTGAGCTTCTACAGGCCTTGGTTTGCTCATCTCTAAAAGCGGAACAAAAATGCTGCACGGGGTAACTTTTTTTCCCCAAAAAATCAATATATGTCAGTGCCGTATTCATATAGATCCTCAAAACATGACCTCTCACCCAGGGCAATGCCACTTAGCCAGCAATGATCTAATTACATGGCATCCCCATTATACCACTGTCTGCTCCTTACGGTCTGCCTTCCAATAATCTAAATTCTTTCTTAAAAAAAAAAAAAAGATTGCATATTTTAAGCAATCTCTACACCCAGCATGGGGCTTGAACTTATGACCCTGAGATCGAGAGCTGCACGTTCCACTGACTGAGCCAGTCAGGCACCCCTCAAATAATCTCAATTCCCTCTATGGGTGCCTCGCTTTCTAGCTTCCCGAGGGCTTACAGGTTAGCCCACGTAATCCCTACAACACTCTGATACCCATTTTACAGATGAGGGATGAAGTGCCAGGCTTAGTTCACAAACTAGTAAGTAGCAGAGGCGAGTCTCCGGGCCACGGTTCCCAGCCAACACCCTTGCTTCGGCTCCTCATTTTGGGTTCCCGTCCAGACCACTAGTCTGACTCACTCTTTCCTGACACAAAACCTGACTGTCCTCTCTCCAAAGTTAGAACAAGTACTCACTGTAGGAGTCATGCTCCCAGTCCCTCCTCTGCAACAAGCAAGCATTCTTTCAACAACATTTCAGACGCTCTCGTATGGAAGGCTCCTTGCTAGGCTCTGAGGAACAGAAAAGGAAGTGAATCCGGCCCCTGTCCTGGAAACATGGGACTGCTGCCGATATCTGTGCCCTCTCATTCCCTGCCATCAAACCCAAGGGGACGTGGAGCCCCTGGGGCCACACTGAGCTCTGCTACAAACCTGTTGTGGGCAGGCCCACCTCGCACCTGCCACCCTAAGAAGCAGCTTTGAAAGGACCTCCCACCCCCGTCAACTGGAGCCGCCTCTCCCTGGGACTGTCTGTCCCCTGCCTGTAGTGAGTTGTACAGTATGCACCCCCGTCCCCAAATTCATTTCCTCCCAGAGGCTCAGAAGATGACTTTATTTAGAAACGGCATCTTGGCACATGTGGTCAGTTAAGGATGTCGGGATGGAATCATCACAGAGTTCGGGTGGGCATGGAATCCGATGCCCAGAGTCCTCACGACCAGAAGAAAGGGAAGAGGGCACAGGAGGAGGGAAGCGACAGCGGGGGCTGCCGGGGAAGGCAGGGAGAGGGACATGCTCCCCGAGAGCCTTCAAAGGGAGCATGGCCCAGCGGACGCCCGGACTTTGGACTCCTGGCCTCCGGGACCGGGAGAGGAGAGCTGCTGTTGCTGAGCCGCCGGCTTGTGGTGCCGGTTCGGCAGCCCTAGGGGGCGACTGGCTCCTGTGTCGGGGAGCGGGCAGCGAGGCGGCGGCTTGGCCACCCGCGCAGCCACAGCCGCGGCGCCCAGCAGGTGAAGCCGGGCGTCCTCCGTCTGAAGCTGAAGTTTGCACCGTGCACTCTTGCACACGCACACGCCCACACCCCGCTTCCAACTTCTAAGAATAACGTGCTGCCAGTAAAGAGCTCCAACTCGGCCTTGGAATTGGCTGCCTCCCGGGGGAGGTTTCTTTGTGGTCTGTGTTGCCATCGCTTTATTCCCCGGCACCGCTGCCGCAGTGGGAACCCCCCTGCCTTCCGCGCCCGGCGCCCCCGAGGGCTCCCAGCCCACGCCGGGGCAACCGCGCCATCCCCAAGGCCTGCAGGCCCGGGAGCCCGTGGCCCCCAACCGGGGACCCCAGCATTCCTCGCCCTCTCTGGGCCCTGGCTGCTCCTCTGGACTGAGGCTCTGCTCTCCCTGCCGGCTCCCTTTCAACACTCGAGGGTATTTTTACGAGAGGCCTCTGGGTGCAAACCTGTTCCCCACGCCTGCTTGGCGCGTGCCCTGCGGGCAGGGGGCGGGCAGGGGGCGGGCGAGCCTTGGGCAGGGCCGCCGGCACCCTCTCACCCCGCATCTGCCACCGGTTTTCCTGAAAATCCACCTGCCCCCCTTCGGTCCTCACTTGCTGAAGCCAGACACGCGGGGTCCTTCTGGGGTCCCCCGCAGCGCTGACGCTCCCAGAGGACCGACTTCCTTCCATGCCGCAGAGAAGCTCATCAGCCGGGTTCATGCTTGTCCATCCCGGGGCCACCCCTCATTCATTTGGCACCACTGCATGCCAGGGGGTGCGCGGAACTGGGAACGGTAAGGAGGACGGGCCCTCGACCCGCGGCGCTCGCACACGGGGGCAGGCCAAGCGGGGAAGGGGGGAGCGCCCAGGGGAGGCCGAGGTGTGAGGAGACGCCAGGAGGGCGCCGGCTGCCGGGCCCAGACCGTGGCAGGGGCTTTGGAGTCTCTCCAGGAGGCTGCAGGAGCGGAGGGGTGCCGGGCCCGGGCCTGTGGGAAGGGGGTGGGCGCTTCTGGGGCTGCCAGAGGCCCACTGGGCTCGGAGCAGGCCGCCAGCAGTTCTTCTGTTGTCATTTTGAACACCCGGGGTTGGTCTCCTCTCTCTGCCTGCCCTTAGGGTGATAATCAGCAATATTAGGAATGGGGGATCTGTAGCTGGGCGATCGGTCCCCCTTCACGACCCTGAGCACAGGCCTCGGGGTCAGAAAGCTTGCTGCTTCCCGGGGGCTCCGTCCTGGACCCGCTACTGAACCTCCCTGAACCCCCGTATCCAACCTCTACTATGGGCCCATCAGCAGCTATGACGACAGGCGTTTCACGTGTCAGAAAATGAGTCAATAAATGTAAAAATATCTAGCACGGCGCTGGCCCAAGACGAATCCTCCCTACAAGTGAGCTTCCTCTCCTTCTGTCACAAAGTGGGGGGTAGGAGCGGAGGTAAAGGGTTGTGAGAGCCCAGGCAGGAGGTGGGGGAGGAGGAGGCCGCCCAGAGGAGCAGCTGGGCTGGTAGGTGGGTGGTGGGCGGCATGATGCGAATGTCGGGTTTTGTCAGTTTGTCTACACAACCGCTGAATTTTCCCGCAGCTAGAAGCTGCCCAGAAGCAGGAACACTCATGCCGGCAACCAGTGTGGGCTTGGGCAACAGCCTGACGTAAGTGCCTTTGGCTAGGCCGCCGGAGCTTTGGCAGCTGAGGGCCGAGCCCAGCAGCCCCATCCACACAGTGCTGAAGGTACTCCCAAGACTCTGGGTGTTTCTTAGCAACTGCCCTATTTGGGGGAACACTGAGTAACACCGCAAAGCTAGCAAAATGTAAGCATGTGCAAGATAGTCAGCACCCCCCCGAGCGACACGCCGTGCCCCCCTCCAGCCTGGCCCCGCCAACGCCAGCTGCTAAGTCCCGGGGCCCTGCGACCAGACCTGGAAGCCCTTCACGAGGCAGTCAGCTACCCCCAGGTCACTAGGCAGCTTCCAGGAAGGCCCTGGTTCCCCTCGGCCCCCAAGCAAAGGTGCAGTTGCCATCTGTTGTACTCCAGATCGTATGAGCAGCTGACATGACAGAAAGGGAAAAAAAAGACACCTAACAAACACACCAGACCCTTCACCCTCAGATCCAGGGCTGGGCACCGGGAGGCAGCGTCGAAGTACAAAAAGCTTCTGAACAGAGCCCAGGATGGATGGGTCTCCCGCAGACTTTCACAACCAACAAAAGTCTTCTAGAAATTTCCAGGATGCAAAGGCTGGCTGGACTTTTGTTCCTTCTCCACTCCGACAGAGAATAATACATCACTTTATCTTCGTAAAATGTATTTTGGGGAGTTGGCGAACTCAGCCGGGGCCAGGCATCTTGGCCCAGGCAGGCCATCTCAGATACGTATTAACACGAACACTCTCCTGTCGTGATTGCACGCCCCATTTAAAATGAATTATCCAATTAAGTTAAGAAGGTGACGCGGTCCACTTCCAGGAACTCTCTGCCAATGATTCTGTCTTGACGGTGCGCTCCTGAACCTCTTCCAATTAAGCAAAGACTGTTCGGGACATTGTGAGGATAAGCGGGGATGTTGCTGTGGAGACCGGAGGATTTTTCATCATATCGCCATCGCAATCTCCTGATGAGAAGGGAGCTGGCAAAGCTTCCAGCCTCCCCCCGGGGATGAATGCTCCCCGCCAACAACAACAAGGACAAAAGCTCTGTTGGACGGAAAAGGACGGGGATTGCGTCAGCTTGCAGGTCTCCTGCAGCTAGCTGGGAGTCTGTGGCTGCAGCTTTCTCGGGGAGCTGCCCGCATGCAGGCCACAGCGGCCCCACTCAACCCCGGCCCAGGCCCAGGGAGGGCCTGCACACCCCGACCTGAAGGTGCCACAGGGCCAGCCCAGAGACATGGGTGTGTGCTAACCCGGCCCCAAAGATCAGGGCCTGAAAGGCCCGGGTGGGGACTAGAGCAGGACCCCATCAGGGCCAAGGGCAGGGGGCCATAGTTTTATTTCTAAAATGCAAATCTGACCACAGCACCCTCCTGCCTCCAGTCCCTGCCACGAAGTTCCAACTTTTTCCCTGAAAGCTCTGTGCCCCGTTTCCCACTCTTCCCACCCCACGTTCCCCCTTATTCCCTGGAGAGCCCTGGAAACTACCCTCTGGGGAAACCAAAAGGCAAACTCTCACGCCTCTGCCTGCCTGCCTTCGGCACATGCTGTTCCTTTTGTCAGTGTATCTTTTCCCAACTTGGTTCAGCCTGGTAAACCCAGTCTCATCGCTGCAGACCAGGGCAGGTGTCTTGACCTCCGGGGACCCGCTCTCTGCCTTTACTCCCCTCCTGCCCTGTCCTGAAGGATGCTGCTATCGCAGCCAGGCTGGCACTCTGTTGTCACTGCCTGGCATGTCTGTCTCCCCAACCAGCCACTGAGCCATCTGAGGGGCAAGGGGTAGGTCTTCAAATGTATGGCTGAACCAGGGAAGAGAAAAAGCAGAGGTGAAAGAGAGTGAAAGAATGTCTACGAGAGCTGGGTGTCTAACTAAAAACCTCCCAGAAGCTCCTCAAGAAGTAGATCCCAGCAGTGCATCATGCCCCTCATGCTTGGACCCCTGGATACAGACAGTGCACAGGGCCGATCACGGGCACACTCTGGGCTTTGACCCCCCTTCTCCTCTCCCTCCAAGATGAGAGGTTTAAGAACCAGGTCTGTCTGAGTTGTTATGGAGTGAAAAAGAGTCATCGATCTCGTTAACAAAGCAGATCTCTGAAAGAGACCCTTACTACTGCATCAAGGTGTGAAGGGACTTTCTGGAAGACTCAGTTTAACCCCAAGAAAAATTAAAACAAACTGTACTCCCAAAATTCCAACCATCAGAACTACAACAAATAAAGCCATGTCCTGGGATGTACAGTGAGACTTGGGGGCAACAAGCTGGCTAGGGAGCAAGATCTTGAACTGTCCAGGCATGAACTGGCTCTGCTTTCTGTGCTTCTGGGCTCAGACAGCGGCTCCTCCCTCCATCTGCATGTTTCCAAGCTGACCCAGGGCCTTCAGTCTATGCCCAAGGAATGAAACATGCTGCGTCCTGGCCTGAGCAGCACTCCTTTCTTGGAATCCTACCTGGGTTTGCCCAGCAGCCTCCTCAAAAGCTGTCAGCAGGGGAAGCAGGTCTTTGCCAGCATTTCAGTGCAAACCCTTGACCCTCCAAGCCTTCCCTAAAGGCATATGTGATGGCAATCCCCAGAAACACAGCAGGGGAAGGAACCCCAGAGGTCTCCTACCAAGGCCACTGCTAAGCCAGAATCAGAGCTATCAAGGTGGGCTTTTCTTCTCACCCAGGTCCTCTATTAGAGTCGCTCGCCTTTCCAGAGTGGGGAGCCGCTGAATGCCCAAAGACCCTGACAACTCCTTCCAAGGCCAAACTCAACTTCTTCATCTTTGCTTCCACCCCGGGGACGTAGCACCGTGCCTGGCACGTGGCAGGCCCTTCATGATGGACCTGTCATAGAATCTAGCTTCACACCTGCTACGGAGTCTAGCTGCTGTCCACGTCACGCAGTTTTCCTCCAGAAAGTGTGGCAATAAGCCATCATCTCCAAGGATCTTTCTTTGTAGTTTTGAAAATCTAAATGAAAACCTAGCAGTGTCTGAAACAGAGGCATATATGACAAACCGAAATATGTCCCCCAAACAGGAATGTTGAAGTCCTAACCTCCCACCCCATACCCCAGACGTAACTGAGTCCAGAGGAAGTCATCAGGGTGGTCCCTAATCCAGTGGAACTGGATGTGTCCTCAGAGGAGGGAAATTCTGACACAGAGATACAGAGGAGGAGCATCATGCAACAATACAGGCAGAGACTGGAGCAATGCAGGTGGAAGGTGAAGGACGCCAAGGATGGACAACCCCCACCAGAGGCTCAGAGGAGGCCAGGAAGGATCTACCCAGAGTCTCAGAGGGAGCATGGCCCTGCTGACACATCGGGCTCAGACTTCTGGCCTCCACATCTGTGAGATGATGCATTTCTGTTGCTCTAAGCCACACACTTTGTGGTTGTGACAGCCCTCAGTCACTAATACTATACCAGGCAGTGAGATTTTGATTCCAAGTTTAGCATCATCTAATGTCACCTTTCATTATAAAAGTGATTTGTATTTGGGGAGTGTCCACCTCATTATGTTACCCAATGGCTTTCATTTCACATTCGTCAAGTGACTCCTAGGTGCCAGAGCAACAAAAGTGGGTGAACCAGAAGACCACAGTGAAGACGGTTTTGTGTGGCTACATAAACAGGCCACTGCAACGCAATGCAGGGAGCTGCACAGACACAGCTAATAGAAGGGACGAGCACTGCGTGTGTCCTTAACAGGTGCCTGGCACCATGCTGAGCACCCCAAACACATGCTCACATGTAATCCTCACCCACCCCCTGAAGAGGGAAGGTGCTTTTACCATGCTTCCCTTCCCCATGGCGGTGCAGACACTCAGAGGCTGAGGGACCCCGGACTCCAGCCCGGAGAGCACTGAGTGCAAAGCCCTGGCTGGCTGGCTGGCTGCTCAGGGGGTGCAGGGAGGTCTGACACCTGCTCCAGGTGGGGGCACACAGAGAAGGGTGCCCCTCAGAGGAGCAAGGAAGCATCATTTAAATATGAAAGCACCTTAGTCATTGAGTTTCCAAACGGCCTACATATATTAAGATAGTCAGTTGGGTAAAGAACCTGCAGTCACCCATTCTCCGTCACTGAAACACATGATGGCAAAGCACTCCCAGCAGCTCGTATGTGAGAGGAGCTGTTAAACCCAGCATCTGACTTCACCCCACTTCTGGGTGTCCTTGTGTGGGAAGGTGGTACACAGGTCGCAATTTCCTTCTTCGAAGCTGTCTGAATTTTTCAAATTGGTGATGAGGAAAATATCATCTGAGTCAAGCCTCTGGCTAATACTTCATAGCACCTACTGTATTTTGAGCACTGTTCTCAGAACTGACCATGTGTGAACTCAGCTAACCCCCACCACTGCCCCATGGTGCAGGCTCTACTGTTATACCCATTTTAGGAAGGAAGCCGAGACCAAGAAGGATGGGGCAAAGCACTCACAGTCATGGAGCTGGATTAAAACCCAGAAGTGTAGCCTAGAGTTCATGCTGTTAACCAACTTGCTATGATGATGGATGGGGGCTGGGGGGGGCGGGTAGATTTTTTGAGGAATGATGATTAAAATGTCTCAGCCCCAAGCAGATACAATTAGCCCATACACTATTCTGTTCTGATGCCTTCTACAAAGTACTGCACACATTTTCCATTTTTTTTCCCCTCTGCCCATGTCTAATATTCTGGAATGAGTTAAAAATATAACATACTACAACAACAACAAAAATGATATTCTCACGCTTGTCTACTCTGGCAGGAAAACTTCCTTATCAGGACACACCAAGGACGTGCAGTTTCAGCCAAGAGTGAAGAGATGATGGTAAGCACTGGACAGAAAAGCCAATGGGAGAGAAGAATGAGCTATCCAGGTAGGGAGTCACCACATCTATGCCACATGCGGGCTCTGGATCAGTGTCCTTAGGGGATGGGAGACACGGGAGTTGGACAGATGGACAGGAGGGAGGGTGGAGGAGGGGGCTGAGGAGAACTCTGGAAGGCAGAGAGGGTCACACCAAGAGCCAGGGGGCTGTGAGAACTGCCTATGGAGCAGGATGGGGTGCATCAAGGAGTGTCCACATGGCCAAGAGCTTCACATTCACAGACTCCTCCATCTGCCTCTCAGGTTAGAGACCAAACCATATGAGCTGTCATTTTTATGGGTCAAAATGGTCAGATGTTGGCAGCTTCTTATGGTTCGATGTACACACGCAGTCACAGGGTTACATTGGCACAGTTGAAAGAAGTGTTCGTCACGGGAGCTCCATCAGTGAAGCACCTGACTCTGGATTTCAGCTCAGGTCACAATCTCAGAGTGGCGGGATCAAGCCCCACTTTGGGCTCTGCACTTAGCAGGGAGTCTGCTTAGGATTCCCTCTCTCCCTCTCCCTTGCCCCTCCCCCTGCTTGCATGCTTTCTCTCTTTCTCAAAAATAAGTAAATGCAATCTTAAAAAAAAATGTTTATCGTGAAATGTAAAATTTACCATAATTTTTGTAGCCTTTGCCATTTTTCTTCCTCCCCTCCTCCCCTCCCACCTTTCCTTCTTCCCCTTCCTAGACTCTCCTTCATCCTCTGCCCCTCTCCCTTCCTCCCTTTGAATTTGAAACTGTATCCAGAGTCTAATGATCAAACTTACTCATCACCTGAGAGTATTTCATAAGGAAGAGTCAAATGCCTGTGTGCACAAGTATCATGTGCATGCCCACGTATATTGTGTACACATGTGTCCCGTGCACACACGCATATATATGGCATATACTCACATGTATACTGTGTACACATGGGTGTACTGTGTGTGCATGCATACTGCATACAGGCTCACATATACTGTGTGCACACACATGCATACTGGCTGCCTGTATGTGTTATGCACACACATATAGTATGTATATGTGCACGTATACTGTATACATGTACATTGTGCACAGGCGTGTGTACACTGCACACATGTAGGGTGTGTGTACGTGGAGTACACACATGCACAGTGTGTCCATGCACACGTGTACTGTGTACATGTGAGTGTACTGTGGACACATGGAAGGACAGACAGGAAGCATCTTCCCCTGGTGGCCCAGCCCGTGCGACCCGCTGGACAGAAGCTGCTCCTGCCCTCACCGTGGGCACCGCTGGCTGCTCAGAGGTCGCATGGCCAAACCCCAAGCTCCACGCTGGCGGGGAGGAAAGGGCCGAGTGGGCGAGGAGGCCACCTGGCCATGGGGACCCAGGGCGGGGCCAGGCGGGGGTGCAGCACGGCTTCGCGGGTCCCAAGTGCCACCGTGGCGCTGCCCAGTGGCCTACCCGGAACCCAAGTGTTCAGAGAGCAAGGGGCTCGAACAGCCCAGAAGGCAGGGCCTTGGCTAACAGCAGAAACTAGTGGTGGGAGGCTCGAGGACCTCCCTCGGCGTTAGTCGCTGGAGTGACAGGAGTGACAGGTCGGACGCTAAGATCTAGAAAGTCTGTGTGTCCTGCGGCGGGACGCAGGCGGGCCTCGGGGCTGCAGGTGCGGGCAGCTGGCTCCTCAAAGCCCCTGTCCTCATGCCGCAGGCCCGTCTCATGGGGCCGCTGTGCCACCAGGGGACACGGGCAGTGCCGCCGGGGGCCCGAGGGCATTGCCAGGCTAGAAACATAGGAAGTCTGCCCAAGGGTGAGCAGGTGCGGTCTACACAGCAAGGGGAGCCAGTTGCAGCCCATCTCCCTTCACGCTGAACATACAGGATCCTCAGGGCCCGCGCCCAGGTCACAGGAAGAGGTCAAACCGAGTCACAGATCCCAGGAGGGCTCCTTATCTTTGACGCCTTGATTTAAAAACAATGACTTTTTTTTTCTTTAGTCTCAAAGCCAGGCTTTTAGGCACCCTGCCAACAGGCAAGAGGACTGTTTTCCTTCAGAGCCCCCCTCCCCCATTCCCATTGTGTAACTTAGAACCTGGAGGGAGAATGCAAGACAATAAACCATCTGCAAGTCTCTCGCACTGCAATTTGAAGAAGTGCTTTTTGCTTCTTCGTAGGACTCTGCATTAAGCCAGGACTAATGAATTGCTACAGTAAAGGAAATTACCTTTAACATTTCAATGACATAATCATATGTAATTACGATCACATAAAGGAACACTTTATAATTAATGATGTCTCCACTTCCTGAAATGTGTAATCCCTCTGTCTTGAATTCCAAAGAGGTTGGCACAAAGGCAGGCACTAAACATAGATTGGGAACTAATATTTAAATCAGCTTTTAATTCACCTTTCAATATGAACAGCAAACCCAGAACAAAAGCTTACTCCTATTGGCGCTCCAGGTCTCTATGTCCAGGAGGCTAGCTACACAGCAACAACAGATCCACACGGAGACGGCCAAAATCACGGGCCCAAAATGATTACCTCTAAATAGCAATGATTTTGCCCTAGCAGGCACGTTAACTGCTTTTCCAGAAAGGCATTAAAACTCACCCCAACTGTCCTTGCTTGGCAACTGTGCCGCGTTACCACTTAACAAAGCACGCGGACTCCTCTTGGTGACTTAAAAAGGAAAAACCACTTTTCTTTTAATTAGGGAAGTTTCCCACAGAGGGACAAACCTCCGGGGTGGCTGCAAGCATCATTCTAAGTACTGGACACATTTCGTCTTCGTCACGACCTTCGTCACCATCCCGACGACATGGTACTACTGGGATCCCCCCCGCCACTTGTAGAGATGAGGACGCCCCGCCGAGGCCCTGCGCTGTTGAGTGACTTGCCCAAGCCGCCTCATTCCCAGGAGAGACCTCTGAATGATCTACGAACCAGTTGGGATGCACAGACTTCCTGGATCATAACGTTTGTCCTGCCGCTCCAGCCGCTCCCTCCAGATGAGGGAGCTAAGGATGAGCTTCCCTAACACTAATTACTGCTGTTAGCCAAGGTCTGCAGCAGTTATAAGGGAACACGTGGAGGGAACAAAATTTGACCCATAGGGACACCCAAAGGGCTTCCAGGAAAAAAAAAATCCCTACAGCATGGCTTTCCCCTCCACCAGGAAAACCTGCATAAATTGCTTCCGTCTGACGTTCCTACGTTGCTTCACAGTCCACGACTATCTGCTCTGGTCGGGGAGATGTGCAGGGGGCGCCCCCTCCCCGGACCGGCTCCCGGAGGGTCGAGGGTTTACCTTGTCATAATAGTATCGAAGGGCTCTGCTCAGCTTATCGTAGTTCATGTTCGTTTTGTTCTTCCGGAGGCCCCACAGTTTGGCCACTTCTTCTGCCTTGAGGAGCTTGAATTCACCATCGTTGGAGGTCCAGCAGATCAGGTGCTCGTGTTTCTGGTCCAGCAGCAACTGCAACAGGAACTGCCACAGTGTGATTGCACTCTCCATACCTGGGGGAAGGAGGCCAGGGCGTCAGCACAGGCGGCGCGGGGACCCCTGCCCCCCCCCCCACTCCGAGCCCAGCAGTCGCTTTCGCCTCCACCCTGCAGGCCCCTCTGCCTCAGGGGCCTTCTGGAGGCATCTTTGTCAACAGCCACGATGCTGAGATACAGGGAAGCCCGTGAGCCCCGGAGTGCCTCCCCACCGCCCCAGGGCACCAGGACACACTTGAGGACCAGCCGCCTCCCAACTCCGGTGCCTGTGCCCACGCATCCCACCAACTCCTTGGCCTTCAACGCTGGAGACCACGCTGGGCGCATCGGGGCAGCGGGGTTCCCTTGGTCAGGGTGACTACGTGAGACCCAGGGAAGGGTCTCTGTCGGGTTGCTCTGTGTCCTCCCAGGACTTTGAAACCACGCATAGCACCCAAAGGTCGCAGGGGCCCAGCTGACAAAGGTTTGTGAACTGAAGGGCCGCCACTGCCACCTGACAAGCCCCTTCGCTTCCCTGGACATTTGTCCTGCTGCAGGTCGAACCCACAGCCACACCTGCTTATATGGGAAAAAGCACTTTTCCCTGCTGTGAGACGTTTAGGAGATACTCTCTTTTCCTTTGCCTCTGGTGTGGGCTTTATAAGTGCTCTTCCTTCTGTCTAAATGCTGTTCCCTAGCCCTGGAGCCTGGCAAACGCCCAGTTTAAGGGAGCCTTCTTAAGAGATTTCTCCCCCTCCCCCAGGCAGTTCCTTATCTTCAGGCATTTGAGGACTTCCACAGCAATGGGTACTGATTCTTTTTTTTTTTTCTTAAGATTTTATTTATTTATTCATGAGAGACAGAGAGAGAGAGAGATAGGCAGAGACACAGATGGAGGGAGAAGCAGGCTCCCTGCAGGGAGCCCGATGCAGGACTCAATCCCAGGACCCCGGGATCACGCCCTGAGCTGCAGGCAGATGCTCAACCACTGAGCCACCCAGATGCCCCCAATGGGTACTGATTCTTCTACTACTACTAACACACTTATTTTATCAACAGTCATTAAATTATGGGCGAAGGGGACTAAGGAGGGCACTTAGCATGATCCGCATTGAGTGATGCACACAACTGCTAAATCACTGTACTGTACACCTAAAGCTAATATAACACCACATGTTAACTACAGTGGAACTGATATAAAATTTAAAAAATAAAGATAAATCTTGTCAACTAAGGGGGAAAAAAAGAACATCCATCACATTAGGAAAGAGTAGGCAGTTGGGTTGGTGTCGAAAGCTTCACCTCAGGTCACCCGTCACGGTTGGACACATGACGTGCCCCGGCCTTTACTCGGGGCAGGAGGGGCATGAGATCCCAGCGCTGGGTTGAGGAGGCCGGGGATGACCAGAGGGTAGAAGACTGGCTTCTCTGGCTGGAGCAAGCTTCAGGGGCAAGCTGTGAGCGGGGGTGAGCCAGAGAGAACCAAGGCTCCCCTGCAACGACAACAACAGGACACTCTGGAGGCGAGGTGCAGCGAGCTAGGTGCGGGACTCCCAGACACCTGGGAGCCAGAGTAACTTCCTTGGACGACCCATCTGTACCAATATTTGTGTCAATGCCTCGCCACCTCTCAGGCACTCTTCTTACAAGGGGCAGCTCTAGGACTGACAGGTTGTTTTCCTCCACACGGGAGAGGATGTGAACGCACCCAGCATCCACATACTTACTCCTCTTCACGTGTTTAGCCAAAAGCACACATTTTTATTATTTCTCTAAGCAACCATGGGCTATTTATTAAAGGAAAGCAGATTAGGAACGTTCTCCAAAAACCCATAAGGCAGTTTATTTATAGCTCTTTCGATCTTCGCCACGATGGCCCTCGGGGCTGTAAGACAGTCTGTCCTTTCGCTGGTAGATGCAAAGGGCCCTGCCCCCCTGAGCCTTGGCGCCCGCGGGGACAGGCCGCGGCTCGCAGGCCCGCTTCTTAATACGAACCACCCTTCCGATTATTTGTGGATGAGCCACAGACTTGCTTCTCATCATTGGCACTAACAATTGCTAACAGTTGTCTCAAATTTTTTGGTGTTTTTTTGGCCAATGCTTCAGACAGTCAGCTTGAACACATCTTGGAAACTTTAAGCAGATGCTCAGGGGAACCTGCTCCGGAGGACGGAAGGCTGGGGCGCCTGGGTGGCTCAGTGGTTGAGCGTCTGCCTCTGGCTCAGGGCGTGACCCCGGGGTCCTGGGACCAAGTCCCGCATCGCTCTCGCTGCGTGAAGCCTGCTTCTCCCTCTGCCTGTGTGTCTGCCTCTCTCTGTCTCTCATGAGTAAATAAAATCTTTAAAAAAAAAAACAAATAAAAAACCCCCACAAAGGACAGAAAGCTGCCAGTGGGTTTGGAGGCCTGGAGGGAAGGGACTGCCGGACAAAGCGGTCAGCCACCTGCACGTGAACCAACTCAAACCGTCATGTTCCACACGGGACGACAGAAACCTATTTGTGTATTTGAATGTGCTTCACACTTCCTGCTTCTACCAACCAGGCCTCCCTGGACCCTCTCGTGCTTCCTGGGATCCCAGTTCATGGCGCTCCGACCCCAAGACTTGGAACCATGTTCTCTGGCCATGACTTCAGAGGATGAGATGCCCTCAGTCTTCCACCCCTTCTCCTGTTCACGTGTCCAGGCGGCAGTGCACAGAGGGTGTGCAGTGCTTTCTTCCCACCCCACGGAAATCTGGGCTTGACCACCTGATTCATTCAGCCAATGCAACGTTCCGTAGAAGCGATAATGGTGCTGATTCTGAGCCAAGGTCTAAGAGGCTCCACATGCTTGCACTTTTCCTCTTGTGCCCCTGTCACCGCTGGGAGGCTGCTGCCCCAAAATGAGACATGTGGAGCCAATGTGAACTCAACCCAAAGCCTGGAGCCCACAGTGTAAGGCAGGCAGCGTCCCTGAAGCCCACCGCAAGAAACATGTGTCTGGTATGCCAACGACTCGCGGGCAGTTTGTGAAGTGGCACCCTTGCAGCAAAAGTTGAATAGGACAATGTCCAATGTATTTGCTTTAAAAAATTCTCTCTTTTGGGGGTTGCCAATATCTTTACACCGTAGGGCTTACATTCACAATCATGAGGCACATCCAGGCATGAAAACACATGTTGCACGACGCAGCATGGGTGGGGAGTGTTGGGTGAGTGGCTGATCAGATCTTTACTTCGAGGGCCACCAGCAGGCCAAGGGACAACCTGGGTGCTATGGCCATGGGCTAAGAGAAAGGTGGCAGGAAAGAAGCAGAGAAGGAAAGACAAGGGAGATGCAAAAGGACAGAGGCACCAGTGGTGGTGGTGGGGCCCTGCCTCAGGAGTCCCTCAGATTTCTGGGATAGAGAAACTCAGCCAAAGGAATGCACAGAGCTGTGAACTGGGAATCACAGAGCTACCCCCTAGCCCCCAGCTGGGTGGACCCTGGAACGTTCCCCTCCTTACCCCTCACGGCTCCCACATCGAAGTGTCACAGTCATGCTACCACTGGGGACCAGAGAATTCCTTAAGAAGTGTGACTGTCACCACTCTGGGGGAGGGGACCACGGGATCAAGCCCCCCTGCCTAAAGCACAGCAAACCCTGTGCTGGGTCCTCATTCTCCCATTCCCCAGCTCTACTGGCCACTCCTTCACCCTCACTGGTCTTCCCGTTTCCACGGTTGTAGAGCACACAAATCTCCACTGTTGTAAATCCCAGCTACACGCTCCCCAGAGGCGAGTCCCAGAGACCTCGCCCTGGGAGTTTACAGTCACGCTTACAAACGCGTCACCCCCTTCTGCACCGGGCAGAGCTAATTCTGGGATGCAGCGGGGGGGCCAACGGGGCTGCAGACGCCCCCCCCCCCACCCCTCAGGCCACAGCCCTCCAGGTGATCAAAATGCATGAGTACATGTGGGCAACGGAGGCCACCAGCTGACGTCACAGCTCTGGTTCTCTCCATTCAAGGGCACTCACTGTGCTTCTTTTAGTTCCAATCTTAATTTATTTTAATTATGATTAAATGCAGTTAATCATCATTTACACAGTTGTTTCCACATACAATTATGCTTCACATTCTATCACCTCTCTGCCTGCTGCAAATCCTCCCCCTCTGGGTCACTGGAAAACATTCTAACATCACGACTGGGAAGCGTGCCCTTCCAACGATGACCAAAACCAAACACATTCGCCAATTCCTCCAAATGACTATGTCTATCACCAGGAAAAAGCCTTAAAATGAATTCTTTTCTAAATTCTTTGACACCTAGAATCTTTAATGAAACGTTAGGTGTTAAAGTGCAGGTGCGATGAAGTCCAACTCATCTGGCTACCATTATAAGGAGCATGGGTAATTCAGACACCACGCCGTGGCTCATATTAAGCAAAAAGTTCAAGAAAGTTTTGATACCCGAGATTTACGTTTGACATGCTTTTATGCAAATGGAGACTTGCTTTGAGTTAAAAATAGTTCATGAGCCAAACCTCCTGAGGCCACTTCCCCACAATTCCCTGCTTAAAACACAAAGAACACGTGAAAGAAATTGCTACAAATCTTTTAAAAAGATTCCCCAAATCAAACTTTTAAATAGAAAATGCTTCTCTTTCCCCTTCCCCCCGCCCATACCTTATTTTGAACGTATACAGTTTTATCCGGTCTTGTAATGCCATTTTTTAATGCAAAAATCAACCTCTGCACTTTTACATTTAGGAGGATCGGTCCCCTTCTGAAGGCATCATCGCTCTTACAAGAAGAGGCGCCCCTCAGCATGAAACACCCTCCATCCCGCCACCTGCGCAGTCTCTCCTGGAGCAAGCCAAGGAGGACAGTCACACCCTGGCCAGACCCACCTCCAGGCCACTCCAGAGAACAAGGCCACCTGCTGGTTGTCCCAGCTCCCCTCCTCCTTTGTCATTTACAGCCCAGATCTCACCACACTGGAGTTTCATTCGATATTTAAAACAGTTTGTCCAATTTGAATAACACCCGTGCTTCCTTTTAAAGGAGTGAGGGGAAAAAAAATAGGTGCCCCGTGTCGACAAACCATTTTCATTGAAATTTTTACAGTGTTCTCCCTTCAACATAAATACAACTGGATATAAACTCCTCAAGGTTTGAAATTCTTATATAATGAAAAAATGAAGTTTGTGAGTTAGATTCCTCTCGTGTCCCATTCAAATTGATGATTTTACACATGACACATCTTGTTGGACGATGTCCGCATCCACGGCGAGGGGGTGGCAATGACTGAGCCATGTAAGCCCTTTTGAGTAAGATGTGTTTACAGCACTAGGCCCTATAAAGATTCCATTCTCTGCCCACTTGTTTCAACTTTTTTTTTTTTTTTGAGTGTCCACTTTATGCCAAGACACCATGGGAGTATTTGGGAGACACCAGTGAAGAGACATGGCCTCTGTCCTCAAGGAGCTCGCGTTCTGGGGGCAGAGGACAGGCCAGAGGCCCCCACCACAGGACTGTCAGGAGCACAGCACTAGGGAGAAACCTAGGGAGCCAGGCAGCAGGGGGAGCCTGGGGAGGGGGTGGGTGAGCACAGGATCATCAAGGGGTCAGAGATTCCCTGTTAAAACCCCATTTCCTTGGGCAGCCCCGGTGGCCCAGCAGTTTAGCACCACCTTCAGCCCAGGGCGTGATCCTGAAGACCCGGGATCGAGTCCCACATCGGGCTCCCTGCATGGAGCCTGCTTCTCCCTCTGCCTGGGTTTCAGCCTCTCTCTCTCTGTGTGTATTCTCATGAATAAACAAATAAAATCTTTAAAAATAAAAAAAAATAATAAAACCCCATTTCCAAAACAGGCAAAGTCATTGCTCTCACACAGACCTCAAAACGAAGACACGGTAAAGATTTTATCTTACCCACTAAGCAAGGAGGGAACGAGGCAGGCCTTCTACACAAATTTCAAAATATCCAAATGACAGAAGCATTTACAGATCGGAAATTCCGCAAGGAGCCCACCTGCTGGGCCCAGGGCGCCATGGGAGCCCCGCCCCGGGATTTGCATGTCTACAGACAAGGGCTACCTTGTACCCATAATTCACAGAATTGTAAAGCAGCTTGCCTAAAATCAAAAAGTCCAGGGGCTGTGCCCAGCTCATCATTCTCTACAACTTGCAGCAGTGAGAGAGGAGCCCTTCTGTTCTGGAAGGTTACAAGCAGTAAGGGCAGGCCAGGGCCAGCCTCTCTGGGTCCCAAGGCAAGGGCTGGTCCTCTGGCTGTGGGATTTTGGGTAAGTTCATTAGCCTTTCTGTACCCCATACTCCTCAGAAGTCAAATGGGGATGGTGACGATAAAGGACCTCTCTTACAAGGCTGTTGTAAGGATTGTTCGCGTTACTGATAATGCACTGGAACTACACCTGCTACACAGTGGTATTTGAACCTTTACCATTATTTTTTAAGCAACAAGGAAACTTCTTTGTAGAGCATGCTCTGAGGTCATCTGGCTTTCACCTCGCTCAAAGGCATCATTTATTTTTTTATGTTTTTTATTTTTTAAATATTTTATTTATTTATTCATGAGAGACACAGAGAGTGAGGCAGAGACACAGACAGAGGGAAAAGCAGGCTCCCTTCAGGGAACCCCATGCAGGACTAGATCCTGGGACGCTCAACCATTGAGCCACCAGGTGTCCCTCAAAGGCCTCATTTAGATACTTTAACACCTTGGTTTTTTGTTCATTAGGCAATGACCCCAGTGAAGTCAGTGGAATCCGGGGAGAATTTTCAGCTGTTTGGTGACTGTTTATAAAGTGATTTGAAATAATGCTTATATTTGTTTTTTTAGACTATCATCAAAAATAAAAGGGCACTTTTTTTTTTTTTTTTTTGTATTTCTGAGAGAACTCAGATCCCTGGGCATATATTTACTGATTCTAACTTAAGAAACACTGGTTCAAAATGCTTAGCCTGAGGCCTGCAAGCTGCTGTGAGCCCACGGGTGCCCACACCTCCCTTGGGGCCAATTCCGCCCTACGTCTCGTGCTCCTGGAGGGGGTAGGGCAGGGAGCCACGTAGATGAAAGCCATTGGGTCAGAAAAAGAGAAGTGTTCTAAAGCGACGACCCAAGGGACATCTGTGACAACATGCTCACGACTGCACGTGACAGAGCCCACACAGGTACCCTCCCCCAGGCAGGTCAGGGCAACGGATGCAGAGTTGAGGTGGGGAGCGGAGGTGGCCCACGGGGAGAGGGCCTGTCTTCTGGGCCAGACGGGGAGGGACACCGAGGCACACCATTACTTTCCACCCTCATTCTGTGTCTTCAACTTGCCTGTTTTTAAAGAAGGCAGATACCACCCTAGATTGACTCTTAAGTCTAGATGGAGCTGCACAGAGGAGGACGCTACAGGCTGGTCACAGTGAGCCCCCTCATTACCCCGGTGCCCTCCTCCACCTACTTGGCTGCCACCTGGCCACGGGACATGACTTCAGCATCTCAACCTCCCCTCTCAAGTCCAAGGCACTAGGCACCAATCCCCAGCACACTAGCTCACCTGGGGCATACTTCCTCTGGCCAATGGGGGGGCGGGGGGTCTAATGAACACCTTGCACAAAGAAGTGAAAGCTGCTCCCTCCCCAGGGTTGGGAAGGACCAACACTCACAAGCAAGCAAGAGCAGTAAGATGCAGTAATCATCCTGATGCCAAATCTAGTAGCTCAAACCATAAGCATGATGGGCAGGGCCGAGAAGACCAAAAGGCCACCCAGCTCCTCCCCCATGAAAGCAACTCACACACACATGGGTGTGAACACGGTCATGCCAGGAATCTCTTCAGCATTCATCATGGCCTGCCTCACAGCATTAGTCACTCACTCATTCATCTGTCTTTTCTAATTCTTTTTTTTAATTTATTTTTTTTAATAATGAATTTATTTCTTATTGGTGTTCAATTTGCCAACATACAGAATAACACCCAGTGCTCATCCCGTCAAGTGCCCCCTCAGTGCCCCCCTCAGTGCCCATCACCCATTCACCCCCACCCCCCCTCCTCCCCTTCCACCATCCCTAGTTCGTTTCCCAGGTTAGGAGTCTCTATGTTCTGTCTCCCTTTCTGATATTTCCCACACATTTCTTCTCCTTTCCCTTATATTCCCTTTCACTATTATTTATATTCCCCAAATGAATGAGAACATATAATGTTTGTCCTTCTCCAATTGACTCACTTCACTCAGCATAATACCCTCCAGTTCCATCCACGTGGAAGCAAATGGTGGGTATTTGTCGTTTCTAATGGCTGAGTAATATTCCATTGTATACATAGACCACATCTTCTTTATCCATTCATCTTTCGATGGACACCGAGGCTCCTTCTTTTCTAATTCTAAGAACAGTCTTACTTTGTCTTTTCTGCACACAGTGGATACCTTTATTAAGCCCTCACCATACATCAAGGCACTTTCCCTGTATTGTCTCATTTAATTCCAACATCTCTATGAGTTCAATACATTTATCGCCTCCACTTTGTAGATGAGAAAATTGAGGACCAGTTGTGGAAGGAAGAGCAGCCCCCACCCCACCCCCCAGCCCCAAACAGTGTACTCAGTGTGCGGTCAACACACCAGTGCTAACTGTTGGTCACCACCCCGCGATAAGAGGAGTACAGAAATTGAGAATAAGTGTATAGAGACTTCTACTGCAACTTGTCATGATCACTATATCCACATACATGATCAGCGTGGGCTCATCTTATTGGCACAAGCTGTTCACTGGTTAGAATCGTGAAGTAGGGCCATGCAAAAATGGGTGATATTCAAGGTTTTTCCACCGTAACCCAAAAGTCTACAAAAACCTAGAATTCACTGATTTCATTAAAAGTTTTAACTATGGCTTTATAGGAACAATTGTGGGAACTGGCAACTAACCAAGGAGTGAAGATGGATATTCAGATGCAGCAATACTTGTTTTTAGGTGAAAGTGAAAAAAATTAATACGAGTTTGTGGAAATGGGTTTCAAAAATCTCTTTCCTAGTGCCTATCAACACACTTCTGTGAGACTGGCTTCTCTTCAGAGTAATTGAAACAAAACACAGAAATAGTTCATATACATCATCTCCTGCAAGTAGCATTATTGTATCCAACCGAGATTAAATTCATTAGTCAGTGAGAAACAAACTCTTTCTCCATTAAAAGTGAAGTGTTGATAAATACAGTGTTTGTTTAAAGTGTGCTTCTAGGCATATAACACAGGGGATCTCCAGTTCACTTGCAACCGTTTTATTTGGTTAAAAGTACTACATGGCAAAAAGTTACCAGTATTAATAATGATCTTCTATATCAATGGCCTTTGTGTGCACTTTCACGGACTATATCATTTTTTTAAAATTATTTTTCTCATTACACTTACTCTAATTGTATTTACTGAAATGTCATTTCACGCCCGTAAGAATCTATAATTAAAAATTGGGCTGATATTTTGGTGTCTTTGTTCATTGTTTTTCTTGTACTTCCCAAAATATCAGTCCACGGTGTCTTGGAAATCTTAAAAACCAGTCCTTTTCCACTGATGGCTTGAGAGGTACTGGTCCCAAAGGCTGGCTCAGTGAGTGCCAACCTCTGTTTTGCTTGCTGACGTACCCCCAGCTTAGCTGAGTGACAAGTCACCCCAGACAGCCAAGGAACATTGGTCCCATGAATGAATGAATGAATGAATGAATAAAACTGAGGTTAGCACATGCCACAGCCTGTGCTGAAACTGCTCTGTGATACCGCCTGGGGCATGCACCAGAATTAGGATCAGGCTCCTTGGAGGAGGCTTTCTAGAGGGGTGAGCGTGAGCGCTTGGCCTCCTAACTAAAGGGTGGGTAAGATTTCAAAGGGGCCAGAGGAGACAGGCAGATGTCCCCACAGTAGGCAAGGGAGCTACCCCAAAAGCCAAAGCAAGAATCCAGCTGGGGGGCTGGGGGCGGGAAGGAAATGCACCTGCAGCCGCCCCAGAGGCCCCCTCCGGCACTTGAGCCTGAATATCAGAGGTCACCCAGGAGCAGGGGTCATGCGCTCCCTTAAGCTCCACCAGGCCTCCAGCCGGGCTGACAGAGGACCTAGCTCTACCCCCACCTGCCCGCGGGCCGGGCACCTGGATCCCGCGCCCCAAGGCCAATGCGCAGCCCATCAACAGCGTTAAGCGGGTGTCCAGGGCCATCTCTCGGCCGCCTGGGGTCCTGGTGATCTGGGATTTCTGATTTGGAGGGGGTGGCACACAGAGGGTCTCTCCAAACTGCTCAGGCCGCAAGCCCCACAAAACCCAGACGCGCCCCGGGCCGCCCCGGGCCGGGCCTTCCCGCGCTCCCGCAGCGGCCTGGGCGCCTCTCCTGGAGAGCGGGCAACCCTCCCGTCCGCCACGCGGTGGCGCCAGACCTCGAGCCGCGGCCGCGCACCCGGGCCGCAGCGGGCTGCTCGCTGCCCCTCGGAGAAGGCGGGAGCGGGGAGGGCCGCTGTGGTTCTGCTGCTGGCAGCGCGACCCTTCCCTCCGCGGGGTCCCGGCTAGGGCGGGACTCGCAGGGGACGGAAGTACTTGATTTTTTGCCTAAAGCTTAGCGATGGTGGGAACCAAAGGAAGTGGCCAACTTCAAAAACCCATTCTAGCCAGACATTAGGGGGCCCCCCCGGAAAGGAGAAAAGGACCCAGGTAAGAGGCAAAGCAGGTGCTCGGGGAGGGGGTCGCTTGGACGCTAGAGACAAGGGGATGGCTGTTAACACCCTGGTGACCATGGGAGTTCTCTCCTTCTCCCCTGCTCCTGATAGAGCAGCACCTACTAGGCCTCTATACCCCATATGTTACCAGTGCCCGAGACAAAGGGCAGAAGCCACTTCATTATAGAAAACCAAACCTGACTACTTAAGTCTAGGAATTGGAAAACAACAACTTGGGTTCTTTGAGACCAGCAGTAACTGCACAGAATACCTTTAAGGCACTAAGTGAACAAGGAGAACCTTGAAGTCTTACTATTTTTATGAGGTGGAATAAAGATTAAGTTTACTTAAAAAAATTTTTTTTAAAGATCTTATTTATTTATTCATGAGAGACACACAGACAGAGGCAGAGGGAGAAGCAGACCCCCTGCGGGGAGCTGATGAGGGACCCACTGAACCACCCAGGCGTCCCTAAATTTATTTCCAAAAGACATTTTAGTTATCATCAACTGCCACATGTAAGAAAAAAAAAAGCCAATCTGTGAGGCCAAGTCCCTCAAAGCGCTTTTTACTTATTAACAATGGTTTGTATTTGCATTTACTCTGCGAGTATCTACAGATTGTCCATGTTTAAGGGCAGGGTGACAGGCAGCGGGAAAGCAGCCAGTTGCTCAGTCTACTTAGTTACTCTTTATAAGTGGGCGATGTTCTTCTGCAAGTACAGCTTTACAAATAACTCTTCCATCTGAGCAAAGACATTGGGGGTCGGGGGGCACCGTAAAAGAGACCTATGAAACCTTGTTGTCTCCGGGTAAACTAGAGGCAACTCGATTGGTTCATCGGTGACTTTTCCACGGGTGAATCTGCTTTGGAAAAGTAAACGGATGGCTACATTCCCTCTGTCTGGGATAGCATGTTTGAGCCACTCTGCTTCATCCCACATCTATAAGCCCTTTCCCACCCCACCCCACCCCACCATTATACAGCCCTGCCCCATCACACCCCACATTTTCAGACAGACCTGCATTGAAATGGAAAGGGGCCTATTATCCCTCTAGGCTGCCTCCCTCCCGGCACCTCTGTGCCCCCTAAATTGGCAACATCCCCAAATTTCCTACTGGTCCTGGTACAGAGTTAGTTCTCTTGGGGCCTGACAAGGAAACCATAACCAATCAATCCAGAGGGTTAATAAACAATTGTTTGGCCCAGGAGCACACACTTATTTCTCTGTACCTCAAAGAGGCAAGTCCACTTGAGTGGGAGGATGTCTGGGAAAAGCTCAGCACAGCGCCCTGGCCAGTACGAGCCTTCAGCAAGGCTTACTGTTGCCTTCATCCACGCCTTCTACGGAGCCTTGACAAGGCTCCCACCAGTGCAGCTCCTTAGTGTTAACATCATCACACAGGGTCACCCAGCAATTCCAACACAGCACCTGGCAGGCAGGCAACAGGTGCTCTCCCAAAAGGTGTGTAGTGACTCTCAATTTCTTTGAATCTCAACTTCTTTACCCTTAAGGTGGGTGAGACTCTTCTATAATGTGCTGGTGAGCCCAAAACATAGAATGACCTTATTGTTCTTTTTATCTCAGGAGAAAGATGGACTTGTCCACTTGTCCAGTGTCTTCTGACCCACATGAGCCCTGCCTCGCCCCACATGGCTTGTCAGGTAGCCACACAAACAGAGGATGTGCTCCGTGGTCTCAAACATACACATCTCCATTTCATCTCTTCTTTGAAAAACATTACACACGATTTTATTGGGCAGTTAAGGGAACACAAACCTGCTAGATCAAAGCAATCAACTGGTCACCCAGCCTTCCCCAGAAGAGGCCCAGAAGAGGTTCATTATAGCCACTCGGTTAACCACATCCACCTCCCTCATATATCAACATGCCCAGGAAAACCAATTTAGAAATCCTGGGCACTGCAGGGAACATCTTTTCAGGTAACCAATTGTATTTAAAAAGCAGACCATGTCTTTAAAGATGAGCAAGGCTATCAAAATCAGAAGCTCCTACAACCTGAGACGGTCCCCGGGTCCCCCTGGGGAAGCACAGGCTCTCCTGACATTGTCTTTTCTTTAAACAGAGGGGTGGCTCCCTTCCAGACATTTCTGTACTAAACCCCCACCAGTCACTTTCTTTGCAATTGTTTCTGGTGCCCCTGTTTTGTGCGCATGTCTTGATTCTGGCCCGAAGCACGTCCCCCTCCAGCTCTCATACTTGCTAACAGTCAGCTTCCTCTTCTGCAGGTTGCAGGCAGGAAGGTGGAAAATGGGCCACAGGAAACCTGGCCTCCTACATCTGTCCCACTTTGTGATTGCAGCTCTGGTTTCATTTTGCTTTGTGTGTCAGCTCTGTTTTAACCCTCACCACGACGGCCAAGCTCTGCGTTCTGGAAGAACACTGCTATTCTTACGGCCCAAGAAAACTCATGGAGGCTTTTGTTTCCTCCCCAGAGTAATTAACCCTATGACTTCAACAGGGAAAAAAACACTAAGCAAATTCTCCTTCGACAGTAGCCATTTGGATCAAAAGCATATGGAACTAGAAGCATGATTCATTAGATGGGAGAAAGCCTCCAGTAAATCCCCGATGAAAATCAAGACTATTTAATGGTACTGTACACACAAGTTAGATCAATTGGATTACCAGGGGCCCAAGGCTCCCTGATGAAGTTTACCTCGTGAGCTTTTGACAAATAACGTATGAAAAGAAACTACACTCATACCTCATTATAACCTCTTTCATTATGACACTGTTTCAAATTATATGTCTTACTTTTTAAAAATTTATTCATGAGAGACACACAGAGAGAGGCAGAGACACAGGCAGAGGGAGAAGCAGGCTCCCCACGGGGAGCCTGATGTAGGACTCGATCCTGGGACCCCGGGGTCAAGCCCCGAGCCGAAGGCAGATGCTCAACCCCTAGCCACCCAAGCATCCCTCAAATTGTATCTCTTAACAGTTATCACCATTAGGTTGAACTATATGAAATTGTTTTCATGGGTCAAAAGCAGCCAAAGACAACCTCATAGAGTCAACTTAAGCATATAATCACATACATAGAATAGACACACACGGGCGTGCACACACACTCACATCCCCAGGGCCCTATTGTAAAGGAATTGTGAGGTATAGCCTCCCTGACCAGCAGTACTGAGATTCCATGGAATTCTCAAGAAAAGGGCTAATATCGCACCCCCCCCCCAAATCTGTTACTTCTTTAAACAGCAGCTTTTCTTTTTTAATGCGAACAGTTGATGAGCATTTATTATGTACCTGGCATTGTGCTCAGTACTCTGCATACATCTAAATTTAATACTCCACGGGGAAGTCATGACTTCAAAAGGTGAAATAAGATCTTCGTGGCCACAGGAGTAACAGGGACACACAGAGACTCCTATCCAAGGCCATCTGGCTCCAAAGGCCAGGTCCTTAATCACCACACATAGTTCCTCCAGCCGAGGCTTCATGTCTTGTATGCCCACCTCGCTGCTGCTGAGAGAGAGGCCTCCTACTTGGTGCAGAGGCCACATTCCCACTACGAATCAAATCAGGAAATTTCCCTGCCCATTGCTGACTTTGCCTCATCTGTGACTCCAGTTATTCCAATTGGCTCTGTTTTAAGACAGACACTTTGAACCCATGCCACCATCATTTCTTTTTTAAACCAATTTCCCTTTTAAAAACATCTGTATGTTGATTTAGACACGCTCCAGGTTCATTCAACGCTAAAGAACCGAGACTGGCCCTTCATTATGAAAGACAAGACAGGAGGAGCTGTCCCTTCTGTCACTGCAGAATGAGAGGATGAAAGTCAAGAAGAGAAACATGAGGGCTCTCGCCTGGCTCCAGACGCAGGGTGCAAAACCCACACGCACACCTCCCCACAGTTTCACAGGAACACCTGACCTCAGAGCAGGGACAGGCCGGGAACCCCTGTAAAACTGCACAACAGTAGATTGTGGGGCACCGATGGAGCTCAAACTTATTCCTTTAAAAACAAGCACCTTTGGGGAAGCCCTGTTTCAGGTTCCAAGAAAACCACATTTGGGATTTTGTGGAGGACCCTGACAAGCGCACCGAAACGCAGCGCTGTCTTGAGTTCAGTACAACTCACTTAAAATCTTGCCAACCGTCCTCACATGGGAGCTCCCACTTCATGAGCTCCCTGATTCCCAGTGGGTATTTTTCCTCCCATACTATCCTCAATTCTTCTACTTCATAGGCCTTTACACGGAAAATCTTTTATCTAAACGTTTGTACTGTTCATATTTTAAAAACTCGATCCCCCGCATATGTTGGAAATGGGAACATAAATTCCATCACAGCTGTGGAGGCTGCACGATCTCAGGCAGGGATGTCAACTTCTCTCCGTTCCAACTTCTTTACCTATAAAACGTGCATCCCCCTCCATACATGAGTGCTATCAAAGTGAAAGACTCTGTATGATTATTTTGAAATTTAAAAAATCCAAGTCGTCCTTCCTTTTGGTCGATGCACTGTACAAACGGTCTCTTAAAACAGGAATGGAACAATGCCTTCAGCTTCGAATAAAACCTTAACGGAGATATTTTTTAAATCTCTGGTCATCTTACCATCAGGAAATGTTTGTTTGCTCACTTTGTTATGATAGTTTCACAAAAAAATCAAAAATAAAGGAAATCTTATGTACTGCTTCCACTAGAACGAAACCATCATCTTTCAGATAAACTTGAAAGCTTTTCTGGGCTGAATAATAAGCTGGTGAGGGCCAAAAAGTCTATACCCAGCATAGTAAGAAAATTTCTACATGATACAAAATGATGGTGGATTTTCCACATCCAGAAACTAAAACATTTCCTGCCAGAGCATCCTCCAAAACCCTTCTATTGTGTTGAAACTGTAAAATCTTTCTAAATCAGGACTTCCTCCTATTATGCTTGAGAGGCGTCTTTCTGGGAAGGGTAGATCCAAGGCACAAGGTAGGAATTCCCGCAGCACCACCCAGTGGAAACATTAGAAAAAAAAAAAAAAACTGCAAGATAAAATACGGTTTGGTCAAAGAAAATTCACATCTTAGCTCTTCTAATTAAAAATCTGGACACCGCTCTTTTCCGCAGGGGGCAACCAGCAGTATACCCTGCTTCAAACCAGTGCCCTTCTTTCTCGGGCCTCATCGAATGCCACCCGGCTGAGCATCACCAGCATTGGTGTCCCTGTCCTTGTCCCTGTCCTGCATGGACACACACACTGAGCGGACACCATGGGGGGGGGGGGAGGAAGGAGGCCCGGGTGGGGTCAGGTGTGGGCTGCGACACCATCTCTTCCTCTCAGAAGGATTCCCGAGGGACCCTGGAGACCGGGAAATCTGCACAGCTGTGCTCAGCATCCCGGCCCTGCTGCAGCTTTGGGCACTTCCTGACACCACGCTAACCAGCTGTGCACCTTCCTGGCCTGGCTGCACCAGTCTGGGCCACCTCCAACACATGGGCCCTGCAGCCCTGGGTCCACCCATGGAGAGGTACGGAGCCCTTCCTCGTGGCCCCCTAGCTCCTGTCCCTCCAAACCCCTCTCCAGTAGGACCACTGCTTCGGCTCCCCTGGCCCACCAAAGCCCCCATGGGTGGTCCCATGGCCTGCCCATAGGTGGCTCAGTCTCCCTACCTTGTTTCCTATCATTGGGACATGCCTCTCTTCACCAGTGGTGAGGATCAATAGAAATCGAAATATTTCTCATCAGGCCACGGATTTTAGGGACCCTCCTCCATCCAGCCTTCCTTCACAGCTCTAATGATGGCCTGGAGAGGGACAGAAGTCATGGTCCTCCCAGGGAAACTTGTCTTTCCTACACCACTTCATGTAATAAAGTATTAGTTCTTCAATCATTTCTGGATGGTTAAGTCACGGAAGAAAACCGTCCCCAACATCAGCACTCCTGGCAAAGTCAGCTTTCTCTCCTCCTGGAATAAATCTACTGAAACCACCTTAGAGGTCTTTTTTTTTTTAAAAAAAAGAGTACGACAGAAAATGATCCTGGTTAGCTGATCTCGGGTACTCTTAAGGAGTATACAGTCAGTGTTAAAATCTTGTAACAGAGCATTTTGGAGCTGATAATTTGCAAATGGCTCATAGTATTATAAACCTGTTCCTTTTTCTGTAATTGAACATATGTCAAAATGGGGTGGCTCCCAGAAAGGTCAAGATTCTGCTGGATTATATGGACATTAGCTTGTGTTTGTGTTTGGGTCGTACCCAATACAGTACAGTTGCAAACTGTAGGAGTTTAGGAGTTTACTGGTCACTTGTGACACCTTCAGAGATTGTCGAGGAGCACAAAGTGCCGCCTTGCATGGACAGTGGGCTGTGCAAGGAAATGCACTCCTCTGGGGCTTCTCCATCCTGTGGGCACCTCAGCTGTGCCACCTTCCTTCCTTTCTCTCAGCAACACTCTTCCCCGGTTTAGGAAATGCAAATGCAAGGCATCAACATTTTTACATAATCTGGTATGATAATATATTCACTTTGCAAGGGATCTATAAAAAAACAGTGACTCTGCAGTCTTCCAAATGTCATCACCTGCTCATGTGGTGGACACCTGTGGGGGATTTCAGCTGCCTCTCACGTCGTGAAGGTACACCGTCCCTTTTATGGTTTTACGGTCTCCACATGCATATGTTTCCCTCACATTTTTACACCTTTTGCTACATATGGTGATTATGGTACCAAATGCGGGGTTTCATCTAAACTTAAACAACTTCTAATAAAGTTCTTTTTAACAGGAAGCAAAAATATCATGGCGGTAGGATAGAGTGGCACACACCAGGCCTCTCATTTTCCACCAAAAGTCTATTCAAAATTGAGCCGATCTTGTGGACGAACTACAGTAAGTGGAGCACATTTAAAATATCTTGGTGCTCGTGTTGAGTACAGTTACTTCTAAGAAAACTATTGCAAAAATAGAGTGATTTCAAAACTCTCCCAATGCCTTGTATTTTAAACCTATTTATTATCCCCCATGTGCACTGAATGAATGAACAGAAGAACTGTAAAATGGTGATCAAGTGGAAAACGGATGCTTTATTCATTTGTGTCCGGCTACTGTGCACACCTATGTCCTCCAAGAGGCCCACGACAGCACGTGACAGAAGAGAGGGCCGACGTACCAACAGCCACCAAACATCAGATATACACCCCAAAGCGTCCTTGTAGCCCTTACTTCCCGTTCAGGAATCTGCCACCACTAACTCGTCTTGGCTCTTTACTGAACTGTCACATACAACCTAATACTATCCTCTTGCAATAATTGTTTCACGAGACTGTATTAACTGCAAAAAACAACAACAACAACAGCCGGGGGACCTGGGTGGCGGTGGCTCAGCGGTTGAGTATCTGCCTTTGGCTCAGGTGGTGATCCTGGGGCCCTGGGATCAAATCCCGCATCGGGCTCCCTTCAGGGAGGCTGCTTCTCCCTCTGCCGGTGTCTCTGCCTCTCTCTCTGTGTGTCTCTCATGAATAAATAAATAGAATCTTTAAAAAAAAAAAAAAAAACCAGCCACATCCCACTTTAGGCAAACTTTCCCCCCTTGCCAAAGAAAGTCACCCTTTCTACATTTTCATCATCGAGAGCATGTATGATCCCCTATGTCAAAGTCTTAAAGTTTCTACTTTCCCGAAGACAAATTAGGTCTTAATATTTAGGTTAAGAGAGAGAGACAGAAAGAGAGAGAGAGAGAGAGAAAAGCAAAGGATGTGGCAAAGGCTGGCAGAGGACGCTGTTCTTGTGGTTCAGCTCTGATTTAAATCAAAGCAGGGTGACACTTTTATTTAAGAGCAGTGACGATGAGCTTTGGAGAACCCCAGTGTACTTGGGACATTTGTTAGATTCAAGGGATCTTCTAACAGATACACGTTTGTCATAAAAGTACTTCACTTTAAGAACATGTTAGCACTCTTCAAAATTGTTCAATTTATCCAAGTATTGTAAATGCAGAACCGAGAATTAGCACTAGAGCATCCCAAATAAGTGAATTAAGCAAAATCAGGGACTTTGGAGCGGCTGACTGATGTTTTTGCCTCGATGATCAAAGATGAATTTGGCCCATCGACAGGCACTCCTGGCCTCCACTAGAGGCTCAGCACAGATGTGATGACATGGCTGTGCCTGGGGTTTGGTCAGTTCCAATCCTGGACTCAGAATGTCACTTGGAGAATCTGGATATGTTTGTTCTAAGATACTTTTAAAAAGAAAAAATGAAATAAAAATAAAAAGCAATGTTCTCCACCCAACACCTTCTGGTCTAAGCGATCAGTTTCTCAGGCTTGGAACACAGGCAGAGAGACATTAGCAGAAATAACTTCCCTACCAACGGTCATGGGTTCTAGATTCCAGGAGATTTCAAGATGCAAAAAACTACATGAGAACGTTGAGGCACTGCACCCACGTACACACGCTTCCAAATAATACTAAAAGGTTTGCTCCCTTCCTTATACACTCTTAATGTGACTTGCTGAAAATAGGAATCTCTGCTTTCTCCTCTCCTAGAAATTATACATTTTAAAAAAAAAATCCAAGTCATCTTTGGAGTTCTCATAGCGAAATAATGGTTCTTTTGCATGAGAAGTTTAAGCAAATGTTCCCTTATGTTCCCATCCTCTGTACAGAATTAGGGCTCAAATCCTACATGAGAACAGTGACTCTGGACGTAGGAGGAGCAAAAACTGAGATCATATTGTCTCACTCTTGGACTCAAGCATCTCTCGTTGCCTACATATGTGGAACCCATAACCCTCCCCCCCACACACACCCCTCTCAATGCTTATCTTCTTCACTTTCAAATGAACTCACACAACCAGGGCTTCTAGTTTAACCTCTAAAAGAGAACCTTCCAAACTCCAAGAAGGAGATAGTGAGGAGTCTGCATTTCTAGTTCACAGAGTATTAACCAGAGAAGTCCTCTTCTGATCGGTGTTAGGAAACTGATCAAACCTATACCCCTTTTCTCGCTTAATCGAACATTCTGGTCTTCCTGGACTTTAGTATCAGATGATTCTGAGGATGATGAGAACGTACAGGTGCAGACCCTGTAAGAGCACCCTTGTTGTTAATTCTTACAGAGAATTCCTGAGCACCTCCTGGATAAATGCTGGGACTTATTTTGTTGTCGTTCTCATCCCTGCCCTCTGACAGTTAAATGCAGGGAGAGAAATCTGCTTCATCACACATTCTGGTTATTTGAGGGTTGACTATCTACAAACTGCTCCTTGGCAAAACCCAACTGAAATTCACCACTGATCCAGCCAGCCCTCCTTCACCAGGAACACAATGCGGGTCCTGGTCATTCATCCTTCCAAATACATGGGCAGACTCTTTGGTTATTCTCGAAAATCAATCGGAAACATCATTCATGAATTACAAAAAGTCACAGACAAAAAGCTACACACAGGTTTTTAGGGTAAGTGAAGGAGGACTTTGAGCTGCAAATATTATGGAACTCAGCCCCAAAGAACTATGAGAACTTGGTCGATAGAAGTCTCGATGAGAGACTAATGATAGTTGCTGTAGAATGAGCAGTTTCAACACGGAAGGAATTTTACATCAAAAGCCTCTTAAGCTGCACTGACCTATGAGTGACTTCACTGCTAACCAGCCCCTTCCAGTATAAACCTGAGAGCAACAACACGGCTGAAGTGTGTCATCCTGGATATTAACAACCTTGTTTCTGTACATCTACTGTGCCTGCAAGTCTGGACAAAAATTCTGGAAAGGGATATATCCTCTATAGAGGCTCTTCCGGGCTGTTGCTAGGATTTAACTGAGAGACCGGCCTCTATTAATCCAAGTAATTCACCTCTAGGAGAGGGCTGGATTTATGTGTAGCAATGAAGTGCTTGATCAAGTCCGATGGCAGGTTTTTCCCCCTTTGGATTGTTTATAATTCACTGAATGCCAGGTACTGGACAATGTGCTGGGATAAATGCGAGGATGGGAAAAACAGAGCAGGCCCAGAGGGAGCTTCCGGCCCCAGGGCCGCAACAGATGGGAAACACATCATGACGCCTCCCTGGGCAGGTACCTCTTGCTCTCCCAACCTAATGGATTCAAAGGTTTGGTAAAGGCTTTTGATACCAGGGGAGGCCACACTAGCAAATCCACTTGGTTCCTGAATGTGGGATAATGAGTATTAATGATTAAGAAGGGACACCAACCCCACCTCCAGAAATGGAGATCTCAAACTGGTTAGTACCTGTGTTTGGGTCATGGGGATTTGGAGAGGGACAAAGTGCTGAGGAAATCTGTAAATAAATATGGCAAGGACTCTGAAGACCAAGACAGCGGAGTGGATGACGATGGGAACGCCAGCCTGGGGGCCCTGGAGCATGGCCACAAGCTGGCAAAGTGCAGTGAGAACAATCCATGGGCGTGGGGGCGGGGAAGGGAATTCCCAGGAGAAAGAACAGCATTTGGAAAGGCCCAGGAGCCTAAGGACACGTTCTGTGAAGAAGGGAAGAACAGCCGGGTGCCAGCCCGAACCACAGTGTGCAGCCTACATTAAGGATTTTGGCCTTTACCCCAACAGAAGCCCCTGGGGGATGTTAAGGTGGGACATGGTCAGACCTGTGTTTAAAGGATCACTCTAGCCTGTGTGTAGACAAGGGACTGCCAGAGGGAATGAGGACCCCCCCCCAGACACAGTGGAGGGTGGAGAGCATTTCAAAGACTCTAGGAAGGGGGTGCCTGGGTGGCTCAGTGGTTGAATGTCTACTTTCCACTCAGGTCATGATCTGGGGTCCTGGGATTGAGTTCCTCATCGGGCTCCCACCTACTCATGTCTCTGCCTCTCTCTCTCTCTCTCTCTCTCTCTCATAAATAAATAAAATATTTTAAAAAATAGACTCTAGGACGGAAGGAACAGGGACTGAACCTGGTGATCCAAATCTTATGTAGGCCTTCTAAGCGTCCAACCCAGAGACCACCACTGGTGTCCCCAAGGATGAGGCGATGTGGGCCTTATTAGAAATGAGTGATGCTTGTCACAAACTTTAAACATAGGAGGAAATGAAGCACAGCCGCTAATACCAACCTTCCCTCGAGTGTTCCTTACTCAACAAGGGGCCAGGATGGGATTGAAGGGGCAATTTATGGGTAAGCCCTTTGCCCACCACCAGATATTTTGCTTAAATCACTGTGTATGCCTGCAAGTTGGCTGTTTGGGGATGGCAGCAAAAATTCACATCACGTTTTTTACCACTCTTAGAAGAACTCAAATTCCTTACTCCAAAAAAGTAGTACAACAGAACTTCTGACACTTCCATCACTTTACCATCCATCCAGAGAAACTGAGGTCTGGGAAGATTAAGAGCTAGCACCTCAACACGACTGATTTTAAAGGACTCTGCTCTTCCCTGCAGCACACATATTCCTTTCGGTTAGCTTATGTGGTAGTAAATAATGTAGAAGGGATTTTTTCCCCCTCCTATCATACTGCAGAGGAAATCTACACATTCTAATGATTTATTTTTAACCAAATTGATTAAATAAAAATAGTGCAGTATTTTATCAAGGTGTTCTGGGGTTTAATGACCTATATGGTAGAATCATGAAACTGCCATAATAAAAAGAAATAGCTAGGGAATGCTTCAAGGTGATGGAAATACTTTCTATTTGAAGGTAAGGGGTGGGGATTCCATGGGCATATACAAAAACACTGAGGATCTATCCATTTCCATGTATGAAATTATACCTCACCTAAAAAAACCCAAAGACATCAAGGATCGCAGATTCCTTTTTCTATTGCTTGGAGTAAAGGATTCCTGACCTCAGTCTAAGAGAAGGCATTAGATAAGGGTATTTTATTCCTACCCCATCCTCTCCATACTTATACATGGAAAATTAGCAATTATTCTTATAAATGGTAGCTTTAAAAATACTAATGAGACCATGTGCTTTAAAGAGCATCTTTTTAGAGCAGGTAGGTAAGTAAATCAATTTTAGCCCAATTCAAATTAGAGTATATTAGTAAAACGATCATCTTAATTTCTTTAAAAATATACAAGTCTCAAAGACAAATTATAAAATAATCCCCTTTAAATCTTAGAATAATTTGATAATCACTTTCTGGGAAATGCAAGCTAAAACACATAATTGATGAGTTAATAATTCCTAGTAGCAATTCAAACCAAATCACAATTTATTGAAATGACCAATTCAAGGTTTATTTTTAAACTGCTGGCACATAGGTTAAGTTTCCAGTAATGGCTGGAAGGCCATTTTTATTTTGGTTATAGGTAGGAGTCAAATTTCTACAAAGAATAGGACTTAAAAGAATGATCTACCATTTTAGAAGGCCTTTAGGATTCATTCACAGAAGGTTACACACACACACAACTCACATACTAATAACTCAATTTACTGGGGCTGCACTTTAAGTGGCAAAACCAAAGTTTTGTGCCACAAAACCATGGTCTCTCTGCCGAGGTTTCAACCAAAAGGCTGGATGATCTTAATTCAAATTAGCCATGGGCAATAGTCATTTTGAGCTGAAAACCCATTGAAAACATCAGTTACAAAGTTTGGAAACTCTCCGGATATAAAATGAAACAGTAATAACTAAGAATTGTCACAATGTACAAGAAGCACCTTCCTTCCCCCTTAAGTTTAAGTTCCAGGTATATTTTCGGTTTAACCTAGCTTCTCTTTTTCATCATCTAACATTCTATTTTGATGTGTAGTGCCCCGGACTTCCTGTTACTACATCTTGATACTCTCCTGCAAATCATGACTCATTGTTAAATCATAGAGAAACTCATCAAAATCGCAAATTTCACAGCACATATGAATTCAGCCTTCTAAGAGGTCAGCATTCTTAGAACATTACTTTGAGCCACAGAGAAAAACACTGAACAAGTCCATGTAAAAATTATGTCAATCCTCTGTTGAGTCAACACATTTATTAGATCAATAAATGCATGCTCTATGTGCAGCAATTTTGGTTTTGGTACTAGTTATAAAAACATGTTACATGATATGTTAAGTAAAAATAAGTGACAAAACAGAAAGTATAGTGTGACTCCAATGAAAAGTTTTATGTATGTGTGCATGTGTGTGTGTGTGTACACACCCACACCCCCACACACACACATTTTAGAAGACTGAAAAAATAAACACCAAAATGTTAACAGTGGGATTATGGGAGATGTTTATATTTTTCTTCGTGGTTTTCTGAATCTTCCTAACATAATTCACATTAATATTTTTTCAAAACAGACATAAAACCTACCTAACCTTTAGAAAATATCGTCATACTAGTGCGATCTCAAAGATGTTATAAATCAGTTTACAAAGACAAAGGGGAATTATGGATAAGTAGGACATAAAAAGCTCTCGCCTGAAACCTACAGAAAAGTCTGACAGCAGTGGGGGTCTTTCTTTCAAATGACCCAGGCCTCTTGGTGTGTATGTCGGTGTGTATGTCTCGGTGCAAGCCCTTAGCAAGGGGCAGAAGCCAGCTGCCTGCAGCCCAGGGCGCAGCCAAAACAGAGAGCCCATTTCTTTTAAAGTTTAATGAGGAACCCCAGGTCTGGGGAACATGTCGATGTCTGAATCATTCTCTAGGACTGGAAAGTAGCAAATCCATTAATTCAGAAGCAGTAATTTGCCATTAGTGAAAAAAAAAAAAAACAACCCTCTGGAAGTCACATCCTTGGATAATCTTCTTCTCCTTCTTCTTCTTTTCTTTCTCCTCCTCCTCCTCCTCCTCCTCCTCCTCCTCCTCCTCCTCCTTCTTCTTCTTCTTCTTCTTCTTCGTGTTTTGGGTTTGTCAATAGATAATGGTTTGGATCCACATCAGTTTTTTGCATCAGATAGGTGAAAAACATAATTGGGTAGCACAGAACACACAAAACCCAGTATCTGACAACTAAGAAAGGAATATTTTAATTTATATGCACTGACTGGAAGGATTTTAAAACCCATTTCAGGAAAAGATTCAAGTTCCAAAAAGTTATTACAAATATAAATTTCAAAATATGATCTCAGAGTTACATTTACTGCATATTGACAGTTTTGAATTATTAATTTTTTAAATAAGAAGAGGAGGAGGTCTTTAATAAATGTTTTAGGAAATTTCAAAATTCAAATAGGGTTGGAAAAAAATAAGAATCACTGCTCTCCCCATCTGGGCTACTGCCATTCTGGTCTAAAAAGCATTAGTACCAAGCAAGTGAGGTTCTGAGATGGTCTAATTCAGCTCAAAAAGGTAAACCATCACAATTCATCATGTAAATGTCATTCTATTGCATATTACTGACCAAAAAAGAGAGCAAGGGAGACAAAATTCATGCACATTGTGTTACACATCCATAGCAGAAAAGTACAACTAACAACTCGTAAACATCCTATTCATTGACTTGATGCAGGTAAGAGAGTCATCATCATCACAGTTAATGTAAATGAGAGTTCCTCAGCGTGGGCACTACTGACATTTGTGGCTGGAAAATTATTGGGGGGGGGGCTGTTCTGTACATTACTGGATGGGTAGCAGCATGTCTAACCCTCTACTGACTAGATGCCTAGGGCACCCCGTCTGGTTATGACAACCAAAATGTCTCCAGATATTGCCAAAGGTCACCTGGATGGCAAAATTATTCCAGAAAGTCTGTTTATCCAGGCTGGTTTATAGTTCACTCAAAGGGGCCTCTCTTGAAATTTGGAGTTTTCTTATCTATTTGTTCTAAGTGCTGTCATCCTACTCACAGCTTTCAATGCAACAATTTATTGAGCATCTACTCTGTGCTAGGCACTGTGTTAGGGACATCCTGTCCTCATGTCCACTGACTCACACCCTGGCTGGGCTGTTTTTAGGACATGCTTTGCCACCAGAAGAGAAATACCAACACCTCAAAAAACCCTCAAGAGTATGTCCTCAAGCAGCATGTCTTTGTCAATAAAGGAATGCCACGGGTCCAATCAAGTTCCTAAAAATCCTTTACCCCTTTAAGCAACTCTACACATTTCCAACATTTAAAGGTTTAGAGAGAGAGAGAGAGAGAGAGAGAGAGGGCCATAAGACCTTTGCTATATTTGGCATAGAAAGACCATCAGGGGTTTTTGCAGGCAGGATCATTACTGGAAACTCTAAAAACACTTATGGACAGTCTTCTTCACTGTCTGACCCACATGCCCTCCTAACACAATTTGTAATTTTATAATCCCCATAAATTGAAACTCATAACTGACCTATCCCAAATAAATGTGTGCCACAGACAGAGAAAAAGGGAGAGAGATCAGAGGGTATTTTGTTTGGCAGTAAAGCAATAAGGCTCAGAAATCGATTTGAGCTCATTAATATATGCCTATCACGTTTGGTTTCTCACCTCTTCTGGCTCCCCAACCCCCACCCCCACTCCCGGCGCCCTCCAACAAAGACACAGGCACAGATGAGAGAGAATGGGGGTGACTGAGCTGCCCAGGCAATAGAAACTTCACAACACACACACACACACACACACACACACACACACCCTACACGCAACTGGGGAAGAAAAACCTGTAAGTCTGAAACCCAAAATGGCCAAAGGGACTTCAAAGTTCTCAAGATGCTGCCCTGAAAAAGGTTGTGGGGCAGCTGCACCTCTAAGTCAATAAAGCCGTAACCGCTCTCCCCGTGCAGCGCAGGGCTCCCCCGGCTGACAGTGGCTGCACAAAACCCCTCCTGTGCCGAGCAGCGGAAACTCCTAATGAGATTAGTTGGTGTGTGTGCAGACATTACTTAGCAGTGACTAAAGGGGCTCTCTCTTCCTGCAGCAGCCAGTGGAAAATTCAGGGAACTTTTTCCCCCTGCAGCAGCAGAATCCCTGTAACCCTCTCCCCAGCCAACTCCAACAACAACTCGGCCTCCCCCAGCCCCCCTCCGGCTGGGGTGCTGGGGGTAGTTAAAGACCGGCCAGGGGCTTCCAAAAGCGGCAGGGGAGGAGGGGGCCGGCGGGGAAGGGGCGGGGGACCCCTCGAACACTACAAAGGAAACTGTAAAAGGCACAAATACATAAACCTGAGAAGGAGCAAACCAGTTTCTTTGTGAGCTCCTCTAGTGAGTCATTTTCAAGATGCTGTCTGCTGCCAGTTTCAAAGCGGAAGCGCATGGCAATTAGTCTTGCCGTTTCCAGACAAGCCAGAAACTCTCCCGACACTCGTTTTTTTTTTTTTTTTTTTTTCTAAAAAGCCCCTTTTGCAGTTTCTGAAATAACATTTCTTACTCCCACCCCCACCCGCCACCTAAATGCAGCTTGTCCTCGGGATGATTCGGTTCAGAAAATATAACAAAACGGAGACCTCTTTCTTTTAACTTTTTTCCTTTTTTTTTTTTTTTTTTTTTTGAAGTCTCCAAAATTTTAATTCCTCCTCCCAAAAGTTACAGTAGCGTTACAGGCCAACATTCAGTTGCAAGCTGAAGCTCCCCTTCCTAAGGAGCCGGGGGCTCCAAGCCCAGCTCTCCCGCGCGGTCCTCCGCCGAAACCGTGTCCAGTGAGGACACGGCTGGTTGTTAAAGGTCCACCTGGGCGCGCGCCCCGGACGATGACCCGGGCGGGGGTCACCTGCCGGACGACCAGGGACGCGGCCCCCGGCCCCGCGTCTTCGCTCCCCACGCCCGCCGCGAGCCCCTCCTCCCCTGTCGTCTCCCCGAGTCGGAGCATCGGTGCCCACTGCCCCCTCGGGGAGCCCGGCCGCAGCCCCGCTCGGCGGCCGTCCCCCCCCCCCCCAGGCTCGCAGCCCGCCCCGCCGCCGCCGCTGCGGGGACCCCGAGCCGTCGCCCCCGCGCGCCCCCTGCTCCCCTCCCGGCCGCAGCGCGGGGCTCCCGCCGGCCGGCGGGGCGGGCGCTGGAGCATCCCGGGGGCCCCCTGCCCGGGGCCGCAGCGCACCCCGCGGCGCCCCCAGCCCCACCCCCACCCGCACCCAGCCAAAGAAAAGAAAGAAAAAGCGCCCCGACGGAACTTTGCAACTGTCGGAGCAACAGGCTGGAGCCCTGCTACCTACCCAGATGTGGGGGAGCTCTCAAGATCCTTCTTCGGGGGAATTTCTAGGAGGAACCGGGCGAAAGCCCCCGACTTTCCATGCTGACAGGCGTCTGCAGACGGTCTGTTGCTCTTGTAATGAGATCCTGATTTTTCCCCCTTTTTTTTCTTTCTCTCGCTCCTCTTTTTTTTTTTTTTTTTTCCTCTGGTGTGTGTGTGAGAGCAGGAAGTTGGAGCAGTCAGGCCGAGCCGGCTCACTTCCTTTACTGCATTATTCCCCAGGCGGTGTGCAGTCTGTGTAAACAGGCTTTTCCGCCCCGCGCCGCGCGCCCCGGCCACGGCTGTGCGCCGGGACTGGCCGCCGAGGCCCGCGCATACTCCGCCGCCCGCGCCCCGCGCGCTCGCCCCGCCGCGCGCCCCGCTTCCTGCTCGGCCACCCCAGGGGAGGAGCCTCCCGACCCTCTGCGGCTCCGGGCGGCCGCAGCCCCTCCCCGAGGCGGGGGGACTGCTCGGCCAGAAGCCCCGAGGAGCGGGCCTCCTCCCCCCGCCCCCGCCCCGGGCCCCCGCCCCCGGGGCGCGGGTGGGGACCCCGGGCGGCGGCGGCGGACCCGGGTCCCTCGTGGACCCTGGGGGTCCCCGCGCCGGGCACCGCGGTGGGGTCGTGCCTTTGCCCACTTTGGCCCGGGCGGGAAGGCCCGAAGCGGGGAGGCCGCCGGACTTGCCGTTTTTCCTGATGCTGGGCTGGCCGGACTGCGGGGCAGTGGGGCGCGGGGAGTGGGGCCCGGGGGAGGCGGCTCCAGGCAAAGGGCTGCTTTTGGCGCGGATGGGGACGTGATTGCTTAGGGCGAGAGGCTGGCTGTGCAGAGAAGGAGGCACCGGCTCTGTCTGGGGATGGACACAGTTCCTGTCTGGGATTTAAAAAAAAAAGAAAAAAAAGAAAAAAAAAAAGCCAGAGCCCAGAGTAGGGGGCCCACTTGGGGGAAAAGAACGAGGAGCCTTAAGCTGGAAGCCGGGACTCGCCGGGAAGAGACCTCTCGGGCGGCTCGCTCTGGCCTACCAGGGCCCGACCTCTGCTGCGGGCCAGGGAGCCCCGGGGGGACGCGGGCAGCCGCCGTGGGCCGAGCCAGGGAGGCTCCAGGGGGAGGCCGGGGTCGCCGGGCAGGACCTGACGCCGCAGCGTCCCCGGGGGCGCCCCCCGCCCCCCGCCCCAGGAGCCCTCTGGCCAGGCTGTACCCGGAGCCCTTTCCCCCCTTGCCCCGCGGCGAGGGGGCCTGCATCGCAACCCCAGCTGCTGGCCTCGCGGGCCCCGCGCCCCCTGTGCCTCCGCTGCTTAGCCCGGCGGGCCAGCGGCCCCCCAACTGGCGTGTGCGCCAGCCTCCCGCGGGGGCTTGTGGAAGGACTGGCTGCCCCGGCCTCACCTGCCGAGCACCTGAGGCGGCAGATCTGGGCTGGTCTCGGGCCCGGTTTACGGTTCGAACCAGCTGGGGGGCGTTTTGAGGACTACTGGTCTCTGCACACGACCCACGCTGATCAATCAGATTCCCTGCGGGGACGCTAAGCGCTCCCCCACTTTGCTTCTCATTTCTGCCATCTTTTCTAAAGATGACTTGCTTAGGAGTCTCTCCCGTCTACCGACTGTGGGGTTTCAGAAGGCCAGACACCGTCTTTCCCTCAGGCTTGCCCCGGCTCTCCACCCCTAAGTGCCCATCAGAGCACCTGAGTCCCTCCAGAGCCTTGGCTTCCTGGCTGGTGCGGATGGTTGGCGGAGAGGGCCCGAGGCGGGCGGGGAAGGCGAGGCAGGAGCCGCGGGACACCATAGGAGCGCGGAGGAGGAGGCCAAGGTATGGGGAAGAGAACTACTTATCAACCCCTGATTTTCTGCAGCTAATTTTCCACTTTAGGGATTATCATTGTAATCCCTCGCTGGTTCCCTTGTCACTCGAGTTGGCTCACTCCGTGTCCCCGTGTGATCCAGTTATCCGTGGACCGGAGGGTGGGGAGGGGAATATAAACTTATTAGCCTTGGGGGGGGCGTAAAAAAAATCCCGCACTCACAATTAAGAACAACACCATTCTGCTTTGTTTTAAAAAGTGCATGCCAAAGCCCAACACAGGCCTATTTTAAACCAGGGGCTTTCATGATTTTCCGTGTATTTTTTTTCCACAATAAATCTTTGTCGAATCCTAATCTGTATGAGAGAAAAGGTGTACATGTTTTCATCAGGCAGTTTGATTGTTTTGAGGAAATATTTCCTGTTGAAGGCACTCCTGAAATATTTATGGGCAGCCCTAGGGTTTCTCTGGCCAAGTGAAGGCCTCTTAAGTTTTCCTGGTGTTTCAGATCGTCCACACCACTCCTCCCAGCTCTCGGTGTGAATGAGTAATTCAGGGCTGACTCTGCTCTTCCTCTAGGCACAGAGAATAACTTTTACTTTTCGGTGTCTCCAGCTTCTGCCCTTTGCAATCTCAAGGGAAAACCGCAGTCTTAGCTTGGACTGCTAAGACATATGCCAGAGACCTGATGGCTTAAGAAACAGACCTTCATTTCTCACAGTTCTGGGGGATGGGAAGTCCAAGACCAAGGTGCCAGCAGATGCGGTGCTTGGTGAGAGCCCTCTTCCCAGCATGGTCCCCTCTTGCTGTGTTCCGCTATGGCCTTTTCTCAGTACATGCATGTGGGGAGAGAGAGAGGAAGCAAACCCTCTGGTGTCTCTTCTCCTAAGAACACTAATCCCACATGGGAGCTCCAGCCTCATGACTTCATCTAAACCCAATGACCTCCCAAAGCCCCAGGCTCCTAATACCATCACATTGGAGGTCAGGGCTTCAGTGTTCCATTTTCGGGAGACACGAACTTTAAGTCCATAACAATTGCTGTTTGTTTTCATGCTTTCCATGCTTTCCTGCCCACTATCAACAAGTAGCCAAGCGGTGTGGCATTTAGTGTTACACGACCCACCCACCCTCTTCTTGTAAAACAAACAGGAGTTAACACTATATATAGGTTAGGAGTAAGATTTCTTCAGGAGCCCTTTTGAGCAAGTAACAAGGCCCAGGGTCATTCATTCCCACTGGCCAAGAGAGTATCAGGCTCTCTCAGCTTTGATAAGAAGAGCTGAGATCTCAACAGAGATGGCAGTGAGCAGTGTGATATGTTGGAGGGCCAGTGAGGAGGGCCAGCCCAACCAAACCCTACAGATAAAAAGTAGAAGAGGGCTGGGTCTCCAGAAGAAAACAGAAGCCCTGGTTCCAGGAGAAGGGATGTATTAGTCAGCTTTTGCTGGGATAATGCAATGTAACAAACAACTCAGTGACTCAGTGACAGCAAACGGGTCTAGGTTAGCTGGGTTCTGGTCTGTTTCACACATTTTCATTCTGGAACCTGGGCTAAAGGAATAGATTCTACTTGAGATGTATGGTTCTCTAGGAAGGCAGGAGCTCAATAGAGGTGCATGAAGACACACGAGGCCTCTTAAAACCTCTGGTTAGGACTCTCACACCCTCACTTTGACTCACAATCCATTGGGGGGCAAGCAAGTTATATGGCCAAGTCTAAAGTCAGTGGGACTAGGAGAAGGGCAGGGTGGGAGAGGAGAATTCTGAACAAATAATACAGTCTACCACAAGAAAAAATGGATGCCGGATGTACAAAAAGAGCAAATCTGTCAGGTCCTTCATAATTTAACATTTCACAATGTATAACAGAATGGGATGCTATGAAAAGTTTTAAAAAATACAGATGGATGAGAAAGCATAATTAGGGCAAGAGGTAAAAAATGAGTTTTAGAAAATATCATCTAAAATATTCTAGGATAGGGACACCTGGTGGCTCAGCGGTTGGGCAGCTGCCTTTGGCTCAGGTTGTGATCCCGGGATCCGGGATCGAGTCCCACATCAGGCTCCCTATGGGGAGCCTGCTTCTCCCTCTGCCTGTGTTTCTGCCTCTCTCTCTCTCATGAATAAATAAAATCTTTAAAAAAAATAATATATTCTAGAATACAGCAGAACAAATCATATATAAAACTTATGAATCAATGGTATTAAACATGAATTGATAAATTTTGGAAAAAACTCAACAGTGGTTTGCCAACACTACTTTGAAGCCTGCGTCAATTATGGAGGCATATGGCTAGGAGCCAGGAATGGAGAGCCAAAGCCTGATGGGAAGGCAGCTCACTCAGGTGGAAAGTATACATTTGGAATCAGGAATTTTGGGATCCAGTCCCATACCTGACTTGTTCTAGCTATGTGACTTGACTAAGACTCTCACCTTCTTTGAACTTACATGAGCATCAGTTTTTACTGATTTTTACAGTAAATGCCAATTTTCCATTAAAACAATATGTGTTATAGACTAAGATTCAAAGATTTTCATGAACTTCATTTGAAAAAGTACTTAAAAGAATTTTATAGACGTGTAGGCAGGACCTCTGTGGCCTGCATTCCTCCTTTTATGTCCTTAGAGGTTTTCAGTAGAGACATTTGAGAAGTATTGATTTGGACCATCTTTTTTGCATTCGGACTGGCCACCCATTGGCAAGAGGTTGGCAAGTTATAGTCCACAGGGTCTGCTGCCTATTTCTGTAGGACTTTCAAGTGAAGAAGAATTGACTTCTGTTAAAAGTTTTAATTGTGGTAAAAAAAAAAAAAAAAAAAACACATAAAACTTACCATCTTAATCTTTTTTTTTTCCTTCTGAAGTGGTACATGCAACTCTCACTAATATTTCACTGCTCAAAGAGAGTCATCTGGCCAAGTGTAACATCAATGGGATGGATAATGCTTCTACGGGGAGAGCATGGTGAGGAGGAGCTCGTGGGAAAGGATGATGAATGTTTTTACGTTAATATAACCTACCCAATAATTATTCAAAGCTATGAGTTTTTATTCAATCACCCTTCCACTGTCACAAGTGTTCAAAGCTTTCTCCACTCCTTCTGACTCCAAGACTTCTAATCCCATACTTTCCCTATTGATGACCTTGCAATCCATTTCACTGAAAAAAAAATCAAAACAATCGGAAGAGAAGTCCCAAGTGATCCCCCCTGCCTGCCCACCTACATTTGTAGCCATATATTTACCTCCCCTTGTAGCAATATACGTTAACTTTCCATACTCCTACTTAGGGCTGACCTCTTCATTTGTCTACTACATCGTATTGCCTCCACCTACTCAAATTCATGGTCCCAGCTATTCTTTTCTCACTGCCATATTGTCAGTTTCTACTCTGTACTGGATTGTTCCCATCAGCATGCCAATATGTTGTATCTTTTCAATCTTTTTTTTTCTTTTTCAATTTTTTAAAATATTCTATTTGTTTATTCATGAGAGACACACAGAGAGAGGCAGAGACACAGGCAGAGGGAGAAGCAGGCTCCCTGCAAGGAACCTGATGCGGTACTCGATCCCAGAACCCTGGGATCACGACCTGAGCCAAAGGCAGACACTCAACCGCTGAGCCACCCAGGTGCCTCATATATTTTCAATCTTAAAAAACAAAACAAAATACCTTGACCTCATTCCCCACCTTGTGATACTTCTCAATTTTGATTTCTCATCTTTGAGAGGGCGGTTTATGCATGCTGTCAGTATGCTCTCCTTTCTAATTCTCTCCTGAACCCACTACCCTATCAATATTTGTGATCTCAATGTCCTTAAGCCAATAGCTGGTTCTTCCTTGAGCCATCAGCAGCCTGGAAATAATTTCTCCACTTGCCATTTAGAACAGCACACATACCTAGTTTTCATTCTCTTTCTCTGACCATCTCTTCCCAGTGTTTTGTGCTCTCTTTCCCATTTCCCTGACTCCCACGTGGTGGAGTACTTTAGGAAGCAGTTGAGTTTTCCTTTCCTTTCCTTTTTTTTTTTTTAATATTTTATTTATTTATTTGAGAGAGAGAGAGAGTGAGCTAGAGAGAGAACATGAGAAGGGGCAGAGGGAGAGGGAGAAGCAGACTCCCCACTGAGCAGGGAGCCCGAGTTGGGGCTCCATCCCAGATCCCTGGGATCATGACCTGAGCTGAAGGCAGATGCTGCACCAGCTGAGCCACCCAGGTGACTCTTACTCATTTCCAAGTACACAGTGTGATAGTGTCTAGTGTGTTCCCATTGTGACATAATCAATGTCTGAAACCTTTTCATCTTGCAAACCTGAAACTGTAGACCCATTAAACATAGCTTCCCGTTCCCCCTAGCCCCTGGCAACCATCATTCTACATTCGGTTTCTATGAAGTTGACTACTTTAGATACCTCATGGAAGTGGAGTCATACAGTATTTACCTTTTTGTGATTGGCTTATTTCACTTAGCATAACTTCCTCAGGGTTCAGCATTTATATCATGTGATAGGATTTCCTTCCTTTTCAAGGCTGGATAATATTCCCTTGTACTTAGAGAGTGCTTTCTTAAAACCATTATCTGTTGAAGGACATTGGGGTTGCTCCCACCACTTGGCTATCATGAATAATGAGAATTTACATTTTTAACTATTTTTTTTAATTTTTTTTAATTTATTCATGATAGGCACACAGTGAGAGAGAGAGAGAGAGGCAGAGACACAGGCAGAGGGAGAAGCAGGCTCCATGCACCGGGAGCCTGACGTGGGATTCGATCCCGGATCTTCAGGATCGCGCCCTGGGCCAAAGGCAGGCGCCACCCAGGGATCCCCATTTTTAACTATTAAAAACAAATCAAAGGAGGAATAATATTTTATAACATGAAAGAATTATATGAAATTCACATTTCAGTGTCCATAAACAAAGTTCTCTTAGAATACAGCCCTGCTCATTCACTTTTGTATTATTAAGCTGCTTTTGCACTACCATGGCATAGTTGAATAGTTGTGACAGACCGTGCGGTCTATCAAGCTGGAAATATTTACTTTCTGACTCCTTGCAGAAGAGTTTGTCAATGCCTGGCATAGGCCATCTGAGACAAAGGAGATTCTGCTCTGTTTTTTGGTTTGAATTGCATTTTCTCCCTTGTTCCAGAAAAGGACCCTTCCTTGCCACATTGGTAAAAATCTAGGTGACTTTAACACACTCTACATCCAGGAACTTCATCTTCCAAGGAAACGAAGTCATTGTGCTTCATTTAATTCTTCTTATTTGTCTTCTGATGGGTGGAGAATAGCTGGCTTACACTGTCCCGGCCTCTGAGACAGTCTTCCTAGTCTCTGACCAGACCTGAGCCCTTCTTCCTGTTGGTTCTCAGCCCTGGTTACACATCAAAACCACATGTACTGGGGCCTCCCCGCTGAGAATCTGAGGTTGAGCCTAGGATCCAGAGTTCTCCACCCAGGCAACGTCTCTCCTCGTGAAACCCTTGTCAGTGTCCTCCTCAGCCCTTGTGGTCAGCTCAGACGCTGTCTCCTTTGAGAAGTCTTCCAAGATCCACCAGATGAAGTACATGGGCCATTTCTCTTAAACTCCCAGATCACCGTGTTTGAACTTTATGGCTCAGCATTATTTATCCAACTGTTGCTCCCCTCCATATTCTATCTCTAGATCACCAACGCCTGCCAAAAAATGCTAAATGGCCGTTGTTGAATCAATCAGTTCGTCAATAATAATTTTTTGAGATACCATAAAATTTTGTAAGTAATGTTGGACAGTACTGAGATGTGAACAATCACCAGGGGGAAAAACAATCACTGGCTTCTGGAGGGCATTAAAACAGATTCCAAGCCTCAGATTTTTTCATTTGAAAACTGACTGAAATTCACTAACACTGGAACTTCCATACTCAGCCCCAAATTTACACTCTACCAGTAGAGTGGAAGGGAGGATAAAACATGCTGTTAGGATGTCACAACACCACACTATGAGTCATGGCTGTAATTTCCAGGATGAGTAGAGCAAGACACTGTCCTGACCAGCTGCTGCTCAAAATCACTTCCTACGTAATAGAAATGGGATGTCCCTTGGGTGGCGCAGCGGTTTGGCGCCTGCCTTTGGCCTAGGGCACGATCCTGGAGACCCAGGATCGATTCCCACGTCGGGCTCCCGGTGCATGGAGCCTGCTTCTCTCTCTGCCTGTGTCTCTGCCTCTCTTTCTCTCTCTGTGACTATCATAAATAAATAAAAATTTTAAAAAAATGTAAATGAAAAAAAGAAATGGGATGTCCCGAGAGATGCAAATAGTCTTGGGTCTTTTCTTTTACAGTGATGCCCAGAGTTCCTGTGTAAACAACTGCTTTGGATTTTAAATGCGCAGATCAAGAAAATGGGGCATTTTCTCTCTTGCTTTGATCCTAGGTGTTGCACAGGACTCTGCCGGAAGACAGTTAGTGGAGCCCAGGAGGCACCTGGTGGGTAGGACATCACGCTGGGCATTAATGGCCAAGATAGGTAAGCGGCTATTCACGGGGTTTCAAAACTAACTCCTTCATGGTAGAAACAGCTAAGAGGTTGATTATCACCTTTTAAAAATCCCTGAAACTCAAAAGAGAATAGTAATTTGAGAGCCGCAAAGGAAGGCCTGGGGCCACAGAGAGGCTTGCCAGAGATAATAGTAGAGTAGGAGTCTTCAGAGCAAGAAGTTCCTGGGCCAAGCACAATGACTTCAATCCCTTCTCACGGGCCTGTTCGCATGGGTTGATAGGCTTTGTCTCCAGAGGCTAGAGCCCAGTGAGAGTTTTGATGCAAAATCAGAATAAATGAAATTGTTTCACGTGAAGCTGCAGGATATTCCGAAACCAAGCACTTCCTCCCGTGGGAGCCCAGCACAGAGATGGGGAGAGGGCGTTTCCCCCACAGTGGCATCGAACCTGGCACTCCTTGCCCTCATGAGGAAGCCCTGGAACAAGGAAGCCAGAGAAGAAAGAACATGAGCAAACAGGCTTCTCAGACATAGGGGGACACCCTGATTCCCTCCTGTTTCTATATGGAAGGATCTCCAGTGGGAAAGAGAGAGGGAAGGTCTCTGACAGGGCCTTATGTGTGTCCTCATGTGTGTGACGAGGCTCTGCATGTAACCCAAAGGTGGAGGAGAAGAAAAACACCATTGTGCAGACTGCTGGCAGGAGCCAGGCACCATGGTTTGAAGGTAAAAGAAGCTCGATGATGTCAGGCTGTTGAATGAGCTTTAAATTAACCAGCTTCTGTAGGGCCTTGTGAGGGTTCTGAGGACAGATGCTAGAGTGAAACGAAGGGGAGTAGCATCTCCTCCCTGGAAAAGGTCAGTCAATACTCTTAACGAGGGGTGAGAGTTGATAATACTACATTCATCCTCCTTCGGCCAGCCCCATGGCAACATATATTTGTTGAATAAATGCCATGGATACTCAAGGAGGAAAAACTATTCTTAGAGAATATATGTAATGCCTCAGTCCAAAAAGTGCCATCGAAGAGACGAATCAACTGGTCTCCAATAGAGTGAATCCTGTTTTATGTCTGATACAACCTGAGGCGTAGAGATATTAAGCGACCCAGTTCAAGGTCACACAGTGAACGATGGACTCCTGTTAAAATCCAGGTTTTCGGGACCCCTGGGTGGCTCAGCGGTTGAGCATCTACCTTGGGCTCAGGGTGTGATCCCGGGATCCCAGAATTGAGTCCCACATCGGGCTCCCCATGGGGAGCCTGCTTCTCCCTCTGCCTGTGTCTCTGCCTCTCTCTGTGTGTCTCTTATGAATAAATAAATAAAATCTTTAAAAAATAATAAAATCCAGGTTTTCTGGCCAAAAATCTAACTCCTTTCCACAAATCTTTGCTGTGTGACAACAGAGGACCCCAGTTCATAAAGAAAAAGAGCACAGGAGGGAGGGGCAGAGAAACCACCGGGAGCCAAGGTTCTCCCACCAACTTGTCTTTCCCCCTTCCCTAGATTCAGCCTCTGCCCCTGGAAATCGGTGCACTGAGGGCGTTGCACCCGAAAGCGTCGCACATGCTTCCCAGCTTGTTAGCTCACCATCGCCATCTCAGCGACCCCAAGCGATTCTTCTTGGGGAGCCCATGCCCAGAATCCACTCAGGGAAAGGTGAGGGCGTTTCAATCTGCCCCCTAGAGCAGTGGACTGAGACCGTTCCCTCCAGCCTACAGGAGGTTCAGTTGGCATCTGAACCTGATGCACACATGTATGGACTTGAATTTGAAACAGGTCTCAGAAAACAGATTCTTTTCACCTTTTTTGAAACTTTTACTGTATGACACATGTGATATTGATATTTTCCATCCTTTTTGTTTAGGAGACGTCGGTTGTCGCCCACCAATTTGATTTTATGACCCATTGATTGGTGTGAGACACACAGAGAGAGTTTGGAAAGGTGGGAGTTGAGAGGTGGGACGGGGCGGAGCAGGACAGGATCACAGAGGTCAGGGAGGCCACCTACGTGTGAGTCTGTGTCCTTCTAAACATCTCCTCTCACCTTCTCGTTGTCTTCCCTCCCACCAAGCACCTTCCCACCTCTGTCAGGAAGGCAACTTCCCCAAGTGCAATATTGCAAGGGTACTTGTAGGTGGGCAGGGAGATGGGGCAACTGAGTGATGGGCATAAAGGAAGACACGTGATGCAATGAGTGCCGGGTGTTAGACGCAACCACCAAATTGTTGAACCCTACATCTGACACAAGTGATGTTCTATATGTTGGCTGATTGCATTTAAGTTAAAAAAATAAAAAAATAAATAGATTCAGTGGCTTGCAACTGAATAAATAAATAGTCCTTTTAAATGCCCTAGCTTGGCTTCTCACTGGTTAATCAGCTGCTCAAGTCAACGAGTTTCTTGAGGAGCACTCACTCGTGGACATCGCAAGCTGCCATTCTTATTGTGGGACATGTGATATTTTAAGGGGGTGGCACATGGCATGGTCAGGGGTTCACCAGGTAAAAGCTGACTTAGCTAGTGGTCTGTGGATAGTATCACCTTGGTGATGGTCCGAGCTTGCGCTGGCAGGTAGAGAAAGTGGGCTTTATGCTTCTTAACGGGGCCCTTCGGTCTTGGGCCTCACCACACAGGGCTTCACAGATAGCGCTGATATTATTACCAAATGACCTTACTTAGGCAGTTACAGAGATAGCCCAACAAACCTGATAGAAGGCATTCGTCATTCATCTTTAAATTTCCATCCTATTCTCCAACTACACCACTTAAAGTGCGCCACTATTTTTGAGGGTCCCTAATTTACACATTGCCAGGACAATAATATTGCATTGTGTTTTCTATGTAAAAAGCCACAGTTGGTTCAAGGCAAACAATTAAAATACACCACAAGTTTTAGAACTAGCTTTTAGCATTTGTTCAATTTATAATATACTCAGAACCTCAGAGAATAGTCATGGTCTATGGCTCCCTCAACTCTGAGAGGCCCCACCCCCAGTGAGGACCAGATTTTTGGTGACACAATTTTCTGGGTATATCTGCAAGTGAATTCACCTATAATAGAGAACATTCCTTTCTCAGAATGATTGAAATGCTTGCCTCTTCTGCCCAGAGGACCCCCTCGGTAACCAGAAAGCCAAATTAACATTTGAGACTTGGTTGCTTGGTGATCAACAATAAAAGCACCAGGAAGTGAATATCTTGTCATAGAAAGTACTCTCTGGTAACCAGAAAATACCCATTCCCCGCATACATTGTCCCAGACTCTACATTCTGCTGGACAGTCAGGCCAAAGATGGCCTTTCTCTCTGTGCTCTTCTTGAACACATGATGTTCAGACTGAATGTTCTTTCTTCAGACACTAAACTCCAGTCAAGAGCTGTTCTAGGAGACCTTGAAGATGTCTGTGTTCTTCCCATCACATGTAGAGTTCATTTGTTTAGTTTAATTTTCCAAGAGAAATCTTACTTCCAAGCCCCAAGTCAAACCTCCCTGTAGGCACCACATACTCCCAACGTGACATGGTACAAAGAAGACATGGTGCCTGACCTGGGGAATTTACCAAGCTAAAATGGTAGGTTAAACCAAGAAATCTGTCCTAATCAGATAAACTGGATGTAGTGTGGTTTGGTGGAGAGAGCCCTGGATTCAACAGCTTCCAGCCCTGTCATGTGATATGGGGAAAACACTTGGCCTCCTGTCTTGAAAATAGTGGGCCGGAGATGGGAAGTGGTTCAGAAAACTTCTCATGCTTGGGACTCAGTCATTCATTCATCAGATATGATTAGTGCCTCTTATGTGCCAGGGGCTGTGCCACAACTAAATGGCAAGATGAGTAAGATATGAATCCTGCCTTCAAGGGACTTCCAGTCTATAGCTTCTGGCTCTAAAATTTCATGCTTCAAAGTACGATGACAATCAGAGAGATTTATTAGCACAGGGGTAGATTGACCAGCTTAGTAAGGCCACGTGCTACTTGGGAAGGGCTCCCACAGTGGATTAGATGGTTCTGGATTCAAATTTGGTCCCATGACCTTGAACAAGTTCCTTTATCCCTTTCAGTTCCATTTCTTCTTCTATAGAATGGGTGTAACAAGATTTACTTTGAAGCATTGGGAGGAATAGAGCTAAGATACACAAAGTACCCCCCACATAGTGAACATTCAATGAACCACTTCTCCCAATTTCACTCTTGACCCTCAACATCCATTCTCCATCCAGGGAGCCAGACTGATTTTTTAATTGATCTTAAACATGTAAATGGTATCCTATCACTTAGAACCCTCCTATGTACCATCCAGGTGTGTAGGTTCTGGGCTCCGTATATGGGGGCCCTACAGGGCCCTGCATGATCTGGCCTCTGCCTCCCTCTACCCCTAACCACTCCTTCCAAGAGACCACATGCATCCTCTCTGCTTTCTCAAATATGGTTAAGTTTACCTCAGGGCTTTTGCTCTTTTCATTTCCCAAAGAATTATTGGCTCCTCAACAATCAGATTTCAGCTTAAAAGTCGTAAGGTCAAAGAGGCCTCTTGTGGCCATATACCCCTCAGTCCAGTCACCTCTATCACATTTTCCTGTTTCGTTTTTGTAACACCAGCCCCAAATCCTCTTATTTGCTTCCTAGAGTATTGTCTGCTCCGTGTCCCTCAAGAATATAAATTCCCCAGGGGTAGATTCCCTGTTTTATTCACTGTATCCCTAAAACAGAATTAATGCCTGGCCCATAATAGGCACTCAATAAGTAGTTTTTTAATTTAGGTTGTTGTAATTATTACCTTTATTGTTGATGGCTGCAATTTATCTGAGAATCTTTATTCCTCTGATAATGTCTGAATCTTGAGCCGGAAGAGGAACTAGATTTATGCCTGAAACACAAGGTTGAGGAGGACTAATGAGAAACTCAGTAATCAAGAGGAAGGAGAGTGTGAGCCTGTGGGGAGAGGGGCTTACAAGGCAATGATGAGACTGTTGAATCCTTTTTCTTAAGATTTTATTTATTTATTCATGAGAGACAGAGAGAGAGAGAGAGAAGCAGAGACACAAGAAGAAGGGAGAAGCAGGCTCCACGCAGGGAGCCCGACGTGGGACTTAATCCCGGGTCTCCAGGATCACGCCCTGGGCTGAGGGTGACCCTAAACCTCTGGGCCAGCCGGGTTGCCCGAGACTGTTGAATTTTAAGCTAATAGGCCTTAATGCTAGGCCTAATTTTACCACAAGCTACCCCAATCCTTAACTCTTCAGGCCTTAGTTTCTTCGTATGTATAATAAAGAAAAGTTTAGAACCAACTGGCCTGAAAAGGTCTCCAACTGTGTGCCTTTGGGACAGGGCCTTCTGTGGGAGCCCAGAAAAGTACTTGTGTGAGATGCTACAGAAAAGCAGCTAAGAGGGGAGTGGTGAGTGGAAGCCTCCTGGTGCGTACCCACTCAGATGCACTGCACTGCCAGCCCTTCCCTCGGGGCTTGCTTCCCAGACAGGGCCTGGCACAAGGCAATGGCTCACAAGGTATTGACTGAGTGAATGAATGGAACCACAGAGAGAGAGAGAACTGACAACTCAGTGACTCAGAAGGAAGGACCACTGACTCATCATGCCACTTCCTGTCTTGCTCAGTGTCCTCCAAGCCAAGTCCTAAGAGGGTCGGAAGGTGGCAAAGAGTTTTAGCTCTCGTGAGTCCACATGCAACAGCACCCCACAGAAAAGGCCCTCGGGGTCAAGGGTGTGGGGGGCAGGGGAGGGAACAAAATGGTCACTTAACCTTTGAGTTCCTAGCAACAAACCCTAACATACGACTGAAAGATCATACAGCCTGATTCCTTTTTCAGAGCAATCAAGTCATTTTCTAGAATGTCAGCTATAAAGGGGGCTGTCTCAGCTATCTAGTCTTGTGTAACAAAGCACCACTTAGTTGATTAAAGCAATAGCCATTTTATTTGTTCACAGTTCTGTGGGTCAGCGATTTTGGCTGGGCTCAGCGGGGCGGTTCCACTATGCTCTTGCATGGGATCACTCCTGTAACTATGTTCATCTTAACCGGGGTTGGGTGGTCTAACTCCATGTCTGCTGGTTGCTGTTGGCTTCTGGCTTCTGGCTGAACCCTTCTCTCCACATGATCTCATCTTCAAGGAGGCTGGTCTGGGCCTGTTTGCGTGGCTGCAGCATCATTCCAAGAGGGTGGTAGCAGGCACCGCAATTGTGGGACCCAGGAAATTTAACAAAATCCCCTACCCCTGGACAAGCAGAGCAGGACTGACTATTTTGTGCTGCACCCGCCTTGTGCTGACCTGCTTATTACTTAGGGCACTGCCCCACCCTAGTCAAGCCCAGGGCACACCCTAATCGGAAATCCGGCTCAGTGATAGGCCAGTTCAAATGGATACTTTAAGGTAAAATGTAATTCAATCAGCCACCTGCGAGTGGACCAGCATGACTGTGCATCTTCCTGCGTATCCCATTGGCCACTGGCCCTATAAAGTTGCTAAGCCTCTTAGTCTCGGGGTCCAAGTCCCTGCTCCACTGTGTCGGGTATACTTGGACCCAAGCTCAAGCTTGTAAATAAACCCTCATGTGTTTGCATCAGTGTCGGCTCCTCGGTGGTTTCTCGGATTCGTGATCTTGGGCACAACAGCAAGGCCTCTTAATGCTTAGACCCAAACACAGTGTCATTTGTACTCCATTCTATTAGTCAGACCAAGTCACAGCACTAGCCCAGGTTCAAGGGGCAGCAAAATAGGTGCTACCTCCCGATAGGAGAGGGAGCAAGCTTACACTACAAGGGAGACAAACATGTATGGATGGAAGAAATTGTGGTCATCTCTGCTAACAACCTACTGCAGAAGCCTTGAGGCTCATGCGGGCCCTCATCATACACACACAGGTTAGGTGACTTGGTCAACTTCAGAGAGTTAGTGGCATATACGGGATGAGAACTTGCATCTCAGTCCAGTGTTCCACACCTTCAAGGATCTCTTCCATTTGAAGCCTTATTTTCTTTATCCAAACCTATTGACAGAACCAGTCTCCAGAAGCACCCCACTTCTCAGCCTTCCCACTTTGGATTTGCAGACCAACCCAGTGACAGATTGAGGAACACAGTCCTGTTTCCAAGGCTATAACTGCATGAGTTCCATGGGTCTCCTTGATAGCAATGAAGATTCCAGTCCATCTTCTAGTCCCCGGGGAGCTGGTCAGGCCCCAAGCTATAGGTAGATTTGACAGCAAAAGCTCATTTCACTGGGCTCCATTACAGTCATTTAATGAAATAGCACTTTGTAGTTACAGTTTTCAAAGCAATATGTCCCCAGAATATCTTGGAAAGGTAGTAAACCAATCTGTTAGACACAATATCAAGAAATTTTAAAAAATAATAAAATAAATGTAAAAAAAGAAATAGTTCACCAGAACAGCTTCTGAAAATGAAGGCTGAGGGAATAATCATCATCTAATATTTATTGAGCTTTAACTCCCTCCAAGCACTGGCTCAGCATTTACACGGACCAGCTCATTCATTCTCACAGCGACTACATGATGGAGGTATTGCCACCCCTGTTCATAAAACTGCTCTCTTCAATGACACCTTTGTGTCCAATCACCAAATCCAAGGTCTTATTTACAGCCTTTAGCTTTTTCAACTCTGCATGATTTGAAAATACTTACCTATTCCACACAGTCATTCTGTTGGGTGACAAGACCTGGTCTAGGTGCAGGTGTTAATCACAGTAAACCAGTCAAAAACATTTCTTGCCCTCGCAGACCTTCTTGTCTGGTGAGATGATCGGCACTGAATAAGCAGCAGCCTGCAGGATTGGTGTTATAAAGAGGGAGGTGTGGGGGTGCCTGGGTGGCTCCATCGGTTAAGCATCTGACTCTTGGTTTTGGCTCAGGTCATGATCGATCTCAGGGTCCCGGGATTGAGCCCTGGGTTGGGCTCTGTGCTCAGTGAGGAGTGGGCTTAAGGTTCCCTCTACCTCTCCCTCTGCCCCTCCCACTCGTGCTCTCTCTCTCTCAAATAAATAAACCAATCTTAAAAAAGGGGGGGGGGGATGTGGGGAAGCCCTCTAAAAGGTGAGTCTTTCCTCCTTTGGTTTCTCGGAATTGAAATTGTCCAGATTTTAGTTCCTACTTACTGACCACTCCATCGCTGCTTCCTTTTCTTCCACAGGACCCTTCAGGCCCGGCATTCTCCAGGGACCTGTCCTCACAGCTCTTTCTTTCCTCTCATTCCATTGCTGAAGCTGCTAGTCCTGCTTCGGCCTTCAGGCCTGCTCCACCCCAGGTTTAGATCGTGTCTTCCTCCCTCCCAGTTCCTTGTGGTTCCCTATGCTTCCCCGGGAGCCCTCCTGTAACCAGTGGCTTCAACCCCTGCCAAGGATTCCTGAACCCCACCTCCGGCCACATCCCGGTCCCAGCTCTGTGTGAGGCACTGAGACCCGCACATCCAGGATCATCAGGTCCGTTCATACCCCCTTGTTGATACTTTTCTCTCTGCTTCCATCAACCCTTGCCTCTCCAGCAGGCTAGAAACCCCATTCACCCTCAGGGCACAGGGCTGCACCCTGCAGGTGGTGCTACCGATGGATGCACCCTCCTTCCACTGACCTGGACTCTTTCTCCACCCCTCCCTCCTTCCCCACCTATCACCTTCTAGAATCCTTAGCTTTGTCTGGGGCTGCCTCTGCCACACTGTGTGCTCCCAAAAGGCAGAGACCAGGTCCTGTAAGTCTTGCACAGCCGAAAATGCCCAAATACCATTTATTGAGCTATTGAATTCAATTTGGACTTAGGAAACTTTTTCAATTCCCCAGTTGAAATCAATGCTTTTGAAATGAGACCACAAGTCCTTCAGCATTTCTGTAGGGTTAGCTGAGTGTGGCTGTCTCAGTCACAAGACTGCAGGCAAACAAGCTCTTTGCTGATATTGCTCCTCCATTTTATTTGTCTTTTATCCACCAATACCCTCCACTGGGAAACATATAATGAAAAAGTTTGTGGTCCAGAGTCATTTCGCTACCTTGGCCCATCCTTGGCCAAATGGTCATTCATTACTTATTTAACAAGTACTAATTGAGTGCCTTCTTTGTGCCAGGCATTGTTCAAGGCGAAATGCTGCCCTCAAGAAATTTAGATTCTAATGAAGGACATGGACGATAAACAAGCAAATAAATAACAAGAAAACATCAGATTGGTAGGTACTACAAAAGGAATAAACGGGGTGATAATATAGAATGTCAGGGGCTCCCTGGTGGCTCAGTTGGTTAAGCGTCCGCCTTTGCTCAGGTGATGATCCCAGGGTCCTGGGCTCGGGCTCCCTGCTCAGCGAGGAGTCTGCTTCTCCCTCTCCCCTCCCCCCTGCTCCTGCACATGCGCTCTCTCCCTCCCTCTCAAATAAACACATAATTTTTAAAAATCTAAAAAAATGAATGTCAGAAGGAGGGATGCCATTTTAGCAGGCATGATAGAAGGAACCAGGCACAAAGTTGCAGAAGGAACTCCAGGAGGAGAACAGAAAGGGTAACAAACCCGATGCAGGAAAAAAAAAAAAAAAAAGAGCACAGGCATACCTGCGAAATAGAGAGGAGCGCAAATGTGCATTGGGTGGAATGAACATTGGAAGAAGACAGCAGTGGAGAGGTAAGCCGGGGCCAGGGCAGGTGGAGTCCTGCAGGCACGCAGGGACTTCTGGTTTTATTAAGAGCCAAATAAGGAGCTCTTAAAGGATTTTATACACAGGAGAGACAAGATCTGATTGATTTTGTTAAAATGGGTCTCTGAAAAGAATGCACAGAGGGTGGAGTGAGGGCCGCAGGACCAGTTCCAGGATTGCTGCCATGGGCCTGGCAAGTTCGCTGGTGGCTTAGAGCAGGTGCTGGCTTGGGAAGGGGGACAAGACAGCTCCTGTAAGCACCTGGCTCCATCCGGTCAGTTCTCAGTACTGCCCTGGACCCTCCATCCAGCCGGGAGGGTGCTCCAGGGCGCTGCCCAACCAAAGCACCCACGCATGGCGGCCGAGAAACACCCGGAGTTGGCCGAGAGCCCACATCCTCTGGTCTCTGTCTCCTCGGCCTCTGGCCCTCTGGCTCAGCCCCCTCAGCCCGCCCCCCAGCAGGGAAGCCCTGCTTCTGGGCCAGCCCTCCAGAGGAGCCCAGAGAGCTCGGCAGGGCCCGGGCCTGGACGCCGAGGCACCTGCGGAAGCCAGCAGGTGCGGGTGGCGCAGTGGACGGCTCCCGCCTCCCTGGGAGCCCAGCTCCCTTTCCCCTTTTTATTTATTTATTCATGAGAGACACACAGAGAGAGGCAGAGACACAGGCAGAGGGAGACGCAGGCTCCCTGCAGGGAGCCCGACGCAGGACTCAATCCCAGGACCCCGGGATCACGCCCTGAGCCGAAGGTGACGCTCAACCACTGGCTCCCCACGTGCCCGTTTCCTTCTGGATCTACTCTCAGACTACCTAAATGCTTCGTTGTTGCTTTGCTAAAACGCAGGTTGTTAGGTTGCTTTGCCCCGCAAAAGAGAAGAAATCAAAGGCAGTGGAAGTGAAGCGGCGAGCCGGGGCAAGGGGCTGCGGCCTGCCCACCTGGCCTGCCTACTTCCTCACCTGCTGCCTCGCCTGGCCCCTCACACTCCTGCCTGGCCCAGCCCGCCTTCCTCCCACACATCTGGGGCTCTCCCCTGCTTATCTAACTTCTCCTTCAGGTCTCTGCTTTAATATCACTTCCTTCTAGAAGCTGTCCCTAAGGGCTGCCTGCCAGTCTACGTTAGAGCCCCTGATTAAGTGCATTCAAAGCACCTGGGACTTTTTCTTCATAGGATTCACAGTAATTATAATTACACACTTACCCAGCAGGGTGGAAACATATGCACTGTGGCTCAGGGTTCTCTAAATGATGAGCTAAATTTTTTTATTTGTCCAAGTGGTCTCATTTGCTCCCACTCCTGCTGATGGTGGGGTGGGGTGTGGGGGGAGGACTTCAACTTGCCAATGAAATGTAACAGCCTCTTCCAGTTTCAAACCATCTGGTTAACTCAAGGTTGGAAGTTGCTGGCCTTGGGTACTCTTGGGCCACCATGGGCTACCACTGCTTCCATGTGAACAGTTTGGGGGTCAGCTCCATCCTCCAGGCCTTGATGGTAAGGCCACGTCTTAGGCTTGCTGGGGCAAGCCCCTAGCCTGGCATTCTGAGCCATCTTGGGAGCATGTCATGAGGAACTTCTATACCCCCTACGTGCCACCCACAGGTTGAGAGGAAGTGGGAAGCAATCTCAGGCCACTCTCTATGGAAACATGCTCAACACCGTTTCGAGTCCACTGTGGCTGCCCCATGGTTTATGAGGTGCCCAGAGAGAGAATTTCCTCTATTAACCAAGTAGAAGGCAGAGCCCAGTCTCCTGTGACCTGACTCCCCCTCGGCCACCTGGACTGTTCTGCATCCTTGCCCTGACGTTGGCTCAGGGACCAGAGTCTCTCTCTTCCTCCACTGTCCTGCTGGTGGGGCAGGATCCTCCCTTTCCTTCTAGTCTTGGGGGGGCCTCTGGGAGCTGTGATGTGGTCTCTTGATTATACATGGCTCACACTGAATAAAGCCCATGACCCAGGTTGGCCTCTCCGTAGGTAAGAGCAAGCTTTAGAAATGAACCACCAGCTTCCCTCTGGCCGCCACACCCTTTACACTTTTTCTTTCTCCCATAAAGTTTTAGGATTACTTTCTTGTGGATTTAGAAACCAAGTCTGATTCCCACAGCTGAGCAGTGGGAATCTTTTTTATCTTCTTTTTCCAAACTCGTGTCCAACCTTACTGAATCCACCCATTTGTGGGAAGGGACTACATGGTTTTCAGGACTAGCACCTCAGCTTAATGTCTTTAAAAAATAACTTCTTATTACACTAGTTTATGTGAGTTTTTGCTGAAGGCCTACCTACCTCTACAATCTCTTTTGCGGGGATCCCTGGGTGGCTTAGTGGTTTAGCGCCTGCCTTTGGCCTAGGACGCGATCCTGGAGTCCCGGGATCGAGTCCCACATCGGGCTCCTGGCATGGAGCCTGCTTCTCCCTCCTCCTGTGTCTCTGCCTCTCTCTCTCTCTATCATGAATAAATAAATAAATAAATAAATAAATAAATAAATAAATAAATAAATCTTTTAAAAAAATATAATCTCTTTTGCTCAGTACTGTTCCTTGTGGCTAACACACATGTGATTAACATAGATTTTGTTGCATGATTTAAGCCAGTTGATAGAACTTGATAATAATGATGTCAAAATTGTCAGGGAACCGCCGAGATCATTTAGTCCAATTCTTTTATTTCAGGAGAAGAAACCTAAGGGCAGAGTGATTAAACACACTGTTCAAAGTCACACAGATACCAGCCAGTGTGGATCTTGAAACTTTCATTGTTCTACCCCCAATTTATCACTGTTTCCCAGTTCAGCCAGCTGCCTTCACATGGCATTTCGTTTGCCCGTGTGTCCTAAACCTGAACTATGTGGTTGCATAGAAAACTAGTTGTCTCGATAGGATGGTTTACAGAATTTCTTTCCCCTTCCTTCTCCTCTAGCCTGTGTGGATATGTCATTTTCAAAATGGAAAGAGTTCATTTTTTCATGATTACCAAAGTTCAAACATTCTCATAATAAAAAACTGTAAGAAAATGTTTACATTTGTGTTTCTAGCATTTAACATAGTGCAAACAAACACTGAATTTGAGCTGAGTATTAACGAAGAAAATAAAAAGTCATGCATAGTTGTGCTACCCAGAAATAATTATTCAGTATATGTGCTTTCTCTATGTCATGTATAATAAAAGCAGGATTAGATATACATTTTTCTCTTGCCAGATTCCTTAAACAAATACAGCAGAACATATCCAAATAATAAGTAGTGGTCCATTCAAGGGGGTCACCTGGAGAGGTGATATTCTTATTTGTGTGATGTTATTGTTGTTCCAAGATTGTTGCTAATTATTTTATTCTCAGTATGAACAAATATTTATCCTTTGATGGATTTTATTTGGAATAGGAATATCATTGGAATAATGGCGGAAAAACTGGATGTTACTGTTTTGGATAAAAAGCAAGATGTGAATATAAAATGAGATTGACATTTGCCATGTGTATGCTCATAAGTTGCTTTGAAAATTAGCCCCCACAAGGAGTCCCAAAATGTTTCTGGCAGGGGCATCACAGGAAAAGGTGCACACCTTCCAAGGGGACCACTTAGAAAGTGATGATTTGCATGTGAATGTAAAAATTCCTGTAGATGGGTTTTAAATAAGGCAATCGTTTTGCTTCATAGTAATATTTTGTACAAGATCAGACTCATAGAAAACTGTTGTAGGGAATTTAGCTTGATAAGATTATTTTGTTTCGTTTTCAAGTAAACATTTTTAAGTCTTGCATGATCTGGGCTGGAGGCAATCAAGCTGGCTGCAGCGAGCTTTCTCCAGTGCCCCCTTTGAATTTGTTCATTATTGCTTTGCTTCTCTTCTCAATGTCTGTCTTTAATTTTCTGGTCCTTAGTAACAATCCACAAGAGGGGTGAGCCTCTTATATACTTCTGCACTTCTAGGATACATATTATCAGAGCAAAAATGCATCCTGGCTTCACTTGAGGAGGCCCAAATGGCTCCAGGGGCCAGGTTGGTCACATAGAGTGAGTGAGGAGGGTATCTGTAAGAAAACAGTGCCAGCCTGATGACAGAAGGGGAATGACTGGCAGCCTCGGTGTTGGAAGGCAGTTGGGAATGGTGGGGACTGGGAAAGTCAAAGAACACATACCCATGCAAAGGAGGCTAACTTTTACCCCAGGGGAATGAACTCAAGATGATTAGAACTTCTGATCTTTCCTTTGGACAGGCTGGAACTCTGGGTTTTTATCTTACTTCTCTTGATTTTTAAGTGTCAACAAATAAAACAAACATACTAGAGAGGCAGAGTATAAATGGCCAAGAACTTGAATTCTGGAGCCAGGATGCTTGGGTTCAAATTCCACCTCTGCCTATTGATTAACTGTGCCACTTTAGGCAGGTTACTCAACCTCTCTGTGCCTTGGTTCCCTCATCTGTAAAATGAGGACAGTCATATAGTACCAATCTGGTAGGCCTGAGGTGAATAACGTGAGTTATATATATATGCACATGCCTGGTCTATAGTTAGTGCTACAGAAATATTAGCTCTTGTTACTTAAAATGAGAAGTCATTGTGTGGGCTAAATAAAACATGTCTGCTGGCTGAATTCAGCCCATAGATTTCCAACCCGGGCGTTATGGTCTAGAAACAGGAAAGAGAGCTCTTGGTAACCTAAGACAGTTTGTATAAAATCATACTCAGTATCTCAGCATACTCCAAAGCACATCAAGAGTTTAAAATAGGCTGTAAAAGTCAATCTGACCCTTAGTAACTCTCTAAATTTCTGATGAGCACAGTGGTCACTGAGCTGATCCATGTGGGAGCGGGGGAGTGGCTTTCCAGTTCACCTAGGCCAGGCTCCGGGGTAGGCAGGCTGAGTTGTTAACATATTCTTTCTTTCTTCTTTCTTTTTCTTTTCTTTTTTCTTTCTTTCTTTCTTTCTTTCTTTCTTTCTTTCTTTCTTTCTTTCTTTCTTTCTTTCTTTCTTTCTTCTTTCTTTCTTTCTTTCTTTCTTTTCTTTCTTTTTCTTTCTTTCTCTTTCTTTTTCTTTCTCTTTCTTTCTCTCTTCTTTCTTTCTTTCTTTTCTTTCTTCTTTCTTTCTTCTCTTTCTTTCTTTCTTTCTTTCCTTCCTTCCTTCCTTCCTTCCTTCCTTCCTTCCTTCCTTTCTTTTTTTATTCATGAGAGACACAGAGAGAGAGGCAGAGACACAGACAGAGAGAGAAGCAGGCTGTCTGTGGGGAGCCCAATGCAGGATTCAATCCCAGGACCCCGGGATCATGCCCTGAGCCAAAGGCAGATGCTCAACGCTTAGCCACCCAGGCATCCCTGAGTTGTTAACACAGTGAATGAAACACCGCCATACTGATCTATAAACAGATGCTTTCCTAGCCGACCCCATCATGACTGGTCTAGCCCAGCCACCCCAGCCTCCCCCAGTGACCCCTGGCCCTCCCACTCTGCCTCTGCTCCGTGACATCTGTTCTGATTGGTTAGTGTCCACTCCGTACCGATTGTTAAATATCTTGCTTATCATCCCTGCAATTGGGTGCAGTGAACCAAATAAATTGCTGATTCAACCGTGAAAAGGTTTGTCTTTCAAAAATCTGTTATTTAACCTCCTTAAGCCTTAGTTTTCTCGTCTGTAAAATAGGGATAATATTAGTGACTATCTCGTGTTATGATAAATGAGACAATCCATGTAAAGTGCTTAGCAGTGCCTGGCACATGCCAACCCTCTCTCCATAAATGCTAGCTGTCATTGGTGTTAATTTAGGTTGTATACCACTAGGTGAAGGGCATGCCTCGAATCTCCTATAGCCTCAGGAAGGCTTAATCTTGTTCAGATAGGCTTGTTATTCAAGACCTATGGATTTACAGTTATATATAACTCTAACTGTATATAGTTATATTTTATTAATTATTGTAAATTATAGAAGCATAGAAACACATAATTTCAACAATAAAGAAAATGGAAGGAAAACCTAACATCTCACCAATCTAGAACACCAGCTTCGAAATAGCATGTTTAAATAGGATTATGTAAAAAAAAATTTCAAATGAATCAAGTACAATTAGACATCTTTCTGTCATTTGGCCAGATTAACAACCCCATGAGGTCAAGGTCATGTTCATCTTGGTTACCGCTGTCTCCAGCACCTACAGAGTGCATGTTATGATTGGCACTCAATAATTATTTATTGAATGAGTGCACAAATGCTGAATGCATGAGGATGGTGGAAAAAGCAGGCACAGGACATGAGAGCCCAGGGGAGACCCAGGCTTGGTGTTTGCTAACCAGGAGCTGGCTGGCAGGGACCATGGATCAGAATTCAGGGTCTGGGAAGGTAGAGTGGAGAAGAAAAATGGGGAGTCAATGTCCAGGAGTGTACTGGGGGACAGAACAAAACAGATCTCAAGGTCCAATGAGAATAGTATCCTCAGCATTGAGGTGGAAACTCAGAACCAAGTGTTCTTGCTTGGCTCGTTGTTTTAGAGACCCCTAGCCCCACCCCCTGCTCAGGCATCTGCTGACCTTGAGTGAGGTGGACACGATTCCACAGGCAGGGAAACCCCTATTGGGCTAGGTGGGAAACAGGGCACCCATAGATAGCTGGGCCATCTCTCCCCTGGTTCATCATCCTTAACATAATTCCCTGCTTGTTCCAGCTCCCTCTCCTACCAGAACGTCCTTTCCCCACTCTTGCTTCTACCCTGCCATGGGAATTAAGGCTCTGTCAGTGGAGCCTATGAGGATTTTAGGCTCAGGTCAGCTTGAGACTGAGAGACCCTTGCAACAAGTCTCTCTGGGAGCTGATCCCAATTTAGAGCAACTGGCCTTGCGTTGTTGGTTTCTCGAGATGAGGAACTATGGTTAGTATATCCTGCTATTCAGGGCTGTTATACAGCTGGTAGGCACTGGCACAGCCATAGTGGTTATTAAAACATTGAAATACACTCAAGCACCTGGGTGGCTTAGTGGTTGAGCATTTGCCTTCAGCTCAGGTCATGATCCCTGGGGTCCTGGAATTGAATTCCGCTTATGGCTCCCCACAGGGAGCCTGCTTCTCCCTCTGCTTCTCCCTCTGCCTGTGTCTCTGCCTCTCTCCATGTGTTGCTCATGAATAAATAAATAGCATCTTTAAAAAAAACATGAAATACACTCAGCAGCTGGAAGGTTAACACTGGGCACAGAAATGGAGGACCTTCCAACAGAATGTCCAGCAAGTTCTCCAAGAACCAATGCCTTGCTGTGAAACGTTCTGAAAACCACCACTGATTGTCCTTAAAATACAGCCCAATCCTTAGCACCTTAGTATATAAATAAATGAATACATGCATGCATGCATGAATGAATGAATGAATGAATGAACAGATGAAAATGGGCAACAGTTGTTCCATAAATTTGTGTTGCCTGAATGAGTTCTCCGTGTCAACGGTTTTCTGAAAAGTCAGGTATCCCTTCCACGCAGCAGAGCATCCTGAATATATCTTTTTTTTTTTTTTCTGAATATATCTTAATCAATGTACTAAACTGGTTTCAGAAGTCGAGGTCACCCTCTTGCTTGTAACTAGGCTTTTATAGAACAGGCTTCCATCATCCGTCTGGGGCAATTGTCAGAAAAGCTCTCCTATTGTGAGTAACACATCCAGAGCACAGGCCGTATTTTGCTTTACATACTTAAGTGAAAAATTGGTCCCTTGCTGAACATAATGGAAGTCATTTGTTCTGGAAAAAGCAATTCAGAAAGAGATATCACCTAAAAAGCTAGAGCAGTCCACTCAGAACTCTCTCCTCTGCTGGGCCGTGAAAGATTCTCGGGAGTAAGCGCTATTTTTCGAGGGGTAAGAAGTGTTTTAATTTCCCATAATGGCCTCATCTAGGAAGTCAGTCTATTCACCGTAACAATTTGCTCCTGCAGCGTGTGACTGGCCCCATCTGAGAAGTAATGGATGTTCCTTTTAGTGCCCGGAGGCCTATACTGAAACCAGTTTGGAAGTGGTTTCCACAATTCCTAGCCGGAGTTAAAAGCATTTCAATCAGTGGGGAGAGTGGAAAGCAACTCCTTGCAATTCAGAGGTTGTCCTTGAGAAGACTCTCTCAAGCCTCTCGGCAGAGATCTGCTAACATTTTTTCTATGGGTCACCCATCTCTGCAGCTTGAGGCCAAGGGAAGCCATTTTGGTTTCCTCTCTAAGGACCAGGAAGAGGGGGAGGGGCTTCCCCCAAAGCCACTCTCTCTTTTTCATTTGGGCTCTTTTCTTTCAGATTTAACCATGGAATTACTTCTCCCTGTTAGAACTGTGGTTTCTCATAACTCAGTCCTCAAACCAGAGAGCTGTGTGGCAGCAGACATTCTTGAAGAAACTTCTTCTGAGCCCTAGTGGGGCTCCAAAGAGAGCAAAAAGGGTGGGAGAGGGAAACATTGTAGCCCTCACTAGAGGGGGGATACAACTTTTCTCACACCCCTTCATGAGTGAGTTTCTCCCGGCACATCTCTGGCCAAATTGGGAGGGCCGAACCCAAACCCTTGCCTTGTTGTGGGAAGCAGAGATTTGGCCACTTTCAGCTTTTGTTCAAAGCCTCCTAAAAGGGAGCCGCCCTGTCCCACCCGGGACTTCAGGGAAGCCTGTGCCCTCCCCAGAAATGACAAATGGAAAAGACAGAACGGACTCCAGCCAGGCCAGGATACAGTCTCTGGAAAGAGGTTGTTTTTGTCTCCAATGCCATAGAAAACACATCCTCTTAACTTATTAAGTAGGGAAACAGCACAATCACACACGCTGGAGGTTACCAAGGTGAACAGAATCCAAGATTAAAATCTGCCAACCCAGTGGTGCGTGGAAGCATGGAAGGCCCAAAGAGGAAATCTAGTTCACTGTTGGTAAATTTTTTTGGATGCTGTTTATGTTTGAACTTTTCTCTGTTTTCCTGTAGAAACTTCCGTACCCTCTTCCTGTGTCCCTACAAAAGGCCTGGACAATGCAGTCCCAGCACCACTGTAGGACATGGGCAGGGCCCCACCTTCCTCCTTCCTGCAGGGATATCCTTTCCTATAGAAGAGGTAAGAATGTAAGGTTCATGTGAAAATGTTATTATATTCCTTATCTCAGTCATTTCGTGATTTGCTGTTTGGCCACAGTAAGTCAGCCTGGCCACATTCACAATAGAGGTGGCCTCAGTTCCTAGTTTTGGCTCGTGCTGTTTTCTCAGCTGAAGAGGGCAAACGGCTGTTAAAAATGCTGCTTGTTTTCCAGGATCTTATCAAGAGTTCATGTCTAAGGCCAGAAAGAGAAGGGAGGGCTCCGTTTTTTAATTTTTTTTCTCTCTCCTCATTGTTTCCAACTGATTTGGCAGGAAATGGGAGTCCTCTACCTGTCCCTCTCGGGAGTAAAATTGATTTGATTCCATTTTTCAGATGTATCCGCTACCACCAGGAGTTGGGGACAATTCTGCTCACCCCAAAGCAAATGTGTCCTGCATTTACACAAATGACATCTTTCAAAATGGGAAATGAGTCCAACGTAAATGGGGAGCTTTGGGATTGGTGATTTCCATAAATTGCCTCAGAGAATCTCAGCTTTGTTGTACCTTCTCATTCACCCCTTTGTAAAGTGCCTTTGGGGGGCTGTGGACTTTGGCTGACTTCAACGTGTGTGTGTGTGTGTGTGTGTGTGTGTGTGTGTGTGTAGCATCATTGGCATAGACACTCAGAGAATAAAAATCCTTCCCACAGAGTTTCACATGAATTAGGACAGCTCACATTAACAGCTGCCTGAAAGCATATATCATAGATGGGCAATGCAGAGCTCAGAAGAAGGTGAGTCAGTTTCTCAAGAATTGTAGTGTGTCTTTGGGTAACCCAGTATTTTCCATTTAACCCAGCTCAGCCAATTCAGTCAACTTGGACAAGAATCAAGGCCCATCTAGATGCTTCATTTAATATAAAATCAACCTCAGATGATTGTATTTTGAGAGGCTCGGTTGTTTTATTGTCTATAGACAAAGTTTAAACACAGGAATTATATAAACCACAGTATTCCATAAACAGAAGGATCTTTCCTTTCAATGTCAGTGCTTCACTTTGGAGCTAAGACATAGAGTTAACTGTGGACAATTACTAGATGGAATCAGGAAACAATCCGTTCTTAACTACCCTCAAGAGCACAAGAACCTGAAAAAGCTATTTGATTTTGCTCTATGGGGCTCTTGATTTTCCCAGGCTGCCTCATCCTCACTGGACCCTGTCCCTGATTGAAGAGGCTCTGCCCCCACCCAGTCTTATCATGGAACTTTATGGCTCTTCTGCTGCATGAGGATATTTGCAGTCAGGGAGAAACTCTCCAGACTCTTTCCTCCTGTGGAAACTACTCCTGTAGTTTCAAGAATTGGTGACCCACAGAGTAGCTTTGCTCCTCTACCTCCTTGGCTATTTGATCAGAGCTATACTCACCCCTAGTGCTCAGCTGGGGGTACCCAACTGCTATTTCAGACACAGAAGTTCAATAGCTCTACCAAGAGCCATCCACCCAAGTGAGACAACGAACTTTAGATCAGCCTCTAAGGGATTACATTTGTGAGAGAAAAATATTTGACATCCTTGTATTGTATGAACCAATGCTTTCCCTCAATCCCAACATTTCCTTTCTCTCCTTGGTGCTTCCCCCATGCCCCTAACTCCCTTTGAAGCCGTTGGGCAATTCTGTGCTGACTGCCTCAGAGAAAGGATGTTACAATGGAAAACAGCCGGGAAAAGACTCTTCCTGACTTTTGAGTTTCAAAAGCTTAGGCCATTAGGGAAATGGAAAAGACCCATAGAAAGGACAAAACATTTGGCAGCAATGTCATGAGTGAGAACAAAATGCCTCGCCAGCCTCACTCCTATAGTTTCAAGAATTGGAGAGTGTCAGAAGGAAAAGAAAAAACTGGTGAAGTCTGGGACAAGAGGGCCAGATCCTAAGGGGCCACATGCACATTAGCAGAAACAGCATCCACAGACCATCTATAATCTACTCACACGACCCTTTGCTTCACCCATGCCCAGGGGCTAGACTGGTTGCCATCCAGTGAGGATTTCTCACTGACTCTTTAGATAACAGTTGTCTGTGGCCTCAACTTGGCTATGATGTCACAGTTGGACTTATCCCATATGACCAACACAAAAAACAATATCTCAGGACACTTGTAGGCCCCCAACAAGGATGGTGGGGCCCTTGGGCACTTGGCATGGTTTTGCAGGAAAAATCCCTATGTCTACAATTGAAAGCTGAATGGAACCAGTTCAAGATTTTCCTTGAACAAAAATCATAGTTAAGCCTCACCTCTATCCAAGGTCTCCTAATTATATGCTACCTCTAGCCTTCTCAAGGGAACCACATTGCTCTTACATTTTGAACATCTTTGAACTGTTTCCCACAGAGCTGGTCCAGTGGTCTACTTGGATGATTCTACCGTGTGTTGCATTCCTGGCCTCTGACCAAAACTCGACCTTGATCTTGATCTTGGGTAATTGCCTGGTTTTCCAGGTTCTAATGCTTCTCATTGCAGCACTCTGCCCTCCCCAGCAACCAAGACAGGAGGGTTTGTAGAGCCTTCATCTTTCCAACTATACTAGGGTGCCAATTCCAATACACAAGCCACCCTGCTTCCCATGGGCTCATCAATCACATACCTAGACGTTCCCTAATTACAAAGATACTCAACCTCTGCTCCATCTTCTCTAAGATGGAGTGAGTTACAGGTAAAATGGAGTCTTCAGGACCACACCCTGAGGTACAAGAAGGTGGAGGTTGTGCTTGGGATGAGTCAAGGTATTAGATCAATAGAACCAGGTTGAGTCAGTGGCTTATCTGGATGGTTTCTCATCAACATGAGAAACCCTTCTTCACTTCTTCACTCTCTTTCCTCCCATGTGACTCATGTCAATATACCATCCTGAGGACAACCCCACTCTCCTCTTCACTTGGGGAAGCATAGGTCTTGCCTCCAGACCCTAAGCAAAGGCTTCTCCTTTAGTCTAGAGGTAAGATCCCAAGGGTCATGAAGTGGCCCCGAGAGGCAAGTGCCAATGGCTGAGGTTTTAAACTGGAGGAGGGATAGAGGGACACCAAGTAAGTCCTTAATGCTAAAGTTCTCAGATCATGTCTACACTGAAAGATCACAATGAGAAACATAGAAGTGTCATTTCTGATTTATGGCACATACATATTTTCATCTTTGCATTTTTCCCTTGCCCTTCCTGCTTTACAGAGGTGTTGTGAGGTCTGATGTGTTCTACAGGTCTCAGATAAAAATTATTATAGAAGTACAAGAATGAGCACAATCACTGACACTAAGTAGCCTGAAGTCAAATGAGTATTAAGTCATTTAAAGGTTAAAGGTCAAGGTATGTTAGTGTGTGTTTCAAAGGTTACCACTGTCTGGGGGTAAGAAATGCTTCATTAAAGGTGATCTTTTTCATGGTGAAATTATAAAAGCATTCAGAGCAAAAAAAAAAAAAAAAGAGAGAAATGTAAAGAAGCCACTCATCAAGGGATCTATGAGTAAGCATGAAAGCAGATTAGTTAGCAAAAACAAAGCAGGTCCTCAACCAAGGTGACAGCATGACAGATTTTTATGTAAGATTTTCAGACCAAGTCTATTAAAAGAACTGTTAGCTCTGTGAGTGTTCATCATAGTGTCATTTCTCTGGATTTAATACTAGCTGAAACTAATGGGGCATGGGGGGGGTGAAAAGTTTTTTTTAAAACAGAGATTTTTGTGGTAAATTATGGTAGCTAGGGGTTTGCGGTTGAGAGTGGGGAATGTTTTAGAGTATTTCTCCTACCAAGTGCTCTAGCAATCATATCCATCTTAGGAGGTTCACTGCCTGACTTCTAATCTTTGGTGACCTTGGGGCAAATTATGTAAGACTTTTGTGCCTCAGTTTCCTCATTTGTGAAAAGGAAATAGTGAAAACCTTCTAGGGTTGGCGTGAAGAAAAATGAGTTAACATAGGAAAAGCACTGGCACATGGAAAGTACTTCTAAAGAGTTTACTATCATTATGATGAATATCATCATAAGGACCCAGGGAAGAGAACATTGAGAAGAAAAGACACCAAGTGGAAGGAGAGTGGATCTGCCATGAAGGTTTTCTTCAACAGGTTTCACATATTCCAAAAGGCTTTTCACCCTATTCCACCTCATCTGAAGCCATTCTCAAAATAATATCTGACCAGTAAAACCAGACTGTTCTAAGCATAGTCAAGCCTTGTCTTTAGCCCAGTATTTTGAAGTAACGTTAGATACAACAGCATCATTTGGCCCTTCTCTCTTAGTTGTCATGGCATTTTAGAATATGGAAAGTAGATGGTTAGTAGTGATGTTCATCAATTATTTTTAGCTCCCTTCCTGCTGGGTGCATGATGGGATTATATAGTTCTGGCCCCCCTGGGGCATTGGATGGGGTCAAGTGGCTAGTTTTGGCCAGCAAGTTGAGAAAGGCCATGAAATGGGTCACTTCCAGGCTGAAGCATTTACTAGTCAATGCAAGACCTAACAGTCCTCTCCTTCCCTCTGGCTTGGAAGCCAGCAATGCTGGAGATGGTGACTGTCCATCTGCCTACATCCCTCAGTGACTCTGATAAATGATGAAGAGAACCGCCAGTGCCACCCCCTGCCAACCAATCACAGGCAGCATAAGTAAGCATAAGTAAAAAATAAACTTCCATTGTTGAAAGCCACCATTTAGGGGGGTATTTGTTATTGCAGCATAACCCAATCTCTTGTGACTGATTCAGGTATCTTTAGCGTCAAAATTTACTTGCACACTAAACAGTAAAGTACAATAGTAAAAGTCCATCTTGACTACTGTCCCCAGGTAAATCTTTGTAAAAGACCTCTTGTGTTACGAGATTCATCCTTTGGCCTGGTGTAAGATCCCAGCTCCTTGGCTCTGCTCCTCTTAATCCAACTTTCTGTCCTACAGCTTCAGTAAAGAAGCTTTCTTCTCAAATTAGACTGCACTCCTTGCCATGGACCTTCAACAAACCTGATTTGTTCCTACCACCCAGAATACTCATGTTGTTTGCCTAACAAGAGCAGCAATAACTACTATCCTTTACCTATTTATTTATTTATTTATTTATTTATTTATTTATTTATTATTTTATTTATTTATTCATTAAAGACACACGCAGAGACACAGGCAGAGGGAGAAGCAGGCTCCATGCAGGGAGCCCGATGTGGGACTCGATCCCAGGTGTCCAGGATCACGCCCTGGGCTGAAGGCAGCACTAAACCACTGAGACACCCGGGCTGCCCTCCTTTGCCTATTTAAATCAAATCCTTTGATTGTAATTTGTACTATGTCTCCAGATAGCAGTGGAGAAATGACTGTGAAACTTTAGAACATGATTATTGTGTTCATTATCATTAGCAAACATAGATCGACACTGTAAAATATAAGAGGGCCACGCAAGGACCAATGACAGCAACCTGAAATGGACCAAGGGTCACAGTGTACAACTGAGCACCTGGCACATCAGTATGGATATTATCTATTGGCCATGGTGTCACACCCAGGACTTTTTATCCTGCAGCTGCACTATTATGACAAGTGTACAAAATTGCACTTCTGAGATGTTCACTGCACAATGTTTATCATGGTGAGAAACTGAGGAAGCCTCAGTGGCTGCCAATATGTCACTGATTAAATAATTATCATAGTTCCATAAACGGATAGGCTGGGCAAGTGTTAAAAGGAATGAAGTGGAATAAAATGTGTTGACATAGATCAGCATGATACATGGTTGTGTAAAAAAAAAAAAAGCAACTTGAAGAAATATTTTATGTTGCTAAATATATTTTATGTTTGTAAATCTCTGGAAGGATCTTCACTAAGCCAATAGCAGTGGCTAAGTCTATGGGGTAGGACTGCTGGGGTGGAGCAAGGAACTCTTCCTGGACCTCTTACGAGAAGCCTTTTACTCTCCTTTTACTAGCCTTCGTTGAGCACTTACTATGTGGCGGGATGCCACTACGTTCATCTAATAGTCTGCATAAACCATTGTGATTTTTATTATCCTTTCCCAATGAACAAGAAAACTGAAGGACAGAGAAGTGAAGGAATGTGCCCAGAGCTAGTAGGTGTCAAGATTGGAACTTGAACCCATGTGGTTTAGCTACATGATGTGTGTTCTTAATCAGTACAGTCAAAATAAATAACAACAATTTTGGGAGGGCACCTAGGTGGCTGAGTCAGTTGAGCATCCGACTCTTGGTTTTTGATGCAGGTCACGATTGCAGGGTCATGAGATCAAGCCCTGTGTCAGGCTCTGTGGTCAGTGGGGAGTCTGCTTGCGATTCTCTCCCTCTCCCTCTGCCCCTCCCCCATGCACACTTACATGCTCGCTCGCTCTCAGATAAATAAATCTTAAAAAATAATAATAATGATTATTTAAGTCTGTTCTCCCTTCAGGGAAATTTTCACTTCTGTGACGCCACCTCTGATCACATCAGGCTGTTCATTCATTCAGTAAACATTTAGTAAGTGTGTGGTTCAAAGGGCCTATTTCAGATACTGCAAAGTATACGAGTCAAAGAACTCACAACCCTTGCAGCTCAAGAGCTTATGGGGAAGATAAAGAGAGCTTGAAAACTGGAGTGGGGGTTGTGACAAGGTCCTATGTATTCAGAGAAAAGGGGAGAAACTTCCAGCTCTGGGAAGCAGAGTCAAGCCTGAAGGCTAAAGGCCTTCCCGGGGAGCCACTCGCTGGTTTGGCTGCAGAGAGAGGGAGTAACAGACAAGGCTGTAGGCCGTGGAGGGGGGGCGAGGCTGGCCTGCTGAGGGCTGGGGGCCCTGTGGCAGAAGGCGAGATCCCATGAGAAAATTGTTATTAGGCCAGTGATGTGGTTAGAAGAGCAACCTAAATGATATCAATAAGTATTTATTAAGGGCTAGACAGGATGCCAAGTATTTTTACATAAACTACCTCATTTCATCTTCAAAACAACCTTAAGGGGGGGATCCCTGGGTGGCGCAGCGGTTTGGCGCCTGCCTTTGGCCCAGGGCGCGATCCTGGAGACCCGGGATCGAATCCCATGTCGGGCTTCCGGTGCATGGAGCCTGCTTCTCCCTCTGCCTGTGTCTCTGCCTCTCTCTCTCTCTCTCTCTCTCTGTGTGTGTGTGACTATCATAAATAAATTTAAAAAAATTTTTTAAGAAAAGAAAAAAAAATTTTTAAAAAACAACCTTAAGGGGGAAGATATTGATACATTCCCACTTTTACAGGGACCTGAAATAACCAGCTCCTCAAGCAGCACAGCGGGGAAGTAAGCCCAAGCAGTGTGGGTGTGAAGTTTGTGTCTTTAGCTTTTTCTTTCTTTCTTTCTTTCTTTCTTCTTTCTTTCTTTCTTTCTTTCTTTCTTTCTTTCTTCTTTCTCTTCTTTCTTTTTTCCTTTCTTTCTTTTTCTTTCTTTCTTTCTTTTCTTCCTTTCTTTTTTCTTTTCTTTCTTTCTCTTTCATTCTTTCTTTTTAAAGATTTATTTCTTTATTTTAGAGACAGAGAGAGCAGTGGGGGGTGGGAGGGATAGAGGCAAAGGGAGAGAGAGTCCCAAGCAGACTCCCCACGGAGCACAGAGCTCGGTGCAGGGCTCAAGCTCACACCCCTCAGACCATGACCTGAGCTGAAATCAAGAGTCCAATACTTAACTGACTGAGCCACCCAAGCGTGCACCCCAAAAGCATGCTATTTCTATAATGCATGCAACATATAAACACCCATGTGCACACATATCCTGTAAAAGGGCTTGAATTAATAATTTCTGACATTGTCATTCTCTGATTGCATAGGGAGATCTTGATAATAACTAAAGTAATACACTACACTGTGTGATACTTCATAGCTTTACACTCGCTGCAGAGGGCCATTCTAGCTTTGACCTTTAGAACAAACTCCTGAGGCAGATAGAGCAAGTACTACCTTTCACAGAGAAGAGAGCTTAGGTGAGCTGGAGCGCCCAAAGTCACAGAGCTCCTAAGCACTAGAATTTGGGTTCCAATCTAGGTGTTCAAGTCTGGTGCTTTTATTATTTTAAGATGAAGAAAATTCCATGATTCCTTCTGACCACGTGCTCTTAAAAGCACAACCTAACCTTCACATTAAACTGAGCTTCTGAGAATCTCACAGTTTCTGAAATTGTGTTCATCTTTTTCAGCATCAAAAGGGGTGGGCAAATAGGACGAAACTTGTGTTCAAGGCAGATAAGCATCAGCACAGTTAACGGGTGCATCGGAGCCAGAACGATGAGGAGCCAGAGCACAGACCCTGGTGGGTGCTGCCCACAGCTTTACGTTAGGCTCTAGCTGCCTGCACCTTCACTCCTGGGTCGCATTAATTTTGGTGCCCTTGCATTCATCCATAAACACTTTGATGTGGACAGACTTGGGTATGAAGTCACACTCTCTGACTCACTTCTACTTCAAAGAAAACTAATTATGAATGAACTCACCAAGTATGTCCAAAAACTGGAAATCATTGACAATTCCCCCGCTAACTTTTGCAAGAAACCCTTCTGGATATGATTACATGAAATACTGTTTGTGGAAGTATCTAGCACAGTGCCAGGCCCACACTGGTCTTTCAGTAACCGATTCATTTCTGAGCAACACCCCAGGGCAGGCTTTGTTCTGGGTGCTGGGAATAGAGCAGCGAACAAAACAGGTGAGGCCCCTGTCCCCACGAGCCTAGCTGGGGAAGATGGAGAACGAATGAGTAAATAAACAAGAAGGTGTATCAGGTGTTGAAAAGGGCTATAAAGAAGATGAAACAGTAAACAGGCTGTGAAGGACTTTAGAGACGGCAGCCAGAAAAGGTCTCAGTGACAACATGTCTTTCTCATAAGGGCCAAGCCATCCTGATGGCTGTAGGAATTTGGGCAGCAGCACCCATGGGCGTAGCCTGTGAGGGATTGAAAGAAGGTAATGGGGCTGGAATGTGGTTACAAGGGAGAGGACGAAGACAGAATTCTAGAACGGAGGTGGTAGCCAGGTTATGGAAGGTTGTCATGAGTTGCAGAAAGGAGTGTGGGTTATGCTCCCAGGTGTGAGTGGGGTGGTTAAGGCGGAATGGCTTGATCTGTCATCCTGGCAAGGGCTGACTCTAGCTGTTGGGTGGAAAATGGAAGAGAGCTCAGGCTCTCTCATGTCTGAGCTCAGGCTGCTATCACAGAGCACCATAGACCGCGTGTCTTCAACAACAGACCTTTATTCTTACAGTTCTGGGGGCTGGAAAGTCCAAGATCCAAGTGGCAGCGGATTCAGTTCTTGGTGGCCCACTTTCCGGCTTGCAGACCTGTCTTGCAGGGTCCTCACATAACCACACAGAGAGTGAGCTATGGTCTCTCTGCCTCTTCTAATAAGGATGTTAATCCCACTCGAGGGCTCCACCTCCATGGCCTCATCTAACCCTGGTCACTTCCCAAAGGCCCCATCTCCAAACACCTTCATCCTGGGGGTGAGGGCTTCAATGTGTACCTTTTGGGGAGACAAACAGCCCATACCAGGGCAGGTAGAAGTGAGAGGCAGCTGCTGGGAGTCTGGGTAAGAGGTAGGGGACCCAGACCAGAATGGGCAAAAGTAGGTGGAGTCGGATCCCATGGGGCAGACCCTAAATAAACGTTTCCGCATGGGGCTACTTTACTTCCTCTCCTCCCCACATCCCTTGCAAGTACCCTACTTCATTTCATTTGTTGAGTTTGGGCATAAGGTATTTCTTAGGTAATTTAAGTCTTTTTTTTTTTTTTTTAATGCACAGATGATAACTGTATCCAAAGACAAGTCAATTCTAGTCAATCCAACAAAACTTTGTTGAGCATTGAAAACATACAACCTCTTCACATCAGATGCTTTTCCTACTCATTTCAGTTCAACAGTGGATTGTGATTGGCAGTTCTGAGCTGGGCACTATCTTTGGTTCTGGAAGTTCAGATGAGAAAAGAACAGATATCTAGCCCTCAGCAGTGTCGCAGTTCAATACGGAGAAATATGGGCAAGGAAATAAAACACAATACAGGACACAAGTGGAACCCAGACCCCTATAAGATATGGGACATTCAAACAGTGCAGGGGGCAGAGGGCAAAACTCAGGGAGAGGAGCAGAAGCAAGCTTCCGGCCTGAGTGTCAGGGAAGGACATTCTCAAGTGGACAAGGAGGGTGTCCTGGGTCAGGGAACAGCACAGGCAGATGTATGCGGAGGCGAAACAGCAGGGTTTATTTGGGGGAACCACAGGCCCCTCCATATTGCTGGAGCAAACATAATAACAGAGGGAGATAGGCTGTCAATGTAGGTAGGCCCGGATCACGGAGGGCCTCCTGTATTACGATGAACCAGCCCGTACTATATTCTGTTAGTGACGGGGAGTCAGAAAAAATGCTTCACACGGGGAGACACCATCAGACTGCATTCAACACCATGCCCTCGCCAAGTGTATCTAACACACACGCAGACACACACATCATTGGAGAATATTCGCAAAGGTGTGTGAATGAGAGACTTGAAAAACATGTGGCTTCAAGGAAATTATATAATTTGGAAAGGGCAGAGAAGGAGGAGAGGAAAAATTTCAGCGGCTCAAGGAAAGATTCTCGGCCCCTTTCCAGCCCCTGGGACAAGCCCGGCGCGGGAAAAGCAGCCTGTCTGTTATGTCTGCAGGCGTCTGGGGCGAGCTCTGCTCCTCCACAGAACGGGCCAATTCATGCAGGATGTCAAGATGAGAGGTGCCCATTTTCCAGGGGCTGCAAGGCCAATTCCAGTTGCAGCGAGAAAGTGACAGGAGCCGGGGGGCCCAGCTGTGCCAAGGTACACATTTCTAGTGGGCACACCATTAAGGCATCTAGTAAAAAATCCTAATTGTGCTCAGAGGACTTTCATAGACCTTGGCAGCCTGGACACAGCTATGGAATGTGCAGCTTCCAGGCCTGGCTGGGAGCGGTGCCTCACAGCATTTCCGAGGGTCTCGAGAGGTGGCACAACGATCCGCACCAGTGCACAAGATCAGAATTAACTTGAATTCTACTTTGATATCTTTTTCTAAGGTGCCACATAAAACTCAGGAAAGGGGGCGCTGCGAGGTGCAGTGAGAGGTTGGCATCACTGCCGTTCCCACTGTGCAGAATGAACCAGGAATGTCAAGGTTTCAACACGGAAAAATCCCCCTGAGGCTTCCAAATGTTGTTGTTGGCTTTGGGGCTTGCTTAGAGAGACCGTAGGGCTGCCACCTTGGTCTTTGTACTGGGTGGAGAGACACAACCGGCTCATGCGTAGACCATGGCTAGGAAATGAGTGGGTATTGTTACGTTATTTGGAATGAAAGTACTTGAATATTCTCTATGGTTGGCTGCTATAAAAATCTTACAAATCTGCATTGCCCTAATAGGATAACAGCTAGCCCCATTGCCCTTCGAACTTAAACTTGGGTCTCCCACATTTCATGTGCTCAACAACCATATGTGGCTAAAGTCTGTTCCACTGAACAGTGCAGACTGAGAACATTTCCATTGTGGTGGAAAGTTCTACTGGACAGCGCTGTTTTAGATACTAGCTTCGTGGTGCTTTTTTCTCAGGCTGTAGGCTCTGACTGCTGCTTCGTATATGCTTGTGATGAGAGCAATAATTACATTAATAGTAATGATGACGATGGTTCATTCACACTGTTGGGCTCTCACTCTACTGGGCCCTGCGCTAAGTCTTTCCATGGCTGCCATGTTAATCCACTGAGAAGTCAATTTTTTTTCTCATTGCTTCCCCCTCCCCCACTCCCTATCCCCAAATCCAAGAGGAAAGCAGGCCATCGGCCCCCACTGGAGGAGAGATTGGTGTTGCAGAGAGTCAAAAGCCAACGTCGACTGAAGACCACATATCTGTTTGTCTTTTGCAAGAAAGCTAAGCTTGTGGGTGAGATCGTGCAAGGTTTCCTGGAAGAGGAGAGGAGGGAAGGGAGGAAAAAGTGGGAGAGAGGGAGAGTGAGGCAATGTCTCCAGACTGAAAGGAGGATGAAGGTCAGAAAGTCCTCTTTGGTGGTGGAAACAAAGCCCCACTTCCTGGAGCTAGGCTACTGGTAATATTCCTAGAGAGGAATGGCTGGCTGTGTCTCCAGGGAGGCTGGACCCAGGCCCTAGGTTCCCAGTCCCTTGCAAGCATGACACAAAAACCCTGGAATCACTGAGCTTTAAGGGACACCCAGCTGGACCATGACTGGTCCATATGGTGCCTCTGGGCTTACTAGAAAAACACTCTTTCCCTCTTCTAGAATAATCTATTGTAACATTAGTATGTTACTGATATGGGCTGAATTGTTCCCCCTACCATTTACGTGTTGAAGCCCTAACCTCAGTACCTCAGAATGTCTATATTTGGAGACAGGGCCTTTAAAGAGTGATTGAGTTAAAATGAGGCCATGAGTGGGACCTCATCCAATCTGACTGATGTCCTCATAAGAACAGGAAATTCAGACACCCAAAAAGACAAAAGGAACCCACATGCACAGAAAGACCATGAGCCAGAGCAGCAAGGGGGTGGCCATTGGCAAGCCAAGGAAAGAGACCCCAGAGACAGCCAACACTGCCAGACCTTGATCTTGGGCTTCCAGCCTCCAGAACTGTGAGAAAATAAATTTCTGTTGTTTAAGCCACCCAGCTCATGGTACGTTGTTATGGCAGCCCAAGCTGACCAAGACAATTACTGTGCAGTCTGAACAGCTCTCCCTGGTTAGGCTTTCCAGAACCTTACCTCCAGCTGGGCTGCAGGCCTGACTGCATGCTCACGCACTGAGACTCTTCTGTACATGTCCACACTATACACCTGGAAAGGTGCTGCTGGTCGGTGAAGAGAGCCTGTCAGGTTCAGGGGGAGGGACACAGAGGACACATAGTCCTTGCAATGCCTCCTAGGACTGTGGGTGGGGAAAAGAAGCAAGTGCTGGAATGAGGTGGGGCAGGACATGGCCCTGCATGCTGGTGAGAGTGTGCAAGTGATCTCCTGTGTGAACACACCACTGTGTGTACCTTAATGCCCCGGAATCGGCCAGCAAGCTTCACTCTCCGTGTCCACCCACCCACTCCCATACACCCCCATAGAAGTTCCTGATGTCTGAAGAGCACCCTTAGAGGGTGCAGCACCCCGCCTGACCCACAGATCGGATTGGACTATGAGGAAATTGGCAAAAACAGAGAGGGCCTGGAGGCCAAAGAGGCTGGAGGTCCATCTTCTCATGAGTCCCTAGAGCAGAGAATGCTGCAGTATTTTCTATCAACTCAATGGAATGGGAGATTGGAAGCAAAAATTGATTCTGTTCAACAACAATAGATGACGTGGCCCTGCTTGCACATTTAACTTTGTGAAATAAGATTCATACTTTATGTATGATTCAGAAGTAGGGTTCCAGCAGGAAACTGCCAGTATTCTCAAGTGGAGTAGCTAGGGAGGGATGAATGGGATGATTTGCAAAGAGGAGGCAAGGTTAAGAGAAACCAGCTAGAGACTATGAGGAAACCTGGAGCTAGCATCAGCTGGAGTGGTCACTCCTGCCCCCCAACAGGTATGCTGAGGAGCAATTTTGGGAGGGCAGATGCTCAGGGAAAAGGCCACAAGCCGTGGCCATCAGTGGAGGTTAGCAGCCATCATCCAGCAGAAGCCCAGCAAGCAAGAAGCTGGGGGAACAAGTCCCTCAACCCCATTTTCCCACCCCCTGACCTCTACCATAAGACTTCCACCAGTGGAGACCAGCCAGAAGCCCAGAGTAGGGTCAGAAGGATGGAGGGAGAAACTAGAAGGGCAAACAAGACAATCCAGCACAACTTCTAAATGTGCATCATTTCATCTAGTCCTCCAGTGACCCTCTGGTTAAACCCAATTATTATCCCTACTTATACATATAAAAGTTTAGGCTCAGGGAAGAGGTTAAGGGTTTTTGTCTCACTAGATCTAGAATGTAATCTCCCTGTGGGAAATGATTATGTTTGTCTTATATCCAGTTATATTCCCAGTGCCCAGAAAAGTGCCTGGAATGTAATAGGTGCTGGATTGTCTTGTTTGCCATTCTAGTTGCTTGTTGAATGACTACATGAGTGAATTTCTTCAAGACAACGCAAGTACCATGTGCTAGTGTAGGATTTGAACCCAGACTGTCTGATGGCAAAGCTTAAAGGCCTAAAGATCACCTTGTCCCTAAACCAAGGTCTGTAGATCCTTATAAGTACTAAGAGTTTGCCAAATAATACTAAAATTTGGTGACTTTATATATTCATTTCAGCATCAGTCTTAAGAAGTAAATATTAGCGGACCCTGGGTCGCCTGAATGATCACCTATCCTATAAACAGAGACTGTTGGGAGATTTCAGTGCCCAAGTCTGTGTATACATTCACTGTCATGTTGTCACAAAGTGGTACCATTGTAATTATCTTGGGCTAATGAGAAGGGTACACGGGTGGACTTAATATCTAAGTGATTCATAAGTGATGCCTGTGAAAGCCGAATGACATCACAGAATACTGTACAAACAAGAAAAAGAGGGGTGGGGCGTGCACAAAAGTACCAGGGCATCAGAGCCAGTGTCTCCTCATGGTCAGTGATGTAGCTTAATGCAAACACCATCGCTCATACTAATGTTGTCATTCTGAATTGTACTGCTCATGTAGCAGTTTTGTTTTTTTTTAATTCAGTTTGTTTTATGGTTGCATAGGAGTTTAAATATAATTTTGTGCTTAGTTTTGGTCAAAAATATGATGTAAATAAACTTTTCAAGTGTTTTCTCTTTAAAATGTATTCAGGCATTCAACAAGTACAGGAAATGCTTCTGCTGTAGGCTACAAACCATGGCATGAACTGCTTGCAGCAGGAACTCAACAGAGGCAACCCAGACTTAACTAGGGATGTCTGGGAAAAGCAGAAAATCTTTCCAAAGCTGGAAATACTTATTACTTATTGAGAACCTATTACTCACTGTACTGAGGTTTTTACATGTGCTTTAGACTGAATTGTGTGTCCCAGAATCATATGTTGAAGCCCTAATATGACAGTTTTTGGAGATGAGGGACTCTGAGAGATAATTAGGTTTAGATGAGGTCATGAGGGTGGTCCCTTATGGTGAGGTTAATGTCCTTATAGGAAGAAACACCAGAGAGCTTGCTCCTTGGTTCACTCTCTGAACCATGTGAAGACACAGCAAGAAGGCAGCAGTCTGCAAGCCAGGAGTGAATCCTTACCAAGAACTGAATCTACTTGTACCTTGATCTTAGACTTACCAGCCTCCAGAACTGTGAGAAATTTAAGCCACCCAGTCTGTGGTATTTTGTTATGGCAGCCTGAGCTAGTATAACAAGTATCATCTCAAATCCTCCTAACAGTTTTGCAGTGTAAATATTATTTCCCCATTTCACAGATGAGGAAGCTGAGACTCAGGGAGGTATTTAACTTGTCCAAAGCACACAACTAGAAAGAGAAGAACAAAGATTAGTTTATAAAGGTTTTTGAATAAAGGCTTATGGATTTTTTGAAAGCTCTCTATCTTCTAAGTCCTTATCAATAGGTGACAAGGGTTAGTCCTACCATCTATGGTGAATATCATACTGTTAATACAGACAGAAGTAGTTCCTGGTCCCACATGGAGACTGCCCAAAACCGTCCTCTACTTTGTACTAATAGATATGTGGACGATTTGTTACTAACATGGGTGTCAACTAGGGTGAACCTGACATTTTGGCTTTAATGATTTTAAAATTTTGAGCATATTTGAGTTTAGCTTCTCTTCCCATTGAAAAGCATTAGTGTGTGAGCAGAAAGTGTTCTCTAGTCACATAGCTAAAATTTGAATGAAGGAGGACTAGAGGAGCTCAGCTTGGCATTGCTATTCTAAACCCTTATAGTGATTCTCCAAACTCCAGGGTCTCATCCAGGCTGATGGCATAACAGGTTAACATCACAGACAGAAGCAATTAATGACACAATCCCTCGTAGGTACATAGTGTGCTTCAGAGTCCGCAAAGAAAATGCTCATATGTTGGCTCTTATATAAACTGAGTCTCAAAAGGTTAAATAGTTTGTTGAAGGTTCAAGCCCAGATCTTTAGAGTGACTTAAAGTCTGGTGCTCATTTTTGTTATTCTATTTGTTCCCCTAGTCTGAAGCATGGACTCCAATACCAGCATATGCTTGAATTACTAGGGACATAAGTTCCACGAGGGCAGGGGTTCTCTAAGTGGTTAAAAGCCACGGCTCTGAACCTAGATTGCTGGATTCAAATCCCACTCTTCCATTAGCTAGCTGTGCGAGTTGGGGCAAGTATCATAACCTCTCTGTGCCCATTTCCTCACTTAAAAATGATATTGATATATAATATGTACTGATTTATAGTAAATTAATAGCATCTACATTATAGTGTTTTAGGAGTAAATTAATGAATATGTATAAACCTTTAACATCATGCTGAAAACAGTGAGTACATAGAAAGTACTCAGTACACACTAACTATAATTATTATTTATAATTACCACTGGATTGGCATCTACATTAGTGCCTGATAAATAGTTATTGGGTGAATTAAATAAATATTTTAGCAGAGGACTCTCCAAATAGTATCATGGAGAGGTAATTCCTAAAACTTACTTTAAAAGGTAAAAAGAACACACCTCCATGTGACAGTGACATCTGTCCTTGAATTGACGACGTTTCTAGGTGACTTCAAATAACTGGGAAAAAATTATTTTCAAATCACTTCGGCTTTTGAAAAACAATTTTCACATCAGTGGCTAGCACAGTTGGATGGCATTTGTTGTTGATGCTAAATACATGATTTGGGGGCAGTTTTGAACAGGAACAAAGGAAAAAAGAGGATCAGTTTCTGGAAAATAATTTCTTCAGAGACTTGGCAAGAGGAACACAGAGGTCTGGTCTCAACAGAATCTATACTGAATGCATATTTCTTGTGGGGTGGCAGTCCTTACAGCAGCAGAGGTAGACTCCATACTGACAATGGAATTGCAAGATACTTTTTTTTTTCCTTTCCTAAATCCAGGACCTCTGCTTTTCTGCAGTAATTTGAGAACCAGGAGCTCGGAGGTAGCGGTGGGCTTCCACCTAGGTGAGAGGCACAGGCTGGACCTGCGGTGTGTCTGCACAACACTGAACGTCAGTTTACCCAGGAAGCCCTCAGGCTGCACCTTCTGAGCTTCCGAGGAGACCGCGACCTGGCCAGCTGTGATCTCCAGGGTCAAGTGCCAGCCAGCACCAACGGTGTATGCGCAACCTTTCTAATACCAAGAAATATTGCAGCTCAGGGAGTGTCTGTTTTGTGGAATGCTCGTTCTCTCTTTGCCATCAACCTGGCTTCCTTTTTATTAGACATTTTTGACTTCTATGAAATTGAGTTAGAAAATTACGTTCCCGGAGTGATTGAGTTCCTCCTTCCAGGATGGGTTTGCACAACTGCCCTCCCCCCACTGAGAATTTCCCCCTGAGACAGGTTTGCAAAGAAAAAGCACTTGGGGTCTTTTCAACACACAGTGACTGTTCACAAGGCACGATTGTTTGTCTTCAACTTGGAATTCATCTCCACTGAGCCAGGAACAAAATCAAGGCGACAGAGGCTTTAAAATTCAGACAGGAAGTTCTGCCCTTTTGACCTGGGAAACCAAGAGGAAAGTGAGGAGGAAGACGATAAAGTAAAAGACCAGGAGGAGGTCTGATATCTGCACCTCTTGTAGAACTTCTACGTTTGGCTAACAAGATTGCTTAAGGTAGAGGTGGCCTTATAAAAGACTCTTGATGAGCACCGAGTGAGCCCTGAGACACCCCCTGCCCTCGCCCCCCAGCTTCCATCCAAGCAGGCTCCTGATTGTAAAACCCTTGTGCATGGATTCAACTAGGCACGTAGTTCTAAGAGTTGGGGAAAGAAACTGAGAAGAGCAGAGAAGTACTTCCACACTCCAGCCCCCCATCCCCACCTCTCCCCTCTCCACTACACCTGCAGGCCCCCAATCCCCACCTCTCCCCTTTCCACTACACCTGCACATCTCCTCCCTTCCTCCCTGTAGAGTTACTCTTGCCCTGAGTCTATTCCTGGCTTGCTTGAAACTGCACCTTCCTGCGGGGCTTCCTCCTTCCTCTGCTCTCCCCTAACCAGCCCCTCCAAAGTGACTGAGCTTTAGTTAAACCACTTTGGTTCCACTTCTTTCATTTCTACCATTTGTCCTCAGTTGGATTTTGAGGAACAGCATCTCCTCTCTATGTGTAGCATCAGAGGCCACATTACAGATTAGGGTTTAGGGGGCTTGCCGGTTATGCATGTGAGGAAGTGTTCCACTGACACCTGAGATAAACTAGGCTAAGAGGAAAGCCATCGCTTCTACCCCAACTTCTTCTCACCAGCTCTACTACTCATCTGGTCCTCCTTCTCCTCACCTGCCTGGTAGCTCCAAACCAGATCTCCCCCTCTCACCCTCTCCTCTTCCCCCAAGGCCTATTGATATTGGTACAACCGATATCAATGCTGTTCTTCCTCTGTTCTTGTCCTGCTTCAAGACCTGATCATCTCTCACGATCATGAACCATTTTCATTCCTCCTAATCCTGCTCCAATACCTTCAGTTCTTTCCTGTTCCCATCAGCCTCAACTCTCCAAAACACAGATCTTACCATACCACTTCCCTCATTCAAATATCTTCAGGGGTGCCCTGTTCCTAAGAGCAAGTCCATAATCCAACAGCTAGATATTCAAGGCTCTTCACCATCTGGCTCAAACCTACTCTTCTAGTCTCGTCTCCCACCACATGGTAGGTCCTTGGTCACCACACATTGAATAAAAGATGTTTTGTCTTAAGGTGTTTTGTGCCATGATTGTAGTAGCTGGGGTTCATGGATGGGACTCCAAGCTGAAAATATATTGGCTCCTGACCCAGGTAAACACTGAAGCACGACTGCCCAGAGTTGTTAATCTAGGACATTGCCAGGCCCCTTATACTAACAAGCTGTGTGACCTTTGGCCAGCCCTCACTTCATCAGGTCTAGGTTCCTCCAATAATACCATGGGGCCCAGATGACTTCAAAATTCACTACTTCCAACATTAAAGATGATGGATAAGATGTGCAGACCCTCGAAGCCAGCCTCCACAGGCTATGGTACCTTGCTGCATTGCCAGGTCTAGCTCTGGCCTCTCAGTTCTGTCTGAAGCCATCATCCCATCTAGGGATGAGATCAGATCCTGGGAGAACTGACTCATCCTGCAGCCTCAGACAAGTCAGATTTGTACCAGAAGGCTCCTTTATGAATATGCAGTTGCAAGAAAACTGCCAACTGCCCTTCAGAACATCTTCTCCCTAGATTAATGGTACATGTATGTTAATATACTATCTAGATCTTTCCCCTGGTAAGTAAAATTAGTTATCAAGAGGTTGTTTGGGCATAGGGATTCAGAATAAGAAAACCTCATGGTCTAGAGTCTAGCATTTCCAGGCTATGAGAGGGCCTGATGAATTCCTTTTGTTCCAAGTGTCCACTAGGAGCATTTGATTGCAACAGAAACGGACTTTAGTTGCATAAAACAAAAAAGAGGATAATTGGGAGGATCCTGAGGAGCTAATGGAGATCTTCCTTGACCATGAGTCTGAAGTAGCCTCCCCAGCTGGTCTCCACCACATCACCCTACCTATTTCTTTTGTAGCACTTGTCTAGTGTGAAATTATCTTGTTTACTTGTTTGTCATTGGTCTTCCTCATTAGACTGCTTGATCCATGAGGGCAGGGACATTGTTATTCTTGTTTGTGGCTCTATCTCTTGACCCCAGGACAGTGCCCATCAAACATGGTATGCTCAGAAAGATTGGTGGGGTGAATAAATGAGTAGAAGTAGCTGAAAAATTAAACCCTAGGAATGACTGGAGATGGAATGACCAGAGCAGGAACCTCTGTCCTTTTTTTTTGTAGGTATTACCATGAATGGCTTCACTCCAACTGCATTTTTCTCTTCATGTTTCTACTCTAGGTTCACATGCCTAGGATAAAGAATTCAGCTGGCCCAACTAGGATCATATGACCACCGTAGAGGCTGTGATGGTGGAGTATTGGGATTGGTTGTAAAGCAGAGCCTCACATGGAAGACGGAAAGGCAGATCCTCAAAGAAATGGTTACCAAGCAGACATCCACTGCCCTCGACCATAGTTATCATTTTTGTTTGAGGACCTGTCAGTTGATACGGCACTTCTTTTCCATAAAGATCTCTCCATAATAGCTGGCTTGCCAATTATCACTTTTCCTGTCTCCATAGGCTTCACTTAAGTAAGGCTTACCCACTCCAAAGTCTCACCTGCTCAAAAGAGAAGATAGACTCACTCTGCTAAGGTGATCTAGGTACTCTCCGCCTAGCATATCCCAGTACATCTTTTTGTACATTTGTTTCTTATTTTCTAGCTCATGAATAAAGCATACATCTACTTTACATTTGAAAAATGTGTGCTTTCACTTAACCCAAAGTCCTTGTTTTCTGTAAACCCACATTTGGATTGCTTTGTTGTGGCTAAGGCTGTTAGTTGTCTACCCAACAGCCACTTAGGACTGTAGTTCGCCCAGCCCTGGAGATGAATCATGATGGAAGCCCTTTCCTTCTTTACCCATAATTGGACTAGAGGTGACATGCCAACCTCAAATCTGGGCTGTAAGAAAAATGCAAAATCTACTGGGGACTTCTGGAAAGATTTTCCTCCCAGAGAGGGTCACATGGAGTAAAAGTTCCTGTATCTTGTAGCTTTTCCTCATTCTTCCTTCCTTCTTCTTCTTTTTTTTTTCTTTTTTAAGCGTATTATTTAGTTATTCATGAGAGACACAGAGAGAGGCAGGGACACAGGCAGAGGGAGAAGCAGGCTCCCTGCAGGGAGCCCGATGCGGGACTCAATCCCAGGACCCTGGGATCACGCCGTGAGCCGAAGGTAGATGCTCAACCACTGAGCCACCCAGATGCCCTTTTCCTTCTTGTTTTTTCCAAATAACAAACTCTTCCTTCCTTCTTGATGGGGATGCTTTCATGAGAGAGAGGGTAGTTGGAGCTGTGGCAGCCATCTTGCAAATATGAAGTGATAAATGTTAAGAACAACATGCAGGCAATGATTGAGTAGAAGAAAGCAAAGGTCTGAGTTCTTGATTTCACTAAGAATAGAAGTCAATGCTGGATTTATTAAGTAAATAATACGGGTTAAGCCACTCTTTGTTGGGTCCTCTGTAACCTGCAGTTGAAAGCATTCCTACCTGATAGACTTGTGACAAACAACGCCTTCTTCATCTTATGCTGATTTCTTGGCTTTATCACACAAGAGATGCTTCTGCTGTGTAGTAGTGGGGGTTTTGCTGAGCATTGGTGTGAGAGTAAGTCTGAGGAAGAGCCTAAAATTTCACTGTGTTTTGTTATAAACGCTCCTCATGATTTATATCTACTTTTTGTAAAGCGATCATTATGAATATCTACTTGAAAGAATGCTGTATTCATATAGATATCTTACATGGAAACATATGTTACCTAAATTTTTTTGTCAATTTCACATCACAATTTAATAGACTCTGACCTGCAGTGATTTCGGAATTTCTATACAGAAAGGATTTAAAAGTAGCAATTAAATGGGAAGTGGAGGGACGCCTGGGTGGCTCAGTGGTTGCGCCTCTGCCTTTGGTTCAACACATGACCCCGGGGCGCTGGGATCGAGTCTCGCATCTGCTTCTCCCTCTGCCTATGTCTCTGCCTCTTTCTCTGTGTCTCTCATGAATAAATCAATAAAATCTTTAAAAAAAAAGGGGGGGGCGGTGTGGAGGGCAGGGTCTTGAAAGTGCACTCGCATGGCACTTTTAAGATTGAAAAGCAACTGTCCATATCATGAACCGATGGAGCCAAGGCATCTCAAGCACCCCCATCAGCGCCTTGTTGCTAGTATACCTTCCACCCTTAAAACCAACTGCTTAAGGAATTTGACTTCCTTCCTGGAAGTCAAGAGATCAGTTTGGATGGTTTTACTTCAAGCATAGGCCTTCAAGATTGGAAACCTGATGGAAGACTATGACTTTACACCTGTGTCGCCATTGGTGCTGACTAAATCACTTTGCCTTGCAACACTGTATGGATTGTACCTCGCATTTCCCATAAAAAGAGATCAGGTGCAGAGGGCTTAAAGGGCTGCTCAGAACACACAGCTGGCCAGCAAAACCAGTTCTACAGCTTTGGTGTCCTGATCCTTACTCTTCCCATTGTATCTGGTAGTTCTCAGTTTAGGGATGGGGTCTTTAGGATCTAAAAGAGAAGTGCTCTTGGCCCATTTAAAGGAGTCTTTTTTTAAGAATGTAACTTTTCCCACCAGAGAAGAGGAACAGAAAACCAGAGGGCTTGGTGGGGGTGGGGGGGGGGGGGCAATCCAATCACTCAATGAGTCAGGAAGGCTACTAATTAAAGCCCCACCTTCATGTTATCTCCATGTATTCCTCTAGAATATTAACCGCCTTCCGTCCCATATTTGCCAAAATGATACAGCCCAGTCTTAACTAGAACAAGCACACCAGGAGGAACTTTAGATCTCTGAGCAGAAAGGAGAAGGCGTAAGTATGCCCTACGTGTCTCCTCGTACAAGTGGTTTGGAGGAGAATGTTTCTAATTCCTCTATAGGAAGGTGATCTGAGAGAAGGCTTCTGCATCCCAAAGAAAGGGAAGAGTGGCTCCAGGAGTAGCTTCACAGACCAAGTGAGCACAGGGCTTCGAATCAAAGTCAGCCCCGGGTTTTCCAAGCCGGAAGGAAAACCAAGCTCCAGAAGAGATGCAGGAAGTTAGGACAGGGCCAGAATGGGAGCAAAGGGAAAAGAAAGCCAGAGGAAAACTCATGTGGACAGGCCGACTGAAAAGTTTTACACATAAATGTGAGAAGAAGGAGGTTCTGACTTCTCAGCTCAGGACCAGGGTAATGATGTAATCAGCATAAGTGAGACATAGTGGCCTGGCAAACATGCCAAGAATGTGGGCTGAGGGGGCCTGGGTTATTCCAGGTTGCCATGGTTTTCAGCCAAAAGTAATAGACCCAGACAGGGAAAGCAGGCAGCCTGATGCTTCAAGGATGTCCACACATACTCTGAGTGCAGGACAAAGGAGTCTTGTTCATTCCTTTACGATATTGAACCACGGGTAGAGCTAGCAGTAGTGTGTCCGCTTTCAAAGCATAACATTTGGAGTCAGACAGACTGGAGTTTGAATCCTGGCTCTCCACCATTCACTTGCTGTGTGGTTTTGACAAAGTGACTTAACTTCTCTGTGCCTCATGATCTCCATCTGTAGGCTAATCAGAGCACCTAACTGATAAGGTGGTGTGAGAATTAAACAAGATGTGTTTTGAAAGGTGCTTCGCCTCACGCCCGACACATGATCAGAACTCAATCTTGATCTCCTCTTTTTCATAATAATGTATATATTGAGATTAGCAGCAGGAGAATAAAAGCAAGAGAGTAGTAAACACTGATTTTAGACACCTAATAAAATGCCACCCAATGAATCAATGGGAAAGAAGCGAAGCCTAAGAACAGGGTCTGGACTGTGAGTGACAGAGAAGAAAGCAGGTGTACTCACCTTAGATGCTTCTGCTGAGAAAACTTTGGGTTTGCATTAGATTTGAAGCAGGTGAGACATTTTGAACCTGGAAGGGAAAAAGAAGCTTATGACATGAATTTTCAAATATGTGAAGGTCATTTCTCTCTTTATAAAAAACAACATTGTAACATTTTTAAGACCCCTCCAGAAAGGGCGATACCCCCTTAACTAACCGCGTGACCTCGCCTCCTGTTCCTCATCCAGAGTAAAGTGGGAGATAATAACAGTGCCAAGTGCGCAGGGCCCAAGCGAAGACCGATTCAGTGAAGTAGCAGAGGGCACTCGATGGGATGAGCACTGGGTGTTATACTATGTGTTGGCAAATTGAACTTAAATAAAGATGAAAAAGAATAAGAAAAGAAGTAGCAGACACAGTCTTAGCCCATTTACACCCCACCGCAAGAGCAATCCCTGGATTACACAAACATTACCGACTCACCCCCTGTCCTTCTATCTCATAAGGGCCACACTCAATATTTTGTATGTATTCTTCTGACCTTGTTTCTACGCACACAAAGTTGTCTAAGCATCCGTTTGTTTCTCACAAAAGGGATCCTGCTGTAACATTTTCTTTTGATCTGCTTTTCCACCTCGCAAGGTGTGTGGGGAAGGTCCTCCCAGGGGGCAGTCCTCGCTGGGGACTTTCTGTGGCTCTCCACAGGCTCAGGCCTGCTCTCAGCCGCTTCTTGTCACCTCCTGCTCCTCATCGCTCACCTGCGGCCTTCTGGCCGTCTGTCCAAGTCCCCAGCCCCTCAGATGCAGAACAGCCTCCCAAAGGAGGGGCTCACTCAGGGAAGGCTGACCCCCTCTCCTGCCTACCTCTCAATCTCCCAAAATAGCACACCAGCCAAGGCTGTGCTTATTTAACAGACTTTTCTGAAGGGTTGAAAATAAGAAATAAAACGTTTAGTGTAAAGAAAAAAAAAACACCTTAAAAATGTGTCATTAACTCTGTTTCCTGAGCCCAACCGGGAGGCAATATACCCTTCATAGGGAATTCCCTCAGGGGCATCCCCCCAGCGACCCCCCACACACCCTCAACCCTGGGCCCAGGCTTTGAGCAAGCCTCCCCCTTGTCCCCCTCCACGCATCCACAGCATCGTCAGGGCAAAGTGGCAACCCTTGCACAAAATTCAGCCATCAGAGGGGGTCTGGTCAAAACGGTGCTTCCAATGTTCTTTGGAACAAGGTGTTGCTTGTTTTACATACAAGCCTAGACTTCTGGCTTCTCCTGAGGGAGGACCGGCTGGGGCGACACAGGGCGCACATTCCCGGCCGCAGCAACTTCAAAGCCGAGGACTCTTGCCCTCCGTCTCTAGGACATCCAGGCAGCCTCAGGCCCTCCTGCTTCCATCGTGTGACCCTGGGGGGCATCACTTGTTTATTCACTTGCCTGCCTCCGGTACGAATTTAAGTCCAAGTTGGGGGAGACATATGTGCTATTAGCCCCCCACAATCACCAAGAACTCGCCTTAGAACGTTCTTCTCCGTCCAGAAGGCTGCCGGGATGGGGCAATTTCAGCACCCAGGAGGCCGAGCCACATCCCACCGGAGGCCTAGGCCGGGGTGGGGTTGGGTGGGGGTAAAAGGAGCCTGCTGGAGGGCAGTGTCGGGGCGAGATGGCTGGGGACAGGGCCTCACCGCTTGGGCCTTGGCATCACCATCACCTCAGAGTGTCCTCTGTCAGAAATCTTAAACTCTGACCTCCAGGCTTCGGACCTCAACGTCTAGCCCTTCACCTCTGGTGCTGAGAACTCGGTCCAAGCCCCCTTTGCTCTCGCTCTTCCTGCCAAGTGGATTCTGCAGAGCTCCCAGGATGCACAAGGCACTCAGCCCCTTCTCAGCTTTCTCTTCCAAACACCCGCCCCCAAACCAACAACCTGCACTCACCAGCGCCCCTGTCCCCCCAACCCTGGTCACTGAGCCTCGCAGGGCATCCAACCCCACTGAGCCTCCTCCGGCACAAGGTGGGGACGTCGAGATGTTCTTCTCCCTTAGCTGCCTCCTGCCTGTCTCCGGATCCACGTTTCCCCTCCTGTGCCCCCCTCAGTCCGCACCGCTGTTCTCAGGACCCCATCTCTCATCCCCCCGACTCGTTCCCTAGTCGACCTGTCGCCTGCATCTCTGACTTCTCCCTCTCTCCTGCGTCGTGCCCAGACCCTAGACGGATCCACATTTCTCCCATCTTGGAAGAGAATGCCCGGGGAACTCTGGTGGAAATGACCACAGAATGATAACATTCAGGGTTCGGAGGAAGGAAGGAGAGAAATCAGCGAGATAAAGAAAATGGGCTGCAGGAAGGTGCAGTTCTTCGAGCTCAGGGTTTTGGCAAGAAAAAGCCAATGGGAACGAAATCCGAGGGACAAAGGGTCTGAGCGAACAGGATGCCCTTTTCACATCATATACTAAATTGGTCATAATACCCTTCTGTGTAGAGGGCTCCGTAGCTCGCCGGCGCTGTTTTGTCCAGTTCCCGCTTCAGTGCAGTGAGATAGGCGCAGGGGAGAGCCAGCGGGTGAGGAGTGGCTGGGGGCTGGGGGGGCAGTGGCACTGAGCCGGATATGCACCACCAGAAAGAAGGGGAAGGAAATCTCTAGTGGCTGCAGAGGTGGGGGTGAAGCCAAGGAGGTGCTGGGGCTGCAGGGCCAGGACAGACCATTTGCATAGATGCAGCTGAAACAGGTTTCCTTGGACCTGGAAGTGACTTAGAAAGAAATCAACTCATCTTTACGGAAAACCATGGGGAACTATTGAAGGAGGTAGACGTGCCATTATTAGTGGCTTGTGTGACAACCCAGTGCAAAACCCATCCTTGATGGTGAGATTAAAAAAGTAGGGCCCAGGAAACCCAAACCCTTTGGAGAAATGTTGAAACAACAATGTGAACAAGTACAAAGGCACAGATTTTACAAAAAGAACGCCACTGCCATCTAAGCAAAACAGGTGTCCCCTTTTCCAAGCTCTGGAGATGAGCCAGGAGGTCCCCCCCACCCCTTACAGGCCATCTCCAGCCACTGACCAGCTGGGTGATCTAGAGCCTCCCAGGCCCTCTGTTGAATCAGGTGGCTCGGGCACCCTGATCCCTGACGGGTGTGGTGGGAATCAACCGAGACCAGACGTGAGCAGGTGCTTTGGGAATGACAGTGGAAGCCGTAGGCTGAAAGAGGTGAAAACCGGTGGGGAAGAGTCAAATGAGCCACCACGCTCCAGATAGGGCCACACCAGATATGAGGATGGGTGAGTAGAGCCGTACCAGGCGGAAGTGAAACTCTTAAGACTGGGGCGGGGAGGGGAAGAAAAGACACAGCTTTTTAAGGGAACTGCCATCTCCACAAATAAAATAAACCCAGGTCTTTCAAGGTCAGCCCTGGCGGGGGCTTCTCCACCCAGATTTCCTCCTTGGCTACCTCAGAGGATTGGTGGTAGATTTTACTATAAAGAAGACTCTAGAGTTCTTGCAAGACGAAATCTCTGTCTTGTACAAAGGGAGAGGATGACTGCAGGAAACCGTAAATTGTCCGCTTGTCTAGAGAAGCTGCATTAGGTGATAGAGCAGAGGCTTTGGATCCTGGCTGATTCGGTTCAAATAAGCCCCTTGGGAGGCTACGTGCTACTACATGCATGGTTCAGCCACTCTTTATCTAAGAAGTGAAGGTGATCATCTTGATGCCAGAGGGTGAAATTGTACAGAAAACCTCCTCAGCATTAGGATGAGTGCTCAGGTCCAGCCGTTCCTGGGATGCTAGGTAGTAGATAATGAGGTTTAGTTGGGAGCAAATTTTCTTGAACCAATTTGCTTTCTCTCTGGAAAGGGAAGTCAAACATCTGGAGCAGTGGTTCTCAACTTGGAGTCAATTTTGAACCCCACCCCCCAGGGGACATTTGGCAATGTCCGGAGACATTTCTCATTGTCATAATTGAGGAGGGGATTGCTACCGGCATCTAGTGGGTAGAGTCCAAGGATGCTGCTAAACATCCTACAATGATCAGGACAGTCTCTTAGAATAAAGAATTCTCTGGCTCCAAATATCAATAGTGCCAACATTGAAAAACCCTGGTCTGGCCCAAAGCCAAGCCTTTATTGCTCTCTCCACAGTTATCTAGTCTGTAAGCCAAGTGAACCCAACTGTACTTGCAGAGTTGTTCATGCTCTGAAGCAGCCAGTGGAAGGAAATGTTCAGTGGTGACTCAAATGTACTAGTTCAGGGCTGTTAACAATCTTTGTCTGAAGCTAGAGGAATTCATTTAGAATGTATTTATTGGTCACAGAGGACATCAAGTTTGGTGGTTGTATTAACATTTTGGTGGAGGGAAATCATGCCCTAAGTCACCTTGACAAACTAGAGAAGTATTTCTCTAAATGCAGAATGGAATTCTTATTGGGGAAAAATCAGTGCAGTTTACAGGTCATGGAAATGACTTGAAGGCCATTGAGGCCTAAAATTTACACACAGCCTATGGTCAGGACTATGAGATACTGGGATTGAGACAAGCCTCCAGTGTCCCTCAAAGGGAGCAAAGCCATTGTAAACCACTCAGTATAGGGCTTTGCATTTTAAAAGAGATGGAGAAATCCATAGAAAAGCCACAACAATAGCTGGAAAATAAAGAGGGGTCTGAAAACAGGCAAAGGAGTCTGGGTTTTTTAATGCGGAAAAGAGAGAACTGAGTGTGCAAGAGGTTTTTGAACAAGAAAGATTATCACAAGGGGAAAAATAGCCAGCTGTTTTCCATCTCCATGGAGGAGCAAATTATAGGAAATGGGCTGAGATTGCAGCACAATGGTGGCTGTGAATACGAAAGCATTTCCTAATTGGACCCTGGAACAGACTTCAGAGGAAAACAGTTCAATTCTCATTACTCAAGTTTGCTAAAAATAGGTTAAGTATTGACCTGACCCCAGATGGGGGGACTATATACGATGACTTCTTGAGCCCCCTGGTTTTACCATTCTTTTTGCCTGTGTCCTCACAAGGCACCGCTAATTCGCTAATGGGTGACACATTCAGTCATTTCATTCTATGGCCTATGTAAGCTCGTTTCCTAAACCACCCATTTGATGGATTTTGATTGATTATATTGTTAAATTGACCTGTGGTTTTCAGAGTCATTTTGACGTAGCCTGTAATGTCTTAACATTTGTTTTACTCATTGAGCTTGGACATTAACGCATAAATTATATTACGCTTGTGGGTCATCAAGTTGGCCTCGCATTGATCATAATGCTCAGAGCTCAGTTCTCCGAGTCGCTGGCTATACCAATACACATTTCGACATAACCTGAACCAGCCATTCAGACCAGAGGAAACGAGGTGAGGAAATAGTCCCACACTTGCAATTTGCTCCAGGGGTGTACTTTTTGCATCCAGAATGTATCGTCGTGTTAATGTCGAAGCCAACGTCTGAGTTGGAACGCGGCAGGTTGCGGGGCTGGAGAAGAAGATGGGATCCTGCTGTTTCTAGGTTTGCACAGAAATGAGTCCGTTCCATTTTCAAGTGAATTTACGGAATTACTGATAGAAAAGGAGTCAATCCATGAAAGCCCCGCGTCATGCACTGAGGGAGCATCCAGTTACTGTGTTTCTTTGAGCTCTCCTAGGCATGTACTTAACTTTTTAAAATGCTTACACCCTAAGTGGGAGCAGGAGTGTAGACTGACTTCGTTATTCACTGAGGTTTTAGCTTCTCTGCTAAAAAATGTAACTCTGCGAATGCTCCCAGTAGAGCACCAGTAACCAGTAGTTCCCTGGTGTTCTTAAAAGATACAAAAAACTGGGATCCCTGGGTGGCGCAGCGGTTTGGCGCCTGCCTTTGGCCCAGGGCGCGGTCCTGGATATCCGGGATCGAATCCCACGTCGGGCTCCCGGAGCATGGAGCCTGCTTCTCCCTCTGCCTGTGTCTCTGCCTCTCTCTCTCTCTCACTGTGTGCCTATCATAAATAAATAAATAAATAAAAGTTTAAAAAAAAAAAGATACAAAAAACTAGCAAAATCATTGACGTGGATACGAAATGGTGCATACAGTGAGAAGTAAATCAAAGCAGAATTCTATACAAAGTCTTCTCGATCTGTTTTCTTTTCTCCCCTGTGGCCTGCCACCAATCCTCCTCCTCCTCGTCCTTTGATAATACAGCCTCTGAGTTTTAGTCAGACACATAACTATTTCACTAACGACTAAATTTTCCAGCATCCCTTGCACCTAAATGAGATACAGAATAATTTTCAACTGATGGAATGTGGGCAAGTGATTTGGGCGGATGTGATGTGCACCATTTAGGGTCCATGACCTCAAAGGATAACATAACATCACCCTCCACATCTTTCTTCTGCCCTTCCTATATGATGGGATACAGATGTGATGGCAGGACCTGGAGCAGCCATCTTCGACTATGAGACGGAAGTCAAAGACCTCTGTTGAGGATAAAGGAGAATCATGATGGAAGAAACTTGGATTTCCATTACCATGGAGCCACCACAGTAGCTTTAGACTATTTACACTTTGAATGTTACAGGACAGAAAACAAACTTCCTTTTGTTTAAGCTACCATTATTTTGATTTTTGTAACAGTGGCCAAACAGGTATCCTAACCCTAAATCTTTGAGCAACAGAAACTTAACTTTTTAGTAATTTAAGTACTTTTGCATTCAGTGAAAAGTACACACTTTGAGATAAACAGTACAAACACATACGTACACACACACACACAAACACAATGACACTTGAAATGTATTAACTAGGAACTCCATGAAGATCCCCAAAGAACTGATTGTAAACAACTCATACCATACTCTGCAATGTGAACCACATATAAAGTGCTTTATGTTTTTATATATAATGAACTAACAGAATGAATGGAAATGAGCTTTCTAGTGACATGGTAAAGAGCACACGGTGTGTGAGCCCAGCTGAATGAGCAGGCTTAACCTGTGAGTATCCAGTTACCCTTCTGTATAAAAGAGGTAACAACTTTTCTATATCATGTGATATCTATATCACATGAGATCATACAGGTTAAGCACTTAGAATCCTGACTGGCATGTCAGCACTGAATAAATTTTCACTTCTGCTATGATTATTAGTTCCTCTTCACTGACTGGTCATGATAACACTAAAGAAATGTGGCTAAGAGAACAGTTCTAGATTGCTCCTGACCTACTTGTATGTTTTGTACACAATCTTGTCTAAAACATCTGATCCAAATTGTTTATTTTTGGCCTTGAAAGAGTGAGTCCCAATCTTTGTTCTTGCACATGGGCCAGGTACTATCTCGTGATATTACTGTAAATTGATTTCTAAAGGAAACTTGAACAATCACAACAAAAGTTTAGATATAAACTTTCTAATAGCCACAGTCTTTCTCATTGGAGCCATTTTACCTGGGTTCTCTTTGCTGTGGACAAAGTTGTAATTATCTCTTGTTCATCCTGGTGACAACGGGGGCTTAGAGGGGCAGATCTACTGAGAAATGAACTCAGTTTAACCTTCACTTGGTCAGGCCCCTGTGAAGGCTCCAAGGGTTGCCCTCTAAGCTTGCATGAGCCCAATATAGGGGACACAGAGCTGATTCCAGATCAGAGGTCACACCCTTGTCCTGGTGTGATGCTGGGGTTTCAGGTGGGGTTAGCTGGCTGCTTGAACCATATTCACATCCACCCAGCACCTAGGTCCCACCTGGCCCCACTGGGCCTCATGGCACATTCCAATGCTATCTTTGATCCTTAGAAGAAAGGTTTGAACTAGATGTTGCTCCTGTCTCTGCTCAGAAGCTATTGTGGCCAGGCTTCATGGCTACCCCAGGATGGGTAGGGGCATGGGAGTGGCAAGGACCTGGCCAAGTTGGACCAGTTGCTGTGGCAGCTGCTTTCAAAGACACTGTTTGAGCAAGACCGTGTAAGAAGACCTGGCAGGAGGAGCATTGCCAACAAAAGATTCTGAAATAAAAAGGAACTTTTCCAAACCATGAATATTTAGAAAAAAAATAATAACCACGGAAAAAGACAGACAATTAACTTCCTATTCTCTATAGATAACCATTTTTACAACGCTATTATCCTATGGAGAGGTAGAAGAGTATGCAATCAAGACTCTGGGGGAAAATAATATTATCAAGGTAACCCAGGTAGCCAATTAATAAACATTGTTATTTTAATGGATATTTTAATGGATATTTGTAGTGTTTGTGGGATGTGTCAGCATTTTAAATTTTGTCATTACTCATTTCATGCCTTTGTTTGTACTTATAATTCTGTACTCTCCCTTAAAGACGGTCTCCAAAATTGGGTGAGCTGAAGGATCTGTAACACCTGAATTTTCCTTCCAGGAATTTATACCACTTTGGTAAGAAGAGAAATTTCTGGGCAATGCCGTTAATCAGCCTCCAGGAGCAGGAACTTGGGCATCCTTAGAAAATTAGTTGATGCTCAGGTTGGGGTGTGTTATTATGAGTGTTTCTGATTAACCTCCAAGCGGCTATAAGAGTGAGCTCTGTATTTCTTTTTGATCCTTTGCAATTCTCTAAACATCATGAATGTGTACCGATATTTCCTGTCTAAATGGACCTCAAAAATCAAGAATATATTTTCTTTCATTTTTGGCCTTTCTATCCTCAGAAAGAAAGTATCCCCAGTTGGGCATACTCTATGGCACTGAGCATGGTGACCATGAACTCCCTTCTGACCCTGTCTGGGAAAAGTCACAATCCCATTGTCTACATGCCCCTCCATTGTTCTCCGGCTCCATAAAGAGTTGTTGATTAGACTAGAATAGTCCTATTTCTAAACCAAGCATAATGAATAGGCTGAAGATCTATGGTGATGATCTTTGCTAATTTTATCATATTCCCTTTCCTTGGAAAAGATGCCAGAGAGGGTGTAGGGGGAAGTGAGGATGGGCAAAAGCAGAGGGAAGGATGATGCCTACTTGGTGTGGATGGTAGATGCAGTCACAAAAGTGTGCAACTCCCCATTACTGTGACCCAGTCTATAACACAGAAACTTTCACTTGAGTACCCCACATCCAGGCTTGTTACCCCATCCCAAGCATAATCTCTATGCAAGAGCCAGAGTTATTTTTTATAATCAGATCATACCACCCTTTTGCTTAAAATCCTCAAATGGCTGTGTTACAATGAAAATAAAAGCCAGACTCTGTATTATGCCTACAGGACCTTCCACCATGTGGTGTCTGCTTCTGCTTTTGTTACTACCTACTGTCTGCCATGATGACATCATCCCCTACTCCTCCCATCCCCAGGCCTTTCCATGGTTTAGCCTTCCTCCTCTCCTTCCTTCCTCTTCCTCCTCTCTCCTCTTTCTTTTCTTTCTTTGTATATGACAGCTTTATTGAGATGTAATTCACGTACCATAAAATTCACCTATGTAAAGCATGCAATTGGTTTTTCATATACTCACAGGGTTGTGCGACAAGCACTACATCAATTTTAAAACCTATTCATCACTCTGAAAAGAAACTGTGTCATGAGCAATTACTCTCTATTTTCCTGACAGCCCTACACAACCACTGGTCTACTTTCTATCTTTATAGATTTGCCTACTCTGGGCATCTCATATAGAGGGAATTATATAGCATCTGGCCTTTTATGCCTGGCTTCTCTCACCTGGCATTATGTTTTCAAGTTTCATTCATGTTGTGGCATTTGTCAGTACTTTATTCCTCTTTATAGCTGAATACTACTCTATTATATGGATATACATCCATTTATCCATTCATCAATCAATAGGCATTTTGATTGTCTATTTCTTGGCTGTTATGACTGTTGTGCCCAAGATAGCAAATCCGAGAAACCACTGAGGAGCCGACACCGATGCAAACACACGAGGGTTTATTTACAAGCTCGAGCCTGGGTCCAAGTATACCCGACGCAGCAGAGCAGGGACTTGGACCCCGAGACTAAGAGGCTTAGCAACTTTATAGGGGCCAGTGGCCAGTGGGATACGCAGGAAGTTGCACAGTCATGCTGGTCCACTGAGCCGGATTTCCAGTTAGGGTGTGCCCTGGGCTTGACTAGAGTGGGGCAGTGCCCTAAGTAATAAGCAGGCAGCACAAGGCGAGTGCAGCACAAAGTAGAGTCAGTCCTGCTCTGCTTGTCCAGGGGTAGGGGATTTTGTTCAATTTCCTGGGTCCCACAATGACATTGTTGCTGTGAACATTTATGTATGCTTTCTTGTGTGGACATAGGTCTTCAATTCTCTTGGATGAATACCTAGGATAGGAATTGCTGAATTGTATAACTCTAGGTTTAACATTTTGAGTAACTGTCAGACCCTTTTCCAAAGTGGCTCAGCAACCAACTTAGCAACCAATGTATAAGGGTTACAATTTCTCCACATCCTTATCAACACTTATCATGTCATTATTATTACTATTATACTAATCATAGTATGAAATAATTGAGGGTTTGATTAGGGTTTCCATGATACTTACCTGGCAGGGGAGATACCATGATCATGATTAGGGTTTCCATGATAGCTAACGAGGTTGTGCACTTTTTGGCCATTTGTATAACTTTTTTTGAGAAAGGTTTATTCAGATCCATTTTGTAATTGGGTTGTTTGTCGTTATGTTGTTCAGTTGTGAGAGGTTTTTTTTTTTTTTAAGATTTTATTTATTTATTCATGAGAGACACAGAGAGAGAGAGAGAGGGGGGCAGAGACACAGGCAGAGGGAGAAGCAGGCTCCATGCAGGGAGCCCGACACGGGACTCAACCTCACGTCTCCAGGATCAGGCCCTGGGCTGAAAGTGTCACTAAACCACTGAGCCACCTGGGCTGTCCAGTTGTGAGAGTTTTTATTTATTTATTTATTTATTTTAATTTTTATTTATTTATGATAGTCACACAGAGAGAGAGAGAGAGAGAGGCAGAGAGACATAGGCAGAGGGAGAAGCAGGCTCCATGCACCGGGAGCCTGATGTGGGATTCGATCCTGGGTCTCCAAGATCGCGCCCCAGGCCAAAGGCAGGCGGTAAACCGCTGCGCCACCCAGGGATCCCGAGAGTTTTTAAATATACTATAGATATTTGACCCATATCAGATATATAATTTGCAAATATTTTCTGTCATTCTATGGATTGCCTTTTCATCTGATAGAAATACCATATGATCCAGTAATCTACTTCTAGGTATATATCCAAACAAAATTAAAAAATCACTATCTTAAAGATATATTTCATTACCATGTTCATTACAGCATTATTCACAATAGCCAAGATACGGAAACAATCTAAGTATCCATCGAAAGATGAATGAATAAAGAAACTGTGGGTGTATAAATACACATATAGACATACATATAGTGGAATATTATTCAGCCTTGAAGAAGGAGGAAATTCTTTTGTTTGCAACAACATGAGTGACCCTGGAAGACATTATACTAAGTGAAATAAGTTAGGCACCAAAAGACAAATACTTCATGATTTCATTTCTATGTGCAATCTTAAAAAAGAAAAGAAGAAAGAAAGAAGAAAGAAAGAAAGAAAGAAAGAAAGAAAGAAAGAAGAAGAAAGAAAGAAAGAAAGAAAGAAAGAAAGAAAGAAAGAAGAGAAAAAGAAAAAGTTGAAAAAAAGTTTATCTTATTGTCACAGAGTGCAGAATAGTGATTTCCAGGGGCTGAGAGGTTAAGGGGAGTAGAGATGTTGGTCAGTGGGTACAGATTTTCAGTTATATGATGAATGAAAAAGTTCTGGAGACCCAGTGTACAGCATGGTGTGTATAGTTAATAATAATGTATTATGTACTTGAAAACGGCTAAGAATGTAGATCTAAAATGCTTTCCCCACACACACACAAATGGTAATGATGTGAAATGATAGATGTGTTCATTAGCCTGATTATGATAATCATTCCATAATGCATATGTATATCGAACATCAAGTTGGGGCACCTGGGTGGCTCAGTCAGTTGGGCATCTGACTCAGGATCTCCGGGTCCTGGGATCAAGTCCCATGTTGGGCTCCTGCTCAGCTCCTTTTCTCCCTGCCCCTCCTCCACTCTCTAAAATAAATAAATAAATCTAAAAAACCCTACATCATCCTGTATATACAATTTTTATTTGTCCAATGGACCATGGTAAAGCTAGGGGAAAAAAGAGAAAATCCTCATCATTTAGAAACTGTCATAGTTATTGATTCAGAAAGAATCATCAGTTGGATTCTAAAATTAGTCAGTGAAAGTTTGATGAGGAAGTACCTGCCACAAATTACTTATTAATTACAAAGATAAAAGTAGTTATTTTATAATAAAGAAATCTGGTCATCACTATCAAAGTTAATACCACAAGGATCAGAATTGACATGATGTGTCCTATAACATGCAGTGAAAAGACACAGTATTACTTCTGTGTTCTGTTCCTGCCAAAGATACATTACCTGAATCTAATTATGAGGAATCTCAGAAAACCAGAACTGAGGAACATTCTACAACGTAACTGGTCAATACTCTTAAAACATGTCAGGGCCATGACACAGAATCTGAGGAACACTAACAGATTGAAGGACACTAAAGAAACATGGTAACTAATGTCACTTGCCACTCTGGACTGGAGCCTGGACCAGAAAAATAATTTTTTTTTTAAATAAATTGTTTTTGCTGCAAAGGAAATTATTGGGACAACTGGTGAAATTCAAATAAGGACTGTACAGAAAAATAATATGGTATCAGTTTCAACTTGCAAATATGAAAACTGTACTGTAAGATAATATCTTCATTCTTGGGAAACATACGCCACAGTATTTAGGAGTAAAGGAGCATCGTGTCTGAACGTACTCTCCCATGGTTCAGAAAAAAGTAGTACACGTACATGCAGGCACATACAAAGGCAGAATTTCAAAAACAATTAGTAATTGTTCACAGTTGGGCAATCTAGAGGAAGAGCATACAGGATCTTTGAATTCTTCCTGCAACTTTTCTTTAAGTTTGAAATCATTTCAAGACAAAAATTCCCAAAACTAAAATGAAGATATCTCCCGAATCCCATACAGGGATCTCCCCCTTGGTGTCTTCCACAGTGGGTGGGACATGCATAATTACTTAGTAAAAGTAATTATTTAGTAAAATTACTTGGTAAAAATGGGCAGATCAATTAATTGGCAATCAGAGTGCTTTATTCATTCTCTTTTGAGTTTTATTATTTTTAAAAAGCAGCTACAGTATCATTTTTAATTTATTAATTAGATCCTGGGATAAACAAAGATCGTCCAGGGACAAAAAGGAAGCAAAAATTTGTCAATGGTTGACTGTAGGCTGGAACTGAACAGTCCCCAACACCAACCAGTTGTTGCTCTGGTGGAGTTTATTGTACCTGGGGTACAACAGAGTCACACCCCCGAGATTACAGGGAGGGGGTGGGGGAAGATTTGGTGGTGGAAAAGAAATTTGAGAAACTTACCCCATTTGGGTGATGGTGGAAAGGTAATTTGAGAACATAAACCAGTGTGAGACTATTATATTGTTAATAATACCGTTATGGACTCTGGCGATGGTTAACACCAAAATGAACGAGTGCTATTTTGCATAAAAAAATGTTTTTTAGAGAAAAAATAATATTTATTTGCAAGAAAAACAAAGCTCCATTGCTGGTTCAGGATGTGAGTATACGTATCTGTATATATTACATGTTTGTGTATATATGTATGGATCTGTGTATATGTGTGTGTATGTGTATGTTTGTGTGTATACATATGCGTAGGGTCATGAATTTTCCTCCATAAGGTCATAAAGCCAAACTGACCACTCTTTTGGCATACCCTCATTTGCACAAATCTGATCCTTCCGGGTTTTTCTTTTTAAAAGTAAAAAAAAGAGAGAGAAAACGAGATTAAGTACAGTATGGAAGCTTTTTGTCAATCTCTCAACTATAGCAGGATTGTAATCCACTGCCTTAAAGAATCCCTGAAACAACCCCTGAGAGGAAAGACACAGGGCAGCAGTTTCTTACTTTCTTATTACTTAAACTATTCAGAGTATAGGAGAAATTTTGAAAGACTGTTGTATAAAGCACCTCTTCCACATGCTTCCAGTTGCCCTCATTTAACTTTCTTCCCCCCCTAAGTCAACACTCCGATACTAGTTTTGAGTTGAGGCTCATATATATGTAAACCTGAATGTTGTGTTTCTATTTCCTTATCACATGGAACTTGTAATTATATAAGGTTTTTTTTCCTCCAGGATGGACCTTGAAGTCATTATGCTAGGTGAGATGAGCCAGAGAAACACAAATACCATATGATCTCACTTATATGTGGAATCTAAAAAACAAAGCCCCCAAACTCAGCAGCAGAAGAGGTCAGACTCCTGGTGACCAGAGGCAGGGGTGAGATGAGCGGCAATTGGAGGAAAGCAGCCAAAAGGTACAGATTTCCAGTTACAAGACAAAGAAGGACTATGGAGGGAACATAGGACATGATGTCTTCAGTCACCACTGTTATATGACTTATAGAGAAATGTTATGAAGAAACCAGATTCTAGCAGTTTTCTTTTTTCTTTTAAGATTTTATTTATTTATTCGTCACACACAGAGGCAGTGACACAGGCAGAGGGAGAAGCAGGCTCCCTGTGGGGAGCCGGATGCGAGACTCGATCCCAGGACCCCGGGATCACGCCCTGGGCCGAAGGCAGATGCTCAACCACTGAGCCACCGAGGTGTCCCAGATTCTACCATTTTTCATCACAAGGGGACATTTTTCTTCCTTCTCTTTTTATTGTATCTCCATGAGATGATGAATGGTAACCAAATCTCCTGCAGTACTCATTTCGCAATATACATAAATCAAGCCAGCATGCTGTACACTTCAAGTGTATACAGTGGTGTACATCAACTACTTCTCAACAAAACTGGAAAAAAAAACCCACTTTTTCTAGTATGTCAAAAACAAATCAAGGAGCTGTTCTGTCGCTCATGGCTGGCCTTTTATATACACGATGGAATGAGAGTTTTAACTGGTTCCCTTTCCACCTCACATTTGTAACGCTGCCATTACAGCCTCTACTTCAAATCCAGTTCTAAAACTGTTAGAGGTTCTCTCTGCCCTGACCGGTGGGTGGTCTGGACCCCTCAGAAAAGGCTGTGCTTGGATCAGACTTTATTCTTCTGTTGAGACCCACACTCTTCTTCATGGGGCCACAGCTCAAAGAGCTCCTGAGAACGCGAGGAGGCCACCATCCCTTCCCCTGGAATGCTGGTGACAGTCCCTCCTTTTCATCAGGAAGTTGTGAATTCCTGTTGATTCTGTAGCACCTGGGAGTTGGGGGGAAGTGGATGAGTGAGGGGAAGAGAATGTCTGGCCCATGTTATTCTATCTGCCCAGCTCCTCACCACCAAAGTCACAAAGGAGCATGTTCAGAGGGCTTTTTCTTGGGGGGTCGGGAGACGGCAGTGATGACAAGCTCTAGGAACACAACCCGACTATGGAAATTTTGCTTTTAAGATTCTTGAGAGAGGGTTTGATTTTTAGTTCTTGCTTTCACAGAAAAACTCCTCAGAGGAGCTTTTTAAAATCACAGGGTCATGAAATCCATGTAGTGGGCTACAACCCAATTTTTTAAAAATGTCATAGATTATGTTAGAATAAACAATATCAAAGTGTCGTTAAGCATGGACTCAAGTCAGACTTGTTGAATTTTAAACATCACAGTGCGACCATTGTGGCCTGGGGCAAATTTCTTAATTTTCCCATGCCTCAGTTTCCTTATCTGAATGAGAGTAGATACATATTGTAGAGTTATTATAAGGATTAAATGTGTTAATATGTGTAAAGCACTCACTTACTTGTGGGTCAGTTGAGGACTGGCTAATTGAGGTCAGGCAGCTTTGCCTCACACTACGGGTTCCCCTAAGCTTGGCTCCTCACTGCTGGGCCTGCGGTTGCTCCACAGAAGCTTCCAAAGCCCAGGGGCAACCGCAAGATGTCAGGGCTCCTAGAAGATTAGTTTGGCCTTTGTCAGTTTTTGAATGCCCCAGAGGACAACTCTGTTGTTCAAGAAAGGTATGCTTTGGGGCTACTTATTTTTGTAAGCCATATTTGATTTATTGGAGTAACAAATTTAGAATCCTACTTCTTCCTTCAAGTTTTTAAGTCACTTTTACAAATCTTATAATGTGATTTCCAAGGGAAATTCTAACCACTGGTTTTAAGGAGAGGCTTTGATTAAGGGTTGGTTCTGCTTAGACTTGGTTCACTAAACAACTTTAAAGGTTTTTAACTACATTTATAAATTTAATATATTTGATTTGCTTTTCAATGACAGCTAATACAGCCCTTACCATGTCCAGAAACTGTTCTAAACAATTTACATCACCAACTCCTGTAATTCTCACAGAAATTCCAGCAGAGGGATCCCTAGGTGGCGCAGCGGTTTGGCGCCTGCCTTCGGCCTAGGGCGCGATCCTGGAGACCCGGGATCAAATCCCACGTCGGGCTCCCAGTGCATGGAGCCTGCTTCTCCCTCTGCCTGTGTCTCTGCCTCTCTCTCTCTCTCTCTCTCTCTCTCTCTCTGTGACTATCATAAATAAATAAAAATTAAAAAAAAAAAAAAAAAAAAAAAAAAAAGAAATTCCAGCAGATAACTCATATTATTAACATCCTTGTCTTAAATACAGGAAAACTGAGGGACACCTGGGTGGCTCAGTGGTTGAGCGTCTGCCTTTGGCTCAGGTCATGATCCCGGGGTTCTGGGATCGAGTCCTGCATCAGGCAGCCTGCTTCTCCCTCTGCCTGTGTCTCTGCCTCTCTCTGTGTGTCTCTCATGAATAAATAAATAAAATCTTTTTAAAATACATATATATATATATATACATACATATATAAATACACACAGGAAACCTGAGGTACAGAGGGTTAAAGGGTAATTCTCACAAGGTCATTATTATTAGCTAATAATATCTGAATTGCTTTGTGAGCCATAGTTTGGCTCCAGAATCTAGGTTTTGGCTCTTACCCTCTGTGTTAATTAACGAACTATGAATTAATTGACTAAAAAAAAAAAAAAAAAAACAAATTAAAAAAACCTATTTTAGTCATCCTTGTAAAACCAATAAAATTAAACTTATAAATGTAGTGTAACCAGTTGAAAATTTTGTCATCAATTACAAAATTAGTTTTGTAAGCCTCTTACAAAAGTCTCTGAGTATATCATTGTGTGTTCCAACATGCCAAATCCATTTAAACTTGACAAGTACTACATATCACAAGTATTAAAGTATCAAATACACACAGATTATTTCCAAATTTAACATTAAAAAAAACGATACTGTGGTCTGATTTATTTCATGTCTGTAATTAATTCTAAACCTTCCCTGGATTGAAGACATTTCACCACTAAGGAAACAATCATGCTGTCCCAGGCTGTCTCGAAAGAGTGTCAAGGAGGAGGGCACACCCCCAGTGGATGGGGCTGAATGTCTCAATAAGGTCTGATAATCAACCATTGGGTTTGGCCAAATGGAGGTCATGGTGACCTTGATAAGAGTAGGTTTTCCTGGTTTGATGGGATGAAAGTGTAAGTAAAAGGGTTCAGGAGAGACATGTTGGAAACAATGAGGGTGAGGAGGCAACTTTTTTTGCTGTTAAGCGGAACTGAAACTGGCACAATTGCTAGAGGGGGATGTGGAGTCAAGGAAGATTGTTTTTAAACAAATATGGAATATATTGTGTATCAGCTGATAGAAATGATTCCAGTGAGCAAGGGTGGGAAAGTATAAATTCAGGAGAAAGAAAGCAGATGATATCCAAGTATACAGAAGAGAAGATTCTAGAGTTGGATCATGATGACTGGAAGGAAAGAAGAACAAAAGGACATAGATGCTGAGATGTGGAATCTATAGAAGCTTCTCCTGAGAGCTTCTGTTTTCTCAGGAAAATAGGTAACGAGGTCATCTGTGCAGAGTGATGGGGAAGTGGATGGGGGAGTTTTGAGGGGAAGGAAGATGTGAAATGGTCCTTCAGGGAAGCAGGACAACGCGGTGGGATTGCCCATGAGCATGAAGGGCCACTGGCCTATGAAGAGGATTAATGCCTTGGGACTGGATGAGGACACTAGGGAATGAGTGCAGACAGGAGAGAGGACAAGGTTGAGGACCAAGCCTGGTGGGAAGAGCTTCCTGTGGAGAGAGGAAGACCATCCAATCTGTGAGAGACATTACAAACCCAGTGAACCACTGGGATCAGAGTCTCCACTCCTCCAAATGCAGTTAATGATCGACCACTTTCTTACTAAGAGGATCAAGTTTAGTGACTTACTACTCAGATATAAAAATGCTTCAGGTGAAAAAAAAAAATGCTTCAGGTGAGACATATTCCCTCACCAAAATGGAAGTCTGGTGCCTGCTCCCTTCCAAGACTATTTATTACCCATGTTTCTAGAGTCAAAGCCACAAGGGCCTTCAAAATAAAGCCAGACATAACAATAGCTATTCACATTTCAGGAGCCATGACTACATCAGGTTTCACAAGTCACTTGACAAGTGGTGGCTTCCAGTGACAAGTTTTGGGAGACTATCATGAGAAGCAATACACTAAAATTTTAATATTTCCATTGAGGAGCTAGTTAAGAATAGGCAAATTGTATTCACTCATAGAAATAAAAAATTTCTGGTCGTCTTTCTAAACTAGATGCTCCTTAGAACAGTTGCTCCCTGTGGACCTTTCCTCAGATCAGTTATCCTGCCTCATCCCTAACCTATCCACATGGATACTCAGTTCACTCTGCCTTCCTTTCTCTGTCAGAGGCTTCTGCACTGCTGACATTTTGAACTAGATGATTCTTTGTTGGGAGAGGGCTGTCCTGTGTACTGTAGGGTGTTGAGCAGCATTCTTGGTCTCCTCCCACTAAATGCCAATAGCTCATTACCCTCCATCCTCACCCAAGTTGTGACAACCAAAAATGTCTCCAGACATTTCCAAAGGTCCCCTGTGGAGCAAATTGTTCCCTGGTTGAAAACCATTGTTTTATGAGGGTTGAAGAGAATGGGATCCATGGATAACTCAAATTAGAGCCTCATATGGACTAGTCCATGGTAACCCTGACAGCATAAATTAAGTCTCTGGCTGAAAAGGATGGGATCCGACAATCTCAGAGATAAGAAATTAGACACTTTCCTTTATGTCCAGAATGTACAATTACCTGCCTAATCCTGCTTTGAAAAGAAAAAAAAAGAAAAAAAACAAAGAACCTGTCACATTTCCGACCTTCTCACCAGTTGATGTGAAGATTCCTGGGATTAGTTATGAACTACAAGAAAGATATAATGCACAGAGTTTTAAAATCGGAAAAATGCAGAGAGAGAAAGGAAGAGAGCCCAGGAGAGAAGAGGACAGGAGGGAGCGGGGAGGGAGGGAGGAAGAGCTCAAATGCAAGGTAGGAGTTCAACCTCACACCAAGCTCAACTCTACCTCTGAGCTCTGTAGTTCACTTAAATACCAAGTCTCACTCCAGGATAGCAAAATAAGGTGTGTTAAAATCCAAATCACCCAGCTCCCCATTACCTAGAGGAGGAAGTTCAAACACCCTAGCCTGGTAATCAAGACCCAACACAACCTGGCCCCAAGAGTTTTAAGCTATTCCTGCTACAAGAACCCTCTTCTCAATTCCATCTGGTCCCCTTGCTTTTCTACAAAAACACCTTGCTAATTCCCATTCCTGGCTTTGGGGATGCACTTGGCTCCATCCACCTCTCAACTGTTTAACCTTCGGGGCCCCATCCCTCCCCATCTCTTCTGCTCACTGCTCATTCTAAGGCACCCAGGCCGGGATGGAGCACAAAAGCCACTAGCACTGCAGCACGTCCTGCGGACCAGATGCTGTTCTAAGCAACCTTTGCTTTGGATGCTGAGGAGGAATTCCTACTCCCAGTAGGAGCCCGTTTCTACCCTCACGGGATGAGCAGACCTCGAGGGATGAGCAGACCTCGAGGCCCAGCTGTGTCTGCTGGGTGAGAGGGGTTGAGAGGGGCATGTGTTCCCGTGGGCCCCCAGAGCAGAGCAGTGGTGCAGGGAAGAGAGTCTCCTGGCCAGCGGGGGAGGTGGGGGGTGGGGGGGGTGGGGGGGGGGGGGGGGGTAGAGCAACCTCTTAGCTGGGCCCTGGGCAGGGGTGGGGCGAGGAGGAGCCCAGCTCAGTGGCAGGGTGTGGGGGAAGGGCTGGTTGGCCCCCAGTGACCTTCGGGGCTCAAGAGAAGGGAAGAGGGGAAGAGGAAGCACATTTTAGCTGCTCCTGGCTCAAGGCTTCCTGAAGGCGGGGCGCTCCCTGGTGCAAGGCAAGCTGTCCTGGGGGGGCATACACCACCACGCACGCACATGCCCTGGTGCACGGCCAGCTGCCCTGGGTGGGGACACACACCTCCACACATGCACATGCCCTGGTCCGTGGCCAGCTGTCCTGGGGGAGGGGGTCACACCTCCACGCTCACACATGCCCTGGTGCGTGGCAAGCTGTCTTGGGGGGGAGCACACACCTCCACGCATGCACATGCCCTGGTGTGCAGCCAGCTGTCCTGGGGAGGGGCACACACCGCCATGCACGCACATGCCCTGGTGCGCGGCAAGCTGTCCTTAGAGGGGGCACACACCGCCACGCACGCACATGCCCTGGTGCACGGCCAGATGTCCTCAGGGGGACACACACCTCCACGCACACACATGCTCTGGTCCGTGGCCAGCTGTCCTGGGGGGGGGGGGCTCACACCTCCACGCATGCACATACCCTGGTGTGCAGCCAGCTGTCCTGGGAGGGCACACACCGCCACGCACGCACATGTCCCCCATAGCCCGGGCTGCAGCTCGCAGCACTGGAACCACTAGGGGCTCCGTCCCCAAATCCTTCTGGAGGTTGGAAAGGAGCCTTTGATTCATATGTTGAGACTCTGGCTTCATAGTTACTCCATTTCCCCAGCTTGGAACCAAACTCTCTGAAGAGCTGGCCAAAAACCTTGGCCCGCAGGAACCTCTCTGGCGTTTCTGGCTTCCACAGCAGGGTTCGCTTTAATTCTAAACTGTTGGTTGAATACAGAACCGGCTCTCCTTTAGCTTCCTTTCCTCTCTCCTCATTTTCCGTTTCCGCTTCTCCCTGTCTCCTTAGCGTCTGCTTAGTTATCAAAGAGCTGCAGTGCTGCTTTCGGAACGTTCTCAGGCCAGGCCCATGGAGTGAGCCCCAGGCCTGAGCCTTCTCCCCCAGCCCAGCAATGAAACCCTTCACCGGCATCGCTGGGGAAATGAATATTCTTCCCGGGGCCCCAGCAGCCGGCTGCGTGCATCTTCCCTGCCTTCCCCACATCGAGCGAGCGAGCGAGCGAGAGCTGCCAGAAAGCAGGCGCGGGCGGCCGGGGAGAGTTTCGGAACCAGGCCGCCGGGCTCGAACTCTCGGCCCTGGCCCTAGGCTGGGCCTGCTCCCGAGTTTTCCCATCTGTACAATGGAGACAACGGCAGCTCTCCCGGAGGCCTGCTAGGAGGAGCAAAGGAGACCATCTGTGTGCGAGGAGGAGAATGTTTTACTCATCGGGATTCCTCGGGGGAAGGGAGAACTGGGTTTGTCGAGAAAAATCCTTCGCTAAAGTGCTAGAAGTAGAAACCGAGATCCTTAGGGCCGTTGGTGGGTGGGACGCTCCCAGCAAGACAAAGGGAGGATTTTGTTTGCGACTCCAGAAAGGAAGTGCCCTCCCCCCCCCAGAGGGCGGAAACCCTGGGGCTCCCGCAGTGACCCCTCCCGGTGGCACCCCCTCCCTCCACCAAGATCTTGAGTCAGGTTTACCAATTCATGGAGTCCTTGAAGTCACGAGGAAAACGGAGAGGGGGCTGAGTGTGGTCTCCAGGGAGTGTGGGGCTAAGCGAAGGCCGCGTTTGGGGAAGGGAGGTTGGGGCAGAGGACACCTCAGGACAGGAGACGCAAGGACCCTCCTGGGAGGAGTGTGGGACCTTTGGAGGCCCCAAGCTCAGAACCAGATTTCCCAGGGGTAGGGGGCACCAACCGACAACCTGGTTAGGCAGGCAAGACATCATCCTGTATTATTATTATTGTTATTATTATTATTATTATTCCCAATTTGGTGCTTTCTGGGTCTTTCCTTGTTGACCTGCAGTCTCATCCAGACACTACTTCCTTCAGGAGGCGCTTTCTGATTTCTCAAAGGTGGATGAGAACCTTCGACTCTGAGCCTCTCCCATGTGTTCTCATCATAGGAGTTTTCACCCTGAGATAAACTGCTTATCTGGGTATCTGGCCTCTTACTAGACTGCACCCCATTTGGTCAGAGCTAAATCTTAGACACTCCTGTGTTCCTGGACCTGGCACTGCATCTTACACATCACAGGTTCTCATTATGTGTTCAGTACACGAGAATATGGAGAAAAAGCAGTCTTTGGTATCCTGGTTCAGATTCCCAGTTCCAAGATTTAAAATCTGTGCAACTCTGGGCATGTTACTTAACCTCTCTGAGGTTCATTCATCTCCTCTGTAAATAAGATGGAAGGTGCAGGGTCAGGGGGAAGATGGAACGGTAGGATATGTAGAAAGGGGTGCCTGGCCACCATCAACGCTCAGCAGATGCTTGTTCCTCAGCTTAGTCTCTCATATTTGGCCTGACCCTTCCATGCACACATCCCTACCAAGTCCAAGCCCTCAGTACCTTACAAACTCCTCCTATCTCCTTATTTCACACTGTTTCTCCTGCAGGCATCAAGCTCTTCTTCTGTATCAGACAATCTTTCAAACTAAGAGTCAGCCAGCTACAGCCGTTGGGCCACATCTAGCCTGGCACCTGTTTTTGGACTGTCGACAAACTAAGAAAAGTTTTTACATTTTAAAAATGGTTGAGGGGAAATAGAAGAATATTTCACAATATGCTTAAAATCTATTGGAAATTCACATTTCGATGTCCATCAATCAGTGCCTGTGGGCCCACAAACACACTCATCCCTTTCCCTGTTGTCTGTGGCCGTGTTTGTACTACGGTGGCGGGGTAGTGTGACAGATTCTGTATGACCCACAAAGCCACAAAAATTTCCCACCTGACCCTTTATTGACAAAACTGGCAGATCCACATTCTAAGCAGTTTTCAGAATGATGAATCTTAAGTCCTCCCTACTGTGGTATGAAGTCAATATGATCACCGCCCTCATGTTTGCAGTCAAGGAGCATGAGAGGAGAAAGAGAGTCACACACCCCAGGTAACACGGCTTGTAAATCAAGCAGGGATCAAACGCTGCTCTGAAGTGAGAAGGTGACCAGGACGAGTGTAGGCAGCCTCTACACCCTGCTGGGGAGCCTGGCCTCAATGGTTCTCAAGCAGGGAGTCCTGTGATGAAGTGAAACCTTATGGTGATCACTGTGGCCATTTAATTGGAGGAGAGGGGGAATGAGAGGAGTAGCAGAGAGTAGGCTTAATGAATACGGACACTGGAGCTCAGCCCCCCAGGCCTGGTTGCAGGCAGCCGCTTGTCTGTGGGACCCTGGGCGACTTACCCACTTCTCTCTGCCTGATTTCCCCTGCTCTCCCATGCGGAGAATACTAGAATCTAGACTCTCACCTATGGGGTCATTGTGAAGATTGGAACAGAAACTTTTGTCTTCTTAGTCTGTCTTTGAGGCCCATAGCAGCCTCTAGACGTCAACCACGGTTATGCCTATTATTCATTGCAACAAGAAGCTGCTGTTCCCTCTTTTCCAGGCATTATTCCGAGCAATCAAGATACAAAAAGGAAGAAAGACGAAATCATCAGACCTGCCTCCTACATATAAGGAGCACATGGTCCGCTGGCCAGGACGGGACACTAAGTCAGCACCTGGGAGTGGGTCACAGGAGCTATGATGGCCTATCACGGGCAGCAGAGCCAGGAAGCGCCTCACTCTGGCTCTCCCTTCCGCGGCTCAGACTCCTGCTCCTTCCAGAACACACCAGGCGTCCAGCCGGGTTTGCCCCACGCACTCGTGTGAGCCTGAATGGGGAATAATACGAGCACGGGCAGTTGTCCAGCGCCCTGGCATGGAGCTGCGTCTGCAAGCCTGTAAAGTACAAATCAGTCCAGGGTACAAGGCCCCTGGGAGCACCCGGGCCGGAGAATGACTTGGCCACTTCCACCTGCCAAATCACAAAACAACAAATTCACAGGAAGGGCTATTGATGCTGAGAAAGCCTATCAGGCTCCAACCTGGAAACGTATGTTTGTCTTACTACTGTGCCTTTGAGGTACAGCAAGAATCCAGGGCAATTAGGAATTTCGTCATACAATACCAGCATCTCTTGCTTGTCTTAGTTGTTTTTTTTTTTAACTACCATTTATTAGTTTCTGATTTGTTATTTATAAGTGTACATTTATGTGTGCACGTGAAGCTCTGCATAGAGAAAAAGGTTGGAAAGATACACTAGTGGCTTTCAACTAGGTTGGGGGCAGAGCCACCGGAATGTGAAAGAGGAAAGGAGGGGCTGTTTATTAGTATCGCCTAACTTTCTTTCCCCAAAATCTTCATACTTGCCTTTCCCCCTCCAGCACAGTACTTTCAGCACATGCATATTTTAAAAGCTCCAGAAATAATCCCCATGTATGCCTGTCCTTTCCACTTCCAACATCTGCCTGATTTTGAATCATTAATTTACATCAAACGTTAGCAGTAATTAGATCTGAGTATTGGCATTATAATTTTTAAAAAATTCATCTTTTTGACTTGTTGGTGTTACTAAAATTCTACCATGAACACATAGACTAGCAGTTAAGTGTGTTGCTTCTGGAATCAAACTATTGAAATTCAAACCTAGCCATGGCAGGTCACTGTCCTCAGTGATTTCATCAGTAAGAGGAGAAAAATACTAACAGCTATCAAATTGAGTTGTTGTGAGAAGCAAACGGCTTAATATAGTTCTTAAAACAGCACCTGGCACCTATGCTATTCAGTGTGTTAATAAGCACCATTATTAAAACATAAGAAAAAATTAACAATACACTTTTTAAAAAGATTTTATTTATTTATTCATGAGAGACACAAAGAGAGAGAGAGAGGCAGAGACACAGGTAGAGGGAGAAGCAGGCCCCACACAGGGAGCCCGACGTGGGACTCGATCCCAGGTCTCTGGGATCAGGCCCTAGGCTGAAGAAGGCTCTAAACCACTGAGCCACCCCGGCTGCCCAACAATACTTTTTTTTATTTAAAACATTATTTTAATTTTTTGAGTAGGCTCCATGCCCAGTGTGGGGCTCACACTCATGACCCTGAGATCAAGAGTCATAAGCTTGGGACACCTGGGTGGCTCAGCAGTTGAGTGTCTGCCTTCAGCTCAGGACATGATCCTGAAGACCTAGGACTGAGTCCCACATCAGGTTCCTCGCAGGGAGCCTGCTTCTCCTTCTGCCTGTGTCTCTGCCTCTCTCTCTCTCTCTCTCTCTCTCTCTCTGTCTCTCATGAATAAATAAAACCTTTTAAACAAAAAAGAATCACTTGCTTTACCACTTGAATCAGTCAGGCACCCCAGCAATACATTTTCTTTTAAGTAGGCTCCATGCCCAATGCAGGGCTTGAACTCACAACTCTGAAGTCAAGACCTGAGCTGAGATCAAGAGTCAGATGCTATACAGACTGAGCCAGCCAGGCACCCCCCTCCCCGCCCCCGCAATACATTCTTAAATTATAGAAACTTAGTAAAATAAAAAACACAAAGAAGGGAAAATAAAGAATCCATGATGCTGGCATGTTTCTGAATACTATGGATGTTGGAGGGCAAGCCCATGTTCTATTCTTTCCATCTGTGAAATGGGAAGATAATAGACTCTACTGGGAGGGGAATACAGAGAGCTGTGAAAGGGATCTGTAAACTTCAAGTGGAATTAAAAAGTGAGGGATGGTTATTATTAGGAGTAGGATTACCACAGCATAAAAGAAAAGCCACATTGGCTGCAGGTCCTGAAGGCTGACAACAGCAGGAAGGAGATGGCTGGGCTTCCGCTTCCATCTCATTGGTTCCAGCACAGAAACCCCACCCTGGCTGGAAAGAGAAGATTGGGCCTTGTTGAAAGGTACCCCGACTATTCTCTTTTTTTTGTCAGATGTTAAAGGGTCCTCTCGGCTTCATATATGCATTTTTCCTTCTTCCTTTTCAATTCATTTTGCCTTTGACACCTCTGTATCATTACTTATTAGCAAGCTGCAGGCAATTTAATAGCTAATTTTCATTGATGCCAGGCTCTGTTCTAAGAGTTACTGTAGTAACTCATTTATCCTCCAAGCAACTGTTGGAGATACTTTTTTATTACCTCTGTTTTCCAGAGGAGGAAACTGAGGCATGGAAAAATTAAACAACCGGTATAGTCTGCAGGAAGTAGATCTAAGATTCAAACTCTTGCCGTCTGGCTGCAGACTGTTGATGCTCTTAGTCACTAGACCAGAACTCCTTTTAGACTTGATGACAATCAAGACAATTAGGGCAGAAGAGGCTCCAGGAAGACTACTCTACTGCAGTCCTCTCAGATCTCGAGTGACTACCCTGTGCAGAGGATTTGCTGAGACTGGGATATCTCAGAGCCCATATCTGCCCACTGACCTTGACCCCGAGAACCTTTCTGGGTCCACTAGCACTGGGGGAACCAGGAGAGGGGTCCGGGTGATCTGACTCCACAGCCCGTTCTGCTCATCATGAACCTAAACTGTCTTGAAAGGAGCACAAATTGGTAAAGGGTTTTCAGAAACAAATGCTGAAGCAGGCTGCTGGTATTTGTGGAGACTCCACATTCAGGATCAGTTTCTATTTCATGCTTCAGGCAACTGGCAAATACGACTGCAAACACTCCAGTGTCCAGAAGCAAGTTGCCAAAGACCCTCTGTTTGAGGAAGCACACCCGGCCCTCACTGCTGGGGGAGCGGCCGAGACCATTTGATGCCAGGTGATGTCTGCTGCTCTGACAGTTCCTGGAATCCATTCCTCCAGGAGTTTGGACAACATATGCTCTGACGGTGGCCTTTCCTCTCCCAGAACATGATGTCACTCTCCAACCCTAAGCCTCAAATGGTTTGCAGATTTTCTGGGGTGACTATTTCCTGTGTTCTGAGATCCCAGGTGGTGAAAGCATTCTCCTTGAGAACTGTGGACAGCGTTTACATGGAAAGCTGCTTACATCAATTAGGACATGGCTGGTGGCAAGGAACAGAAAACACAGCCCGAGCTCAATACACAATAAAAGGGAATTTATTAGCTCATGTAACCGGATGGTCTCTGGAGAGATTTCAGATCAGGATGGATAGAGTGACTCAAATGTGTCACAAAGGACCCAGCTTTCTTTCTACCTCTTCTGTTTTCTTGATGTCAGGTTCATCCCAGGGTGGGTTCCCCTCAGAGGAGCATGAGGACTCCTGGAAGCCTCTGGGAGCATGCTTCCTTGCCCATTTCTAGTGGAAAGAGTAGCTGTCCCAAACCATTAAATGCAAGTCCTGGGCCTCTGATGGGGTCGTCTAAGGTCCAATGCCCACCCCTGAACCAACCACCATGGCCATAAGCAGACCGCAATTGTTTTCTTTTTTTTAAATTGGGGTGCATGTGCATGTGTGTGTGTGCACGTGCTTTAACTGAAACACGCTACTGTCTTGCTTCCATGAGTGGCTGCAGCCATGGGAAAAGGGGAGGGGAACTGGTCCTGACCAGGTGGGGTCACATCCACAACATTCCCCTCACACATAGAACTAAACAGAGGAGCACAGTCACTACCATGGTTGGAGGGTTAGAGGTCGGCAGTACAGGGCCAAGGAGGAGTGAGCAGGGAGCAGGACTATCATGAAAATACACAGAGCCTCCATAAACTGTGGGGCCTAGGGGACACTGGGAATGCTTTGACCCAAGAGAAATCAGATCCAAAGTGGTGTAAGAAAACAAAACCAACACCAAAGGTGGCTTAGGAAGGCAAGAGCCTTCAGGGATGAAAGGAAGAAGAAGGTCCATGGGGTGGGGTTGGGTGCTGTTGGTCAGCTGAGGTGAAGAGGTGGCCCTCCTGCTGCTGGAATGCCCTCAACCCCTCAGGTCTAGGGAGAACTAGCCCTGGCAGGCAGGTCTGGGGCTGTTGGTGCTCCAGGCCGGAGGCTAGACAGGGCTCACAAAGGCTGCCCCTCCAGGGACAAAGGGTGCTGCCCCCCGCTCTTCTGCAGGGTGCCTGGGTCCCTGACCTTCTCCTGACAATTTACTTGTAATTCATGCTTGATCTCCATCAGCTTCTTCTGGATGATATCCTAGGAGCTGGCATAGATCATCCTGCCCTTAGAGAGTAAAGACTGAGGGATCCAGAGGGTAAACAAAAGGCCCCCCTTCTTGCACTCCTGTATCTCCTCATTTACATCAGAGAGGACATAGTGACAGTCCTTGATCATCAATGTCTTGACAAAGGTGACACAAGGGTTGTTGCCTGCCTGGCCCACATCACCAGGAACTCCTGGCCCTCCTCCCTGAGGACCTTCTTATCCTCCTGGAGGTCTCAGAGCACCACCTTCTTGTGCTTCTTTACCTCCTTTGGCATTGATGGCTTGTGCACTTGCATATCAGGAAACCCTTGATACCATTAGAGACAGTCACAGCAGAGACTGTGTTTCTGGAAGTGAAGAGGAGATGGCAAGGAGAGCCAAAGAAGGCAGGAGCCACTGCACTGCCACCAGGACCCCTCAGGCCAGGATTGTTTTCAGTTGGTCCATCGACCCCTAGATCTAGAAAGTGAGCACCATGTCCACCCTAGTACATTGTTCCTTTGATTTCTCATGGGTTTTTCTGGAGTCACTAAAAATACCAAATATGGTTCAATAAACCAACATAGTAAATGGCAACTAGTCTTCTGGTTGGCCAAGTCAGAAACCTTGGAATCATTCTTGACTCCTTCATTTCTTTCAGCCAGCCGTGTCCAGTTTATCATCAAACCCTATCAGCTCCACTAGGAAATACAGCAAGAATCTGACACCTTCTCACTTTGTCCACAGTGTCGCCCTGGTCTAAGCTGTCCTCATCTTCCATCAAACTACAGCAAGAGCCTCCCACTTGTCCCCTGCTTGCTCCTCTGTTATCTCATCTACAGGGAAGCCAGAGTAATCCTTTTAAAAAGTAAGCCATATCACATCACCTCTCACCCCAAAAGCCCCTGGTGGCTCCCCCTCACTCCAAAGAAAAGTCAAAAGACATAACAAGTGGCCTAGGAAGCCCTACCTGTTCTAGCTCATTACTTCAATTTCACCTCCTACTAGTTTCCCATTGCTGATTCTGCTTCAGCCAGACTGGCTTCTTGCTGTAGCCCCAAAATATCAAGTATGCCCTGCCTTCAGACCTTGTACTGAACACCTTTCTGCCCAATATCTTTTTAGCTAATTCCCTTTCTTCAAAAGTAATGTTATCAGAAAGATGTTGTGTGACCACCTGTGTGCAGACATACCTAGTCCATCTAGAAGCCAGTGACATTGATTTTCATAGCACTTGCCACTACCTAAAATATTTAAGTATCTGTTTACATATCATTTGTCTCTGCTAGAACAAAAGTTCTATAAGTTCATTTATGACATATCCCCCAATATCTAAAACAGTGAAGGCATTCAATAAATAGTTACAGAGAATGAATGAAAGATTTTAAAAAAATAATACGCAAAAGAGGAAATGGCTAACAACAGATGAAAAAAATGTTCAGCCTTTCCTATACACAAAGAAATTAGCCAATTCTTTGTTGGCCTCAGCAAGATTTTGGCCTCTTAAATTGGCTAGAACAATCAAATAATAAATCTATGACTGTTGATAACAGTGAATTGGTATTTTCATGTATTATTGGCAACCATCTCACTGAATCACTAAATAGATAATTGTTTGGTATCTGCTCTATACCAACCATTGTGCAATTTTCCTGGATATACCATAACCCATAATGAAAGCCAAAGTCTGTGTATTAGTCAGGATTGAATAGATTGGCTGTGGTAACAAATTAACTCTGGAATCCTACCAGTTTGCCATAACAAATGTTGGCTTCTTGTTCACTCAACATACCTTCCTCAGATTGGTAGAGGTGAGGTTTACCTCTTCCTTCCCCTCACATTTCTTTGGCCAGAAATAGTCACATCACATGGCCCTACCCTACTCCCACCCAAGGAGACTAAGGAGCGAAGTCCTCTGCCTGCCTGAAAGGAGTGAAGCGACAGATGTTGGTAAACGCCAATGATGTCTACCACAGTCCTGATCAAGAAATCTCAGCACCTACTGAAATAACCTAAAGCATATTAAAAGCTACATTAAGGAAGATGTTCAATAATGTCTTATTTACTATTTTGACAGATTGAGAGAATCTTAAAATGTTGAATAATGAGGAAATAAAGAATGGAATTATAGTTTGTCCGGGTACAATAGATTATTACACAGTCATAAAAATGATGGTTAATGTATAATTATTGTAAAATAGAAAATAAAACTTGGGAAATGAATACTGTAATTATATCATTAAAATATGCCTAATGAAAAGTATTCTTTAAAAATACAGATGTAATCATTCAATAAATATTCATTCAACAAAACCTCCTAGATGGTAGGCCCTGCAGATTCAGAGATAAAACACAGTGTGTCAGACCTAGAGGTGCTACAGCCGTGTAAGATTTAGGATGGATTAAAAGAAACCCCTGCCTAAAATCAGAACAGTGAGTCTAATAATTTTATAGATTCACATAGGGTAGACTTTTATTCCATTTTGACTTGAATCATGAAGGGAATTAGAGACAATGAATCATCACTCACTCAACAGATAGTTACCAAACATGCACTAAGTGGGTGGCCAAGATGATCGAGATGCCAGACCATGCTTCTGACTTCAGAGGGTTTACACTCTAACTGGAATCCTACATGTCAGACCACCCTGGCCCTTGCTGGCCTCAGCTTCTGTCCTGTAGAGCTTCTCTAGGTAATGCTCCACATCAGACCTGGGAAAATTCCTGGTACTTAAAATAATGTCTGGCACATAGTTGGTGTCCTGTAAATTCTGGTGTTTTCCCAAAACCTATTCTACATATGGGCTCCCCACCTAGGTTGATGACATCAATGTCCTTCATTGCTCAGGTCAAAAATGTGGAGTCAGGGATACCTGAGTGGCTTAGCGGTTGAGTGTCTGCCTTCAGCTCAGGGTGTGATTCTGGGGTCCTGGGATCGAATCCCACATCAGGCTCCCTGTGAGGAGCCTGTTTCTCCCTCCGCCTGGGTCTCTGCCTCTCTGTGTGTCTCTCATGAATAAATAAATAAAATCCTTAAAAAAATGTGGACTTGGGGATCCTGGGTGGTTCAGCAGTTTCGCGCCTGCCTTTGACCCAGGGTACGATCCTGGAGTCCCGGGATCGAGTCCTGCGTCGGGCTCCTGGCATGGAACCTGCTTCTCCCTCTGCCTGTGTCTCTCTGCCTCTCTCTCTCTCTCTCTCTCTCTATGTCTATGTCCATCATAAATAAATAAAAATAAATCTTTAAAAAAATGTGGACTTATTCTTGACTCCCCTCTTTCTCTCACACTCCATGTCAAATCTGTCAAAAAGTCCTATAAGGTCCCACCTTCAAAAAATATTCCAGAATCAGACCACTTCTCGTTCCCTCCATGCTACCATCCCAATCTAAGCCACCACCATCTTCTGCTCTTTACTTCATTGTATTCTCTGAATGTTTGTGTCTCCCTCGAATTCATTTTGAAACATAATCCCCAGTGTGATGGTACTAAAAGGTGGGGCCTTTGGAGGTTATTACATCATGAGGTCTCCACCCCCATGAGTGGGATTAGTGCCCTTAAAAAAGAGGCCCCTTCCACCATGTGAGGTGACAGCCAAAGGACAGTCATCACCAGACACCAAGTCCACTAGCACTGTGATCTTGGCTTCCAGGACTGTGAGAAATAAATGTTTATTATTTATAAGTCCCCCAGTTTAGGGTATTTTTGTTACAGCAACCTGGACAAGCAAAGATGCTGCAGTAACCTCCTAACTGGCCTCCTGGTTCTACTCTCACCCCCTATAGTCTATTCTCCTCACACCAGTCAGTGAGAGCTGATTAATCTTAAGTCTGATCATGATATTTCTCTGTTTAAGTCTCCTCAGACTGCTCTGCTCTGGAGTCAACATCATAGTCCTTATAGTGGCCTTTGTGGTCTTTCCTCAGAAGCTCTTGACCCTGTCAGACTCAAAGGCTCCTTTAGCAGCAAATATTGCATAACACATCCTTTACAGTCCAGAAATGGAATTTAAGGATAATATGACCTCCCTCCACACACAGCTTTTAAAAAGGAAAACCGCATAATGTCCCATCTAAAATACAAAGCAGAAGTTTAAAAAAAGTAATCTGTAATCAAATATGTATTTCAACATGGAAACATCTAGACATGACTATGCTTGAACAAATACAGCTCCATGAGTTTCAGAAACACCATCGAATGGTGCCACCCTAGTGAAAACCACTGACCTTCACCCTCTGATCTGCTTTCCCTTCTCTAACCTCACATTAATCATCTTGTTCTTCTCTCACTCTGTTCCAGGCCTGCTTCGCTTCCCTATGTTTCCAGATGGCCAGGCACTGTTCCTGCCTGGGGAGGAACAGAATGCAATGGCATTATTCTGTCAGGGAGACCCATGGCTCATTCCCCTACAGCCTCAGCTCTTTCCTCAGGTGTCCATTTCTCAGTGAGGCCAAACCTGACCACCCTCTTTAAAATACCAGCCCTCCTCCCCAGGTGGGACTTCCTGTCACCCCTCCCTGCTTAGTTTTCTCCCTGCCACTTATCTGACATGCTGGGTATTTTAAAAATATGCTATTGTCTGCATCTGTTCCACAAGGTCATAGGTTTCTATTCCACTGAGTCCTTGTTATATCTATACATGCGTGGCTGGAACATAGTGGGTGTGCGATAAATACTTGTTGAATGCATGAAAACAATGAATGGAGGTATATATTGAGCAATTGAACAGATTGCTACAGACATCTAGCAACGTGGCATTACTCCTGAAACACTTGCCTCCATGTCCCTATATCTCGCTCCTCCCCAAAACTTCTCTCTTCCATCCTTATTGCTTTCCACTGGATCCTCTCTCTATTTCCAGTCTGATGCTTGGTCTAGCTTCCTCCAACCTCGGTAGCACATCTGGCTTACAGATCCATCTCACTCCTAGATCCAATCACATTGTGACACCTTCCTGGCAATACCCATCTTGTCTGCCTCCCCTCTACCTTCCCGAACAGTCCATCACTTTGTCTGCAAATGCACTGCCTCTGATATGCTTGTCAAACTCCTCCTATCCTTTGAGGATAGGTTCAAATTCCTTCTTCTTCCTCAAGGACACCTGATCCACCAACCAGAAGTCAGCTTCATGTCCCAGAGACCTCATAATGATTTGTAACTGTTCCAGACCCCAATACATCCTCTGCTGTAAAAAGCCATTGTGTTCACTTTAAGCCTCCTGCTAGTTTAAATTAAGTACAGAGAGTAAGTTTATTCATCTCTTGCTTCTCCCCTGGTACATGGTAGATGGGCAATGAATATTAAATGAGATCATTTATGTCAAACCCTTCATATAGCTCCTGGCACAGTGAATGCTCCATCAGTGCTGGCTGCTAATACTGCTTAGTACACAAAGGAGGCAGAGTTCAGTCCCACCCAGAGGACAGCGACAACCCATGAGGCTGGTTAGGTGGATTTTGAGACCCTGTGTTATGTCTGAGTCCTTGTTTCTCACTCCCTGTGCCTCTTCCCATCCCAGCAGGTACCCCATGTTCTCGGGTCCCTCCAGCTCTCCGACAGCAATGGACAGCTCCTGAGCCAGGCTCACCACATCCCCTCCCACGGGCCTGAGATGTCTTCCTTTTTGCCTGTCCCAGCTGCTTGCAAGGCTGCTTGTAAATATAACCCACAGATAGGGGAGATGGTACTTAAAGCCTCCGGGCCAACCCTCAACCAACATGGGTGAGAGTTATTGGAAAAATGCCCCAGCCTCCTTGACTCACAGAGGGGCTATTCTGAAGCATGTCCTCCATGGTTTCCCAGGAGAACTCCCTGGGATTGAGTCCCTGTTGCCCCTGACAATAACCTATTTCTTGGGTTTTCTCTCTTCCCTGACTTACCTCTCCCCCTTCCTTAATTGTGCTTTTTGGGATCATATTCCAAAACTACAGCATTTAAATCCTGCTCTAGAAGAAAATATCATAAGTCAAGGGTGCCTACCCCTTTACTCTGACAAAGCCCTAAATGCTCCCCATCCTGACACTACTTCCCTACGACCCACTAGCACAAGCTCTCTGGCACCAGACAATCCTTGGGTTATCTGTGGAGACAAAAACTGGAGGGAGGAGGTACATGTCAATTTTACTCTAAGTTTGCTTCTACCCTTATAGAAAATGTGCCCAGGAAATGGATGCTGTGACCCACCATTTAAAAACAAACTCCTTATTCTTGCTCTCAGATGTGATCAAGCACTCAGATCTCTATAAGGACACATTCTACCTTGTTGAGACCAACATGTTATAAAAACACAATGAACTTACTGTTTATGGCTCAATTTTTTGCTTTTGTTTTTATACTGTATACGTTTATCAACGAGGCCCTCAATTATTCACCAAAGCCTGGTCCCTCTTCTCCCAGAGTATATGACTAGATTATAGCCTCAGCCTCCTTTGCACTACAGATGGAATGACGGAATTCTGGCCAATGGAATGTGACAACTTATGTGTACCATCTCCAGGCCTGCCCATTAAAACCCTCCAATAGATGATCCTCTGTGTCTTCACTTATCTGTTGTCTGGAAGCAAAAGACTCCATGGCCCCAGGTTATAGCAGAAGTCAAGGTGGCAGTACCTTGAGCCCTAAATCACCATGTGGAAGGTGCCGACACTGGCTTGGCTCTGAGAAGAAATAACTACTATTGTCTTAAGCTGAAATTTCACGGTTTGTTGTAGCATCTAGTGTTATACCAAGTAATATGAAAATTGGTACCTAGAAGTGGAGTGCTGCTATAACCCAAACCTAAAATAATACAGTATTGGCTTAGCAGTTGAGTGGTAATTAGTGAGGAAAGTGATATAAGAAGCTGGAAAGAAAGAAACTTATTTCATAAAGCGGCAAACATCTGGTACAACTGTTGCTTTCAATGGCAGACAAGCCTACTAAGCCTGTGGTCCCAGGGGAAGTGGTTGGAAAGAGTCAGAATAATAGCATATGTTGACTTTTCCCAGGTTAAGGACCAGGGTGAGGTGATTGTGACACTTAGGGCACAGAATTAAGGAGGTAGCTGCTTGCACAATTCTTCTCTTAGCGAGAATTACAAGAAAGAGATGAGTTCAGGAAAGATTGGCTTGTTTGCAAACAGATATGAAAGAGGCTACAGAGTCCAGAAACTAGCTCTCAGAGGTTAGAAAAGCCTACTCATTTTGGATCCCAAATAGTAAACAATCTATTTGAACAACAAAAGCCTCTTCTGACTTAGGTCTACTAACAAAGACCTGATTAAGGACCCTATTATTTCAGGTAGTCTCAAAACAGTTACTCTTTTTTTTTTTTTAAGATTTTATTTATTTATTCATCTGCATATTCATGCAGAGACAGAGAGAGAGAGAGAGAGAGAGGCAGAGACACAAGCAGAGGGAGAAGCAGGCTCCACGCAGAGACCCTGACATGGGACTCGATCCAGGGTCTCCAGGATCACACCCTGGGCTGCAGGCGACACTAAACCGCTGTGCCACTGGGGCTGCCCAAGACAGCTACTCTTAAGAGAGAGAAGTATGAGGGGGCTTAAGAAATATGTATAGGAAAAACCTTTGGGAATGAACTTTTGCTCATGGGACTGCTAGGAGGCAAAGATGAGCACATTCTGAATTTTTAGGGAATTATATTGCCAAAGAAAAAAAACGAGCCTAGATCTAAAAGGCCTTTGATAGTTTGAATCTTGAATGAACCTTTGAGTCTCCAAATTTGCACAAGCAGGAAGTGGGCTTCAGAAGCTATGTAGCCCTCTAAGAGGAACAGGCTCACCAACACCCACCTCATGGGTTCATGGGTGGTCATGGAGGATAACAGTTAAGGAAGAACTTCCAGAGAGCAGAGAGGACTACAGAAAGCAAAGGACAGGGAGTTCTTCCCAGAAAGGAAAACCAGGCTGTAATAAGGAGGGAGGAACCAAGGAACTCACTTGGACTCCTAGGACAGGGTCATAGCACAATATCTTCCCATTGGTACTTCACCATTGTCAGGTATTAGCATTGCTGTGTGTCTCCATCACCTCTTTCTAAATGGGCACAGCTATTACTTTATCCCATCTTTGCCCATCACTTTATATTGGATATGGGACATGGCAGCTGGTCCTTTTAGTTCAGAAGTCAATGGACAACAAGGAAAACACCCTATCCTGATGGAAAAGGCCAGACATCACCCAGAAATTCAGGATTTTTAGCTAAATACAGTAACCATAAAGGGAATTGGGTTGTTTCTTTTGGGAAGAGAATGAGTGTGTTGTTTGTGTGCAAAGAAAGGTTATTGAAGGAGGTCATTTGGTCATCAAAGGATGGACTGTGGCAAAATCTGTGTGTTCACTAAAATCATTTCCTCTTTTATCTGGAAAGACAGCTAGAATACATTTCTTTAAAAAAAAAAAAAAAAGATTTTCTTTTTAAGTAATCTCCATACCCAACATGGGGCTCAAACTTACAACCCCAAATCAAGAGTCACATGCTCCATCGACTGAGCCAGCCAAGCACTCATAGACTGTATTTCTTAACAACACTTTCAATTACATAAGGCTATGTGTCTGGGTTCTGGCAAATGGCATGAGCAGATGTCTACTGTCTTCAGGCCTCACCCATTAAAAACTTCCAACAGATAATCCTCTGTTTTTATTCTTCATTTGTCAGAAGAGAAGGATTTTGAGGCTCAAAGGTATAGGAAAACTACAAAATGAAAAGAGTCTGGGTCCCTAAACTTTCTACCAAACATCTGCAAATGAGTTACACGTGCAATGAGAAATAATCATTTATTTAATTGAGTCAATAAAATTTTATGGTTTATTTGTTACAGCAACTATCATTGTCCTCATACAACGTACTTACAGGTTTGTTATCAGGACTGAATGAGTTAATGTGAAAAATGGTGCCTAGTGCCTGATATGTGAAAAGGGGTGCTCTGTAAGTATTGTCTACTCTTATTTGTTTGAGAACAGGCAAAAATCTGTCATGAACTCTGGCTTGGCAGAAAGCAGCAGCAGCAATGGAAAACAACATAAACTCAGGATAATATTCCCAGCTTTAATTGGAAAGTCTTGAAGCCTGTAAGAGCCAGACCCTAATCCTGGGGCACACTTGGGAATTTATAATACCTCTTCTAATCCACTTCCTGAGCCAACCCTAAATTCCATTCTTTAGTGCCACATAAGTTTGAAAGCCAAAAAATTATTTACTTTAGAGTCTCTCAAACAAAACCCAGGACAATGTGTGTTTATGCAAATATCCAGGTAACTTTAAGAGCTTTGCTTCATAGAACTAAAAGAAAGGTAGAGATTTTCAGTACAATAGCCTACCACTGGAGCAGAAAATGGAGATGTGTTTCTACCCAGCCAAAAGCATGGCTGCAGAACCAGCTGAGTCTGGTCTACCAATCTAAGGTTAAAAAAAGAAAGAAAAGGGGGAATAAAAAACCCCGTGAGGCATACCATAATTTCTTTGACCACATTCTAAAAGGAAAGTCAATTACAGACACCTTTCACTTACCTCCTGAAACATGTTTTTAAAAGTAAATCTTGCTATTTTATATCAGACTTTGTAGCTTTGTGATATTCTGAGAAGTTTCATTTCATTTAGTTTGACACATACTTATTAAGGGTCTAGTATGTGCTTGGCTTCTTTTAGCATATTTGGTTCTGCAAAACATCACGGTAATTACAGAATGTGTTCTTTTTTGTATACAATATGCTTACTAGTATCATAAGGAATGCTACATACCAAGTGAACTATTACAAAAAGAAAACATTTTGGACTCAGAAAATAAGAATAATACTAGAATCCTGTGCTCTTATTAATCAATGGCAAAGTTGAAGATGGAAAAGTTACTCTTGTATTCTAGGTAGAAAAAGGAGGGTCAATTCATATAGCAGTTTGTGGATCTAAAATTATTTAAATACTCTGACCCCAACGTGTTGGCTTACAAACTCCAAGCCTATAAAAGACAAGATTGTTGTTAGCAACCGATGCCTTCTTAGGTCTTTGGGCGATGTGTCCTAACTCACCCAGCTATCACCTCTGATCAGATTGATTGATTGATTGATTGATTGATTGATTTATCTATCTCTCCAGCAGGGATTTCAAGGTCAGTGATGACCACCACTTTAGAATGTCATGACCCCTTGACTTTCCACAATGCTCCCCTTTCCAATTCAAAGTCCTGGGTAACTGCCAAGGTCACTCATCATCCTGCCTTCTGTTTAGGTTTCAGAAATACAAATGATGCAATCTTTTGCAACATAATTGAATGACAAAAGATGGTTAGCCTTATTATATAAGGAACTCCTACTGACCAATAAGAAAATGCAAATATTCTAAAAACATATATAAGATACAAATGGCAAATTCACAAGTATACTTAGCCAATAAAGATCCAAAAAACTTGACTTAATTAGTAATCACATTAATATAAATTAAAATATCAAATTTCTTTCTCCAAACAAAAAGAAAAATTTAGACGAGCAAAATAGTAGCATATGGGAATTCAGAAATGGACAGTTTCATACATGCTAGGAGAAAAATAAATTAGCATATTTCTAGAAGTCAAGGTGCATTTACAAGGCAAATAAACTATATATGTCTTTTTTATTTTAACTTTTAAGATTTTTTTTTAAATTCCAGTATAGTTAACATACAGAGTTATATTAGTTTCAGGTATACAGTATAGTGATTCAACAATTCTACACATTACTCGGTACTCATCAAGAGAAGTATACTCTTAATCCCCTTTACATGTTTCATCTATCTCCCCATCCACCTCCCCTCTGGTAATCATAATTGTTCTCTATGGTTTAGAGTCTATTTTTAAAAACTGTATATGTTTTTGACACACTATTTCTTCATCTAAGAATTTTTTTCTGGGATGCCTGGGTGATTCAGTGGTTGAGTGTCTACCTTCAGCTCATGGTGTGATGCTGGGGTCCTGGGATTAAGTCCTGCATCGCGCTCCCCACAGGGAGCCTGCTTCTCCCTCTGCCTGTGTCTCTGCCTCTCTCTGTGTCTCTCATGAATAAATAAATAAAATCTTCTTTAAAAAGTTTTTTCTAGGAAATAATCATAGATACGATAAAACTTTAGTAGAAAGAGGGTCAATGCAGAATTAACATTATGAATGACTAGAAATACAAAATATAACAAGATAAGATCAGGCAAATAAAGTATGCTATGCCATTTTTTAAAAAATAACTTATTTATTTATATCTATATAAATCTATATATAGAGAGAGTGCATGTGCACACGAGTGAAACAAGGGACAGAGGGAGAGAATCCCAAGCAGACTCCCCCCTGAGTGAGAAGCCTGATGCAGGTCTCTATCTCAGGACCCTGAGATCATGACCTGAGCTGATATGAAGAATCAGACACTTTGACGGTTTGTATGACTTAGACTCCCTATAACATTTTTATAGAGCACCGTGTAACCACTCAAAATAATGTTGTACAAGGATACCTAGTGACCAGAAAGATATTCACACATATTGTTAAGGGGGAGAGAAAGCAGAGTATCAAGAAATACACACAGAAGCATCTGATTTGTGTGCACACAAGCATCTGCTTGTGGCTATGCGTGTGTTTCAAGCTGTATCTATATCTGTGGGTCTATGATCATCTTTATATACAGATTCAGAAGGATGTTTCCTCAAAAGTTATGTGGATCTTGTGGGTACTAGGAGTTGGTTTATTGACGTTATTTTATTTGATCCCAACAACAATCCTATGAATTAGGTTCTATTTTCTCCTCTTTTGCTGTGATAGAAACCAAGACGTAGGGAGGTTGAGAAGCTTCCCAAGTTTCTTACTTACACAGCCCTTACTTACACAGGGCTGAACTCAAACAGTCTGACTTTAAAAACCTACAGTGTTTTTATTAAGGACAATGTAGTCAGTTATCTGTGATGTTAAATTTATTCAACATAAATAATAGTACTTTTTAAAGAGATTAGATCCTTCTTGCTTTTTTGAGATGAACATAACCGTTGCGCAATGAAAAGATAAGATTGTAAACAGTTACCGTTTTCTTTTTTAATGGTCTTAGGACATTTAAAAGTTGATAACCTGGTATCAATTCTCCCATTTTATTTTTAATTACACTAGTCCTAGAATTTAAAAGTTAAAAAGCCATGGATGACTGAGGGAGCAGCGTCTGCAAACCTCATAAAACTACATGTAAAAACATGATTATATTGATTACATGCTTTCTTCCGGTGAGAGGCCCATGGCTTCCTGGCTAATTCTTGGAATCATCCTGACTGAGAGATTAAGAGCTTCTATTTGATTGTTTCCCCCTTTATTATCCAACACACACCTTCACCAGGCCATGGGATCACATCCCCTTTCCCTTTTCAAGATTTTATTATTTCTTCCCAAGAAATGGAGGCAGTGGAGGGAGGGAGGGAGGGAGGGAGGGAGGGAGGGAGGGAGGGAGGGAGAGAAAGAGAGAGGCAGAGACATAGGCAGAGGGAGATGCAGGAAGCCCAATGTGGGACTCAATCCCAGGACCCCGGGATTACAACCTGGGCCAAAGGCAGATGCTCAACCACTGAGCCACCCAAGTGCCCTCCTCCTCATTTTCTGAGACCATCCTTCGTGAACTACCTTTTACCTTCTCTCCTCTCCTATTTCTTCTCTTTACATTTTCAATCTCTTTCTCTATTCTGGTGCCTTCTCATTCTCCTACAAATATGCCCTAATCTCCTTAACTCTAAAAACAACTCTTCCCTGAGACCCTGCTTATCCCTTAAACTGTCATTCATCTCTTCATTCATACAACATACTGAGTATCTACTCTATGTCAGCCACTGGAAATAGAGATGAACAAGACAAAGTCTCTGACCTTATAGAACTTCATTTTTAGAAGAAGATAAGAAATGCCTTATCAGTTAAGAATATTTTCAATTACAAGAATTAGACACCTCACTTACAATGGCTTAAACCCTTCTCTATGACACAAGGTCCAAAGGTATGGTGATTGCTGGTATCCGTTGCCATCAAGGACCCAAGGACTTTTTTCTGGATTTCTGCTCTGGTATCTTTAATATGTTGACTTTTTGCTATTATGTTTGTCACTCATAGTCCCAAGGGGGCCATGGCAGTGCCAGAATTCCACTTTCAGCATAGAAAGAAGGAAACAATAGAACAATAGTGTCTACCTTTTTTGTGAGGAAAGCAAAAGCCTCCTCCAAAACACATGAGAAGACGGACTTCCTTCTGTTTCATTGACAGGATGGTGACTGGAGAAAACAGGCATCTGGCATTCTTGCTTTTGCTTGCAAACAGCAGGTAAGAAGGAGGCTGAGAATGGCTGTGGGTTAGCCCAGCAACGGTGCTCAAAACACATAACTGAACAAATAAATAAAATAAAATAAAAGAGTAGAAAGGATATAACTTCCTGCTCCTTAAGTATGGGTTGTGCATACTGACTTCCTTCTAAAGAGCACAATACCAAACAGGGGAGAGAAGAGTAATTTTATAGTGGAGAAACCTGACAAACATGACCTCAGCCAGATGATCGAAATCGAACTAGGTCATAAATAATAAATCCTCGATATAATGTGATGAAAATGGAATCTTACCTCTACAGTCTTTCTCCCCAAAACATATAACCAAGTACAACCATGAGAAAAACATCAGACAAATTTCAGCTGAGAAACATTCTATATAATACCTGACCTGTACTCCTCAGAATTGTTGAGGTCACCAAGAACATTATGACAGGGGCACCTGGGTAGCTCAGTTTGTTAAGGAACCGACTTGATTTTGCTCAGATCATGATCTCAGGGGTTGTAAGACTGAGCCGTGCATCAGGCTCCATGCTCAGCAAGGCAGTGAATGGTTAAGATGTTCTCTCTCCCTCTCCCCCTGCCCCTCCCCACATTCCCTCTCTCAAAATGAATAAATAAAATCTTTTCAAAGGGGGAAGGGAGAAGAACATTATCACAGCCAAGAGGAGAACTAAATGTATGTACTCTGGTACCCTAGATTGGATCCTGGATGGGACACTGGGCTAAAACTAAAGAAATCTGAATAAGGTATGGTTTCATTCATATAATGTGTCCATATTGGCTCATTTGTCATGACAAATGTTCCACACTAACATAAGATGTTAGTAATAGGGGATATTGGGTGCAGAGGTGGGAGGGTGTGGGGACTTCCTGTAAGATCTTTGGGATTTCACTGTAAATCTACAATTGTTCTAGAAAATATAGCTTATTTAAAAAAAATAAGAAGGGCTATGAAGTAAGAAGGGTGGGAAGGGCTACTATAGATGGGATAGTCAGAGAAAATCTCTGAGGACGTGATGCTGATACCAAAGCATCAAGTTAATAGAGCAATATTTCTGAAGATGCTTATCCTTGATTTACCTCTGACTTGGTTCTCCATTGCACTCTTTAGGCTGCTTGGGAGCATACAATTTGATTTGCTGGAAAAACTAGAATGATAATACTTCTGACTTTTTCAGGCATGCACTTGGCACTACTCTTCAAGTCTTAACACTATTCACTCATCATCGCAACAAGCTGTACCAGATTAACGCCCCTGCAGATAAGAAAGTGCAATGCAGAGAGGTTCGGTGATACCCACTAAGTCACACACTATTAGACGTGGGAGTGGGCAGTGGCTGGGCTCCAGACTTCTTCAGGCTCTAGAGGAGAACCTGTTGCCTCCTTTTTGGAGGAGAAATCTTTGATAGGTATATGCTACACTAAGAGAATGTTTAGAGGAAAAGGAGAAATTAGAATTGGGAAAATAAATGATTCTAAGCTTTCCGTGTAAATGGGTTCAGTGACTAAGTGGAAATTGACAATTGTGCTGGTTCCTTGAGAAATTGTCTTCTGGTATATCTCTATTTCAGGATTCACTTTTGTTATGGAATTGTTTCTTGGACCACTTAGGAGACAATACTTAGGATAAGATTGTTAATAAATAAAGCAGATGTTTTACACGCACGCACATAACACACAAACCCCAAATGCTTAAGTAAGCTGACAATGGTAAGAGTTGGGAGAAGGGCATTTCAGGCAGAAGGAACAGCAAATCAAGGGCCTGAAGGAGTTCCAGGGAGAGAAAATGTTCACGAGGCTGAAGCAAAGCAAGTGAAAGGAAAACAGCAGGTCCTGAGGGTGGGCAGACAGCAGGACTGATGGAGCCTGGCCTGCAGACTGTAGCAAGGAGTGTGTCACCTCCTCAGGTCCACTTCTGGGTTTGGCAGCATGAGAATACAAGTAATATAATTGTATTAGTCTCCTATTGCTGCTCTGATGAATTACTACAAATTCAGTGGCGTGAAATAAGATCAATGGATCATCTTAGAGTTCTATGGTGAGAAGCGTGACACGAATCTCACTGTGCTAAAATCAAGGTGTCACGGAGCTGTGATCCTTCTTCTAACTCTAGAGGAGAACCTGTTGCCTTGCCTTTTCCAGCTTCTAGAGGCTGCTGGCATTCAGGGGCTTATGGCCCCTTCGTCCATCTTCAAATCAAGCAGTCCTGGCCCTCTACCCTCTGCTACCAGCATCTCACCTCCTTCTTTGACTCTGCCTCTCCTGCAGAGTCTGCCTCTCTACTTTCATTTACAAGAACCCTGGTGACTACATTGGGCCAAACCAGACAATCCAGGAGACTCTCCCCATCTCAAGACCCTTCCTTCAATCACCTCTGCAGAGTCCCTTTGCCATGTAAGGTAGCATTCACAAATTGCAAAAATTAGGATGAAACCTATTCAGGGGCCACTATTCAGCCTATAATAACAATAATAGCAACAACAGGACTATAGACATCAGATTGCTGACTTTCTGCTGACAAAATGCCCCAATTTTGCCAAGTTGGGCATTTTAAAAAAATCACCATATACCAATTACATTGGAAAGTCATCCACAGGTTTTAAACAGAGGAAAGGCATGAGGATGGGCACCACTTGCTATGGAGTCTCCTCTGTGAGGATGCTAGTCTCCCTGAGATGCTGGCCCGGCACACTTGGGCAGAGCACAACTGCATCATGATAAGCAGTCATCCTGGATATAACCTAATTTACGTTCTAAAAATTAAAAAAAAAAAAAACCTTATTATCGAAATCTCAAGCAAATACAAAAGTAGAAAATATAATAAAGTTCCCCAATCCCATAACCCAGTTCCAACAATGATCAATACATATCACCTACGTTTCCAGCAGCCTCCCTCTCCCACTGGATTATTTGAAGCAAATCGCAGGCGTCATCATTTGATCATAAGCCAGAAAATGTTACCTTGGATATTGCAGAGAAAGTTGTGGGAAGAGGTAATGGGAATGCAAAAGTAGAGGGCAGAGTGGAAGTGGACCAGTCAGATAGTCTGGGGTGGGACAGCAGATATGGAAGAAAAAGATGTGGACACATTGGGCCCATATAGTGGCGGCAGAGCTAACAGTGATGCCAGTGATCACCAAATTCTGTTTCCTCTTCTTCCTAGACGCGCAGCAAGACTACATTTCCCAGACTCCCTTGCAGTTAAGTGGGGCCATATGACTGAGTCCAGGCAGATGGGGTTTAGTCAGATAGTATCTGCACCCCCTCTCTCCCTCCCTCGGACCTGAAACCTCCCACACAGCCTTCCCCAGCCCTCTTCTCCAGGCTGAGAAGAAATTTGACAAGTGACACATGAAAGACCCTCCGTAAAGGGCAAGGGCAGCTAGAGAAAACTTGAGAGGAAATAGAATCTCTCCTGTTTCATTCACTTCAGTAATCTGAATGACCCCAACAGGTTGTGTGTGAGTAGGAAATTCGGTGACTCTGCTGAGTCTACAGAGGAAGGAAGATCTGTCCTACCATCAGGTTCTCCTGTTATGTTAGTGATTGTTTTGTTTAGTCTTTCTCAAGGACCATGTTGAGTGAGCCAAATTTCGCTTACAGCCTTCTCCCTTCGGGATCTGGCAGAGGCTGCCCGGTGTTTTGTCAGACTAGGCAAGTGTGATAGAGCCACTTCCAGTTTGAAACGTTTGAGAGAAACATATCGTATTTACAAGATTTCTGGATTAGTGAAAATCAATGTGAGCACACGACTTCAGTCAGTTGCTGCTGGAACCAACGTGAGGTGGTTTGTTGAGGGGAGCAAACCTCTGAAAGTCTGCTTTTATACTTTCCAGCCACTACCCACCCCCCCTCAAAAAAGGCTCCAAACCCCAGCTATCCTAAAGGGAGTTAAGACTTCCTGAAGCAGCAAAGAATTGAGTGTTAGCTCCTTGACCAGGTTTGGATTACCTCCGAAGGCAACTGGGCCATCGTACGTGGCATATATTTTTAGAGTTAGACGGGGAGAAGGGGCGGGCCGCTGTAGGCTGTGCTGCGGCTGGGTGTGGTGGGAAGTCACCCTCCCTCTTTGGGGACAAAGTGTCCCACCCTAAGCCGGATAGTGACATATCATAGCTCAGCCTCCCAATTTCACCCACTGGCCTCTGTTTCCCATATAATCCAAGGTCAGAGAGACCCAAAAAAACAGAGGTGACTCCACAGCCTCACAGGAAGCTAAAGCTGTGAGAAGAAGGATGTGCCACCCCGTGCACCTCCCCAAGGAGCTGTCTGTGCACTGGGCCAGGGCTGCTTCCGGGCCAGCATCCAGGTCTGCTGCTGAGGGCCAGGTGGTGTTGGAGTTGGCCTACTACCCCTCCTCCATCACATTTTCCAGGAAGGGGTGGGTAGGGACGGGTGGTAGGTGGGGACATTGTCGGCAATGAATGTTGGTGTTTTTGAGTGGGAGCCAAAGCATTGTGTGTTTCAGGGGGTCTGGCAGACTGCCTCCACCTAGGGAGACACACATGACAAGACCGTCACCTCGGCCTATCGCAGAGTCGTGTGAACTTCGCAGGGTAGGGTGGACTCAGGGGTGAGTTCCACCAGGAGGGCCAAGGCTTTCTTCCCCCACCATCAATCTCCTAGCAACTGAAGCAAAGGGGCAGAACGATGAGCTTGATGAAGTGGGGGGAGGGGGGCGGTGTAGTACCAGTCTTGTCAATCAGTTCCAGGGGTTAGATGTGGACAGACAGTTCTCTTCTTTCTATTGTCTAGTACTTGAGTCTGGATCTTAGCTGAGGCAAGTGGGCATTAACAATGGTGGTCCAAGGGCACCTAGGTGGCTCTGAGGTTGAGTGTCTGCCTTTGGCTCAGGTCATGATCCCAGGGTCCTGGGATCGAGTCCCACATCAGGCGCCTTGTGGGGAGCCTACTTCTCCCTCTGCCTGTGTCTCTGCCTCTCTCTCTGTGTCTCTCTCATGAATTTATATATATATATATATATATATATATATATATATATATACATATATATATATATATTTTTTTTTTAACTAACGATGGTCCAGCTCGTAGCCATGAGAGCACAATCAGGCTGTGGTACGTTCCTATTTATCAAACCCCTTCCCCACTATGCTTAGGCTCCCTCCTCACAGAGCCTTCAGTGGCCTGAGGATAACCCAGGAGAACAGAAGCAGAAGGAGAATGTCTAAGTCCAGAATGGCCAGCTTCTAACAGCTCTCTAGGAACTTTTCTACCAGAAGCGGGTCCTGCCGGCATCGTCTTCTTCAGGAGCTGGGTTACGGTGGGATTGGCCTGAGCGGCCCCTTTTACATTCCCTCTGATCACAGCTTGTTTGCATTTGGAAGCTTCAAGGCCGCGGCTGCGGCCCACCTGGTGTACATCACAAGGGCAACTACTGCCACCAGACCTAGCATTTGTTACAAATTTGAGGCTTGTGGTATTTGAAGCTGCACAATCATTTGGGAGACTGAATATTCACGGGAGGGTTGTGGAGAGGGAGGCTGATGGGGTAGTGCGAGCCCCAGAGGAGACCATCCCGCTGGCTCTAAACTCGCAACCTGAGCATAGCCTGTAACCCTATCAGTTCAGAATTCCAGAGGCCTTCCCAGGTTACCAGATGGAGCAAATAAAAATACAGGCCCATCCCAGCCAATTTGAATTACAAATAAGGAATGAACACTTTTGTTTTTCATACAATTACGTCCCAAAGATCGCATGGGATATACTTGTGTTTAAAATATATTTGTTCTTTATCTGAAATTCAAATTTGACAGGGCACCCTGTATTTTCCCTGACAAGTCTAACCCAGGTACAGGGTGCCTCCAGAAGCTTCTCCGAAAGACAGAAGTGAAAGGAAACTCTGTGAATGCCGGCTTATTTGATAATTAGCCTTTCAACCAGTTGAGAGGCTGTTGTGGACCTCCAGCAGGATTTACTGATGTTAAGAACGAAGGACTTAATGCAGAGAACCCTGAAAGGCCAGTTGTCACCGACCCAGCCAGAGGGACTCTTTGGCCAGAAAAGAAGTGTTGGTCCTTTTAGAAAAATGAAACCTTGAGGCCTTTTAGCTTTATCTCAGTGGCTAGCAGATGCCTCAGCCCTGAGCTGCCTCAGCCCACACCCCGGGCCAGCTGGGCTACTCTCTTTCCTTACCCCCCCCTCAGGCTGTGAGGGGGCAGGCCCCAGCTACTCCCCTCGGGTGCCTCTCCTCTCTGCTCCATGGACCGTCTTCTCCTGAGCCTGGTCACCTGAGAATCTGGGCCACAACTTGGTGGGAAAGGCAACTTCCGTTTTGCACTGAGTTGAAAATCACACACCGTAAAACTCACCACGTTAAAGGGGATGATTCTGCGGCTTTTAGTACAATCCAGCTCCGAACCCTTCCATGGCCGCAAGGAAAACCCCCGAGAAGCCTTCCCGGGCAACTTACTCTTGCTTTCTTCAAAACACAGAGCGCTTCCTGGCCGGAGGCTGGAGTGAGGGAACAAGAGGAAGGAGGCGCTTTGCTCTCCCAGCCCAATCTCTGGCTTTTAATTGGTTTGTAAAATGGAAGGTCTCACAATTAGCAGGCCCCAGGACAGGTGCGAGAGCCAAGTGGGGCCCTGGGTGACGGGAGAGGGTGCGACCTGGGTGCAGGCTTGGGCTGGAGGGCGTCGGAGAGGCCGCCAGGCTGTGAAACAATGTGCAGGGGGCCGTCGGCCCCAAAGGGTGTACACCAGCTCCCAGACCACATTCTTGGGGGACAGAGTAAGGAAAGGGGCAGGACTGGGCCTGGGCTTCCGGGTTCAGCGGGAGCAAATGACTCACTTCGGGGAGGTGCCCGGCCTTCCCTTGGACCCTCGATACTTTGAGGTTTCCTGATTTACAGGAGTTAGTTCCTTCTCGAAGGAACCCTCAGCCCTCTCCACTCCAGAGGGACCAACCCTCCTTCTTAGATAGAAAATCTGGTGCAACTGCATTTTTCGAGGCAACTGCTACTTCCTGCAGTGACTTGCAGCAGCTTTATCCCGCTGGTTCCAGCTTCCTTTATTCTTTCGCTGCCAACAGGGGTCCCCCGCTTAGCCCATCAGAAGCTTCCTCGCCTGGAACAGAGTCGCAAGGGGAGCCCTTCGTTCAGGCCTTGGGCTCATGCCTCTTTTGGGAAAGGATACAAGAAAAAGAACCAACCAGGAGGACGATCTTCTGAGACAGCTCGAGCTACCAGGGTGCATAGAACCGAACAGTCATCCACTTACCAAACCTGCCTTGATGGCGTGTTTGCACCCAGCACCGCTCCGAACGCCTCACTGATGTTTGCTCATTGAAGTTCGGAAGTCCTGTGATTAGGAAAATGAGCTTGCTTCAGGGTGGGGTGTCCTCGTGGGGTTGGCCTTACGTCCAGGCCTTAACCAACACCCCAGCCATCATGAGGAGCTCAAATCCCTCCGTTCCCATATGCAGTATTCGCAGGACCCAGAGAAGTTGCAGGAGGGACCCCTGGGTGGCTCAGCGGTTGAGCATCTACCTTTGGCTCAGGGCGTGATCCCAGGGCCCTGGGATCGAGTCCACATCAGGCTCCCCTCAGGGAGTCTGCTTCTCCCTCTGCCCATGTCTCTGCCTCTCTCTGTGTGTCTCTCATGAATAAATAAATTTTAAAAAAAGAAGTTCCAGGAATGACAGCAGAAAGTGGAAGAACAAATAGGTCTAACCTTCCGTGCACGGAGTCCGTCCCACAAATATCTTTATCTCCCTCTCCCTTGCTTCCATGGGCCACAGTATTGAAACAGCTGCCCACTGTGTCCAGCCTATGGACACTGTGCTCAGGTATCATGGAAGTAACAATATTCGAGTAGATGCCCTAGATGACAGAACTGGGAGAAATCTCTTTGGCCCAAGTGGAAGGTAACCAATCATTCGTCCTGGGTTTGGGGGATGAGAGGTGTAATTATATTTTTCCTAATAAAGATAACTTATTAAATCTAAGACAATACAAGTTGATTTTACACCATTTTGCAAATTCTTTCATACAAACACATTCCATACATTAGGAAAAAGTCTTTATTGTGCCATAGTGGGGATCGGGAAATACAATCCCTGTGTTTTTCCTTCCAGACTGTATTTAAATCGAATCATGATCTCTCTCTCAATTACAACTCCATCTGAAATTATGTCTCACTTTCAAATGTACTCTTGAATGCTGCGTACTCTCACCTTGTTTCCTACCTTGGACGAGGGTGTAGATGCTGTGTGTGTGCATGTGTATGTGTGTATGAGAAAGAGAGAGAGAAGGATTGAGACCGAAGTCTTTCAAGGAAGGGTTAAAGAGTCTCGTGCAAATTAGCTTCCTCTCCCATGGCGGGCACTGAGAATCACAGTGCTTAGAAGAAGTGGGATAATGAGGGAGTTGCTGCTTGTGATATCCCTTCCCTGGTGAAGCTTCAGGAAAGGTGAAGAGACTAATTGGCTGGTCTGGCAAATGATTCAAGATGAGTCCAAAAGGAGGGGCTGGCTGCTGGTAGGAAGTGAATGGAAATTCACCTGCATGCTGGCCTTTCCGTGGTGGGTGCCTAGATGTAAAAAACAGAGAGAGCAAAGGCCCTTCTCTCCATCACCTGCCAAGAGGAAAGCAGAGAGGATCTGTCATTGCCTCCAGGGAACAGCCGTTGCCATCATTTCAAGGTCACCTGAGGAGTGTGCCTTCATTGCAAACCCGTTAGCATGAGCTTCATGGCTTCAGGGAGCGTCCAAACAGCACAACTAGGGAAGGGCCGTGAGGGAGCAAAGGAGATGGAAATAATTGGTTGAAAATACTGGATGTGGGCACCCTCTAATCTGGGAGGACCGACGGTATTTGAGCAGGTCGTGCACTGCAGAATGCTAGGGGATACCACTGACGTGGACCCAACATTCCCTGAGGCTGACCCCGCACCTCCACTCCATCACCACCACCACAGCTGCAGCTCACAGCCCACACAATTCCTACTCTTGACTTTTTGGAAACCGAGCCTCCCATTCAACTTCATTCTAAGCAAGAAGCATCACAGTGGCAATTACTGCTGCCCTGCATCCTCATTTCCTCAAAGGATTTGTAGTGCATGTTTTTCCCACATACTCACCTCAAGTATAGAAACCTCACAGATTCAAATTAACTTGGAGAGGGTGTAGCAAATAAGGAGAAAGGCAAGATAAGTTGGTAAAAAAAAAATTCCGAATTCTTATGATGACACGAAAAATCTTTATGCTCGAATACATAGAGGGAATCAGTTAGGAGAGGGCTATAATTCTTTTTAAAAGAACACCTCAAAATAACTGTTATGATACTGTGAATTTACTAGCTTGCTCAACAAGAAGTCCCGTGGTAGGACAGAAACAAAGTTAGTTAATTCAATGCTTCAACAATGTCTAGAAAGATTTAAGTTTTTTACAACTATCCTATGCCATTCTCACTTAGAAGGTCAGCTTTGACCCTCTGGCTACCTTACCTCATGGTCACAAGATGGCAGCCATGGTTCCAGACATTCCACATAAATCCCACAACATTCTTTGGACAAACAGCCATTTCGTGTGTGTGTGTGGGGGGGGTGTGAGTGTGTAAGGATGTGTGTTTTATCAGAGAGGAAATGCTTAGTCAGAAGCACTCCATCTTAGAATACTAGTTAAGCGGCTAGAACGGAAAGTCTCAAAAATACGATGGTTTAAACAGGAAAGCTTGTTTATCTCTCATGTGCCAATGCCCACGTAACTAAGTCTATCTTGTTACCGTGCCATGCCCTGGAGTTGCGCGTTTGCTTCAAGCTGGATCACAAATATCAACTGCCAGTTTGAAGAAAGTGGAAAAGAGACACCGTGAACGACAATAGCAATTTCCTTATTTAAAACGTGCTCCAGAAATTAGACTCAACACTTTTTCTCACAGCTCGTGGACCAACACCGTCACATGGCCCCACCTTGCAGTAGGGGAGCCTGAGAAGTACAGTAGTTGGGCATCTGCCTGGCTCACCCTGGAGGACTGCTGCTACTGAAAAGGCAAAATGAACAAGGGGGGGTCATGAATATTCTCCACCACACTCCCCATGTGGACTTCTGCTCACGTCTCATTGACCGGAATTACTTCCGGTGATCAGAGCTAAAGCACTCACCGCAGGAGAAATGGAACCACTGTCATTGGCTTTGACCAGGGTTTCTCCATCTCAGCACCACTGACATCCTGGACTGGATGACTCTCCCTTGTGGGGAGCTTGCCCTGGGTTCTATAGAATGTTCAGCAGCACCCCTGGGCTTTACCCACTGGAGCAGTACCAAGGATGCCTCTTACCTGAGTCATGTGTGAAAGACATGGACACAGAATCAGAGCCATTCCCACTGGAGCAATGGGCTGGAAATAGCAACCCACAGCGTCTACTATTGTCAATAACACAGCAAATGTCAAACAACATGCAAACAAATGAAGGTCCTGTTAGATCATCTTTAATGAAACTAGTTATTCCATCTATATCTGTCCCGAGAGCATACCTGGTGCCCAAGCGTTTCAAGCACGTTCTTGGCTCTGGAAATACAGTAGTACGAAAGTACAAAAATCCCTGCTGGCAAATTGAATTTAAATTTTTAAAAAATGGAAAAAATGCAAATTACTCTAAGAAAAACCAAACCACACCAAAATCCCTGCCTTTACAGATCTTGAATTTTAGCACATAGCTACCTAACAGTTCAGAGTTAGCCATAGAGGCAGAGTTACCTTTAGAGGGTAGTATCAGAATCAAACTTTCCTGCACCCAGATTCTGGTTCTACCACTTATTAGGTATGTGACCCTGGGCAAGTTACTTTCGACTTTTTTTTCTTCTCTATTTTTCATCGTTCTCATCTCTTAAGTGAAGAGAATAATAATACTACCCACCTCTTAGCCCAGCACCTAACAGCTAATACTCTAAACAAGTATTAGCTGTGTTCTAGCAAATGAGCCCTGGACTAGGAGTCAGGAGTTTTTCATTCAGCAAATGTTTGTTGAGCATCTACTAGGTGCCAAACTCAGTTCTAGATACTGGGCATTCAGAGAGTCAGATAGCTGAAACATATCCTCTGTCCTTAAAGGGCCTTCCAGGTTCAACACTTAGTGGGGGTGTCCCTAGGGTGTGTGAGGGAGGGGGGTGAGAGGATGAACAGAACTTGGGTGTAGGTCCTGGTTTAATCTGGCAGTTTTCTTTCTAGCACCTGGATCAATGCCTGGCACATGGAAGGTATTCAACAAAATATTTGTTAAATGAAGAAATGAATGAATGTCTCTATATAGTGGGAACCAAAATCCTGACTCTCAGAAATGTTTTGTAAGCTTAGAAAGTCCTGTGTAAATATCAGTGAAGTCAGAAACCTTGATAGTCATTGACCATTATCAAAATAAGTTATTTATATGCAAACTGAAAATATCAAAACTTTTTCAAGTACTTGGAAGCCATCTGACTTTTTAAATAGATTGAAAAATCTTCCTTATATTATTTCCCTAGTAAACTCTTTCCCACAGTAACTGGAAAAGTAACCTTTAAACCAGCTCGTATCTAAATCATGGCAAACATGGACAAAATCCAAATGAACAGGATTTCACTACATAATTTACTCGGATTTAAAATGGTTTAAAAGTTATCATGTTAAATTCATTGACTTCATCCATAAAAATACATCCAAATGGGCTTAGAACTTGTTTTGGCTGGAGAGGTGGAAACGGAGAGTAATAACAAATGACACTCTACAAATTCTAAAAATTATTAGTGACAAAATTGGGTCTGTTCTTCCAATTCTCTTGTAATTATTTTACTCTGATTTTTGTTTATTTTTTTTCTTTAGAGAGTCAAGCTGTTTCCACTTAGATTACCTCTAAGTCTTCAAATGTAGCTACATTTAATATAAATCAGGGGGCAATTGTGAAGTTTGAGTAAACACAGAGGACCAAATTACTGTCATGCTGGGGGTGGGTGGAAGGCTGTGGGGACCGTTATCACATGCCTCATTTCTCTAAAATATTTTATTTCAATCTAGACATTCAAAAGGTAAAGTGTTGAATGCCTGGGGGCAGAGATGGAAAAAGTGAAGGTAAGTTTTACAGAGAACTAAAGTTGGCAGGAAATTGCACGATGAGATTCAGCTTGAAAATACACATTTATTTACCAAGAAGGAAACTATGAAAAGATCAAAGTACCCATTCCCCCTTGCACATTCCCCCAATTGATTCTGGGTATGACATGCAAGATTCGGGTAACCACTACCCCATACGCTATATTAAAACTTGGGGCACTTTAAATTTTCCCCTTGCTACTTTGCTTGAAATATGGGTCACTGCCCCAAGGTGCATGGTGGTACTCAGCTTACAGCTTTGGCCAATGAGGTAGGCTTTTGCATGCATGGGTAACTGCATTTCTTTTTATACCCTATAATCCATTTATATATGTTTTTTCCATTAAAAGGATGTCTTGAAATAAGAAGCATAAGTCATAATCATTCAAAGCATTTTTACATATTCAAGACAAAGAAAAAGCTAGAACAAGAGTTGAGAACCTAAAATAAGTGGGTCTAATGGAGGTCTTTTCTCATTAAGACAGCTGTTACTATTGTCTGTTGGCCTCAAAGATGGAGTGAGGAATCCATTGTGAATCTTTTTTAGGGACAAAAGTCTTTTTTTTCTTTTTAAGATTTTTATTTGTTAATTTGACAGTGAGAGAGAGCACAAGCAAAGGAGAGAGGCAGGGAGAGGCAGAGGGAGAAGCAGGCTCCCCACTTAGTAGGGAGCCCAAAGAAGGGCTCAATCCTAGGACCCCGGGATCATGACCTGAGCCAAAGGCAGATGCTTAACTGACTAAGCCCCCCAGGAGCTCTTTACAAAGTCTTGTAAAGAATTCTTTGCCATCAGAGCTTAGTGTACCTAAGAGGCACCTTTGGGAAATCAGCCCAACCCATAGCCCACCCTCTGTGGCTACAGCTTCTTCTTGGGTGGCTTCTTCATGACTCCAGCTCTTCTTGGTCTTCAGTGACACCTCTTTCCCCCATGGCCTCAGATCTCAGGATGGTATTGGATTCTTGCTGTTGTTGATCTCTTGATTCTTCTCCATCCCTTTTTTATACCCTTAACAGTGCCCATACCTCCATGGGTAAAACCATTACAGAAAGTCTATACATGTGCCACTTGTTTCCCCGACAACCACACTCCTTGTAGTATTTCCTGTGGCTAAAAAAAGCACCACAAAGTGGGAGGCTTTAAAAAATGTACTCTGGAAATCAGAAGTCCAAAATGACTTCACCTTGGCTAAAGCCAAGGTGTCAGCTGGGCTTCATTCTCCTGGAGGCTCTTGAGGAGAATTTTCCAGCTTCTAGATGGAGCCACATTCCTTGGTTCCTAGCCCCTTCCTCACTCTTCAAAGCCAGCAGTGTAGCATCTTCAAACCTCTCTTCCTTTGACCTCTGCTTCTGTCACCATCTTGGCTTCTCTGACTCTCTCTCCTGACTCCCTCTTTCCCATATAAGGTCCCCTAAGTGTAGCTTGGAGATCAAAGCTTGGGTACCCAAATAATCCAGGATAATCTCTCCATCTCAAGGTCCTTCATTTATGGAATCCCTTTGTCATGCAATGTACTCACAGATCCAGGGATGGGGACATGGACTTGGGTGTCTTTGAAGGCGTTTAGAAGACATGTCTGTCTACCATATCTTCCTTCAGAAAGGCAAAGGATTCTTCTGTTTCCTTTCCAAACATGCTGCTCTCCCCACACACTGTTTTACCCACCTCCTTCATAGCATTCCATCGAATTTCATCTGCCCCATTTCCCACTCTATCTCAACCCTGACAGGTCGGACAGGATGAGGAATTAACTAGCACCAAGACTTCGTGGTGATGATGGATTTTTGTGTTGCTTCTCTCACTTTGTGTTTACATTTTAACCAGATCTCTACTCCCTCAAAGAAAGGAATGATCATGGGGTTTCCAGTTATCCAGTGAAAAGATTAGACAATTGGTATTTCAGAGCTCATTTGACTGTCCTTCAAAGCGCAATACAAGGGGTGGTCTTGCCTGGAGATTATGAATTTTGGGAGGAACAAGATCTTATTATATAGTTAGTAGTTAAGTTTGGGTGCTGGCTTGTTATTGCACAGTCAGCTTGGGCTCTGGATTCAAATCCTACCAGAGTTAAAATCCACTTGCTGTCATTTATTACCATTGTGATCTTGCACACATTACTTAACCTCTCCATATTAGTTAGAGAACAGGCTAAGGTGCTGTAACAAAGACACTCCAAAATATGGTGATTTCAACAAGACAGAGGTTGATTTCGTATTCATATAATAATCTAAAGATATATTTAGGGCAGGCACGTACATTGCTTTGTCCCATAAGCACATCCAGGGACCGGGTTCCCTCTATGTTGCTCGGCTCGTCCTCATTCTGTGATCCTTGCTTTCATGGTCAAAGCCAGCTCACTACAGCCCCATCCTTGGAGCAAGGAAAAGAGGACATAGAGAGCAAGCAGTGTCCTTTGAAGGATGGGACACTAAAATTGCAGATCCCATTTCTCCTCACATACAACTGAGTCATGTGGCTGCACTGAACTACAAGGGAGTCTGCGAACCACAGCCATTCTTGGACATCCCCAGGTCCAGCCAAAATTCATCAGCTTCAATTACTTAAAGATAAAAAGAGAAGATAGAAATTAGGGAACAATTAGGAGGCTCTGCTACATCGTCTGCAGCTTAGTTTTGTCATCTACAAAATGAGAGCAGAGTTTTGATGATTAAGTGTAATACACAGAGAGGGATCTGAATTGGGTGCAGCACACAGTAAGTGCTCAATAAATGCTAGTGTATGTCACAGTACCATACGCCTCCCCCTCCCCTGCCATGTTTGGGTCCTAATGTCTGCTCCAAGGTAAAGACAGACCGTGAACAATCTTAGAATGTTGGAGGCTCATTCCCCCGAGTGTTGTGGTGCTGGGTGTGGATGGATGGGCTGAAGGTGCACCATCTGGCATCCACACGGAGCCTGGCCCTGAGGTACTGAACAATGTGAGCTGTGATGAATGAATCTCTTTATGAACAAGAAGTAGGCTCAGCCTGGAGAGTAGAGTAAGGAAAGAGAGGAGCCAAAGGAAAAATGAGGAGAAGGACAGGAATACAATGGAGGGAAAGCAGGGGCGCCAGCACTTTTGTGTGAATTTGAAAAAAAGATTCCCCTTCTTCAAGACATGTTACTGCCGTCTGCCTCAACGTCATCGTAATATACAAATCTACGCTATGATATGAATGACAGTCCCTAGAGTTGTTCAGCCATAACCTAGAAAAGCCATATAAAGGCTGAGGGATGGGAGGATAATAGGAAATAAGAAAGAAGTGTGAGAACGGAGATTAGAAATAAAAGTGGTATTATGAACTGAATTGTATTTTCCCCAAATTCATAGGTTGAAGTCCTAATACCCAATGTGACTGCATTTTTGAGAAAAGGCCTGTAAAGGAAATAATTAAGGGTAAGTGAAATCAAAAGAGTAGGGCTCTAATCTAATATGACACGTGACCATATAAGAAGAGAAAGAAACAGCAAAGCTCTTTCTCTGCGTGTGCACAGAAAACCATGTGAGGATACAGCAAGAAGGTAACCATTGACAAGCCAAGAGATGGGCCTCACCAGAAACAAACCCTGCAGATACACCTTGATCTTGAACATCTAGCCTCCAACCCTGTAAGAAAATGTCTATTGTTTAAGTCACCTCGTCTTTTGTAGGATAGCCCTAGCCGACTAATGCAGTGAGGAAGAGAGGAAAGGTTCATCACGAGAGAGGGCAGAGATTAGGGGAGAGGAGGAGCAGGAGAGAGAAGGGGTTCGGTTCTTCAGCAGGAAGTTGCACTGACCCTGATGTAATCTGGTGGCTTGGTCCTTTATAAGTGAGGCACTTGGTCCTTTATAAGTGAGGCACTGCTGCCACCTGGTGGCAATGTACTCAATCCGGTTATTCATTCAACAAACCTCTCTCGAGCACCTGCTCTGGGCAAGGAAGGGTGCGAAGCAGAGGGAATAATATTAGTAAGCGTTGATTAACACCTACTATGTGTTGAGCTCTGTCCTACGTGCTTTACATAGGATGAAATCATTTTAAAAATGATTAAAGCTTCACCACAACCTGCCCCAATCATATAGCAATATGATTATTCTATTTTACAGAGGGGGAAACTGAGGATACTGAGAAATTCAGTAAGTTGACCAAGAACCTACAGCTCATACGTGAGAAAGTGAGAGCTTGAACCAGGAATTCTGGCTCCAGAACCCTTTACAGACATGTTTCCCGCCCTTACAGTTTCTTCCTAATAAGAGGTAAATAACCAGTTTAGGGGAGTTGTGTAAAATACTAATACTTTGAAATGACAGCATACTGCTTTATTTATTTATTTTTTTATGGATTCTGTTTTTGAATTACAATCAAGAATACTCCACTTTAGCTAAAAGAGACCACACTCAACTGACTCATAGTTAGGGCATGGGTTAGTCACAGGCCCAGACCGGAAGGGTTTTGAAAAATAGAAAGCCCACATTCCACAGGAGCTACTTCAGCAAGAGAGAGAGGGATGGATGGAGAAATAAGTGGAAGAGGCGAAGCAGGAGAGAGGAGGGAGAAAGAAACTATAGCGCTGTGCTATCTAGTACAGTGGCCACTAGTTCTTGTTTAAATTTTCATTTTAACTAATTAAAGGACATTAAATTAAGAATTCAATTCCTTGGGGTGCTTAGGTGGTTCAGCCGGTTGGGCATCCGACTCTTGATTTTTGACTCACATCATAATAGGGTCCTAGGATCGAGCCCTGTGTCAGGCTCCACACTCAGCAGGGAGTCTGCTTGAGATTCTCTCCCTCTTCCTCTGCCCCCCCGCCAGATACATAAATAAATCTTTAAAAATTTAATTCCTCAATTGCGCTAGCCATCAGTTCATCCCAAGTGCTCAGCAGCCACTGCGGCTAGCACTACCACAGTGGACTACTTACAGAACATCCTCATCATGACAGAGCATTCCATCTGTCCTGCTGCAGATCCTTTATTCTAGAGAATGGGGTCTTCTCCGTGGCTGACTTCAGGCATAGGTCACCCAGAATCCACCTTGCAGCTGGCAGTCTGCAGGTCAGTGACAAAGCAGAAGAGCAAACATACAGTAATTCCACAGCAAAGCAGATGGTGCCCCTCTTTCCCTCTGATCTGTCCTGGGGCAGGCTGAGAGGGAAGATGTTGAACCTAAGTGGGACTTGGCTCTTTTTTTAGGTGAGGTGATGGGAAGCAAAGAGGGGTCTTCTTCCTCTCTTCCGCTGGGTCCTGGAGTGGGTCGTAGGGTGCCGTTGCACATACATAACTTCCCACCATCTCCTACTGGGGTGTCCTCTTGGCTGGTGGTTAGATAACCAAGGAAAACTTCACCTCCCAGTTTCCATTTTACTCGGGGGCTTTGCCCTTAGCCTATGCTCCATTCCATTGTCCAGTAGCTGCCTGTCACCACATACTGAGTCGTCTGGGCCCCTGCACTCTTGGTCCTGTCCCTAGGATCTAGGAAGATCCAAATGTGTTGGTTAATAAAAGCTCTTGTTCTATGTGACGATCATGCTTACTGGCTTTACGTGAGCCTCTGATTATCTAACATTAACCTTTCAGCTGTGATAAACTAGCAGCAGTGGGGTATTTAGACAGGCAATAGCCACCTAGGAATATTAAATTAATCTAGTTGGCTGCTAAGAAGTTAACTAAAACACACAGATCCAGAAACACAGACTGGGGTAGCACTCAAGCTTTAATGTGACTACTGCTCCACCCCACTCTGTACCATTGCGGAATTCATTCTGTCTCGTGTCTGTCCCATTCCTTCAGTCTCACTCTTCAACCCAAGTCCCTTGATTACATCTCGTACCAGCTAAGTCATTGGCCTCTATAAAAATGTCCCTGCTCTAGACTCAGGTCCTCCAAAACACTCTTCAGCTAAATTCATTCAACAAATATTTATTGAGCATCTGCTGCTTCCCAAAGGATTGTGGTCTAGTCCACACTGGTATTATGAAATAGCTGTAGGTACAGAGTAGAACATAGCTACTGGTTCATATTCCTATGGATGCCAATGATAGGAAACTCCCACTGGCATAAGCCGACAAAGGGCATTCATTAGCCAATCAAGTCCAAAAGTATGGTGCAGTGTGACCCAAAGGCTCAAACAATGTCACCAGCCAACTCTCACCTTCATTCCTTTCTCCAGATCCTCAGTTTGGCTCTCTCCTCAGGGACACGGTGACAACAGAAGGCTTCCAGCAGCTCCAGACTTACAACGGAATCATGTGTGTCTCTCCATGAGCTCCCATCATGTCCCAGGATTCACTCTCATTAGCCAAACCTGGCTCGCCTGGTCACCTCTGAACTGTGGCCTGAAGGAAGGCTCTGATCTGGCTGGTCTCAGGTTATTTGGAGCACCTCTGACATCGGGGAGGGGGAGCCACAGAACTGGTGACAGAGAATGTAGACAAGAAGCCGGGGAGATTTAAAAAGCAGCAGATATCTCAGACTGAATAAAACATAGGAAGAACATGGGAAGAAACAGGTGCGTGCCCACGTCTGCAGGAAGGGTTCACAGCAGAGGGTAAACCTGAGCGGACTCTTAGAAAGAAAGGGACAGGAATCTGCCTGGTCAGGCAGGAGAAGGCGTGAGAATGGGAGGGAGGGGATCCCAGTGGTAAGAATGGCCTGTGTGATCACAAAAGAGAATGACCTATGTGCCCATCTTTTTGTACCCAGCAAAGAGCCTGATTCAAAGCCAGGCTCTGCAGCTCTAGGGCCTGGTCTGAATCCCAATTCTGAAACTTACTAGTTGGTAATCTTGGCTGGTTACTTAGTCTCAGGTTGCTTTATAACTTAGGCAACCTGGAACTTAACCAGGACAAGACTTGTGCCTCAGTTTCCCCATCTGCCAAATGGGAAAAGTAATAGTACCTGCCTCACAGGGTTGCTGTCAGGATTAATAGAAATGTGTAAAATAATAAAAGTCAGCTATGACAAGCCCACAGCTAACATAATACTCAATGATGAAATGCCGAAAACTTTTCCTTTAAGATCAGGAACAAGATTGCCCACTCTCACTACTTTTATTCAACATGGTATCAGAATTCATATTGTTAAAATCTCCATACTATCCAAGGCAAGCTACAGATTCAATGCAATCCCCACCAAAATTCCAATAGTATTTTTCACAGATATAGAACAAACTATTCTAAAATTTGTATGGACTCACAGAAGAACCCAAATAGCCAAAACAATCTTTAGAAAGAGAAACAAAGCTGGAAGCATCATGTTCCCTATTGCAAAGCATATTACGAGGGTATAGCAATCAAAGTAGTATGGTTCTGGCATGAAAACAGACACACAGATCATTGGGACAGAATAAAGACCCCCAAAATAAACCCAAGTATATATGGTCAATTAATTTAGGTCAAAGGGGCCTAGAATATACAATAGGGGAAAGGACAGTCTCTTCAATAAATAGTATTGGGAAAACTGAACAGCCACCTGCAAAAGAATGAAACTAGATCACCATCTCATACCATATATTATACCAAAAATTAACTCAAAATGAATTAAATACTTGAATGTAAGATCTGAAACCATAAACTCCTAGAAGAAAACATAGGCAGGAAGCTCCTTGACATCAGTCTTGGTGATTATTTTCTTTTAATTTGACACCAAAGACAAAGGCAACAAAAGCAATAATAAATGAGACTACATCAAACTATAAAGTTTCTGCACAGCAAAGGAAACCATCACCAAAATGAAACGGCACTCTACCAGATAGGAGAAAATATTTTCAAATCATATATCTAATAAGAGGTTAATATCTAAAATATATAAAGAATGCATACGGCACAACAGCAAAAAAAAAAAAACAAAACAAAAAAACCTCATTAAAAAAATGGGCAAAGGATCCGAATACACATTTTTCCAAAGAGGACATACAGATGGCAACAGACACATGAAAAGATGCTCAACATCACTCATCATCAGAGAAATGCAAAACAAAAGCACACCAAATGCACACCAAAATCACAAGGAGCTATCACCTCACAACTATCAGAATGGCTAGCATCAAAAAGACAAGAAAGAACAAGTGCTGGTGAGGATGTAGAGAAAAAGAAACCCTTGAGCACCGTTGGTGGGGTTGCAAGTATGACGCAACCACTATAGCACTGCATGGAAGTTCCTCAAAAAAACTAGAACTACCATATAGTCATTCTCTTTTCTTCCTCGGCTGCTTGAAGCTTGGCCACCATCATGACTGACACAGTAACTATCCGTCCCCAGCAGCTCATGGCCAACCTGACAACTCCAGAGGGAACAAATATTCATTGGCGTTCTTCACCCCAGAAAGCCAACAGTACCTGAGACAGATATTCGGGAAAAACTAGCCAAAATGGACAAGACCACAACAGACGTCATCTTTGTGTTTGGATTCAGAACCTATTTGGGCGGTGGCAAGACAACTAGCTTTGGCATGATTTATGATTCATTGGCTTATGCAAAGAAAAATGAACTCAAACATAGACTTTCGAGACATGGCCTGTGTGAGCAGAAAAAGACCTCAAGAACACAGGAAAAGGAATGCAGGAACAGAATGAAGAAGGCCAAGGGAACTGCAAAAGCCAGTGTTGGTGCTGGCAACAAATGAGCTGGAGATTGAACAACAGAAGGAGTAAAGATTCTGCAGTGACTTTACCTGTGGTGATTGTGCAGATTTTTCCTGAGAGGATTAATAAAATAAGAACTTAAAGAGAGAAAGAGAGAGAGAGAGAGAGAACCATCATATGATTCAGCAATTCCACTTCTGGGTATTTATCCAAAGAAAATGAAAACACCAACTCAAAAAGATATAGGCACCCCCGTGTGCATTAAAGCATTATTTTCAACAGCCTGGATATGGAAACCACGGAACTGTCCATCAGTGGAAGGATGGATAAAGAAAATGTAGGGTGTGTGTGTGTGTGTGCGCACGTGTGTATAATTCAGTCATAAAAAAAAGTAAAATCTTGCCATTTGCAACAACAGAGATGGACCTTGAAGATAAGTGCAATAAGTCAGGCAGAGAACGATAATTGCATATCATATGACCACACTTACATATGGAATAAAAAAAAGAATCCAAGCTTATAGTTACAGGGAACAGATTAGTGGCTGCCAGAGGTGGGGGTAGGGGGTGGGGCGGGGAACAAAATACATGAAGAGGGTCAAAAGGTACAAACGCCTAGTTATAAAATAAATAAGTTATGGGAATATAATACACAGCATGGTGACTATAGTTAATAATACTGTATCGCATATTTTAAATTTGCTAAAAGAGTACATCTTAAAAGTTCTCATCACAAGAAAAACATCTGTTAACTACGTGGGGTGACAGATGATCACTTCACAATATACACAAATATCAAGTCTTTATGTTGTGCACCTGAAATGCATTAAATGTTATTTGTTGATCATACCTCAAACTTTAAAAAAAAGTTTTTAAAATGCGTTACTGTGTCTAAAGCACCTAGAATAGGGCCTGTCACATAAAAAATGCTAAAATGAATTATTAAAGACAACAAAACTGTGCTATCCCTAGTTTAAAATAATGACCTACAATTTAGTGTAACTACAGATTTGGTTAATGAAAAAAATGACAACAAAAGAAAAACAAAACTTTACCTTGCTCATGATCATTTATACAGATAACATTATATATCATGTAGAGTCCCGTTCCTACTCATCCATAAGTCACCCTCTATCCAGTCATGCTGTTTGCAAGATGTTATCCCACAGTTCACAGTTTATAGGAAAAGTAGTTTCTCTTTCTGGCTTTTGTTTCCTAAGGTCTAATATTGCAAACTTATTTTAGCATAATGTTGCTCAGTTTAGCCCACCCAAGCCTCATGAGACAACCTGACCCCAACAACCAGGAAGAGAGAAACTGAACAGGATGTACACACAACCCACTCTACGTTGAGATCATTTTGTAAATGTTAGGCTCTGAAACTGGGTCAATGGTCTTGTTATTCCTAGTCTCCATGTGACATTTTCTTAATTAATTAATTAACATGTGCATGTGAGGGACTTTGGCCAGATAGGCTCATTGTATTTCATTCTTTGGAAACCCTCCAACCTCCACCTGTAAGAAACAATGACTTTTGAAGTGGTCTAGGCAAAAGGAAATATATCTTATTTGCAACATTTCATGCAGTGGGGTAAAGAAAGGAAATTAGAAAAAGGGATGTGGTAAGATCAGGGTACAAGGCTATGCTCAAAAAGGATGTGCTCTGGGGTCACCCTCCCCAGGTTTAAACCCCAGCTCTGCTAGTTCCAAGCTAGTGACTTGAGCAAATTTCTGATCAGAACCTTGGTTTCTTCCTTTGCAAAATGGGGGTGATAACAATGCCAACCTCATGATAGTAGCCAGCCCCTAACAAGGCTTCCAATGTCCTCTACCTCCTGGGACTCATGTCTTTGTGTTTCCTTCCTGTGGTATCAGGATTGGTCTGTGTGACTGATCAAATTATGGCAGAAGTGATGAGATGTTCACCTTCAAGGCTCAATGAAAGCTGGAAAGATAACTTTCCAGGGGCTGTTATTTCTTCCACTTCTAGGGGACAGAAAACCTTAATAAATCCTTGTCCTGATTACTAGGCCAGGAAGGAATGGACAACCCTAGTGCCCAGAGGCCTCTCAGATAAAATGTGATGGATTCAGTCTTTGAAAATACACCTGGGTGTTCATGAAGTGTCAGCTTTTTTTTTTTTTTTTTTTTTTCCCCTGAATTTGCCTTTGGTATCTGACTATGCTCTTAACCATTAACGTCTTTGAAATTACTATCCCTTTCAATTATCCATCCAAACTTCCCAAGTGGGAAAGACACATGCATGCAGCAATCATTTGGTACAAGCAGAAAATATTAACTCTCTAATTTTATTGATGTAAGTGGCCTGCTTCACAGATACAGCTTGTGAGATGTAATCATAGGTGACTATAATTTGTTCTTCTACTGTCCCTTTAACTTTTCTCAGTGGGCTGGCATTTCCTTCACCCCAGATCAAAGCCCTCTGCAGGCTCATGATTTTTTCTGGACACTCAGGTAATTTTCAAAGTTTGATGGTCATGTTTCATAAATTGCAGCCTCAATGCATAACTTATGTAAATGTAAGCGCAAATGAGCAAAGAAAAATAGCAGAACTAATGCTTCTCTTCCAAGACAAGGTGTCCACATTGATCCAACAAACAGAATGAAACAGTAATGATCAAATCAAATCTGACAGGAAGGTAGCCCCCTGCCATGCAAAGCAAAATTATTAAGATGGTTATTTAAAATTAAGGATTTATACTATCATTGACAATGACCCTTCCTCTCAATGTAGTTTGCGCCATGAAATATTCATTAATTATATTACCACACAGTACAGAATTCACAAACAAGTAAAAAAAAAAAAAACCCACATTTATTGAGGGTATACCCCTCAATTTTTATTGGTATCGGTTAGCAATAAAAAAAGAGACCCCTGCTTTATGTTTCCATGCAAGCCTTGCTGCTTCCAGAAAGATGCCCACAGACCTCTGCATTGAACTCCAACAGCATCTGTGGATGGGTCCACCTCAATCCCCTTTAATTATTCAGTTTCCCACTCGGATCTCTAGGTTTCATTTTATGGCTTCACTTGCCCTATAAGGTTATGAACTTTTCAAGGACAAGCCAACATCCATGCTGCTTGCCACCTGTGAAAGGGGTCTGATAATACCACAGAAGTGCATCTATGCCAGCCAGGAATACTATTTCCTTTTGGCCTAGGATTGGGGACTTATAGAGTTATCCTAGCCCAAGGAAGACAGTGGGTGGAGGGAGGAGAAAGAAAGCATTTTTTTAAAACTCAAAAGTATCTGGAAGATTGGCTCTGTTTGATTCCTTAAAGAGCAGAAAGAAAAGCCAAAGCTATCACAAAATATCACTTAATTTCTCATTTCTTATTGTTCTAGTTCAATGATTCTTCTTGGAAATAAAGAGGAAGTATTTGAGTAGTGAGAATTGCAAAATTCTGGGAATCCAAGCTCTCTTCGACAAAGCAATACCTGTCCACCCCACTCCTGCCCCCACCCCCACCCCAGGGCATCTTTCTTCTCCATAATCCCTCCCTCCTTTGTTCATCCTCCTTCCCCTTCCTTCTTTGATTCCCCTTCCCACCTACTGAGGCCCCACAGTACATTTGTCCTGTAAGAAAGTTAAAGAACAATAAGGTAGGCCCAGGAAAAGCTTGCCACTTCAACTCCTTTGGGAACAGAGAGGTTGAAAGAAACAGATGCAAACCAACTGGAAGGGCAAGGTGTACACATGGTTAATTCTCCTTATTTATAGCAATTACTCTATAAAGTCGCTGTGAGCACTGAATTAGTTAGTGAGTCCTAAACCACTGCTGCCAGGGGAAACACAGTAGGGTTCTGCGAACTTTTGGTTGTATTTTCCAGTCAATATGTCTCTTTTTTTTGTTTTTTGTTTTTTTAATATTTTATTTATTTATTCATGAGAGACATTGAGAGAGAGGCAGAGACACAGGCAGAGGGAGAAGCAGGCTCCTTGTGGGGAGCCGATGTAGGATTTGATCCTAGGACCCAAGATCACGACCTGAGCTGAAGGCAGACGCTCTATCACTGAGCCACCTGGGTGCCCCAATACGTGATCTTATTTTATGTGTGTGTCTGTCCAAGGATACCTTACTTAATATACAGTTGATTCACGATCATCACACTCATGCCCACAGCATGAGGAGTCACACCTGAACGAAACATATCTAACACAGGTGCGTTCTTTCTCCATGGGGCACATCACAGCCCTCCTGTGCTTAGGAACATGAGACAGCACCTGAGCGTTGCTTGGAGGACATTTTAAAAGCAAAATAAATGACCAACAGAAAGCACAAAAATGTGAAAAACAGGACACTAAATAGACCCCAAAAAGGACATTTTTTTCCAGTCTAAGATGCAGACACAAGAAGGCTCAGCTTTGTGTTGTTCAACCCCAGCTGAGAAGGGGAGCCTCAGACAACTCAAATTCTCCATTGCTCTGTGTGTGTCCACATGTGACCACAAAAGGGCCACAAGGATTGATTTGGGGGTAACACATACATTCTAGAGAGTGGACAAAGTCACAAATATGAAACCTGCAAATAATAAGCATTGACTCTGTGTGTGCAGGCATGCTTGTGCATGTGTGTGTGTGTGTGTGTGTGTGTGTGTGTAAAGTTCCTGCTCAGAAACATTAAGGACAAACAGGGGAAGGGGAATGAACTGGGAAAATATTTCTAGTGAAGGAGGACAATGAATAGGGGTGAGGGGAGTGAGCTGTGAGCACCGAAGTGTTTGCCATTAGCAGGAACATGGTAAGGGTGTTTCCTGTATGTTGCCTGGTGACATCATAGGGCAGGGAAGAGTTCACAAGGCAGCTTTCTCTTTGCCTCAAAGTCAACAAAGAGTAAAGCACTGAATAAAAGGAACCCCTGGAGCCTCATACGAAATCTCCTTTATTCATTTATACATTTGTTTATCCATCCAACACACGTGCTCGAAGAGGGAAAATACGCCATCTGGAAATTCAGGACACTCCACCTACTCCTGGAGAAGGATAAATAAACCAACACTTGTGTGGTATGGTAGGTGCTGTGTTGGGGTTGACAGAGCATTACAAGAGTACTGATTTGAGGATTGGGGCCAGGACTCCAAGAGGAGGAGTCCTGACGTGCTTGATAAACTCTCGAACCGAATTTCCTCTGATCCCAAAAGTACCCTTTGAACCTCTAAAGCAGTGGTGTTTAATTTAATACGCACATCAATCCCTGGGAGTATGTTATTAAGATACAGATTCTTTAAAAAAAAAAAAAAACCTTATTTACTTATTTATTTCAGAGAGAGAGAGAGAGAGAGAGAGAACATCAAGGAGATGGAAAACCAGGATCCCTGCAGAACAGAGAGCCCAATGTGGGGCTCGATCCCAACACCCTGGGATCATGACCTGAGCCAAAGGTAGATGCTTAACCTACTGAGCCACCCAGGCGCCCTAAGATGTGGATTCTGATCCAGCAGGCCAGGGACAGAGCCGGAGATCTGCATTTCTGGTGAGGCTTTTAGGAGACACTAATGCTGCTGGTCCTGGAACCACACTTGGTGTGCGACAGAGGGACAGTCATGTGACCAGAAGTCCCACCTAGCACGGCCTGATAGTCCATCCTGTTCAGGCCAGTCCCTTCTGTGGGCACAAGCAGATAAATAGCACATCTGTGTGGCAGGTTCTCAGTTGGGCTAGGGGTTTGGGGAGGAGGTGGGGAGGGGCAGAGAAGGAGCTCGGGCAGGAGAGGAGGGTCGCTCACACTATTTTCCTAAATTGGAAGAACTTGGTCTTGTGTTCCTCTCTTTCATCCCTGGCCTCCCGGGCTGCCCAAACCTTTTCATGGCATGAATAGACTAGAAATGTGCATATTAAGAATAAAATTCTTGCACAAATAAGAACTGATTTACAGAAAAATGGAGAAACAGGTCAGGGTTGCCTCGACCATTTTGTGAGCTAAATGTGAAGAAAAAAAAGAGAGCTAAAATAGATTCTTCCACTTTCTCACCCATTGTAAGAAGAACATGAAGGGCATCACATACACCTCTGTTCTGTTAGGGCAGGAGGTTCTACTAGAGCCCCGCCCAGACTGGAAGGTGGATAGGCAGAGTCCTGGGAAGGGAAAGGAGAACTCTCTCCAGGAAAGATGGGGGCTGGGTGGGGGTTTAGGCTTAAGGAAACCTTCCACTAAACTGCAAAACTCAAGGAAACCACCATCCTCCCTACATCCACGCCACTGCTGAATCCAAAGGAGGCTTTCACTCCTTTTTTTAATGGTCCTCTAGGCTGCATTTGACTTTGTTGCCTGGCTTTTCCTAGTTGATTTCATGAGTTCTTCTTACCCTACTCCCCCCTATTTAAAAATTTCAGCTTTATTGAGTTACAGCTGACAAAATTATAAGATCTTTAAAGTGTGCATTGTGGTGATTTGATACATGCCTATGTTGTGAAAAGACTGTCCCCATCCTTTAGACTTTTTTTGTTAAAACCTCGTGTTCTCCCAGCTTTCAACCTGCTTTCATTGCTCTTCTCTCTACACACTCTACTTGGGCAGAGCTTTTTCACTGTTATACATTACTTGACCTTCTCATATCTACCATAAACTTCCCCAGAGACATGGACTTACACATCCAACTGATTCACAGATATCTCCACTTTGAATCCCATAAGCTCTCAAACTACCAATGTTCAAAATTAAACTTAGATCATCCTCGCCTAAATCTGTCCTCTTCATATGTGTCTATCTCTGGTTAATTGCTCACACACCAAAGCCAAAAATCTGAGAATCACCTTAGGCCTCTTCCTCTTTTTAATCTGTGAATCCATTTCCTTCCATTCCTTCCTTTCTCTCTATCTTTACTTACTCCTTTTGTTAGGCCCCTACATCTTCTTCATGGACTATTGTTAAAAGTTTCCTAACTCACCTGCCTCTGGTTGTGATAGCTCATATCCATTCTCTGAATAACTACCAGTGTTCTCTCCATGACCTGAATCTGACCATGTCCCTCACGTTTAAAATTCTTCAATGGGTCCCTTATTTACGAATTCAAGATTAAAGACCCAGTTGTCTAAGGTCCTCTGAGACCTGTCCTCTTCTAACTTCTCTAGTTTTAACACTGAGATCCCAGCCCAAAAGAAATCATCTTTTAACCCTTCCTCGCCCTCTGGAAGGTTTCCAAAGCTGAGCTCGATGTCCCAGCTCTGCATTCCAATCTTGCAGCCAACACATACTCAAACCACAGAATTCAATACAGTATATTGAAATGACCTTCCAAGTTTCTAAAATGAGAGTATTGGCTTATTCTGTCTTTGCTCTCCAGGGCCTGGAAATGTACATAATAAACGGTAAAGGAAAAACTTGTTGAATTGGCACAATTTAGGTCACGTGTGCTAGCTTGCCAACACGGCAAGCCAGCAAGGACACAACTCTGGAGATGTAAAGCTTACAGTTAATTTGACATTATTTCTTTCGTATTCACTTTTGAAATGTTTGGAGGAAAAAAAAAAAAAAGAAATGTTTGGAGGAACATTTTCATCGTAGTAGTCGTATTCTGACAAGAAAAAAAAAATTAGATGCTCTCGTGCCTCCCCGTCGGGGAATCGAACCCCGGTCTCCCGCGTGACAGGCGGGGATACTCACCACTATACTAACGAGGAACTGCACGTAAGCGGCCCTTCTGACAAGCCTCTTATTGCTTTGCAGTCTCCGCGGCCTTCGGCCTTCCCCACCGCCTCCCGCCAGCAGAGTGGGTCTGACATTCTGCCGTTGCCACTGCGACGTCCATCGAAGTTGAACAAAACGAAAATAGGAGCGTTCAAATGATCTCCCCGTTGCTCCGCTGATCATTTCCGTCTGCCCACCCCTCCTCCGGCTGCCCCCTCTCCCCTCTCTTCCTCCTCCTCCCCTCTCAGGAATGCTACCAGTCCTCGCAGCACCCCTCCGCACACACACTCCCAGGGAGCAAAGCGCACGCCTTGTCGCGCTGCACCACGGGACTTGTAGTTCCAGCCACGCTACACCCCACTCTTCCCTCACCTTAAGAAACTTCCCTTCCCGGCGGGCGCCACGAGTTCCGCTTGCTCTTTATTGCCTCCCTCTGTCCCCTGCCTCTAGCTCTCAGTCGAGTGGGCTGGCAGCCGGCTCTTGGGGTGCCGATCGGCGTGCGGAGGGACTCCCGAGAGCCATGCCCGAGGTAGTGGATTCGTGCTCTTTGGCCTCTCCGGCTTCGGTCTGCCGGACCAAGCACCTGCACCTGCGCTGCAGCGTCGACTTTCCCCGCCGGGTGCTGACCGGCACCGCCGCGCTCACGGTGCAGTCTCAGGAGGACAATCTGCGCAGCCTGGTACGGTGGGACGCGCGCCCAGTGCCCGCCTCGCCCCGGCCGCCCGCTTCTTGCCCCTCATCCCGCCGCCGCCCCCTCCCAGGCCCACGCTCGGGTCTGCCCCGCGCCTCCCTCGTGCTCCTGCGCAGCCCACAACTCCTGTTCCGCACCTCCCTTCAGCTCTCACTGGCTTCTCAGCCGCCCCTTCCTCGGCCCGCACTCAGCCTATGGCGCCCCTCCGCACCGCGCTTGTGTCCGCATCCCTCGGTCGCCCGCTACCTGTGCCTCAGTGGCTCCGCCTGCACCCTCTCCCCGACACCCCTCCCCAGGCCCTCGGCACATCCTAGCGCCGCATCCACGTCCTGCTCGCACCCAGAGCGCGGGCTTCATTGTAGCACCAATCCTCCCTCCCCCGCTATCCGAGTTCCCAGCGCGAAGCCCCCCGTGGCCTCCCCATTTCCTCGGCCTGCAGCCCACAACTCCCTCCTCGGGCCCCGAGTTTATTCCAGTCCCCGCGCACCTTCCCAGGCCACGGTCTCCTCTAAGTCTCGGACCCTGTGGCCTGCCGATGCTCACCGGACCCTCTCCTACACCTGCACTTCTGCAGCATAGGACCCATCGACCCGTCGTGGTAGGCTTCCCCCAGCCCCCCAGCCTCCCTACCGCCGTTCTCGAACCCCTTAGAATTTACGGCTCCAGACCCCCCACCCCCACCACGATTTGATACTTCCAGGCTCTGCTAGCAACATGCAGCTCTTCTTCTCCAGGGTCCTAGTCCTGCTGCCTTTGATTCTTACCACCCGTCTCTTCAAATAATTTAATGATGGATGGGCCACTCACGCTTTCTGAGCGTATCTCAATACAGTGTATTACAGTTGGTTTCAAGGAGGGAGTAATTATTGCGCTTCTTAGGAAGTAATATACCTCTACCACATCGCTAGCCACTTCAGTGATGAAAAACTTGTTTAGATTTGTGGAATGTTATTAAATTATTTTATCTATACAACATAACCTGTTTTCGGTGTTCTTACTCAAAGTGATAGTATTTGGATTGTATCTTTCCCCTGAAGAATTTCATAGGTGAGCATTTTAGAAATAAGAGGGACAGGGAAAGACCAGCCACGGTGTATTTTGCAGAGTGTTGTGGTATCTGCTTCAGCACGACATTAAGGAACTTGATTACTGAATGTTGTAGGCTTGATGGTGGGAAATCAGTGGGGTCAGTTAATTGGGCATAATAAGAAGTTTAGATAAGAATTGGTGGTTCTCATGACTCTTTTCCTACTTGTGTCATAGGCCTGTATTTTGAGTTCATTAATATGAACTAATATAGCAGGTAACCTACCCTTTGTCCTTTAACATCTCTGATTCTGATTTGAAAAGTAGGTGGACTCCCCTATGTATTGATATTTAGGCACCAAAAGTGCTACAAGGAAGAAAATAAGGTATTACAAGCAAGAAGGTTAACTATTTCCCTATAGATTGTACTTTGGTCTGCTTGAAGTACTGTGCTATCTATTATTGCAGGCAGCTTTGCCTGCACAGGATTGGCTGAAGTCCCGTCTCAATGCAATCTCCCTTTTTATTAAAAGAAAATAGATTTTGATAGTTTATCACTACTTAGTATGACCTTGCACCCTCACTTGTTTTGTAAAAATAAAGGTTGAACTCTGATCTTTGAAGAAGCAAGAAGACAGGATGCTTAAATTCTGAAAAGCCTGTACCTTCAGTGTCCCAGTCTCAACTTGCACATTGTTTTTGCGTTCCCCAAATCTTGAGAGAAGATTTTTAAATCCTGATGTCTGGTTAGCATGTCTGCTTAGCAAATTTAGAGCCTAAACTGATAATAATGTTAGATTTTATACAAGGAAGGCTAGTTGTGGTACAGTGACATCTGTGTATAATTGTTTGCTTATTCATGGTGACAACTTGAGGCCAAGAGTTTGGCTTTATTTCTTCAAACTCAACTTCTTTCCTCCACCAGATTACAGTCTCTTGAAGGTAGGGCTATGTTCCATGGCTCTTTGTATCAGGCTCCTAGTATAGTAGCACCTGCCACGCAGAGGACCCTCAAAAGTTTGATGAACTAGTGGGTGAATTCAATTAGAGTGCAGTCCCTGAGCCTTACGCAGGCTGTGCTAATAATAGTGCCAACTGTATCTTGAGGGTGAGTGGACATCCTACCTCCCCACCACCAATAGAGAGGACCCCATGCCCATGCTGGTGAGGACACTGAGTGTCCTTGCTCGCTCTATTCCTGGAGTCCTTGGTGCTGGGGAATGTTGAAAGAGCTGTACCAGTAGGTTTTACTAGGAGTAAAGCCCAGCTTTTCTAAAAATCTTTTTGAAGTTTTGGGTTATTTGGCCTCAAGCTTGGCATTCATTTGTGACAGTGTCCAAGCATTTGTTCCTTTTGTTGAAATTTTCAACCTTTTTTAGGTGTTCTATCAGCTGGTGGCTCAAAGAGGTTCTAATGTCTTGGCCAAGATCATATACTAGTGAGTGGCAGAGCCAGGGAGTGAACACAGATCTTTCTGACTACACACTCTCCAGTCTTCACTAAGTAAATGGCTGAGCCAGGAATCAAATCAAGGTGTTTTGGTTTGGGTTTTAACAATAACCCAATTTTTTTTTTTCATTGCAGCACCCTGCAAGTAACAGGTAGAAAATGCAGATAGAGATATAATACTGAGGCAGAAAGCTTTTTAATTTAAGCTATTACTTTGTCACAGAAAGAATTTGAGTCTGCTTAAAACAACATATGCTGTATAAGAAGCTTAAAAATAATTTAAGAATTTGGAGGAAGAGGGAAGGAGGATAGTGAAAACCAAACCCATGACATCAGGCCCTAGGAAGGAAGAAGTGGGTTGTGAGGTTTACATCGAGCTTGCCAGCAGCCTGTGCAAAAAAGGAATTAGTAAAAAAAAAAAAAAGGGGAATTAGTTATATATCCCATGGCAATCAGCCAGGTGCTTCGAAGTAGAACTGCTTTTGGGGGTGTTATTCAAAGAGGATACCACAAGATATAGTAAATTATATCCCTAATAACTTCCTACTATTTGTAGGTCTGTTTGCTACAACTATGTATGGTATCTTGGCCTTCTGCATAGTCGGTGTTCCACAATATTTGGTTGAAAAGTACTAGTTCCAACTTTTCAACAATGCAGTTTCCTTTTTTCCATTACTATTTTTGATCAATTGTTTAGTAGTATTTATTAGTGAAATTTGAAGGGGAATTTCTTAAGTAACTTGAGAATGATAGCTGAGGTCAAGACTTGGAGTATACAGCTTAACCACTGCATTTTCTCCTTTCTCTTGGTTCAGGACTCACTTCATGCATTAAGTGATACCTACGATTTTTTTAGGCACTGTACTAAACTCTGGGAATGCAAGCCCAAGTAACATTCTCTGTCTTCTTAAGAACCCTCAATCTAGTAGAGAACACTTATCATTCTAATGTGGTACAGTAAATGGCTATAGGAGAGATCTGGACTGACTACTGTAATAAGTACAGAGGATATGAAAAAGATTTCAAAAAATAGTCACAACAATAATTTGGCTCTTCTGATTCTGAATAGGTTTGAAAAGTTGAGGTAATTAGATATAATAGGATGTGCTCCTCTGGGAAATAAGCCAGTTGATTCATCCTTATGGCTATAAAAGTAGTATAAATATGAGTAGTTACATACATGGATATTCAAATTAAGTTTTTAAAATAAGTCAGAGAGCCATAAATAGGAATATGAAGGAACAAAGGAGTAACCCTATTATTCATAGTAAGATATAAGCCTAATAAAGCCACATAATCTGAATATGCAAGTACAAGAAGATAAGTCAGTTCTACTAATTTAGAGTAACAGTGGTTGAAGTACGCCAGAAAGAAAGTAACCCAACAGGAATAATTACCTATTTGGAGGGAAACAGGCGGCACCCCTAACAAACTTACCTGCTTTAAAACACACACACACACACACACACACACACACACACCAGAATGAAAATTTCTTTCCAACCAAATATTGTTTACTCTAGAGAAGTAGGAATCAACTTAATGATTATGGTTATGACTGGCCTTCTAACTCTCCCATGCTATGGCCGGCCAGATTTCAATAGAAAGATGCCAGAGGTTGGGAGATCAGATTGTAGGCAGTACTGAGGCAGGGTCTGACCTAGAGTGGTGGTAAAAGAAAATAAAGTATGAAGACAGTGTGAAAGAAAAATGTGTTAACTGGCTATGGGGGCTTGGCAAGTGGGATCAATTGAAGATACTTCTTTTTAAAAAGATTTTATTTATTCATTCATTCATGAAAGACACAGAGGCAGAGACATAGACAGAGGGAGAAGCAGGCTCCCTGCAGGGAGCCCAATGCGGGACTTGATCTCAGGACTCTGGGATCACACCCTGAGCCAAAGGCAGATGCTCATCTGCTGAGCCACCCACACGTCCCCACTGAAGGTTATTTGAATGTCTCAAACTTTAGGTACCTCGAGGATTCTGTTAACAGAAGAGAGAAATCAAGGGAGAGAACTGATTTGGAGACATAGGGTGGCTTCATTTTTAGAATTTTTAGAAGCCCACTGAATATGAAGCAATATTTCCCATGGAAATGTCAAGCAGGCAACTTAGATCTCTCTAAGTGGCAGTCCTGGGGAAAGGATGAAGAATTGGTTGATGAGGTGGGATAAGTGAGAACTAGGAAGTGTTCAATATGGTAAGAAAATCAAGGGATTGAGGGCACCTGGGTGGCTAAGTCAGTTAAGCAGCTCAGGTTGTGATCCCAGGCTCCTCTCCACCTCATGCTCCCTCCCAGTCTCTCTAAAATAAATAAATAAATATTTTTTTTAAAAAAATCAAGGGATTGAGGCTAGAACATTGGGACATATCCATTTTTAGGAGCTAGAAAGTAGGGGGAGGAAATGGCATTAGACAAAACCATTTATGTGTAAAGTCAAAGAAGCCAAGGAAAGGACTTCAAACAAATCATATGGCCCATAACGGCTATGAGTGGACAGAGGTCCAGAATACTGAGCAGAAAAGACCTCTTGAGCAGGAGGCATGCCCTGCCCTTTCAGAAGCAGAAGAGCTAGAAGCCAGACTGAAGAGAAGGAAGGAGGAGAGATTGATGAAGAAGTAGAAATAGCAGCCATATATTGCCCATGGAGTTTAAGAAAGAACGGAGACAAATGAATAGTTATCAGGGCAGAAGGATCAAGAGAAGTTTTAAACATAACATGGGAGGCTTGTTTACATTGTTTGGAAATGGTCTTGTGGCATAGGAAGGTTGAAGACTCTAGAACAAAAGATTAGTTAAGAGTGAAAGGTATTGTCTCTGGCGCTCAGAGGATTAGGGGGATGGAAAACACTGAGTCGCTTGTTGCCACTCCCTTCCTGCCCAGAGCAGTTGTCCTCAATGGGTAGATACACTCTCAGTCCTCTATGGGTCATTTGGTTGGAGTTGCCACACCAGGTTGGGCCTTCTCAATATACGTAATGGCAATGTACAACCCACTTATTTGCCTAATGAGTGCCATGGTTTGTTTTAATTTTTGGATGTATGAAAGTACCTAGGAGTTGGAGCATATGAATTCCAGGAAGAAATTGCGGTAAGATATATCAAGGTGTTGTGATGAAAAAAACTTCCGTCATAGATGAATTTTTTTTCATAGCAGAGAAGTTAAGTTTTAGGATACAGGATCAAAGACATTTTAACCTAGATTTGACTTACACTTGAGACCCTAAGTTTGTGTGACTATCCCAGAATTACCCAGCAATAGATACGCCAACTTCAGAACCAAAAATCTTTCAGTAAAATTAGAGTCCCAAGAGACAGGACCTACACTGACTTTAATTCTTCTAATTTCACTCCATTTTACTATCAGCAACTAGTTCTATTTTGTAATCATTATAGTTTACCTATATCTAATATTAGTTTTCTCTGGTGTATATTGAACAATTTTCTTACCATTTAAAAATACTAACTTAATTCTAGACTTTGGATACGAAGGACCTCACAATAGAAAAAGTGGTCACCAATGGACAAGAAGTCAAATACACTCTTGGAGAAAGACAAAGTTACAAAGGATCACCAATGGAAATCTCTCTTCCTATTGCTCTGAGCAAGTATGAGTGTTACCCTTCTCTTTTATATGACGAAATAATGGAGAAAAAGATTTTTAAACAATCTTCCTTTCTAATTTCTAGTTTGTGTGTATGTAGTAATTGGCGCTCTTACTGATCTGCTGTTCAAATTAAAGCTTACAGTGAAAATTGTATCTTAAGATTCTAAAGAAATTCATTGTATGAGATACTCAAGAAGAGGACTTTTGATAGTGCTATTTCTTTACTGATCATGGGAGTGATCTAGAGTGATGACAGAAGCATGCCATCTTAAGGAAACATTTTGTAATCATCTGGGAAGCTTTTATAAGATGCACATTTTTCACCTTTTCCCCAGAAGCTGGCTACTTTTATTAATGGAATAATGGCAATGACAAACAGAACAGTTTCTATGTACTAGTCTTGAGATAATGCCTTAAATACATTCCTTTATCTGATCCTTATGGTAACCCTTTGTGGTATGATTTCCATTTTACGTTGAGGAACGGGAGCTTCAGAGAAATAAAGTAACTTATTCAAGAAAGAGGCAGCCACAACTGTCATATTGAGAGCATATCCCACTCCTTGATAAATTGGGAAGGGGAAAAAGGATGGAAAACCATTGGCCTAAAACAAGAGTGATCTACCCCACCTTTCAGTGGCCAATGTTCTCATGCCTTCTCTTCCCGTTTAGGAAAAAGAAGGGAAACACCCACAAATAACTTGTGAGGGAGATCTCACTGACCTCACTGTACAGATCAAGAACCATAGTGTAGGTGGTAGAGTCAGGATTCAAACATAGGCACTGTGCTGGTCTCCAAAGTTCTTGCTATTACCTCATTACCAGTGCTGCTCAAACTATCTGGGGTGAAGGACCAGTTTTTGTTATTTCCAATTTGTCACATACTGATTCTTTTATAAAAAATGAATTACTAGGAAGAAGAGATCAAAAGCGAGCACACATTTTTGAGTCAACAGCCATTAGAGTCACTCTAAAAGTTTCTAAATGTGTATTATCAATTTCTTGACTTGTCCCATAAGTCAAGCACTGCTTTGTGTCATGCTCTGGCACCCACCGCTGTGTGGTAGTCCACCTACCGCTGTGTAGTAGTCAAAGTTCCAAAATTATTTCTTCCACTTTCCCACTATGATAAAAGATTGCATGATATGACAGGTGTAAAGTGTCAGACATGCAGTGGTGTATTCAACGAATATTAGTTCTATGACGTCTTCAGAAGCACTTAGTGTGGTAGAGTGGAAAGGATCCAGTGGCAGGCAATCAGGTAAGAAACTTAGGATGCAGCATTCCTAGAGCTCATTCTCAATCAGTAACAAGACCTAATAAAATAACATTTTTATTATTTAGTCTGTGTATTATGAATTCAAACTTTAGTTAGGTTGAATTATACTCTGCTAATATATTTGTTTGTTGCATACAGAAATCAAGAAGTTGTTATAGAAATTTCTTTTGAGACCTCTCCAAAATCTTCGGCTCTTCAGTGGCTCACTCCTGAACAAACTTCTGGGAAAGAACACCCATATCTCTTTAGTCAGTGCCAGGTAAAAAGAAGGATCCAGAATGACTAATTATACAAAAAATTCCCTGCACGTTTTGTTTACTGAAGCCAAGTGGACAGTGGTCTTTCGGATACTCAGGTCTTACCTAAGATAGTATTTTAATTTGTCATAAAAATGACACACATTTTCACTGATATCTCAGTATTAACATATTCTTATATTACTTTAAAAAAGAAACTCAATTTGAAATCATGTCCATTGAAAGTAGACTATAGGGTCATTTTTATATTTATATCCTGAGCACCTAGGATAGAACTTAGCATTCTTGAATGGGCACTCAAGAAATGGTTATAAAAGAGAAAGGAAAAAAAGTAATAAGACAAAAGTAATATGTACTGATTATGAAAAATGTTAACAATAAAGAAGTGGAAAGTGAAAGATCAGATTTTTCAATCTTCTCCAGAAGTAACCACCAGAAGTAACCACCATTGAGTTAGGTGTGCAGCCATTCCAGATTTTTCTTATACTTTTACAAATGTATATGGTATATAAACATATTAAATGTAACTTTAAAATCCTACGATTTAAACTATTTCTGTTTAAAGATTAAAAATAAAGAATCTCATAATCAAAGACAATTTGTCACAAGGTTAATACATATGAAACTATCTTCTAAAAGGAAAAAAGCCTAATTTTGTTAGTAATCTGATAATTTATAATGAAAGGCACTCATTTCATTAAATGCTTACTGTATTTTCCAGCATTGTGCTGGGTACTTGGCATATTTAATCCTCAATATTCCTATGTGATAGTAATATCACATAGGCTCAAATTTGAATACAAGTCTAAAAAAGGAAGCAGTATTGGAACACGAAATAGACAAGTTTACTTTCTATTGCCAATTGAAATAATTTTTTAATCTAAGAAATCCTTAGAACCTTAGTTCAGTTATCTGAAACAGATGTGGTTTTCTAGGCAAGAGCGCACAAGTGGTGCATTTCTTATAATATTCGATTTTCAGTTAGTACTTCTAACAGAATGTCCCATAATCTCAAGTTGGCGAGAAATGCAAGATTTGAGAGTCACCAGAATGTGAATTTTGAATATGTTATTCCATTTCTTATTGGCAACAGTGTTTGAAATAGAGGAAAGAGATTTCAGTTAAATTAAGAAATGACTGCAGTTGATGGGAAACATGTGGACGTGATTTTGTTTGATGAGTTTGCTGCAGTTCTCTGTACACTTGCCCGGGTGTGGGTCTATCCAGTGAAACACATCTGAGAACCCCTGTGGCCTCACTGAGTCCCCAAACTAGGGACTGCAAAGGAAGTCTAAAGGCATGGTCTTAGATCCCTGTTTTGGGAGGGAGAGTCAAGTGGTTCTTCTAGTCCTACGTAATCCATCTAGAGATCATTTGGGATCCCATATCTTTGGAGAATGGACTAGATTTGAAATGAAAAGGGCTAGAGTTTGAGGGTTGTAAGGAATCTTGTTGAGGCAGCAAGTATGTCTAGAATTTAGAGATGTTCAGAGAGATGTTAGTGTCAGTATTCCTTTAAGTTCAGGGGACCGTCTCAAGGAGTCTGGGGCTCCTTTGCTTACTAGCAATTGGCAAGGAGTCTGGGGCTCCTTTGCTTACTAGCAATTGGCAAGGAGTCTGGGGCTCCTTTGCTCACCAGCAATTGGTCCAGATTTATTTGTAAGGAGGCCAGGGTATAAAATTGAAGATACCCGGGTCTTCCTTCTCAATGGAACCAGCATTCATGACAGATGAATGCGGAAGCAGAGAAATGCTGCATATGTCAATGAATCTGTCCAGATGGTACTGAGAAAGACTGTTCTTTCTTCTTCCTTTTCTTCTCAGTTTTCGCTCTCAAAGTTTGCTGCAAGATTGGAATGTCAAGATTCTAGTGACACTCCCCAAGCAGTTTTCCTCAGAACATGGGCGTCCCATTAGATGTTAATAACTAACCAGAGAAAGGGGACTTCCTGTTAAAACAAGTATACGTTTCTTTGTTGTAGGTATTTTCAGAGTCTCCAGGAGGCTAATGTTCCAAATGACTCTTTAAGACCGGGATGTAATATGCATGGTTCTCAATTTCACTTCACCAAAGAGCCCTTTTTTCTCGGGGTCCCTAACAGCATCTAACTGGACATTGCTGTTACTTAGGGCAGAGAGTAGGAAACAACGCTTAACATTGCTTCATGCTTCAGCTGAAATGTGAGGACTGACCAACCATACATTAAAATGGGAAATCAGACCTTTTTTGCTCCTTCAAATGATCTGAAAAAATGTGAGACTTATTTCTAAAAAGAATGTGTCTAAGGACAGTGCTGCAATTTTAATTAATTTCATAATGACTTGATTTATAAGAAAGGGAAATAGCCTTTTTCTTTTTCCCTTCCCCCGTCCCAGGCCATCCACTGCAGAGCAATTCTTCCTTGCCAAGACACTCCTTCTGTGAAATTAACCTACAGTGCAGAGGCAAGTATCACAAATTATTAACTGAATTAAATGACTCATGTAAGTAAATGTGGTATAAATGATAAGGAGAGATAATAATTGGATTTTTATAGTTAGTAATATTTCACTTCATTAAATTCTACAAAAACTATGTAACAAAGAAGCTGTGGACCTCTTTTTGCATCTCTCTTTTAAAGACTTTTATTTTTAAGTAATCTCTACACCCAACATGGGGCTTGAACTTACAGCCCTGAGATCAAGAGTCACATGTTCCATGGACAGAGCCAGCCAGGCACACCCCAATATCTCTCTTTTAAAGGCAGTTTCAAACATAAGTGTAATGAAAGGAAGTAGGTACTATTCTGATTTTATTTTATTTTTTTTTAATTTTTATTTATTTATAATAGTCACAGAGAGAGAGAGAGAGGCAGAGACACAGGCAGAGGGAGAAGCAGGCTCCATGCACCGGGAGCCTGACATGGGATTCGATCCCGGGTCTCCAGGATTGCGCCCTGGGCCAAAGGCAGGCGCTAAACTGCTGCGCCACCCAGGGATCCCCCCTATTCTGATTTTAAAAGGAGTTCAGAATTAATTCTAGACCTCAAAACAAGAATTTGAGGACAGCATCTTTTAATTTTTTAAAAATTAACATTTGCAGGATTAAAAGTTCTAGAAATGTGCCTTATAGCCATGTAAACCTCTGTCTAGGTACCCTCACAGGCATAGATTGTAGACTTATCTGAATACATTTCCACCTGATTCTTGTTGTAGGTACTGCTAATCCTTTTACAAAAAAGCACCATAAGAATAAATAAGTACTAAATAAATAAATAAATAAACACTAAATAATACTAAATATATACATGCATGCTAGGTCCCAAGCCAGACCTACTTAGACCACGCAACTAGAATTGAGAACCAACCTATCTTTACGGAGGCTTATTGATTCTAGATCATCCCACAACCAAACCACACCTAGTGTGTATAGTGCTGTAGAAAACTATATAATGGAAGACAAAGAATCCCAGGTTTTGGACTCTCCTCTACCAGTTACTAAGTGCATGACCTGAGGCAAGTCTTAGGACCTCAAAACCTGGAGTTGTCTCATCTGTATAACACATCACTGACTAAATAAAGGGTAGAAGCAGAACTAAATCATTTCCCAAGTGCTTTTTAGCTCTAGATTTATGGTTGTCGTAGCACTGGTTCTGGAGCTTCTGAGTCTGCCTCAGAAATAGCTTTAAATACTGGGCCATGCAAGAAGAATATGGAAGTCTAGAACTTAATGGAATGTATGTTTGCTAGATCATTAATATTGAGGGGATAGTCCTTGATTCTAGTATTCATTAGAAATAAAACTTTCAGAATCATGGAACTTGGGTACACATTTAAGTGACTATAAGGTTTGCCCCATAAGCTCCGTAAGCATATTTTCCATACAAATTCCCAGAGAAAATTATTTCACGGTTCTGGGCAATAACTTTTACTTTCTCATAATTATGACCCTTAAAAAGCTCTTTGATTTGCAACACCAAGTTTATGTTTTAAATATAAAACTTTTCAAAACTGTATTCTCTGTCCTAACGTAAGTATACAAGCTCGTGAATCTGTTTGGAGGGTGTGGAGGAAGACAGGTGTGGTGGTTACCACTGCCAGGAAGGTTGCTGGGCACTTCTTCTGTACATATTCTTTGCAGCAGTACTATGAGGTTATTACTTTTGTTTGATGGGAAAACTAAGTCTCAGGGAGGTTATTTACCCAAGTCCATGCAGTTAGTAAGTAGTAGAGCTGGAGTTTTAATCTAATTTCTACCAGGTGCTCTTAACATGGATGGATGAATGGATAGATAGACCACATTCACTTTCCAAGAAGCCAGTTTTATATATTGCTAATTTTATGGATAAACCTGATATGCCCAAACTTCCTGGACTCATTGTCTTCTCACAGTTAAGATGGGGAAAATACTTTATTTTACACATGTGGTTTAAGATACATAGAATCTTTTATTTATAACTGGAAATGATTTATCTTCTTGATTAGGTATCTGTTCCTAAAGAATTGGTGGCACTTATGAGTGCTATTCGTGATGGAGAAGAACCTGACCCAGAAGACCCGAGCAGGAAAATATATAAATTCAGCCAAAAGGTAAGATCTAAAAAAAAAAAAAAAAAAAAAGGTAAGATCTTAGGGCCTACATTTCTGTTTTAATTGGTAGTGAACTATAGATAGCTTTTACCTGTCCAGAGAGCAAAATTGCCTTTGGAATATTTCAGAATTTAGAAAGCAGCTTCTATCTTTGTTTTCTTTCTTTCTTTTGTGGTAGTAAAATGTTGTGGAAAGAGGTTGCTGGATAAGCAAAGTAAGGACATGGCCTGATCCCATTTTCTCTCATCCCAGTTAGTGTAGCAGGATTTCAGTTATTTTAAGTTACACTTTGGCCCGCCCTCATACCACAGTGCTGGCTTGTGGTTATTTAGTGTTTGCAAATGGAAGAGCTATATTAGACCAAAAAAAAAAAAAAACAAAAAAAAAAAGCACAAAACAAAACCCAACCAAACAAAAAACCTTTGTTACAGTATTTAAAGTTAAAATTCCTATGTAACTGATAATTTGACTTGTACCTTTGACCTTTAATGAATTGTGTTTATGCATGCTTTTTAAAATTGACCTTTGTAATAGAACATGTAATTGAACCACAGTGGACAGTGGGATCTGGGATTCCAAGCTCCCAAACCTTCAGCATTCTCTTACTGCTGGATTATTTTATATGTCTCTCAAATATACCGGGAGTGGTTTTCTAAAAAGGAAGTAAAAAATTGTTTTACATCAAGAAAAAAAAAAACTTAAGAAAAAAGCACAGTTCCTTCTTAGAAGTTAATTTTTGAGAAATACTTGAAATGGACCTTGCAAAATTATGTGCAGTCATGTCTTTCACATTTCAGAAGCTGTCTTTCTTAGTACAATAAAAGAGAAATTGATGTTTTGAAATGTTTTACATCACAATTTTGAACTATTTGACCCCCTAGAAATGAGACCGATGAGATTTGAAAAGAAATTTACTTACTTTTAAATATGAACTGTCTTATTCTGTAATATTTTTAAGCATTAATTTGAGCATGTGTGTGTTCTTTTCTTTCTTTTTTTTTTCTCCCTTTAGGTTCCCATCCCCTGCTACTTGATTGCTTTAGTTGTTGGAGCTTTAGAAAGCAGGTGAGCTTTTGAACAAATTTTGAGGTTACAGAAAGATTAAAACTTCAGGCATCTTGAACCTCTGGCAGAAATAACTAGTAGCTCATTTGTGCCTGTCTCAAGATCTCAAGCTGATAGCTCTGGAAAAATTCAAATCTAATCATAAAATGTAAATAACAATTAATTTTCATTTAAAAAATCTTTATCAGTCACCCTTCAGATTTTCCAGGTATTGCAGAATGAGCATGATGAGTCATGCTGTGACTGTGAGTCGTAATAACTGGCTCACAGTCACAGAACTAGGAAGTGTCAGGGCCAGAACCTGGATCTAGGCTGTCTGACTTTGCAGCCTGTACAACACAGATGGGCCCTGTCCAGCGTGGCAGCCACTAACTACATGAAGCCTGAGGTGTGCTGTAAGTGTAAAATACACTAGATTACACTGGGTAAACAAACTATATTGTTAAAATTAATTTCATCTGCTTCCAATCTTGCTTTTTTAAAACATGACTACTAGGAAATTTGAAATTACATATGCAGCTCATATTTTAGCTCATTAAATTTGTTGGATAACCCTGGTTACTGTTGCTACTCAGTGTGGTCTAGAGACCAATAGCATGGTATCACATGGGACTAGATTAGAAATGCAAATTTTTGCAGGACTAGGTTAGAAATGCACATTTTTGGGCCAGATCCCCTGAGCTACTAACTCAAAATTTGCATATGAACAAGCTCCCCAGATCACCTGTAGGCACGTAAAGTTTAAGAAGCAACTGCCTTAGAATCTACCTCTTCTCTGGGGCAGGACACCTGAGCAAAATCTTATTGTTTGGGATTTGGTGCTACATAAAATTTTTAGGATGAAATTTTGATGAAAAGAATATTTCTGAGTTCTAGTCCTTTGTAAGTGATATATCATTCTATTTCTTTCCTCCTTTTTTTAAGATTGTGGTTAAAAACCCCATGAAATTTACCATCTTAACCATTTGTACATGTACATGCCAGAGTCAGCAGCTTTCACTAGGTCCACATTGCTGTGAAACAGATTTTCAGAACTTGTTTCATTTTGCAAAACTGAAACTCTATACCATTTAAACAACAACTCCCATTTCCACCTCCCTCCATCCCCTGGTAACCACCCTTCTACTCTTTGTTTCTATGAGTTTGAATACTTGAGATAACTCATAAGTGGAATTGTTGAGTATTTGTTCTTTTGTAACTGGCTTGTGTTACTTAACAGAATGCTCCTCAAGGACCAGCCCTGTCGTAGCATGTGACAGGATGTCCTTCTTTCTCAGTTTGTTTCTTCTTCTCTGAGTGTTCAACCTTTAAGCATGTAATGAATTTTACACCTGCCCTTGATCTGGAATAGCCTCTCACTGGGCCATGACTGAGTGTCTATAGTTGTGAGATAGCAAGAGGAAACTAGATGCCCAAAGTCCTTAACCAGAGCCAGTAAGCTAATCTTTGGGGGCCCAGACGGGTGCCCCCTTAATAAGCTGCATATTTACTGGTACATACAAGAGCAGGACTGTATCTCAGAGGAGCCATGAAACCCCCCCTCTGTCCCATGAGCACATGGCACATCACACCACCACTACTGCTGTCAGGATTTGTACCTAGTACTCGAGCTCTTTTCTGGAACCAAGTAAGTAGATTATCGTGAACTTCATTTTTATCAAGCTTTTCAATTTTGCAGGCAAATTGGTCCACGAACATTGGTTTGGTCTGAGAAAGAGCAGGTGGAGAAGTCTGCTTATGAATTTTCCGAGGTTGGTCATATAGTTACCCTTTTTCATAATTGTGCTAGAGGATAGATTTAAGATTTTAAGTATGACATGTGATGGTGTTAGCAATGTGCTGATGTGCTAAGAGAATCAAATAATATCTTACTCTGTGTGGATTTGCAGTTGCTACATTTTTTGCATCAGTATCATTTAAAATGAGCATCCTGGGGCACCTGGGTGGCTCAGTCCATTAAGTGTCTCCCTTCACCCTAGGTCATGATCCAGGGTCCTGGGATCAAGCCCCACAAGCTCCCTAGCTAGCAGGGAGTCTGCTTCTCCCTCTCCCTTTGTGTGTCCTCTCTCTCTCAAATAAATAAGTAAATATTTTTTTAAAAAATACAGAATAAAATGAGCATCCTTAACTCATAACCTCCAGAGAAAGCAAATACACTTTGAAGAAGTTCATCATTGGAATGATAAAACATGCAAATATTTGTACATTAACTTTCTAGACTGAATCTATGCTTAAAATTGCTGAAGATCTGGGAGGACCATACGTCTGGGGCCAGTATGACCTCTTAGTCCTGCCACCATCCTTCCCTTACGGTGGCATGGAGAACCCTTGCCTCACCTTCGTAACTCCCACTCTGCTGGTAAGTGTGAGCTTGTCTTCATGCACAGCCAACTTCTCCCCACATGTGTATCTGGATGTGAAGAGCCTCAGGCATCTGATCATCTATTTCTTTAAAACAATATTTTCTCTTATTTATACATTTATCTCTTCTTCCTCATGTGACTTGCTTATTATGGTCATTTTCATCATCTCATTTTCTCAAAAGAAAATAATGTGGCCCTTAGGGGGATGGGAATATTACATTCAAGGTGTGTGGGGGCATTGGGGAAGGGGAGGCCGTGTCACAGCCATGTGTGGACAAATTCTGTATCCAGACAATGAAACTAGACCATTTATACTTGGCATGTAGGGACTGGTCAAACAAAACAAACAAAAACTCACTTTAGCATGTGTAGGGAAGGAGTAGACTGACAGTATACTATAATTTTATGCCTTTGTATGCTACTTTAAATCACTACAGACTTAAATATGCTGTGAGTAATTAGGAGAGAAGAGATACGTAAGGGAAATGAGAACGTATAAAAAAAAAAAAAAACGGGAGTAGGAGAAATGTGTCCTGGAAGTTAATTAGAGATGGGTGTACTGGCCCTCCTGGTCCTATAAAAATTCCCACGATGAGGGGGAGAAAAGAATCACGCTGTTTTTTGAGTCCTGCATTTTTTCTCTTATTTTCTCAACACATACTCTGCTTTTAACCCCTTTGAGTGCCACAGTAAAAATACACTGCCCTATTAATGCCAGAATACAGCCTGATGTACGCAGTCCTTTAAATATAGTCCACAGTTTGAAAACTAAGGTGGTTTTCTTCTTTTTCAGGCAGGAGACAAGTCACTCTCCAATGTAAGTTAAAATTTACCATTGTGGTCTTACCCTCAAAGAACTATTAAGTCCACTGATTTTTAAAATATCCATTGTATTGTTATGTTGGAGATACGGTTATAAAAGATAACTGGGAGATTGTTATGATATTAACAGTTAGATTTAATAGATTTCATAACATTTGATGGTCTGATCTCTTCATGTGCTTATGAAATAGATTTTAATGGAGTGATTTATCCATTTAGTATTTTCTAAATAATTTTGTTTCTAATTTTTTTAACCTTACTTTTGTCTTTGGCTAAATTATGATTTGTTTGCTAAACTAACTCCCTGAATATCTCAGCTGGTGTTAAAAGAAAAACAAACTGAACGGTGTGGAACTGAATGAACTAGAATACTTACCTATGGAGTTATTTTAAAGTAAGGTGATCAATTCTATGACCAATCCCTTCCACTATTTACTACTGCATTATTTCCACTTCAGGTTATTGCACATGAAATATCTCACAGCTGGACAGGAAATCTAGTGACCAACAAAACTTGGGACCACTTTTGGTAAGATTTATTATTATTGTTTCTCTATTGGTCCTTGTTATTAATTTCTTTCCCTGCCTGCCTGCCACTCTGAATTGTTTTGTAGGAATATTGCATCCTTTTTCTTGTTTTTCTTTGTTACCATCTCCTTGGTAGACAACTTAAAAAAAAATTCCACAACACTTGTCACAATGTTAGGTAGAGTAGGAGTATTCGGCTTGTGCTTATTATTTAGTTCCTGGTACAATCACATTTTAATAATGGGCACATAAAACGAGAACCAGGGCTTAATTTTCCCCACTGCCATCTACTGGGCTGGGTTTCCCATTGTTCTGAATTGAATGCAGAGTAGCCACATAGGCAATCTGCTTAGACTGTAGTGTTCATGCTTTACAATTCTTTGCTCTGCAGAAAAGCCAAAAAGAAAGTACCTTGTTGACTAAAACATGTGTTCCTTTCGGCTGTGTCACTGTCTTTTTTTTTGTTGTTGTTGTTGTTTGTTTTTTTAATTTTTTATTTATTTATGATAGTCACACACAGAGAGAGCGAGAGAGGCAGAGACATAGGCAGAGGGAGAAGCAGGCTCCATGCACCGGGAGCCTGATGTGGGATTCGATCCCAGGTCTCCAGGATCACGCCCTGGGCCAAAGGCAGGCGCCAAACCGGTGCGCCACCCAGGGATCCCATGTCACTGTCTTTATTTTATTTACAAAAAAAAAATTTTCAGGTTAAACGAAGGACATACCGTGTACTTGGAACGCCACATTTGCGGACGACTGTTTGGTGAAAAGTTCAGACATTTTCATGCTCTGGGAGGATGGGGAGAACTACAGAATTCAGTAAGTGAGTCATGCTTTGAAAAGCATTTCTCCAAAGTTGTATAGGCCTTCAAAAGTTTAGTTCGTAAACTAGCTTTAGTAAGTAGCAATAAGAAAGCCATTTTTGCAGGTGTGGAAAATCAGAGATACTAGTATAATATTCTTTTTTTTTTTTAAGATTTTATTTATTAGAGAGAGAGCATGCATGGGCAGAGCAAAGTGGTGGGGGGGAGGGCAGAAGGAAAGGGAGAGAGGGAATCCCAAGCAGACTTCATGCTGAGCACAGAGCCCGACATGGGGCTCAATCCCAGGACCCTGAGATCATGATCTGAGCCAAAGCAGAGTCAGACACTTAACCAACTGAACCACCCAGGCACCCTGGTAAATATTCTGTTGATACATACTAATCATTATCCTGTGTCACATCATGTTCATGAGCAGTAGGACCTCATCAAGTCTTTGTCATTAATATAGTCAGTTACTGAGTTTGAACTTTATTTGGTATATTTACATCATTTTTCAGTGCTTCGTCCTAAAGGCCAAATTTGATGACCACACATTGAAACATTTCTTTATTTTTTTGTAATAATAAAGAACATGGCACAAGTGGCCATTCCATTAACAGACTTTCAGAAATTTGTGCTAACATGCCCTACAATTTCTAGTCTCTCAGCCTAAGTTCTAGACTCCCTTACAGTTATGCCTTTAGGTGAAGTAATACTCCCTTATTAGCTTGCTTGTCTACTAATGACCAGTATTCGTATTTGAACATTCATCTAATTTTGTGTCCTGCAGATAAAGACTTTTGGAGATACGCATCCATATACCAAACTCGTGGTTGATCTGACGAACGTGGACCCCGATGTAGCATATTCGTCAGTGCCCTACGAGAAGGGCTTTGCTTTACTCTTTTACCTCGAACAACTTCTTGGGGGCCCAGGCAAGTAGTTGGCATTTTCTGATTTTTTTTTAGGGCAATGTGAAGAATAAGGAAGAATTTTTAACGGTTGTTTTTGCTCAATTTTATTCTTTCGGTTCATTGTGTGTGCAGCTGCTGAAGAAAATCTATATCCTTTTCTAATGTGACCTCTCTACTTAAAACCTTGAATGACTGCTAAATTCAAAATTGTGTTGCTTGAAAAGAAAACTCATCTTATTTTAAATAAAACTCATCTTATTTTAAAAATTAGGAATAGTTTGTACTCATTGAAACAAAAATTGTGGGGATCCCTGGGTGGCTCAGCGGTTTAGCGCCTGCCTTTGGCCCTGGGCGCGATCCTGGAGTCCCAGGATCGAGTCCCACGTCGGGCTCCTGGCATGGAGTCTGCTTCTCCCTCTGCCTGTGTCTCTGCCTCTCTCTCTCTATGTCTATCATGAATAAATAAATAAAATCTTTAAAAAAAAAAAGAAACAAAAATTGTGTAGTACAGAAGTTTGTAAGAGTAACAAGCGAGAGCCCCTCAGCCCTTTCCACTCCCCAGGTAACCACTCTTAGCAGTTAGGTGTGCATGTCTCCAGATCTTTTTCGAAGTATAAATAAAGAGACAAATAAATATATTGTAATTACAGGAAATGGCTCATTGGAATGCTTGTGTGGCTCAGTTGGTTAAGCACCTGCTTTCAGCTTAGGTCGTGATCTCAGGCCCCACATCAGGCTCCCTGCTCAGCTGGGGAGTCTGCTTCTCCCTCTGTCCCTTCCCCAGCTCATGCTCTCTTTCTCTCTCTCAAAAAAAAAAAATAAATAAAAATCTTAAAAAACAAAAATGGATATATAAAATGAATTTATATATATAAATAATGATATACATAAAAATAACTTGTTCTACCTTTGTGTTTTTTTTTTAATTCAGCAATGTTCCACAGACATCTTCCCATGTCAGAACATACAAATCTACCTCATGCTCTTTAATGCCACCATAGTCATTCATAATATAGATGTGCTGAGTATATGTAACCTTCCCCTACTGATGGGGGTTAAAGTGTTCTCCTTTGTCTGTGGACTTTGAAGACCCTCCGTCACCCACACACACTTTTCCTCTCCCATATTGTTCTCCTCTTCTTGGGTCACACTGAGGCCATTACTTCTAGAATTAGTGTGTGGGCTCCTTCTCTGTTTCTTCATTGTGTTTTCCTCTTACTTGTAATGAAGATTTCTTTTCTCCCTTCTATCAAATTTATATATATTCTTCAAGGCCCAACTGAAGTCCTAATTCCTGTTTTAAACATTCTTCTACCACTAAACCTCTTATTGGTTTCCCTAGTCTCTGAAAATTCTCTGTTCTCCTTGGTCAATAGTACCTTACCAAGCATGCCCCGAAAATGTTAAATAGCTACCTTTCCATTAACCAACATTTTTTCTTTTCTCTTTTTTCTTTTTTAACTCTTAGAGGTTTTCCTAGGATTCCTAAAGGCTTATGTTGAGAAGTTTTCCTACAAGAGCATAACCACTGATGACTGGAAGGATTTCCTGTATTCCCACTTCAAAGATAAGGTTGGCTTTTAAAAGCTTTCTTATTTGTTATGCCCAATATACCTGTATTTAATGGCTATTTGTTAGACTGATTTGAATTACTTAGTAGTAGTATTGGTTTAGAATTTAAGACTCAACCTTTCATTGTACTTTTTCCTGTTTAAAATGTGATCTCAACAACATGAACTAACGTGAATATTTCAGAGGGATCTTCAATAGTGTGTTTCCAGAAATTTATTTATTCAGAAATTTATTTTTTGTATATATTTAATTTTCCTCTTTTATTTAACAGAATGCTACTGATTAATAAAAATTTATATCGGAAAACAGAAATTATCCTGACATGTCAGTGTAGACAAAATTAAGATTTGAAGACCCCCCCCCCCGATGGAAAAGATTATTCTGTAGCAAACTTGGCCTTCTTTGCCTTCACAGGTTGATATTCTCAATCAAGTTGATTGGAATGCCTGGCTGTACTCTCCTGGAATGCCCCCTGTAAAACCCAAGTCAGTACTTCCTGTTAATGCTTTCCTTCTCATCCTGCAAAACCCTCGAGCTCCTCAAAATACCTGAAAGGGTTTTATGACTTCCTTAAACTGTTACTACTTAGAAAGTAGACTTCATAGGTGTTTGAACCTTGACCCTCAGGTCAAAAGAATCATTTCTATGATATTATAAATATAAATTCAGTTAATTGCAAGTAATTATGGAATGCCTCCTTTCAGCTGAAGGATGGTGATACAGAGGGAAGATATTTTCCTTTCCTTTAAAACCTTTGCAATAAGAAATAAAACTTGTATAAGTATTATGCTAATCACTACAGCAGGGTTATAAGTTGCCATCTCCATTTCCAGAAGAGGCACATTAGGCTTAGCTAGATAAAATGTCTTAACCTAAGTTTGCACAGTATTCATTCTATTCAGAGTTGAGATTCATACCCTGGCAATCTTTACCCCTCCAGTATACTGCCTTTTAAACTAAATACCCTCCTCATATCAGAGACCTAAACTCTGGTCCTCCTGAGTCATGTAAGGATGCTAACTACTGCAAGTTCCTGGCTGGAACAGACTGTTCCCACCCACCTGCTGTACTCTTTATTCAGGTAATTCCAATCTCAGCCCAAGAACTGCTTCCTCATGGAAATATTCCTTGACCTCTCTGAACCACGTTAGGTCCCCATTTCGGGTTTCCTGGTGCTATATGAGGCCACTTTCATTGCTGTCACCACAGCAGTAATTTTGATTTGTGTGATTATTAAAGTCTTCCTCCTTCACTACAATGAAGCACCATGAGAGCAAGGATCATATTTGGTTTTGCGTACTACTTTCCTTAGGACCTTGCCATAAGTAAAGGCTGCTTCCTTTCCTTGGGCTAATCCTTCCTTAGTTCTTTTCATGACAAACCAGAAAGAGACCAGCAGAAGTCCTCTATTGTCCTATTGGTCCTTCTGAAATCAGTGCTAAGGAATGTTCTAGTTGAAAGTGATTTACTGCCTGAACAATTTACTGCCTCTGATCCCATTTGGTCTTGAGGACAAACAAAAGGCTTTCCCTGAAGCCCACAGCCTGGCTACTTCACAAGATTAAATGGCAGCTGCTTCAAAGGAGGTCACTGCTTTAACCCCTTCATAATCTCCCCTAGGGCACAAACTCTCTTTAGCAGGTTCAAAGGTAACTTCCAATCGAAACTTATTTCATTTAGGTCCTCAAGGGCAGGTACCCTACCGTTCTCTAACAGAAACATTTCACAGAAAGCAAGCATCATTTATGGACAAAGACGTCTTGCAAGAATTTTTGCACACATAGTCTCTTCCATTGTTGTTGCAAAACATAGGACTTATTTTCTAAGTGGAGAACACACAGATTTCAGTGAAGTTCGCTTTGCTTCGTGGTCAGAGTTTGTTATTTCCATTTTCTTCTGAAGAGAGAGGAACAAAATCATCACATGATGTCGGAGTCTCCCTAGCAAGGGTCTCCCGTGACACCATCATTTTTTCCTGGTGTCTAGAACAGTGCCTGCCACATGGGCACTCGCAGATTTGTTGAATGATCACAAAGGTGGAAGGTTAGATAAGCTGGAGCAATAGAATGTAAAATCCACAAAAGCAAGGATTTTGCGTTGTCACGAGCACCTCAAACTGTGCCTGGCACACAGCAAGCCCTAAATGTGCTCACCCGAGCCCCAGCGCCTTCAGTGGATGCTGCTGAAGCAGCTTCACAGACACGCGGAGGCATTCCCTCGGGAGGATAAGCAGGTATTTCATTAATTTGGTATCTGCTCGGATTTCCAAGTTCCCAGATGACATCAGTATATTTAAGTCAGGTAGAAGATTTCCTATTTTCAACACTCTGGAGTTCCTGATATTTGTTTATTTATTCAAAGGTTTTTATTTATTTATTTGAGAAACAGTGAGAGAGAGAACGAGCAAGAGGAGGGGCAGAGGGAGAGGGAGAAGCAGGCTCCCCGCGGAGCAGGGAGCCCCATATGGGGCTCCATTCCAGGACCCCAAGATCATGACCTGAGCCAAAGGCAGACGTCTAAGTGACTGAGCCACCCAGGTGCCTTTTTTATTTAAAAAGAACTTTGAGGAGTGCCCGAGTGGCTCAGGTCATGATCTCAGAGTCCTGGGATGGAGCCCCTCATCCGGCTCTCTGCTCCATGGGGAGCCTGCTTCTTCCTCCCCCTCCCTCTGGCTCTCTTACTCTTCCTCTCAAATGAATAAATAAAGTCTTAAAAAAAAAGTAGGGGATCCCTGAGTGGCTCAGCGGTTTGGCGCCTGCCTTTGGCCCAGGGCGTGATCCTGGAGTCCCGGATCGAGTCCCACGTCAGGCTCCCTGCATGGAGTCTGCTTCTTCCTCTGCTTGTGTCTCTGCCTCTTTCTCTCTCTGTCTCTCATGAATAAATAAATAAAATCTTTAAAAAAACCCAGAACTTTGAAAGTGATGCTCTGTAACTTCAACATTACATTTATGGAAAAGCATGTACATTTTTATGAAATTTAACCTCTAGTATTTTTTCGTCTTTGCAGTTACGATATGACTCTGACAAACGCTTGTATTGCCTTAAGTCAACGGTGGATAACTGTGAGTACTAACGTGACTTTGACCACTTTTTAAAGAATTGTGCAAATCCATCTCTACTCAGGAAGGTGGGGGCAGGGAAGAGGGCAGGTGGGTACTTTACTCACAAACCCATGTATCTGGAGAGGTTATTCATAAGTCCAGTTCATCCGAAGTCCTCTTAAGCCAGCCTTCAGTGTGTAAAGTTACTGAAGGCTGGGGAGCAAATAGATACTGATGGTATTTGTTCCCATTTTCTTGCTTCAAGTCTTAAGAAAGGCATGCAAAGATATTTGTGTTTTCTCTTCCTTCTTTTTCCTCATAAATCATTTGTAAGACACTGCTTCAAATATAGTCCTTACCCGTACCAGATAAATCTAAAATGATCTTAGGCAAGCGCTATTGCCAACTGTTGGTGGGTGTTACTGTCCACACCTATGGAGCCTCCTAAAGATAGCTTGTTTGTGTACATCCTGAAACATAACCCTTAGAGAAACCAGCGTGAGGATGTGCCCTGGATGATGCTTTCGTGAAAAATAACATAAAATGTAAGAATAATCATTGCAGGGGGAAGAAAAGAAATTTTTCCTCTACCGTCTAAGTTCTTAGCTGAGACCTGTGTAACGAAAGGCAGATTAACAAGAGAAAAACACATTTATGAACGTGTATATCTCGTGTACACAGGGGAGAGGCCCACAGAAAAATGAATCACTCAGAGGTGGCTCAGTATTCAGGGTTTGGTACCATTTCAGTGGGGAGAAAGAAAATAGGGGAAAATAAAGGATTTTTAGGAAAGAGAATGGGCTCTTAGAGGAATGGTGGGAGGGTATGATAGCTTGTGACAAAGTTTGCCTGGGCGTGGTGGCCACTTTTAGTTTCCTTTCCTGTGATAAGAGTCAATTTTGCCTGACTGATCAAACTCCCAGGGGAGGGGATCTAGGACAACTGAGTTCCTTTGGAAAAATTCTATTTCTAGGCAGGTGAGTGCAGTTCAGAGAAAACCTCTCCTTGCCTTTCCTGTCTTTGAAGAGCCTACAGCTAAAATAATCAATATACTAAAGTGGCGTATTTGTGGGTAGCAGATTTTGCTATCCTTCATCCTGTTATCTGCAACAAATTTAGATGTTGCCTTTTGACCCTTGTTCCTAAAGTGTAGTTATATATAACCAATGCTAAACAGTAAGTGATGAGCAGCATGACAAGGACACAGATGAAGGAACAAGAGGTCACCAGAAGGAGTGGATACTTCCACCTGGGGAGGCAAGTGGGTTGAGGTTGGCTGCAGCATGGAGGAGAGCCCTGTCTAGAGGAGGGTGTTTCAGCTGGGACTGAGTATGCTTTGGGCACGGATGAGGTAGAGGAGGACATTCTGGGTGGGAGGCACAGAGTTCAAACAAAGGTTTTTTTCTTAAAGCAGCAACAAAACATGGAGCCTGGGTGGAGAGGTGAGTTCATTCTGGTTAGAGCTTAGAGCCTATTCTTCTGGTTCATCTTTCCATCCTCCTCCCTGATTCTGTCCACGGCCATTGCCACACTGACGTCCTTTAAGTTCCATTGAGGTTCATTAATCTAGTGTTCCTTCCTTCCCTTCTGCCAGGGCTACCCTCTCTGCTTCCTCCCCCACCCTTCTGTCCTCATCCCAGGCTAAGTAAGGCTTTCCTTCCTCATCTCCTATAGAATCCTGTAAACAGCCCTATCACACCATTTCTGGCTTGGTTTTTATTGTACTATTATTAAAGTACTCTTATCAGATTGGAACAAATCAGTGAGCCAGTTCAGTTAACCAGTCAGTTAACTGAAAACATTGGTTAAAGCAGGGTGTCATAAAAACTGATCATATTGAAGACATTTTAATTTAAGACATATCATTCAGACGTTGACTCTGGGGCCAGAGCTGTATGTCAGCCGCGTAAACTAAATTCTTAATGCACTTGTAACTTCCAATTTTAGTTTCTTTAAAGTGGAAATAGAATTTAAATACCTCCTTCTAGATTTTTCTGTTGTTCCCATCTTTTTACAGAGTCTGTAAAATCCATCCATTTACAAATTCTGTAGCAACATTTTTTTTTTTTTTGCACAGCAGCTTTTAAATTAAAGTTGACTTAGGTTTTCCAGAGCAATAAACTTAATATTTAGAGAAATTTCTTTTTCTTTCAGCACTCTTCTTTCATCAGTTTACCTTTTATCTGACAAGGTTTTCTGATTGCAACTACAACTGATATAAATACATTTGGAAACAATTCTAGCTGATGTGGTTAACACATAAATCGACACAGGTGGGAGGAAGAAAAACACAGGTACCAGAGGGATGGCCCACGCACGCTGAGCATCAGTTGTTCCCTGGACATGAGTCCATTCATTTTACATAAAGAGAGGGTGGAGCATATCAGTTAATCTAACAAGTGGTTTTAGTGGAGCTCACTTTAAAAAAGCTTTTACTGCATTTGTTTGTTTGTTTGTTTGTTTTTACTGCATTGTTTGTATCTGTTTCTTTCACCAGGCCATAAGCAACTTGAGAGCAGAAATTGTTTTTATTCATCTCTATATCCATCCACCTTTATTCACTGCTGGATAAATACATGAATTAGTAGAGGGAGAACAAGGTTGGAAAGATAAATTAGTTCCCTATTATAGAGAAGCTTCATTGTCAAGCTAAGGAATGTAACACATGATCTGTGAACAGCAGTGGATCCCTAAAGGTTTTGAACCACAAATGAAATGATCAGAGCTATTTATTAGGACCATTAATCAAACTGTGGAGTATAGAGGCTTAGTGGAGATGGGAAAGTCAGAGTTAGTAGGTAGGCCAGCTAGTAGTTCAGAGGAGATAGTAGCTCAGAATCAAAAGGCTTTAGGGGCTTGAACTAGAATAGTACAGGAGGAAATAAAAGATTTGAAAGATTTTTGAGGTTTAATTTTAAATAGCTAGTTAAGACCTTGAAAACTGATCAAATGTGGAGAATAAGAAAGTAAGTCAATTGGAGAAGGACAATCGTCATGTGGTGTCACTCATACAGGGAATATAAGAAATAGTGAAAGGGATTATAAGGGAAAGGAGGGGAACTGAGTGGGAAAATTTAGAGAGGGAGACAAACCATGAGAGACTCCTAACTCTGGGAAATGAACAAAGATTGCAGAAGGGGAGGTGGGTGGGAGGTTGGGATAACTGGGTGACGGGCACTGAGGAGGGCACATGATGGGATGAGCACTGGGTGTTATACTATATGTTGGCAAATTGAACTTCAATAAAAACAAATTTTAAAAAAGGAATAGAAAGCTCTGGGTTTTGAGCTCTGACAGCCAGAAGAAGAAAAACAAATCAAGAGTAAGGCAAATCAGGAAAATGGAAACAGAAACCAAGGGTAAAGATATTGTCATTTCAAATAAAATATAAACATCTTTGTGAAGATTCTCATAACATCATAACAAAGTTAGAGTATTACTAACTCTTTAGATCTAGTTCAAGATTTTTTTGAGGGGGATAGAAACTACCTAGGCAGCTGCCCACCCAGCAGGCTCGTTGGGCACCTGTGTCCATCCACTGTCAATACTATGCCTGGAGTGGTAGGCCTCCCATGGTCAGTGTTGTAACAACAGGAACCAGAGGTGTTAAGTTATGATTAGATGATGGGTTTAATTACAGACGCTAAATAATTTAGAAAGGCATAATTATTTCTATGCAGGGAGGGAAATCTGATAACACATCTTGCCACAGATCATACTTCAGCTCTTCTACCTGTGTCTTGAGTCTGTGTTTTGGTAGTTTACAGACTTGTCATGGAGAAAAGCTAGAGATCCAGGGGAAACAGGACCTTTTAATAACAATGTAATGTGTTAGGACCTCTCTTTTCATTTGAAAGATATATTTCAGCCCACCTGGTAAAACTGCTCCTGCTCCTGATTTTCTGCTGAGATATTCCTTCAGGCCCAGCAGCCAAGGTGGATGATTATAAATAGCTCAGGATCAACAGTAGCTGGCAGGTCCAGGACAGACTGAAGACTAGCTGCAATCTATGTAATCACTAGTGATTACAACTGGTTCTCTTGTTGCCTTGTTTTATTGCTCAGTTGTTTTTCTTAAATATTAAATAAAAGCAAAAGAAAAAAGAGTACATCACCTATTTGAAGGTATAAAAATCAGTTGTAAAACAGGTGCCTGTGTACCCACCACTAACCTAAGAAATAAAACTTCGGGGGGCCTGGATGGCTCAGTGGTTGAGCATCTGCCTTTGGCTCAGGGTGTGATCCCGGGGTCCTGGGATTGAGTCCCTCATCGGGCTCCCAATGCAGGGAGCCTGCTTCTGTCTCTGCATTTTCCTCTGTGTCTCTCATGAATAAATAAATAAAATCTTAAAAAGAAAAGAAAAGAAATAAAACCTCACCAGTACTGTTAAAGCACCCCTACTCACCCTCCCCACCTTATCCCCTCTCTACCCACCTTGCCTTCCCATTAGGGTAACCATTACCTTGAATTTTGGCTTATCATTCTCTTGCTTTTCATTTTTTTACCACTTATGACATATCCTTGATAGATAGTTTAAGTCTGCAGAGAATGAGGTCTGTAAGTTTTGATACTAAGGTATGGTTTCACAGTGGGGTAGAAAGGAGAAGATGTAAACTAATGTATCTTTACAAGGATATATATTTATACATTACATTTTCTGGAAGGATATACAAGGAACTATTAGTACTGGTTACTGAGGAGCAGGACTTGGAGACAGGGAGCAAAAACAAAGGAATTTTTCATCGGGCCCTATTTGATTTTTTTTTAAAAACATTGCATATATTTCTTTTCAAACGAAAAGAAACCTTAAGTTTATGTGAAAGACAGTAGGGAGGTTTCGCAAAAAGTTAAAAATAGAAATACCTTATAATCCAGTAATCACACTACTGAGTATATTTACCAAAGAAATACAAAAACATTGATTCAAAGGGAGACATGCACCCCTATGTTTATAGCAGCATTATTTCCAATAGCCAAGATTTGGAAGAAGCCCAACTTTCCATCAATAGATCACACACACACACACAATGGAATATTATCAGCCATAAAAAAGAATGAAATCTTATCATTTGTAAGAACATAGATGGAGCTAGAGAGTATAAGGCTAAGCAAAATAAGTCAATCAGAGAAAGACAAATACCATCTGATTTCAGTTATATGTGGGTTACGAGAAACAAAATAAATGAGCAAAGGAAAAGAGAAAGAGAGATCAAGAAACAGACGCGTAGCTCTAGGGAAAAATTCCTGGTTACCAGAGGGGAGGTAGGTAGGGGGATGGGTGAAATAGGCGATGGGGATGAATGGGGATGAAGGAAGGCACTTGTGATGAGTCTGCATTATGTATGTAGTGCTGAATCACTATTTTGTACACCTGAAACTAATACAGCAGCATATGTTAATTATACTGGAATTAAAATTTAAAATAATTTAAAAAGTAAGCCTAGAAACAAAAAAGTAAGCCTAGTTTAAAAGAATCTAAAACTAGTTTTTAAAGATTTGAAAATACTTACTTTGATAAGTTTTATTTAATATTTCTTAATCATATCCTCCAAGATTTTTGACAGTGAATCCTAAATAGAAAAGTACAGGGGATCCCTGGGTGGCTCAGCGGTTTAGCGCCCACCTTCGGCCCAGGGCGTGATCCTGGAGTCCCAGAATCGAGTTCCACATCGGGCTCCCTGCATGGAGCCTGCTTCTCCCTCAGCCTGTGTCTCTGCCTCTCTCTCTGTGTCTCTCATGAATAAATAAAATCTTAAAAAAAAAAAAAAGAAAAGTACAGACTTAGATGATTTCCAAGGTTAGGTGTGAAAAACAGAATGTGTGGGGATAGAGGGAAACATCAGTTTGTGTTCTTTTATGTTCATAATGTAATATTTAAGAAAATATGCAATTTGCTCCTTTTCCCCAGGTTTTCAACTTGGCCTATGAATTAGTTGATATGCTTTTGTAATGTCTTCTTTACTTTGAAAATCCACATATCTTGAATGGTACAAAGGATGTCAAAAGTTTCTCCCACTTATTACTATTTTTCACCATCTTGTGCATCCTTGTATTTCTTTTTCTTAATCTTTATTTTTATGTCAGATAAACCAATAAATATTATTAAATCATACATGAATGGAAATAACCAGGTAACATTTCTTTTAGGCCAAAGAAGAGGATTTAAATTCATTCACCGCAGCAGACCTCAAGGATCTCTCTTCTCATCAATTGAATGAATTTTTAGCACAGATGCTCCAGAAAGTAAGTACTAGCTCGAAACATGAGAAATTACAATGGCCATATAAGACAAGCATAGCATTTATGACAAACCCAACTTGGGAAAAATATTATTGTGAAAACTAACGGAAAAAAATAACTTATAAAATTAATCCATTTATTTAAAGACATTTGTTGAATGGTTATTATGTGTGGTATTATTGTGAACATGAGAATATGCAAGAAAGAAAGAAATCATGTCCTTAAAAAGCTTATAATCTAGAAGGGAAGGTCACACATACAAAATCTGGCAATAGAAGGAGGCATATTTTAGGTATCATTTGACAAAAACTTAATCAGTGAAGAACTGCCTTCTACCTGGCATCATCAAGGAAAGGTTTTGTGGGAGTGGGGCTTGCTTTGAGCCGAACAGTGTTAGCAGAGGTGGAAATTCAGGTCTGAGGGAGTATCAAGCCACAGTGTTGCAAGAGTTAATGAAGATAAGTGGGATCAGATACGATGAATCTTGGATGCTAAGAATCTTAGATTTTGTTTTAGTAGGTAGGTAGGTAGGAAAGGGTCTAACATTTTTAACAGAAAAGTCATCTGATGAAAGGGTGAGTTATATGAGTCCACCGGTGGATCAACATGAGGAACATGGGTGGAGAAATTAGTTGTCAGACTTTCAGGACATGTCAGACTTTCAGGACATGAGGAAAGAGGGAACAGGCTAGATAAGCAGAGGTGAAGGGTGAGAGCCTGGGGTTTGTGACTGACTGGATTTGACTGTTAAAAGGAGTGAGTCCGGGATCCCTGGGTGGCGCAGAGGTTTGGCGCCTGCCTTTGGCCCAGGGCGCGATCCTGGAGACCCCAGATCGAATCCCACGTCAGGCTCCCGGTGCATGGAGCCTGCTTCTCCCTCTGCCTGTGTCTCTGTCTCTCTCTCTCTCTCTCTCTATGTGACTATCATAAATAAATAAAATTTTAAAAAAATAAATAAATAAATAAAAGGAGTGAGTCCAAGCAGATTTTAAGGTTTCAAACCCAGGTAACTAAAAGAATATGTGAAATGGAAAGGAGAGGCTGCATTTTGAGAGGGAGGGAATGATGGGGTCTTTACTGTGACCCTGAAATGTGCTCTTGGGTCTCAGGACCTTGAGAGGGATAAAGAAGACTGGATAGAGTTTCCTATGGAATCAAAACAAAAAGAGGAGTAGGATTTAAGGCAACAAGGGCTTTGCAAGAATCCGTTTTTAGGGCATTAAGTCACTGAAGTTTCATAAATGTCTACAGCGCTGCCTTGTGGCCTGGGCCAAAGGAGAGGGAGGGCCTGGTGGGATATCTCCCGAATATGCAGGGCAAAAATTGGGGATAGTTGGGGGTCTAGGAGGTGACCTTAACCGGTGGACCTACAGAGTGGACTTGGAGTTTAACTGAGACCAAACGATTTGGGAAGGGTCTGGCACTCAGAGCAGAGATGCTTCCCCGAGAGCATGGGGTGAGTTTTGCAAAATGAGTCATGGTGGGAGAGGAGAGTCACCACCCACCTAGCAGCACCCCAGTCTCCCTGCTTGTCCAGACTGAACTGGTCTTCTTTCCTCACCAGATTTGCTCCCCCCTTTAGCATGGGTTAAGATGGGCATGGGAGGTTTACGAACCCCCTGCAATTGTATACAGACATTTGTGCTTATATGGTAAATCTTTCTCTTTTTCCTAAGGAAACCATCACTATTACTCATCAGGTTCTCAAAGGGATCTGTAATATAAAAGTTTAAAAACTGCTATTTTGTAGGGATATAGATCATTTAAAAGGGATTTCAGAGGAAATACACAAAGATAAAGCTGGGGGTAATCGGTGAGTTAACAATTAAGGGACTGTGGTTTAATACAGAGAATGGAATACATTTAATATATATAACGTATAAGGAAGGACTTGGAAGACTCTGGAAAGGATTAGAAAGTTAGTATTCATATGCCAAAAAGTCTGAGGAGAGTAATTCTCATTTAATTCTCTGTATACCTCACAAATTAAACTATCCTTTTGCTCCCAGTAGAACATCCTTATCCTGAATAAGTTTGCACAAAATTTGTCGTGTGCATTTGTTTCTTTTCTTTTTATCTAACTTATTTTTATATTATAAAATATTTAGGATTTTATTTTATTTTTTTTTTTTTTTTTAATTTTTATTTATTCATGATAGGCACACAGTGAGAGAGAGAGAGAGGCAGAGACACAGGCAGAGGGAGAAGCAGGCTCCATGCACCGGGAGCCTGACGTGGGATTCGATCCCGGATCTCCAGGATCACGCCCTGGGCCAAAGGCAGGCGCCAAACCGCTGCGCCACCCAGGGATCCCAATATTTAGGATTTTAATCTGGCTAAGAATTTCTCTCCAGCTTCTTTCTTCCAAGGAATCCTGTTGAAATGATACATCATACTTCTTTATTTTGCTCTTAGGCACCTCTTCCATTGGGGCACATAAAGCGAATGCAAGAGGTGTACAACTTGAATGCCATTAACAATTCTGAAATACGATTCAGGTACATCATTTTAACTTGTCTCTGTGGAAGAAAGTAGAAACTTGTTTAAAAGGTGGAGAAAGGGAAAGCAGAGTCTGAGGCATACATGAATTTTAAGAAATCCTTGTGAAATTTATTGCACCTGTATAAATAGAGTAGCCTTTAAGGAATAGTTGCAACATCTGTAAGATGATAGTATTATTCTTTTTATTAGCATTTGTTCTAAGCTTCTCTTGCCATAGAAAGGGGGGAGGGGAAGGATTAGGAATCCTGAGGTCAATAGGCATTCTTCTACAACTAGCCAAGTCGACTCTGATATGGGAATAGTTAGAAATCTCTAATTCTGTTACGTGGTTAATCTTTCTTAATTCTGATCTGTAGTGTGAGTCTTAAACCAAAGTTTAATTCCTTTACAAACTGTATAGATAAGGTACACGAGCACCAACATGATCTAAACTTTTTAAAAGGTATGGTCTTCTTCAAGAACAAACTCCTCTTGACTTCTCCAATTACTGGGTTGTATACACAAGGATTTGAGATTCTCAGAAAAATATACAGTGTTGTACAGCATAAACCAGAATGAGATTATTCATCATTGCAAAAATAATATTCAGTTATGCCTATATATCCTGCCCCTTCCTCCTTTGTTCCTACCCTACACCCCCTAAAAATCCTTCTTCCAGATGGTTACGGCTCTGCATTCAATCGAAATGGGAGGAAGCTATTCCTCTGGCTCTAAAAATGGCAACTGAGCAAGGACGAATGAAGTTTACACGACCTCTGTTCAAGTAAGAACCAGCTGAGACTGTGTTTTGAATTTATATCAGGAAGTTGGGGGTTGGGGGGAGGGCACCCCAATGGGGTGGCTCAGTGAGCTAGGTGTCCAACTCTGGATTTCAGCTCAGGTCATGTTCTCAGGTCGTTTACATTGAGCCCCGCAGCAGGCTCAGCACTCAGCATGGAGTCTGCTTGGGATTCTCTCCTTCTCCCTCTGCCCTAACCTCCCTCAAAAAAAAAAAAAAATGGGGATCCCTGGGTGGCGCAGTGGTTTGGCGCCTGCCTTTGGCCCAGGGCGCGATCCTGGAGACCCGGGATCGAGTCCCACATCGGGCTCCCGGTGCATGGAGGCTGCTTCTCCCTCTGCCTGTGTCTCTGCCCCTCTCTCTCTCTCTCTCTCTCTCTCTGTGACTATCATAAATAAAAATAAAAAAAAAAGAAAGAAGAAAGAAAGAAAGAAAGAAAGAAAGAAAGAAAGAAAGAAAGAAAGAAAGAAAGAAAGAAAAGGAACGGGGAAGAACAGTCTTAGATGTTTTTCCTGTTGCTAAAATACTTTATAAAACACCATCTAGGGATGCCTGGGTGGCTCAGTGGTTGAGCATCTGCCTTTGGCTCAGGGCGTGATCCCACAGTCCCGGGATCGAGTCCCACAGCGGGCTCCCTGCAGGGAGCCTGCTTCTCCCTCTGCTTACATCTCTGCATCTCTCTCTGTGTGTCTCATGAATAAATAAAATCTTTAAAAAAAACACCATCTAAAAATAATATTTTTAAATGTGTTAAAGAATTTTGAAATAGGAATGAAGGCTTCTAAATATTTAAAATTGGAGGCAATTTTATTAGCTTTTTTACAAACATCAATACACATTACCAATTATGGGCCAAATTGGTTCAGACACTGGCAGAATGGAAGTAAATAGAAAATAATCTTAAGTACCCAGAAAGATATTTAATTTTTTTTAAAAGATGTTATTTATTTATTTTTTATTTATTCATGAGAGACACAGAGCGAGAGAGAGAGAGAGAGAGAGAGAGAGAGAGGCAGAGACACAGGCAGAGGGAGAAGCAGGCCCCATGCAGGGAGCTCGATGTAGGACTCGATCCCGGGTCTCCAGGATCACACCCCGGCCTGCAGGCGGCACTAAACCGCTGCGCCACCAGGGCTGCCCCCAGAAAGATCTTTAAAAGCAAGTAGGAGATCATTGGATCATTGGTGGGTAGGCATGGAGGGGAAAAAAGAGTCTGAAGTTATTTAAATGTAATAAGAAATGAGTGGGTAAAGCCAGATGTTTTTGATTCAAATGTTGCAATGAGTTGGAAGAATAAGTTGCTGGCCATATAAAGCAATGCTCGGTAGAGGGGGAAAAGTCGTATCTTGGCTATAAGATAGAATTTAAGAATATCTTCGTGAAGTTATTTTCACTATGGATTTGGCAGGAATTCGGAAAAATATATAACCATGACATAGATAGTCACGATTAATCTTTTCGTTTACTTCACAAGTATAATGGAATTATACTTGCCAAATAAAATATTACTTGCCAAAATAAGTCATTATCCATCTTTCTTCCCCCACCAGGGACCTTGCTGCCTTTGACAAGTCTCATCATCAAGCCGTCTGTACCTACCAAGAACACAGAGCAAGTATGCACCCTGTGACGGCCATGCTGGTGGGGAAAGATTTAAAAGTGGATTAAGGACCTACCAATTGCTGATTTCAGACATTTCTCTTTTTTAAACAGAATTCACTAAGAAATATAAAAGTTCAGCTCATATTGTAACTAAAAATGTTGTTTTCATTTTGGCTTTTTATTGCTTTGTCAGTGATTTTCATAAATAAATCTGAGCACCACCTTTCCCCTACCCCCAACCAGTGGCATGTTCTTTATAAAGTGCATTTTAACAAAATTAAATCTTTTAATTTTGTGGATGTAAAATTTCTCGTTAGTTACATATTTATTTTTCCCAGCACAATCACAAGAATGTCAGCATATTATTTACCTGGGATTTTTAAGTTCTTTCACTTGACTCTACTGTGTGCCAAAAATTCAAGATGACTAGAGTATTGCTTTTTAAACAACATGAGCACTCAGTTGGATTTGCTCACCCAGCCACACAGCAGGTGTAGTATAAACACACTTTCCAAAATGTATAAACTCTACTGGGAATACTCTGCTGTCTGTTCAACCTGATTCGTCTCCTTACTGGTCATCAAATATCCTTCACCCACATAGAGCATACAGCGCACAGAAGGAAATAATACAATTATAATATCTATTATGCACACATATAATACATACTGAAAACAACAGAACAACTTGAACCAAATAAGAGAGTAACAAAGCATCCCAAGAGCATTGTACCCCAGGGCGACTCTGGGAAACACAGTTGTATTAAGGATTCTTGATTGTAAGTGACAAAACCCAAAGGATTACAAGTCAGAAAAGGAAGAGGAGGATTATTTTAAGGACACCTAATGGGGGGGGGTGTCAAAACCCATGGACACTCAGAAGAGGACTGAAACCCAGAATTGTCAAGCAAGCAATACTCTCTCTTGTCTCTCATTTCTGCTACCCTACTCCACACCATAGAGTCTGGCTACCCTCCGGCTTTGCTACTGTAAATGGTTCTTATCACATGGGAAGATTGTCTCAATTCCAAATTCTTTTTATTATTATTTTATTATATATATATATTTTTTATTGGAGTTTGATTTGCCAACATATAGCACCCAGTGCTCATCCCGTCAAGTGCTCCCCTCAGTGCCCGTCACCCAGTCACCCCGTCACCCCATTCTCCCACCCACCTCCATTATATGGTTTCAATTTCAAATTCTCAGAGGGAAGACTCTGACCCAGCTTGGGTCCACCCCTGGCTAAATAAACTTTAGCAAGAGGAATGGTGTCTTAGAGTATAAATGTGGGAGGGGCTGTCATTAAATACCCAAAACGAATGCTGATGCAGTGACAGAAATCTTAAAATAGAAGCAAACACTCTGAATAGTATCAAACCAATTCTTGTCTGTCAATATAATCCTGAGCTGCTTCTTTGCAGTCTTCTATCTTTCTGGACACATCTACACCACAGCGATTCTACTTCTCAAGGCTTGGCTCTCACTTGTCTTTCATGGCAGGAAGACCACAGGAGAGAGTTCAGCTCACACCCCTGGTACATAATCAGGTTCTAAGTGATTAGACTGAAGCAAATCCACGGACCCAAATGATGCTTTTGAGGGCTACTCCACCCCATAAGCTTTCCCCCCACTTCAGGCTAATGTCACATTTCAGTGATCATGGATGAAGGAGCCCGGAAGTGAACTGGGGCCCAGGCAGTGAAGGATGCTATGAAGAAAGTAGAGGGCACTAGAGACACACATCAGCACAGGTTTACCTGGGGCCAGCTCAGTGGAGTCCATGTTTATAAACTGCAACTAATAAGTATATGTTGAATATGTTTATGCCAGGCCAGGATATACACATAATTTCTGGGTGAACAAAGATAAGTAATTTCTAAATATGGCTGAAGAAGAAATATGCTAAAGCAACCTAGGGAAGGGCCACTTAACCAAAGGGTTTAGGGAATGCCTCCTGGGGAAGAGAAGGCCTACACAGAGTCTTACGAGATAAGAGATCTGGCTAAGCAAAGGAAGTTGGAAGTGTGTTCCAAATGGATATAAAGGTATAGACTTATGAGATCTTTGGATCCTAAATTTGGACAGTGAAAGTAGCTGGCTCTGCTCCACAGTGTTTAGAGCATGAACTTGGAATCTCCAAACTCACATTGCTGGGAGGTGGTATTATCTGGAGGTTTCTTCCCTCACATGTCTGATGTGTGGCCTGAGATTACGCAAAAGCTGGGCTCAGCCGAGAGACTGAGCACCCTAGTAGTTTGGGTTTTCTCACAGCACAGTGGATATTTGGACTTCTTATTAGTCTTCTGTGTAAGTGCATCAAATACCAGAAAGTAGCACCAGGAAGGCAGAGAATGTATCCTATTTCATTCCCAGCACCTAGCATAGCATCATGCTTGGGATACAACAGGTGTTCAAGAAATATCTGTTAGTTGAGTGAATGGAGAAGGGTAGAAAGTTTAGGTGCTTCACATCTAAGGGCCTTGGTTTTCTCAGAGATGTAAAAGGTAAGATCCTCCTTTGAAAATTAGAGTGAATGGATGTTAATTGGGGTGAATATTTTAGAAACTTGCTGAGCACAGAGGGGCAAGTAAAAGGATAGCACCATGATGCGCACGATCACAGAACTTTCTGTAGCCTTCCACCAGGGTGAACACAGAAGTTTATTGTGATGACCCAGGGGTGGAGTTTTACTCTGTGCAAGCATAGGTTTAGGGTTATAAAAGGATTTCAAAGTGCTGGAAAAAAGAGTGGCCCAGGTAAGTAGCTAGGACACCAGCTTCCTAGGAAAGAAAGTGAGGAAGCTGGTGGGAAATGGAGGGAAGGAGGAGCCAACCAGAGGTCAAGTCCAAGGGCAAAAATGACTCCAGTAAGGGGAGAACTGCAAGGCTAGAAGGTCGTAGTCATAAGGAGGGGTACTGGAATTTAAGATTTCTTATGTGCATCAAATTCAGGTGGTAGCCAATGAGAAAGCATCTCACACCAGTGAGGAGTTAATTTTTTAACAAGACAGGAAATAAATGTTAGTGAGGATGCAAAGAAACCTTCATGCACTGTTGGTGGGAATGCAAGCTGGTGCAGCCACTCTGGAAAACGGTGGGGAGGTTCTTCAGGAAGTTGAAAATAGAGCTACCTTACAACCTGGCAATTGCACTACTGGGGATTTACCCCAAAGATAGTGAAACGCCAGAACACCTGCACCCCAGTGTTCATAGCAGCTATGTCCACAATAGCCAAACTGTGGAAGGAGCCACGATGTCCTTCGACAGATGAATGGATAAAGAAGATGTGATCTATATATACAATGGAATATTACTCAGCCATTAGGACAAATATCTACCATTTGCTTTGATGTGGATGGAACTAGAGGGTATGATGCTGAGTGAAATAAGTCAATCGGAGAAGGACAATCATAATATGGTTTCACTCATATGTGGAATATGAGAAATAGTGAAAGGGATTGTAAGGGAGAGGAAGGGAACTGAGTGGGAAAAATTAGAGAGGGAGACAAACCATGAGAGACTCCTAACTCTGGGAAACAAACATAAGGTTGCAGAAGGGAAGGAGGGTAGGGTAGGGGGATGGGGTAACTGGGTGACAGGCACTAAGGAGGGCACTTGATGGGATGAGCACTGGGTGTTACACTATATGTTGGCAAATTGAATTTAAATAAAATCTATAATAATAATTAAAACAAAATTCAGGTGGAGACAAATTCCAGGGTGTGGTCAGGATATGCGTGACTGAGGTATAAGTTTCAGTAAGTCTCAAGGAGGGGTAGTCCTTTTTTGTACACTTCCTACGAAGCTGTCAGGAAAAGAGAGATTCTGGGTGTTGGTGTTTTCTGTGAACTGTGTCTCTATTCCCAACACAAGTGAGTTTTAGTGGAAACACATGTCAAGATCTTCCCATTGCAATAACCACATGTCCAGAAACTGGCTTAACTACTAAAATGCTGCTTAGTTAAAACAGTGCCAACATTACTTTGATTCCTTTTTCATGCTTTTCAGAGTACCTTAATCTACCAGTAACGAATTGGGTGCAGGGAGCAGTTAACTGTATTAAAGATGCTTAACTGGATTAGAGATAGCCATGTCTCAAGGTGAAAGAACTTTTTTTTTTTTTTTTTTATGAAAGAGCATTTAGAAGGCAAAATAGGTATACAGAGCATTCAAGTGCAAATGATGTAATCACAAACACTTCCAGAACATTTCCAATGCACCGTGTGCTGCACTAAGGGCTTTAGACATATGAACTCACTTTATCTTCCCTAAGGCCCTTTGAAATAGGCACTAGCATTATCTCCAGCTTAGAGATGAAAACACTGAGACCCCAAAAAAGTCAAATTACTCACCCAGAGGTCACATAGTAAATGGCAGAGCCAGGATCTGATGCCAAGAAGATACTGCCAATACAGCAGTGAGGCAGTTTGCTCCCTTTCCCCTTTGAAAGGGAAACAGAGGCTAATTAATAACTTACTTGCTCAGAGCTAATAGAGTGGAGCTGGAGTCCCACTCTGGCCTGCTGAGCTGTTGACCTCCAAGCCGCAGTAGCTCATTCATCGGTGACCTTTCCTCGTGAGAACCATCCCTGACTTTCGCAGCCTCCCTTTGTGGACAGACAGCTTTAGAAAACCTCAGGGGTGGCAGGCGGCAGTTGCTCAACACATGTTTGCGGAATAAACACAAAAATGAAGATTGCCACACTCCCTGGTGTCACAGTAGGCCAGAAGGTGCCTTTTACAGTTGAGTAATTCCAGATAAAAACAGGAACACGGTGTTTGTAAGCTGCCATCAATGGAGAACACAGAAGCCAGGGGAGGGAGAACTCAGGGACCCCTATGAGAGCCCCCCACCCGCCCAGCAAGTGCCCACAGGCACTGGGACCCGCCACCGGGCCGGGAGAAGCCAGGCCCTCCTGCGAGAGCGCGGGCTGCCCGGCTCACCTGCCGCCCACCTGCCCGCGCATCCCCCTCTCCCGCCCCAGCTCGGCTGCGGAAACCCAAAGGGCCACTGCGCGGCCCTCAATAAATATTTGTCCACTGTGCGGATGAGTAAAGCAGGAGAGGGGCGTGTCTGAAAGTCCCTCCCGCTCCGCTCCTCCCGGCGACCCCACCTCGCGTCGCTCCCAGATAAAGCCCGCGCCGCCCGCGCGGGAGCAGCGATGCCCAGGTACACGGCGCACGTGCGCGGCGAGTGGCTGGCGGTGCCCTGCGGGGACGCGGCGCTCACCGTGGGCTGGCTGGGCCGCGAGGCCATCCGGAGGTACATCAAGAACAAGCCGGACAACGGCGGCTTCGCCTCGGCGGACGACGCGCGCTTCCTCGTGCGCCGGTGCAAGGGCCTGGGCCTGCTGGACAGCGAGGACCCGCTCCACGCGGCCCTGGAGGACAACGAGTTCGTGGAAGTGGGTGAGTGGCCGCGGCCCTCGCTCGGCCCCCGGCAGGTGCGGCTGGCTGCGGGCTCGCACCTGCACCTGCCGCGGCCCAGAGGCCCGAACGCGCCTGCGCCTGGGGGAGGGAGGGACTCCCCCTCTGCCCCCCGCCCCCGGCCCCCCTTTCCAACAAGGCGACAGTCCAGGAATGGGCTGACCTGCCTAGAGGGCGCCTCTGGTAGGCAGCAAAGGCTACCTTCGAACCCAAGACGGCCTGTCTGGATCCCTGGGCAGGGAGACAATCATTTTGAAGACCCTTCTGCCCTTCAGAAGCGCCTGGAAGCCAGGGGCACAGAGGCCTAAGGGGTTCGGATTAAAACAAAATAAAGCCGGGGCTGGAGCTGGGGGTGGGGGTGGGGGTGGGGGTGGGGGCTAGCTCTTGAACTTCTGTATGAAACCCCGCCCACCCCAGACACCTGCGTCTGTGCCTTTTGCTCTCCTCCTCGGCAAAGATGCTAAGGGCCCCCCGAAGTCCTTTTAAAGCAGCCATTTCTCCACACGTGAGAGGGAGTGGAAGAGCCCTTTCTGGGTTTACCAGCAATGCCAAGTGCGGTTCTCCCCGCCATCCCTAAGGGAGCCTCTCTTGTATGCTTGTTTCAGTCATAGAAGGCGATGCCATGTCCCCCGACTTCATCCCATCGCAACCAGAAGGAGTGTACCTGTATCCTTTCCTGCGGGCCGGGGCTGCCCTGGGGGCTCCTCCGCGGGGGGCGGGCGGCCTGGGGCGGTCTCACACTCCCCGGGGTTTTCCTTTACCAGGCGTCAGGTACAGCAAGTACCGGGAGCCTGAAAAGGTAAGCTGCAAGCCACACTCTTTTGGTAAAGAAAATTAAGTCCCCCTCGTTTCAGGAGGGGTAGGGCCAGCCAAATTTATGAGCAAACGGCATCAGGACGCGGCTTTATCCCGCTCTGCGGAGTAGGAAGAGGCATTCTGCTCGCTTCTAGCTTTCTTTACTCAGCGACCTCTTGAGCAAGCGGCCTTTCCCACCAACACACGAATGTTTCAGAGCAGGGGGGAAATCTCTTCCCCACTGTCTTGGCCAAGCAGCCCGGCTGCCCAAGCTCACAGAGGTCCCCTTCTTTTGTGCAGTACATTGCCTTAGATGGGGACAGTCTGACCACAGAGGATCTGGTCAACCTGGGGAAAGGACACTACAAAATAAAGGTACAGGGGAGGGCGGGGAAGGATATCGTCTGGCCTTTTTCACCGCCTATGAAGTTTTCAATGTGCTCTGCTTTGACCGACGTTTTCCTAGCTCACCCCAACTGCTGAAAAGAAGGTGCAAAAATCCAGGGAAGTCATAGAGAGCATCGTGAAAGAAAAAACTGGTATCCTTTTCTCTTTGTCATACAATTCTTGCTATTGAATTTTTTTTTTAATGGTCTGCCTCTAATGGTACAATGTCTGTTTTTACTTTTGTTCTAGTTGTTTATGGTATAACTACAGGTTTTGGGAAATTTGCCAGAACTGTAATTCCTGTCAATAAGCTAGAGTAAGTCTGACCCCCACCCTCCTCAGCAAACACACATTCACATGCCTCCGAGTGTCCCCATCTTTGAGATTACTTTCAACAAGAGAAGTAATTAACATTTGCCCCAATTTCCAGATGAGGAGGATGAGGTTCCTGTTCACTTGCATACAAGCTGGCATTGAAAACACAGGCTTGCTGCTTTCTTCCCTTGCATGCATCCCACTGCCTTTAGTCTGTCTCTCCAAAGAGTCACCTGTTCTTCCCTTCATTTCCCTAGCTGAGGGGACACGTTCACTGCGAGATATCTAAGAGAGGTCTTCCCTTTCTCTTCCAGAGAGCTCCAGGTCAACTTAGTACGTTCACATTCTTCAGGTAAGTCATTTCAAACATTAAGTGACTTATAGATCTTGTTTGATCTGATGAATAAAGTGCAGCATGGCGTGAGGCATCCTGTAACAGCTGTGAATAGCTGGTGCACTCTAAAAACTAGTGCCAATTCTGCTTCAGGGGAGGAAGGGAAGCACAAGGCACCATGCAAGACCACCTTTCAGCTGAATCAGAAAAGGAATGGTCCAAGTTGGAGGGATGGGGTTGGGGCAGGAGCACGTGTACTGCCATGCCAACAGAGTGGTGCATTCAGGGAACGAAGTTAAGGCTGGAATTCAGGGAATGAGTTGATCAGGATGAGGTGAGGTGGGAAGGTCTGTCAAGAATCTAGTCTGGATGGTATTCTAAGGGTGTCAGGTTAGGTGGGGCTCACTGAAGCATTCGAGGGAAGAGAACTGAAAAGGCAAAACTGGGCTTTCACATTTCTCTAGAAGATGGGACTTTCAGAAGCAGGACAGTCAGGAAGGAGAGTGGTCCAACTATCTGAGTCAAGAGGAGAAAGGTGGTAGGAGACTGGACTGAAGTGGAGAAAGATTTGAGAGTTGGAGGTGGGAAAGGTTTTGATTTTTCTAGGAGAAGAATATCAATTCTGTTTCTCAGGTGTCGGGAAACCACTAATCCCTGAAAGATGTCGGATGCTCTTGGCTTTAAGGATCAATGTCTTGGCCAAAGGATACAGTGGCATTTCCCTGGAGACCCTCAAGCGAGTTATCGAAGTATTTAATGGTAATGCCATGGATCTCCAGGCTGACCCTCCATTGAGGCTGGGCATGTACCACAAGTAGATTTGGTTGAAGGCATAGTGAGGAACTAGCAGAGACAAGATGACATAAAATGATGGAGATGAATGGAAATGGGCTTGGTGAGAAGGAGGATGGCTGAGGGGGTGAGGGTGGGGGCAGAGACGCTTACTCCTATGTACCTTCAACTCATTCTTCATCACCCTTTGCTTAGTATTTGGCATCTTTATAGAAGTCTGGAACAAACTCCTTAAGTCTATCCCTAAGCTCAAAGCTAGAGAGAACCTTTAATTCAGTGATGCCCAGATGTGGTTTATAGAAGCTGCAGCCAATCATCTGAGAAACACAACAATTCCTCAATGTCTATCCCAAACACCATTTCAGTAGTTCAGTAGTGGATCACTACGTTTGTATCTTTGGGGTAAATACCCAGTAGTGCAATTGCTGGGTTGTAGGGTAGCTCTATTTTCAACTTTTTGAGGACCTTCCATAATGTTTTCCAGAGTGGCTGCACCAACCTGCATTCCCACCAGCAGTGTACAAAGGTTCTTCATATTACTTTTTTAATGTAAATATGTATATGTTTCCAAACATTCTCCAATAGCTTTTTTTTTCTTCAATAGCTTCTAATGGCTACACACACTCTTTGCTCATATGGAAGTCTCTTAATTCATATTTAGATCATTTATAACTTGTTCCTAGGATCAAAGCTGTAATGAACAACAGCTAGTTCCTGATCTTTAAGATGCATTGTTACAATTTCTAAAAATTTCTTGGTCTGATTAGAACATGCATAGTAAGTGCAAAGGGGGTAGAGGACCAAGGAGGAGGAAAAAGTTAAAGGAATAGATAATCCTTTGGGGATGTGAGTTTCAGATCACCTTCTTTCCATGCAGCCTGGTCTGGATTATTTCTCTATGTACAGGGTTTCCCAACCACCTCCACACAGCAAATCTGAGTATGCCTGGCTAAAATCTGAATGCTTTCCATTGTCCTTAGGATAAAGTCTAAACTTAAAAAAAATATATATTTCCTATGCTGTACCTTTCATCCTCATGACTTACTCATTCCATAACTAGAAAGCCTTTGTCTTCCACTCCCCTTCACCCATTTTGCCTATGCCCCCACCTCTGTCAACCATAATTTTATTCTCCATATTTATGAATCTAATTCTGTTGTTTTTGTTTTAGATTCCACATACGAATGAAATCACCTGGTATTTATCTCTGACTTATTTTATTTAGCATAGTATCCACTGGTTCCATCCATGTTGTCACAAATGGCAAGATCTCATTACTTGTTATAGCTGAGCAATAGTTCACCTCTTTCACCTCTTTCTTATCCATTCATCTATCATTGGATCCTTGGGCTGCTTTCGTATCTGGGCTTTTATAAATAATGCTACAGTAAATATAGGGGTGACATGTATCTTTTTTTCAAATTAGTGTTTTCATTTTCTTTACATGTAACTACCCAGTAGTGGAATTACTGGAGCATATGGTATTTCTATTTTTAATGTTTTGAGATTTCATACTGTTTCCCACAGTGGCTGTACCGACTGGCATTCCCACCAACAGTGCACAACATTCCCCTTTCTCCACTTCCTCATCAACACTTGTTGTTTCTTGAGTTGTTTTATTTTAGCCATTTTGCCAGATGTGAGGCAATAGCCAATTGTGGTTTTGATTTGCATTTCCCTGATGATTAGTAATGCTGAGCATCTTTTTATATGTCTGTTGGCCTTCCGTATGTCTTCTTTGAAAAAATGTCTATTCAGGTCCTCTGCCCATTTTTTAATTGGATTATTTGGTGTTGAGTTCTTTAAGTTCTTTATATATTTTGGATTCTGACCCCCTTATCACACATATCATTTGCAAACATCTCCCATTCAGTAGGCTGTCTTTTCCTTTTGTTGATGACTTCCTTTGTTGTATAAAATATTTTATTTGGGTATAGTCCCAATAGTTTATTTTTGCTTTTGCTTCCGTTGCCTGAGGAGCCATGTCTACAAAAATGTTGCTAAGGCCAAGATTAGTGATTACTGCTTATGTTTTCTTCTAGGAGCTTTATGGTTTTGGGTCTTACATTTGTGTCCTTAGTCCATTTTGAGGTAATTTTTATATATGGTGTGAGAAAGTGGTCTAGGTTTTCCAGCACCTTTTATTGACAAGACTGTTTTCCCCATTGTATATTCTTATGTTCTCTGCTATAGATTTATCAACCATTTAGGCATAGGCCATTATTTCTGGGTTCTCTGTTCTGTTGCATTGATCTATATATCTGTTTCTATGCCAGCACCATACTGTTTTGATTACTACAGCTTTGTAGTGTATCTTGAAATCTGAGATTGTGATATCTCCAGCTTTGTTCTTCTTTCTCAAGGTTGCTTTGGCTGGTGCTCCTTCCTGCTTATCCCTTCTTATTCCCCTCTGCCTTTTTTTTTTTTTTTTTTTTTTTAATAGCGGCTCAGCCAGGTCCCTTAAGCATTAGTTAGGCTTGAGGAATTGTCTTTCCCCAGGTATTTGTGCCATAAAGCGATCCTAGCTCCTAAGGGGGAGGGGGGGGAGGTTGGCCTCCCTGGCTGAATGAGGATAGCCAGAAGTAATTGGTGCCTCTTTCTCTCCCAGCCTCCTGCCTGCCCTACGTTCCAGAGAAAGGAACCGTTGGTGCAAGTGGAGACCTTGCTCCACTCTCTCATCTTGCTCTTGGGCTAATTGGAGAAGGGAAGATGTGGTCTCCAAAGAGTGGCTGGGCTGACGCTAAATACGTAAGACTTTAATAACAACTTGTATCCGCAGTAATTTCCCCAGGCTGGACGCCAGCTGCTCTGGCATGCTTTGTAGCACTGAATCCTTACGGCAGCCTGGGGATGGAGCCACCGTTATCCCTGTTTTGTAGATGAAAACTGGAGCTTACAAGTCAACCTAGGTAAGGCTCTTAGCTTCCATACATTACCCTCAGGCTTCTGGAACTCGATGGTCACCTTGGAGAAAAGGTACAGTGGCCAGTGTTAACCCCAGCAATTTATTCTTCAGCTAAAACTATTCCAGGGCTTATCTAGGAGACCTCACACTGTTGTGGGTTTATTTAGTCTCTGGTCTCACAGGACAGAGCTGTGGATCATAGCACTGACTGTATGGCCTCTGGAAAGCAGGCTCCTTCTCCCTCCCAGCTCCTACCCCAATGGCTAATCAGAAGGGCTTGTTCATCCATCTCCAGATTCCATCGGAGCAGCCCAAAGAATTATTTGAAGTGTTAGCTCAGATCAATTGCTGAGATCCCTCAGTGAAGGGGCAGAGGACCAAGGAGGAGAAGTTAAGGGAACAGATAATCCTTAGGCGGATATAGGTTCCAGATCACTTTTCTTCTCTAGAACTTGATCTTTATTTCTTGGTGCAGGGTGTTTGCTCAGCCACCTTCCCACAGCAAATTTGAGTGTGCCTGGCTGAAGCCTGTAATGCTTGCCATTGTCCTTAGAATAAAGTTTAAGTGATTTGTGAGAGTCTTGGTCTAATGCCTCCTCCTAGGTTCTACGTTACAGGAGCTGGAGCTTCCTTACAGCTGGAATGTGCTGTGTCTGGGACAGAGGGACCACCCCAGGCTCATTCTTCTCTTCCCCACTCACTCCTCCTCCTCCTGCTCCTCCTGCTCAGAAGTCCTCTGGGAAGCTTCCCTCTCTGTCCTTCAGGTTCTCCTCCCTGGCCCCTCCTTTGTGCTCTTCCAGCATCTTATCTGCTCATTTGCCTGCAAACCCCACACACTCCCTACTTCCTAGAACACTTACGATATTCTTAAATCTGTAATTGTCTGTAATTGCCCCTGAGCTAAACTGTCTCAATTTTCCTAGGCCAGCCCTGGTCCAACACCCAGGACAGAGTGGTGTGTAATGAGTATGCTAATAAGCTTGTGAAATGGACATGGTGAATGGTGCTGACTCTGTCTTCCTTCTTCCCTAAAGGGACCTTAATGTAATGACTGTTCCACTTCTTTTATTTCAGGGGAAGATTATTCTGCCAGTGTTTAGCTAAGTAGGATGAGGGTGGAGGAGTTTTTAGGTCAAGCTCTGGAGGCAGAGAATTGTGGACAGTCAGGAACCCAGCCTCAGTACAGTATGAAGTGCCCATATGTGCTCAGAAAGCAGCAGGAGAAAAAGTGAGTCACTAAGGTAGACGTTGAATACAAAGGACCTAGGAACCAACATCCAGGGTTACTTCTGTAAATGCTAGAGCCCCTTATTTAAGTACAAAAATTATGTGAAATGTAAGTCTACTTTTAGACTAAAGAACAGAACTAGAGCGTAGACCAGAGTCGATGAACAGAATCAATTCACATAGGTCTAACTTTTTATAAAACAGATCTTTAGGCTGAAGGATATTTTACTGATTCCTTATGAAATTGGAAATAGATCGGTATTTCATTGATATCCATTTTTTATCTTTTTAACCATTCTGCAGGTCCTGGAAGCTCATGGATTGAAACCAGTTGTTTTGAAACCAAAAGAGGTAAACAGATCAAGGAAAATTTACTCATTTTAATAAGGCTTTATTTGTATATTATTTTCAGTCTTAAGATCAGTCTCTTGGGTTTCTTAAATGTGGCTTTCATGTTTGTTAAAAAGTTTGTCACTGAAGAAAGCACTCCTCCACAAGCATTTAAAAGATTCTTTATGCCATGGATGCTTAGGGGTTCTCTGACCTAAGAACTTAAACTTCAAAGCAGGATCTCTAAAGATACCTCACAGATGCTAGAAATCAAGATTCCTCAGAATGCTCTCAACCAAGAGTCTTGGACCAGAATTTTTATGATATCTCGTCAACACTGATGAGCAGTTAAAGAAAAGCAGCATAATTAGGAGCTATAAAGATTTCATGTGCAGTCTGCACTGGCGGTTCCTGGCTGCCTTGAGAATGGGAATACTTAACAGGTATTCCATTTGCCAGGTTTATACAGCAATTTTGCATAGGATGGAACTTAATCCTCCCACGCTTACATAAGCATTACTGCCCTGCACTTTAGAAAACATAAATAAACACCACTCAGCCGACTGGTCAACTCTCCTCTTATGGAAACAAAAGATATGAAATCAACTTGAACATGGGTTACAATAAATCTAGCAAAGGACTTCCCTCTTCCTTTTCAAAGGGCCTGGCGCTCATCAACGGGACACAGATGATCACGTCCCTGGGCTGTGAAGCCGTGGAGAGAGCCAGTGCTATTGCACGCCAGGCAGACATCGTGGCCGCCCTGACTCTGGAGGTGCTCAAGGGTACTACCAAGGCCTTCGACACTGGTCAGCACAGTTCTTCCACTGGGTTGCTATTCGTCAACTGGAGCAGGTTGGGCGGGTGGGTCTAGGTCTTTAGACATGAGAATGGTGGGAGTGGACGGTAGGGGAAGAAGAAAAAAACCCAAGTGCCTACAGCAGGTCCAGTATTGCCACATCTTCCTCCGAGTTGTGCCACACTTGATCCTTACAATGACCACATTTTACAGACAGATGCTGACTCTAGAGTTTGCCCAGGATTCCGGATCACCCAGGTCTGACTCCCATCAGACTGGGTGCTGTCTTAGGAACCTGTTCACAGGGTTTTAGAAGTAGAGCAGGACTAAAGTTGGTTCCCCTTAGAAAATTGGGAGAGGACAACGATAGAAGTTGCAGCTTACCTGTAAAGTAGTGAATTTGAAAGACTGCCTACCATTATATGTAGTAGGACAGAAAAACTGTCTAGAGATGATATAAAATGATCAAAAATTGGCCGCTGCAGAGCTCCCTTCCATTTGAGCCTAAATCTTTTTAGGGTAGACCCAGGTTCTCAAGTTGAATTCCCAGTGGGCCCAACATATAGTTTGCACTTGGCTATTTAAAGTGGAAGATATACAGTTGGTAAGGGAAATCTTGCTTTTGGGGTAAAGTTTCTAATTGGGAATGGTGGTAAGAACCTCTGGTTCTGAACCATCGATGGTAGTCTGTACTAATGTAAGAATTGCTCTGACTTTTTTTTCCTTCTGTCAAACCTAGACATCCATGCTGTTCGCCCTCATCGTGGGCAAATTGAAGTTGCTTTTCGGTTTCGATCCCTCTTGGACTCAGACCACCACCCATCTGAAATAGCAGGTCTGGGCATGTTTCTGCAAATGAGCTGATGCAGTTTTGTGTTTTGTGGGGAAAAAAAATTGATAACCTGTCCCTTGCCATAACCTTCCACAGAAAGTCACAGGTTCTGTGATCGTGTTCAGGATGCATATACCTTGCGCTGCTGTCCACAGGTAAACAAACAAAAAAATCTTTGCTTATTTCCAACTCGGGGAGGGGGGAACAGAAAAAGAGGAACGTGTGAATAAGTCATGTAATGGTCAATTATAATCCAAATTTCCTTACTGCCTCTTTTAAAAATGATGCATATCCTACTTCTATTTGTCCAGTTACTGCAGACTTTCTATTCTACGTGATAAGCTGTTTGTTTCCTTTGGATTTGCTTTGCTCGCTTCTCTCGTACGGAAGCACAAGAGACAACTTGCTAGGTTGGTTTAGTGCCCTCACTTTTAAAAATGCTTAGTAATAACATCATCCTAACCAGTTAGTGGGACTTAACTGGTTCTCTCTTTTAGGTACAACAAGAACCAGCATGCCATCGAGGTTCGCAGGAAAAGCGAATCATAATTCAAGTGCATATCGTGGTTGTACCTTATCTGCATTTAATAAGCAGATACAAACCATCACAAGTAAATCTGTGAGGCTTAACTTTAGATTTAAAAAAATGCAAAGGACCTGAGTTGGCATGAGGCATTCAGCATTACAAATGTTACAGCTCCACTTGATGGGATGAGCACTAGGTGTTATGCTATATGTTGGCAAATTGAACTCCAATTAAAAAAAAAAAATGTTGGGATCCCTGGGTGGCGCAGCGGTTTGGCGCCTGCCTTTGGCCCAGGGCGCGATCCTGGAGACCCGGAATCAAATCCCACGTCGGGCTCCCGGTGCATGGAGCCTGCTTCTCCCTCTGCCTGTGTCTCTGCCTCTCTCTCTCTCTGACTATCATAAATAAATAAAAATTAAAAAAAAAATGTTACAGCTCATTTGTATATGGCAATTAATCAGATGAGAGATTAATATACTTCTCAAGAATGAAACAATATTTCATCTTGTGCCCATTGCTAGTCTAGAGTGTAATCGAGAGTCCTCCCTGGAGTAAATACCCTCATTTCCTTTTACTCAGCAAGTTCCATTCTAGCCAGTTGATTGAAAATGTCTATGGCAAAATATTGCTAAATTATCCGTACAGCACAAATAAATCCCAGTTTAAAACATCCTTGCTATTCTAATACAAATATCAGACTCTACATAACAGACACCATTATTAGTGTTTTCAATGTACTCACTCATCTGATCTTATATTTTAGGTCCACGGTGTGGTGAATGACACGATAGCATTTGTGAAGAACATCATTACCACAGAACTTAATAGTGCAACAGATAATCCTGTATCTTTTGACTGCTTCCTAAGCCAGAATTATAGAATTCCAGCTGGTAATCTTTAGATCTGCTAAAGTGATTGTTTTGTATAGCATCTTCATTCTGTCACTCTGTTTCATAGACTAAATACCTGAGGTTCAGAGGTTAAGTGACTCTCTCTAGATTTGAGCTGGTAAGTGACAGAGGCAGATCTGTGAACCTGACTTCACTTCAGAGTCTAACACACGGTGCTTTCCATATGGACCCATTAAAGGCTAAAGGGTGTCTTCCCAGCATTGGCTGAGACAGTTCATGAAAACATTTGCCCCAAGAGCCAGGGCTGAGATTGCTGATAGAGGATGAAGACCCATGTCACAAATGTGATTGTGGGGACCCTGGGTAGCTTGGCATTTATGCAAGCCTTCCTGGCTCCGGGGATACCTTAAATGGAAGGCAATTTGTTGACATTTACCAAAGTATTGCCCCAAGAGTTATGGCTTTCCTCATCTCAGGTTTTTATTTTTGGTGCGGACTTTACTCCAATCAGGGTTTCCAAATTTTATGAAGAATAGTAAGAATCCTTCCATTTCTCAAAGATGAAACCCTTCTTTTCTTCATGGTGTAGGTATTGTAGAGCCAAATTCTTTTTGCTTTGGAATGTTCTTTGATGGTATAGTTCCTAGATGTTGATGTGGTCAGTCCAGGGTCACACTGGCAAAGTCTTCACAGAGATACTTGATATTGCCTTTGAAGACCACCCAGGCCCTTAGGAATATATTTTTCCTATCCCACGTCTGCCTCAGTTCTTTTTTTAAAATGTGTTTATTCATGAGACACACATAGAGGCAGAGACATAGGCAGAGGGAGAAGTGGGCTTCCTGTGGGGAGCCTGATGAGGGACTTGATCCCAGGACCTCAGGATCACGACCTGAGCCGAAGGCAGACGCTCAACCACTGAGCCACCCAGATACCCCTGTCTCAGTTCTTAACACTGGAGAAAGTGCTGAGTTAACAACCCTGAAAGCCTTTCACAGCTTAGGTAAGCAGACAGGTTTCACAGCAAATCTTCCTGTGTAAGATTTATCACAGGATGTTTCCAGTGTGGTTTCTCTGACAAGCTTACTTCAGGATGTGTGTTTTATGTCCTCAATGTCAGATTGTTCTACAGTGAAGTCAGACCCACACTAAATGATTCTCAACTCACTTACCTCAACACCACTCTACCCCCCAAAACAGAATAGCGCTTTCATGAAGACTATGTAAGTCTATCAGTTCTTGTAGAGGAGAGGTATCCATTCTACACTTCCATAATTTAGACTTGAGAAGGTATTTTAAAGAATAAAAACAAAGAATTACCACTAAATTACTGGATATGAGAGAGGGATATTTCCTTACTAAATTCTTCTCCCACCACTTACTGCAGCAAAAATTTCAGCCGAAAGTACTTTCCTTTCTCAATTAAAGATTCTTAATTATTGATGAATTTCCATAAGGTAATATTTGGGAATTTTCTTGCAATACTGGTATTAGTTGAAAGAATATTATTCTTAATTTTTCAATTGTAGATACAGAGCACCTATTAACACAGTTGCTCAATGCTATGGATGCTAAATTCTAATTGCTATAATCTGATAACCAACAAACAAATTTGGAACTGGAGAAAAATCAAACATGCTGAAGTCCTAAGTAGGTGCAGAGATTACTTGCTATAAGGGTTCAAAGAAAAAAAAAAAAGGGGTTCAAAGAATGAAGAGAAGACTAGGGCCTGTGACTGGGGGTGGGTTGGTGGAGAAGAGCCAGCACTGGGCCTAACAGGCTCACAGTTTTATGCATAGAAAAGGTAACTCCCAACTTGACTAAGTTAATGTAATACATGCATCTCCAGCTCTTTGGAAGTCAGAATCTTTCTCACACAGAGTGAGTTCCTAGTTGATAGAAATAAATATTCTCTAGTCCAGTAGATGTAAGTCAGCTCTTTGGAAGGGTTGTTATTGCATTTGTCTGGGTGCCTATTGGTTTAAGTGAAGTGCGTGATAGAATGGAATAATCTTTGAGGGCATTAATATGCGGTGAGTCTAAGTTGCTCCTACTTAGATGGGTTTGCAACAGCCTATTGGCCACCATTTGCTATGAATGTTGCTACAGGATCACTGAGTAGAGAGTTTGAAAGTCTTTCAAGAATTGATTGTTCCTGATAATTTGGTGGTTGCTCCTCAGCAAAGTCTTCCATTCAGCAAATTCTTCTACGGAAGGCAAGCTCACATAGTCCACTGAAAAAATAGAACTAGTGTCCTGATCTCTGTTCTTAATTTTAGATATATACTTTTTGAGGGAAAGTGCTAATCATCAAATAACTATAGTTATGGTGTTTGAGAATCTCTAATTTCAGAAAGAAAAGTTTCCTGTTCCATGTTTCTTTGGCCCCCAATTAGGTGTACATCATTCATCTTTAAGGTTTTGGGTATTTGTTTTGTTGTTTTTGCTTTTGCATCCATTCATGTCAACAACTGCTTGTAGAAGGACTCTCCTTCCCTCCACCCATATTTGTACAAGAGCTACCAGTGTTAAAAATTAGCCTTAACCTGTTTTGCAAGATGGTTTTTGCCAGCAGAGGAGAGACTATTTCTGGAGGAAACTTCCATGGTGAATACCCAGCCAAAGTAAGCTTTTTAGAATTGCTCCTAACCCTGAAAGCATAATCCAATTTAAACCAACTGAACTGAGATGCTCTTTCTAGGCTCTAGACTATTTGGCCATTGGAATCCATGAACTTGCTGCGATTAGTGAAAGAAGAATAGAAAGGCTCTGTAATCCCTCCCTCAGTGAGCTGCCTGCCTTCCTGGTGGCTGAAGGTGGCCTGAACTCTGGGTTCATGATTGCACATTGCACAGCCGCAGCACTCGGTAAGAATACTGCCCCTTGCCCAGAGCCCAAGTCTGTCCATTTCATCTGAAAGTGTCAAATTTTGTCCTTGAATTCCATCTTTGTCCCCACCTCTTTCGCATCCCACCTGTCTTGGTAGAAATGCAGAAGGAAGTCTCTTTAACATTTTTTTAGAAAAAAACTAAATAAAACGTAAACAAAGCTATACGAAAACACAATAATACCCTAATGACTTTGTGAATAATGAGGTTTCCACAATTTCTCTGTAGAAAGCAATTTGACATCACACAGGAACTTCACCTTTGTAGCTTTTTCCCAAATCCCAATTTGAAGACTTTCAGAAGGAAAAAAGACAAAGATATCTATAATTAATGGCAAAACTTGAACTGACCTGAATGATTAAACTCTGGGTACATTCTATTAGACATACCAAACACTGAAAACATAAAGATGTGATTACAATATGCAAAAACGCAGGGTGGCTGGGTGGCTCAGGTCATGATCCAGGAGTTCAAGCCCCACCTCAGGCTCCCTGCTCAGTGGGGAGTCTGCTTCTCCCTCTCTCGCTGGCTCCCTCTCAGCTTGTGTTTTCTCTCTCTCTCTTTCTCTCAAATAAATAAATTCTCTTAAAAAAATAATATGCAAAAATGCTCATAAGAAGATGCCCTCCAGGAAAACTGAGCTTCAGTATAGCTGATTTCTGACTCAAAACTGTAAGTAACACATTAGAACAGGGTTCAGTACAAAGAACATGCCAAGGGCTTCATTTATATTTGCTCACTTAATGGTCACAACAATGCCAAGAGGCGTGCACTATTATTACCTCCATTGTACAGAGGAAAACCTGAAGATCTGAGACCTTAGGTGACTTACCCTGGACAACTAGTAAGTAGAACTGAATTCAAACCCAGGCATTTTTGTTCTCAAATCTGTGCTCTTACTTCAAATAATGTGAATCTCATTTTAATCAGTACTTAATCCTAAAACATGATTGCCAAATTTAACAAATAGAAATGCAGGGTTTCCATTTAAATTTGAATTATTCAGGACATAAGTACAAAAAAATCATTTGTTTTTCTCTGAAATTCAGAGTTAACTAAACATTCTGTATTTTTTCGGGCAAACCTACCCAAGAGGCAAGAGAGCATGTGGTTAAGAGCATAGACTCTAGGTTCGAATTCCAACTCTGCCATTTATCAGAGGTGTGATATGGAGCAAGTTTCCTATCACTCTCAGTTTACTCCTCTGCAAAATGGGGGGGTAATAAATTTACCTAAGGGGACTGATTTGAGGATTAGATGAATTAATGCATATAAAGCCTTAGAACTGTGCCTGGCCATGTTGTGTAAGCACAAAGTAAATATTAGTTGCTATTAATATTACTCCTAACCCCTTCCTCACCAAAGCCTCACATGGAAACTCAACACAACCAAAAGGAATTCATTGTGTCCTCTATCCAGTATATTCTAATTGCTCACTTACCTCCTTATTAAAATACTCCTTTCAAGGGCAGTGACTTCTCACATTAACAGATCTAGATCTAGAAAACAACAGGGACTTTGGAAAGCCTCGTTTGAATGTGTTTTCCTTCCCTAAACTGCCTATTGAAGTTGTGCACCTTGGTTTCATTAGAAGGAAATGAATAGTTTTCTTTCCCAGGGCCAAGTAACTTCTCTTTCAGAACGAGCCTCACCACAGACCACTTATCCATATAAGCAGGCTTAGGGTCCTGGGACCTGGGACTTGCAGCACTTGAAACCTGGAAAGGCCTGGGCAGACCAGGATGAGCTGACCGCCTGGTCTACATCGCTAGATTATCTCGGGATCCTTTATAGTACAGAGGGCAACTGAAGTCTCACCCAGCCGCCTTCAGGGGCAAAAATGTAGGGGAGAAAACTCTCCCCTGGTTTCTGGGGCAGGAGGAGGAGCCCGGTAATCTAGGTCCTCCTTACTTAATGTGTTGTCCTCAAGCCAAGAATCTGGCCATCAGTTGATAGTTTGTTAGAACAGCAGAATCTCAGGCCCCACTCGAAACTCGACATTTGCATTTTGACAAGATGGGAGTGACTCATAGGCGCAATAAAGTTGGAGACACCAATCTAGGCCATCTCTAGAATTTCCCCCTCCTCCCCAAGATACGTCTGGCAGTCATGGAGTCTTTGCTCAAACCCAGTACAACCACTTGTGTCATCACTGGACAGTCTGAGCCGTAAAATCTCCTTGCTCAAGATCTGTGGGTCCAGTCTCCATCCTTAGATACCACCCTGAATTCTAATGCCTCCTCTGCTGATACAACCAGTCCAGTTGTTCTTGAGTACTTGGAAAAGCTCACCATGTCTTTTTTACCTAGCCTCCCTGGCATGCTAAATGCTTCCAGTGTTTTCCACTGGTCTTTGTAATAGGGTTTGTAATAAGGTTTCTATCTGGTCTTAGCACACTCACTAGTCCTTCCTTTTCATTTTGATACAAACCCAACCTGCTTCCTCTTCCCAAAATAATTTTAGACTATCCAGTGCTTCGATAACAACCAAGAGCTTCTAGAGGGGATACTCCACAATGTTGAGCACATTGAGCAGCCAACATGGCAATTTTTCCTATTTCTAATATGAAAATGAGCATACTAGCATATTCAACTTGCATTGGCCTCTTGCAGTTTCTGAGAACAAGGCTCTGTGCCATCCCTCGTCTGTGGACTCTCTCTCCACTAGCGCTGCCACAGAGGACCATGTCTCCATGGGAGGATGGGCAGCAAGGAAGGCCCTTCGGGTCATCGAGCATGTGGAACAAGGTAAACCCGGCCAGTCTGGGATGGCAGGCCTCACTGATAAACTACAACATGTGTGATCCTCAATGTAGGATCCCTACCAGCAGCATCAGCATCACCTGGGAACTTGTTAGGAGGGCAGATTCTTAGGCCCGGCCCCCAACCTGCTAACTAAATCAGAAACTCAAGGGAAGAGAACAGAACAATATGGGTTTAACAAGTCTTCCAGGTGACTCTGAGGCTCACTGAAATTTAAGAACCACACCTGCTGTCAAATAAGTGTCACGGTTGGCTTAATTTTTTAAACAATTGAAAACATATTCATAGGTGGAGAGATTAGTACCACAACCCCCTTTATACCTAACTCTGACTCAACAGCACATTTGCTTCATTTTTTTCCTTTTCTCAAAGTATGTTTTTTTTTTTTAAGATTTTATTTATTTATTCATGAGAGACACAGAGAGAGAGAGAGGCAGAGACACAGGCAGTGGGAGAAGCAGGCTCCATGCAGGGAGCCTGACATGGGACTCCATCCTAGGTCTCCAGGATCGCGCCCTGGGCTGAAAGTGGTGCTAAACCGCTGAGCCACCCGGGCTGCCCTCAAAGTATTTTCAAGCGAATCCCATCACATTATTTTCTTCCTGCATATTTTATCCCTTAAATATGAATGCTTTTTTATCCACCATGATTCCGTTATCATATCCAACAAAAAATCAAGTCTCAGTATCACTGTTGAGTACATATTCAAAATTTCCCAATTATTTCAGTGTCTTCATAGTGGCCTTGTTCAAATCTGAATTCAAGGCCCACATTTTAAATTTGGTGGTCAAGATTTTAAGCTTCTTTTCATCCAGAACAGCCCCCTCTCCTTTTTTTCTTCATGCCATTGACTAGTTAAAAAAACATGTCAGTCTTCTATTAGAGACTGACATTCTGGATTTACCTGTTAGCCTCCTTGTGGTGTTACTTTTAACTTTTAATCTGCATGTTATCTTTGTTCCCTGTGTTTCCTGTATGCTGCGGGAGGCTTAACAAGATTCAAATCCATACCTTTTGGTAGATAGTTTCTAGGGTGGAGCCGTGTTAGACCAACCTCTCCCTGCCTCCTTAATTACTACTTGTTTTGTTATTTTTTTAAAGAGGAATTGCCTTCCTTTAGGCATTGTTATCTAAGCTCCTAAATTTTCCCAACTGTATTGGAAGCTGTGGGATGACAAAAGAGTATCACTACAATAATTCCCCCCTTATCCATGGAGGAGGGGGAATGTTCCAAGACCCCTGGTGGATGACTAACACCATGGGTAGTACCAAGCCCTATGTATACCATGTTTTTTCCTATACGTACATACCTATAATAGTTTAATTTATAAATCAAGCACAGTAAGAGATTAGCAAGAATAATTAATCAAATAGAACAATTATAACAATATATTGAAATAAAAGTTATGTGAATGTGAACTCTCTCAAAATACCTTATTGTGCTTTACTCACCCTCTTGTGACGATGTGCGATGACAAAATGCCTACAGGGCGAGATGAAGTGAGGGGAATACCGCAGGTGTTGTGAAGTAGCATTAGGCTACTATTGACCTCCTGATGATTGGACAGGAGGAGGAATCTGACAAATCATCAGAAGGATTACCTGCTTCCAGAATGTGGTTGACTTCGGGCCACCGAAACAGCAGAAAGCAAAACAGCAGATAAGCAAGGACTACAGTATTTTAAGACAAATGTGGGAGAGTTAAGTGCTCTTCTTATTGAGATATAATTTACATACCCTACAACCACCCATTTGCATTGTACACTTCAGTTGTTATTAGTATATTCACAGAGTTGTGCAATCACTACCGCAAATCAATTTTAGAACAATTTCATCCCAAAAAGAACCCTTGTATCCTTTACCTATCACTCTCACATTCTCACCTGGCCCCCAGGCTCAGGCACCCATTGATATACTTTCTCTCTCTCTGGATTTGCCTGTTCTGGACACTTCACATACACGGCATACAACACATGGGCTTTTGTAATGGCTCAGTCAGCACAATCAATGTGTTCAAGTTTCTTCCACACTGTAGCATGTGTCAGCACTTCATTCCTTTCTCTGGCTGGATAATATTCCATTGTATGGATATACCACATTTTGTTTACCCATTCATCAGGTGAGGGATATTTGGGTTTTGTCCACTTTTTGGCTAATATAAATACTGCTGCTGTGGACATTTGTGTACAAGTTTTTGTGCAGACATATGTTTTCATTTCTCGAGAGTGGAATTGCTGAGTCATATGGTAGCTTATGATCATCTTGTTGAGGAACTGCCACACTATTTTCCAAAGTGGCTGTGCCATGTCACTTTCTTACCAGCAGTGTTTGAGAGCTGATTTGTCCACATCCTCACCAACACTTGTTATTATCTGCCTACCATGGTGTGATCCTAATGTCCGCATTGAGCATGTTACTCTGGCCAAAAGCCTAAAGAGTCACTCTTGTCAGTTCTCAGATCTTCTATCTAGTTCATCAGCAAATCAACCTTACCATCAAAAGACACGAGATCATGGCTCTGTCAGCACCTTTTGATTGGTCTCCTTTGTTTTCATTACTGTTCTTCTACGGGCACCACATACAACAACCAGTGCATGGTCCTTAAAATGTCATTTTGACTACACCATGTTCCTGATGAAAATTTACCAGTTACTTCCTAGTGCTCAAAACAAAATCCAGCCCGCTTCCTGTAGCCTACAGCAATCACACGTGATCTGGCCTCTGGTTCTCACTGACACCTCTCTCCATTCCATTCTTTACCCTGGAACCACAGTGTTACTCATGCACCTGCCAAGGATACATCCCTACCTCAGTATCTGTGTCCTCACTGGCCCCTCCACCTGCAACACTGCTCTCCCAGGACTTCACATGGTTCACTTCCTCCCTCCATCTTTGTAGCTGTGCAGATTTTATCTCAGATGTCTTCCCTGTCCACCCTATCTAAACTTCTTGAAGTTTCCAATTCCTTATATATAAAGTGAGGGGATTGGACTAGAAGATGTGAAGTTTCTTCCAGGTCCAAAATAGATTCTACTACTTCATCTGCTCCCACTGTGACCTGTCTACTCACCAGAGTTTGTAGTGTGCTTCATAAATTTTAAGAAGTCAAATGTTTTTAATACTCCATTTCAGTTGACCCCTAAATGGTTTGATCAACTTGAAGCTTCTAAAGTATTTTCTTGGCAAATAATGGAATCCAAAGGTAGAGAAATTTAGGTTCCGGTATTCAAAGTTGATCCCAAGGTATCGTACACTTAATAAGAGTTCTTAACTAGGAAAAAAAACTGCATTTTATCAAGAAACCTAAAGTTGGCAAGATACCAATTTCTACAATTTCAGTTTTAGTGGGCTTGGTACAACTTTGAGTCTGAAGGCTTGAAACGAACAAGATCTACCGCAACAAAAGATTCATTTGCTCATTCACTGGCTCCTTCAATCCTATGAAGGTGTATGTGCCAGGAATTTCAGGCCAAAGGAACAGCAAGACTAAAAACCAATTGACATTTACACAAAGGTAGAAATAGGACACACATGTCATCCATCTTGCTCAGATAAAGTAAGGAGAGGACTAATATATTTACCTGGATAGCACTCCCCTTCTTAACATTAAAGATACAGCCAAGGGAGTAGAAAAGCAAATTTAAGATGGTCAATATCAACAGGCCACCAAATACCAAGTTGGCTTCATTCTACCAGTAGACAGAGGACCGACCATCTCTTCATTGGCTAGAGATGGCTTTCAACTTCCATTGAGTTATATCCCCCAAGCACAAAGGCAGTTTTAAACAGCTATACCCTCCACCTTTCTTGTTCCAGTGCTGGCCATTGAGCTTCTTGCAGCCTGCCAAGGAATAGAGTTTCTACGCCCCCTGAGAACAACCACTCCTCTAGAGAAGGTCTATGACCTCGTGCGCTCTGTTGTAAGGTAAAGTCAAATAGGTCCCTGGATGTGACATCATTGCAGAACTGTGAACCCTGGCAGCAGTTAATGTTTGGCTGATGGTTTGATGTGCTTTCTTGCTTTCTCTGTAGGCCCTGGATAAAAGATCGCTTCATGGCTCCAGACATTGAGGCAGCACACAGGCTGCTCGTAGAACAGAAGGCAAGTTGGCCACTTAGCTTACTTCCTAGTTTGGGGTCATTATGGGAAAGCAGAGTGGGAGTGGGGACTGAAGAAATATTCTTATTCTCTTGTCTCCTGTCTATTCCTTGGACATGAACAGAAAAGGAACTTAAGCAACTTCCACAGCAACTAAAAAGCTATTTGATGAACTCTTAAGTGTCCCATATTACACCCAAACACTGACTATCTAGCAATTAGAAACTGAAATGATTTTAAATGGAGTTTGGGATGGGTATTCACGGGGAGAAAATGAGATGAAAGGTTCATGCATCCCCCCCACCAAGAAGATTCTCTTTTGTTCAAAAGTACATTCTCTTTCCGTGATGCTATCCTCACCACCTCCAACTGGTCCAATGACTAACAAAGTCCCAGGTTTTTACTCCAAAGATCTGTTGGTCTGTCTGGTGCTGGGGTGTGTCCTGTCCCATCTCTCTAAGTGAGATACCACTTATTTCCTCTGGCTTCATTGACTGTAGATTTATCTGACAGGAACAGATGCCTCCTAGGCTGACTCATTTTTTAAATATATTTTTTGAGACTTTTGTCATAATTTGTTGGTATCACATTCTCTAGGACTTCTTGATTTCCCCTAGAACCATTGCTCTGCTCTTGGGGAATGATTTTTCCCTTTGATCTTCACACCTGTCATCCCTAAGTATGCCCTACATACACCCTTTGAGGGGAAGCCCCTTGCTTGCTGCCAACTTTGGTTCTCATCAAGAGGTGTATAAGAGGCTAGCCTTTTTATTAATTGAAATATACCTGGCATATAACATTATATTTGTTATAGGAGTATAAAATAATGATTTGATATTTGTATATTTTGCAAAATTATCACCACAATAAGACTAGTTAACATCTGTCACCATACATAGTTATAATTTCTTTCTTCTTATGGTGAGAACTTTTAAGATCTGCTCTTAGTAACTTTCAAATATACAATACAGTATTATTAACTATAGTCACCATGTTGCATAGTCTATCTGTAAGACTTATTTATTTTATAACTAGAGGTTTGTACCTTTTGACCCCCTCTGCCCATATCACTCAAAATCAGCTGCCCATCCCTTGAAAGGCCAATGTTCAAGAGATGAGCTTTGATTGGAAAATAATATGAGCATTATTCAGGTGGCCAGCTACCTGGGGTAAAGGCAGAGTCTTGTCCAAAAGCCCACTTCCAAAAAAAAGGGTGACACCGGGTGGCTCAGAGGTTGAGCATCTGCCTTTGGCCCAGGGTGTGATCCTGGGGTCCTGGGATCGAGTTCCACATCGGGCTCCCTGCATGGAGCCTGCGTCTCCCTCTGCCTGTGTCTCTGCCTCTCTCTCTGTCTCTCATGGAGAAATAAATAAAATCTTTAAAATAACAACAACAAAAGCCCACTTCCAGGTTTCTGCCTGGCCCAGCAATATTTAAAGGGGTTTAATCAGTTAAAGGAGGATAGTGGTCAGTGACATTTCTTGATTACATGCAGACTTGATGTCACCTACAGAGTTATCCTGGTGCTTAGAGGTTGTGCAAGAAGTTCTAGTATTTTGGTGGGTGCCCCCAGGATGGGGGATGGAGCAAGGAGGTCTGGCTTCTTGGTACCCAGAGATGGCATAAGAAACGTTCTGTTTTTTTTCTGCAAAAGAAGACAAGATCTATAGATGTGCAAAGGAAAGTCATTTGTTTCGTGATCTTAAATACGAAAAACGCTTTGCTGAAGATTGCTGGGCTTGTCAGAAAGCCAAGGCGGCTTCAAACAGACTTGCTGGCCTCTGTGGCCTGGGAAATCTCTGGTCCTGCATTCCCAAAGGCCAGAGGTCTGCTGTTATACATCTGTCGGTGGATGCTTAGGTCGCTTCCATGTTCTTCATAACCAATGCTGCATGAATATGGGGGTGCAGGTAGCTTTCCGAGGAAGCTAGCCTTTGAAAGAATACATTTTCTAAGGTAATACAAAAGAATAGGAATCGCTCCTTGATTGTTAGCAGCAAGCTGCTAAAAAGCAACTGTAAATCAAAAACCTTAACTTGAGAAGATGTGATCCTTGAAAGGGAGCAGGTTGGTGGATGGAGGTACATAGGAGACAAGGGTATGAAGCATCGCTCCTCAAACTGTAACGTACGTGCCCATGAACCTCCTGGGGGTCTGATTCCAGGGGATGCCGATGCTGCCTGCCCACAGGCATGTGGCATGGAGAGCCAGCAAATGAGGAAATCCACTGCCCTATTCAAAGCTTGTCTTAGAAAACACATGGTCATACCTTGGGGCGGCTTTCCTTAACTCTGTCCACACTGAATTGTCAGTTTTGTTTGTTTATTTTACTTCAGAAGAACTGCTTTCAGCAGCTGAACACCATGAAGCTTTCTAAAGTCACCACCTTTATGGTGACTTTAGAAAGCTTCTGGACTTTGCATTTTAAAAGCTGTTAATGCAGCCAGAAGCTAATTGATACAGATCATGTGTCAAATGGCTTATAATAAAAGCAAGTAAACAGCTGCTACGTGCCTAGTCAGCAATAGATGTTTTGATCAGATGAAGCTGATGTTTAATGGCATGTGAGGACAGTGGCGTCAACATTTTGACTCTATTTTATCCTTCTCAGGTTTGGGAGGTAGCTGCACCATATATCGAAAAATACAGAATGGAACATATTCCAGAATCCAGACCTGTTTCTCCAACAGCCTTTTCACTGGAATTTCTACATAAGAAATCTACCAAAATCCCAGAGTCTGGGGATCTTTAGAGGGCTTTGTCATGTATTAGCAGATCAGAGGGTACTTGGTTTAATAGTAAAGCACATTATGCTGAAGAAGAGGCCTGAGGACTTTCCTGGGCAGATCAATTCATTGTATTATTCAGTTCTTCTATAAACCTCCTTTGGTTAGGCTGGCGACAGCATTCTAGTCACTTCACTCCAGCACTGTGCTCTTGGTGACTTGGTTTGAGACACAGAAGCTGTTTTCAGATTATCAGAGTTTCCTTTCTTCCTTAACAATATCAACAGGCCACAGGCCACTTCACATTATTTGAACTCAGATTTTGAAATAAATTGGTAGTATTCTTTTCCAAAAACATTAGACTTTTATGAATCTCTCTTTTTTTTCCTCTTTTCTTTTGGTTTGACAAGCTAAGCTCCCCACCAGATGACTTTGGCTGATTGAATTATACCATGATGTGATGCGATAAATGTTCCTTAATAGGCCTTGATAAATAACTTCTTTTAAAGTCATAATTTGTCCTGAAGCTTCTCTTTCTTCTATTAATTGCATCATACCACAGTCAATAGGTCAACAAGAGGTTTTGTGTAAAGGAGGTAAGCAATGAATATAGAGATTGCTGTTGGAGTGGCCCTTATTGATATTTATGAAATAAATATCTCAAAAAAAAATCTCAGATGCTTAAGCTAGAGTTGGAGGTTATTATTACTACTGTCTTACTATGCGTTAGTAGTATATTCACATCCCTGTGATAACCCTGCGTTAAGAAGCCTCCTGTCCCCAAAATAAGAAATCTTATGTTCAGAGTTAACCAACCCCTTCTCTGTAACGGTAATCATTAAAAGGATGAACTATTGACAAAGGTCGATGGGGCCCTGGGACGTGTTACCCAATCTGTTTTTTTCCTCAAAAAATGACAAAGGACCTTCTTGGAAGGCTTAAGTATAATCATCTGGATGAAAGATGGGTCAGATGACCTCTTGGTTTCCCAAGGCTGAGATCTGTGACTTTGCACCCCCTTTTGTGAATGCATGCAAGGCACTCCAGCGCAGGAATCTGAAACCATGACTCTAAAAACTACAGTAGGCCAAAGAAAGACCAGACACACTTGCCAGCCTGCCTGCCCAGCTCCAGCCTAAAATGGGTCCAACAGCATATTTCACAATAGGGTTTTCACTCTTTAGATGGCACCTCGTCCACAGGAAAAGGTGGAGACAGAAATGAAAACTGCTGCCACAGCAATTCAGTGATCGAAAATGTGCCGAGGAGCCTGTTTACCAAAAGGCTGGTCTTGGTGCTGTTCTTTGCTAGAATGTAAACATGCACAGATGTTGGCTAATGTTCTTAGTCAGGAACCCCAGCTGAGCCAGTAAACCCAGAGGTCTGATAGCTGCTCCCCACTCCAGGCTGGGGAGTGCCGGATTCCCATAGGCCTCTCCGGTCTCCCTGGGCACTAGATTAGTGAGTTCTGTGGACAGCTCTGTTAGAAATGGGTTATCACATGCCTCCAAGAGAATTTCAAGGCAAACATAGAATAGAATAAACTACGTCTCGGTTGTCTTATGTTGTCACTATATTCTTAGATTTTTCTAACAGTTTAATTGCACCTCTTTAGGGAATTAATCAAGTTTCTGAAAGCTTTAGTCAATGAATGTTAGCACAAGTGTCTTTAGAGAGTGTGGTTGGTTCAGTTTTCTTTCTCTTTCCCGTGGAGTAGCAGCAAGGGTTAGGGGCATCAGGATTTCCTCCCAGCAGGCTCACCTGGGCTTCTCCTGCTGTCTCAGGGCAGCCAGAGGACAGGCCCCAAAGCATCAGGGCTTTTATACTTCGGCAGTGCCACACTTGCTAATGTCCTGTTGACCAAAGCTAGTCACCCTCTCAAGCCCAAGTCAATCTGGGAGAGTAATACTCAGTGACATTGGCATGTGATCTGCAGTCCATTACTGTAACAATCTACCATGTACATAAAATAAAAATATACATATAACCTGAAAAATTCAGGACTCTTTTCACTACTACTTTATTGTTTTTATTTTTATTTTTTTTTAAAGATTTTATTTACTCATTCATGATAGAGAGAGAGAGGGGCAGAGACACAGGCAGAGGGAGAAGCAGGCTCCATGCAGGGAGCCTGATGCGGGACTCGATCCCAGGACTCCAGGATAACGCCCCGGGCCAAAGGCAGGTGTTAAACCGCTGATCCCCTCATTACTACTTTAAACTTGAGTCTCATTCTGGATCTGGTCACTGGATTATTATCATTTCATTAAACCTTCTGATTATCTCATGAATAGCATGATCATTTTGCATTTTGGGGGTTACTTTGGTTAAAGGTATTAATTTGTTAAATGTAAACATTAAAAACATACCAAAAATCAAAGCCAAGAAATGTGTTTCAGCCCCACAGCATAGGCCTGGTTAGTCACAAGGTGTCACATTCCTTTTGCTTAGTGATTAGTTCAAGAAATGGCCAAGATTGCAGGGCAGCCCAGGTGGCTCAGTGGTTTAGTACCACCTTCAGCTCAGGGTGTGATCCTGGAGACTTGGGATTGAGTCCCATGTCAGGCTCCCTGTGAGCCTGCTTCTCCTTCTGCCTGTGTTTGGGCCTCTCATGAATAAATAATTTTTTTTTAAGATTTTATTTTATTTACTCATGAGAGATACAGAGCGGGAGAGAGAGAGGCAGAGACACAGGCAGAGGGAGGAGCAGGCTCCATGCAGGGAGCCCGACCTGAGACTGGATCCCGGATCTCCAGGATCATGCCCTGGGCTGCAGGCGGCGCTAAACCACTGTGCCACCCGGGCTGCCCGAATAAATTAAAATCTTAAAAAAAAAAAAAAAAAAGGCCGAGGTTGCAATGTGGGCCAATGAAACAGAGATGAATTTTATTGGAGGCTTTGAGGAAATGTTTTTTCTCCTGAGAGCCACAGTAGCCAGGCTTTCTCATTCACCTATTTGACAATAAGGAGGAGGCACAGAGCACCTAGGCCTGTTGACAGCCAGCCCAACCCATTGGGGAATTTGGCATTGGGGCGATGCCAACACTGGATGACAAAACAGAGGGAAGGGAGGAATCTGAGTCTTCAGTATTATTGAGCTACTGGAAAAACCAGTCCTGAAGCCTGTCCTTCTGATGAATTTCCAAGGGTGATCTGATATACTTCCTTATTTTTACAAGTCCATTTTAGTCAGATTTTGAAATCTGTTAGCATCCACAGCTGTTTCTGAGGTACTGTACTGGGCTATATGGTACATCAATATTGCATGTAGTCCTGTATTCAAAGACTTTCCATCTAGTTGGGAACATGCAATGCCCATTACTGTGCCAAGTGTGTGTCCTAGAGAAAAGCACAGTATAACCACAGCACCTTTGAGTCATCAGAGAGGCTTCCTAGAAGTGACTGAGCTGGTTTTTGAGTGATGGCAGTCAGAGGAAGAAGGTAGGAAAAAGGAGAAATATGAGCCAAATGTCAGTGTCAGAAGACATCTATGCCAGGAAACCAATTCTATGTTTGATCTATTTCTATCATTAACCAAACGGTGACCAAGATGGCCCTGGTCTTTGCCCTCACAGCTTATAGCCTAGGTAGGCAGGGGGGCCAGAGGATTAAACAAACAGTAGCAATGTGCAAACAATAAGATGGCAAGGTTGGGAGGCCAGATCAAGAGCGTGAGAACTCATGCTAATGGTACAGTAGGGGAAACAAAACTCAACCAGCACAGAACACCTCAGATCTCGAGGGTGAGTGAGCAAGGATGGGTTGCCGTGGCTCATTAGTGGTTTCTACCATCTGGGTGCCAGGTTCCTGATGTCTGAAGCAACTGCAGTAGAACCACTTGGAAAATATCTGCCCTCACATTTCAGAATAACTTTCCACCACATAAAAATCTAAGAAGCTAGCATTGACTTTATCCTTTCACTGCTCACTGTAATAAAGATCAAGACACTCATGCTTTCGGAGATTTCTGGCAAAACCAATTTAAATTTTAAAAGTATGTATTTCACCAGAGTTCCGTTTAGGAGAACCAGCTCTCAATACACTCTGGCTTTGACTCTTTGATGTCAGTCTTACCAGCCTAATTGGATTGTGAATTCCCTGAAGGCAGGCCTCATTCTAGAACCAGAATTTCAGAGATGGAAGGAATCCAGCCTCTACAGATAAAAAGTTCAAGAAGAAATCAAAGCCTAGATGTCAAGTCCCTGATGTGCGTTTCCTCCAGCATAGCACGTTGCCTCGCCTTTCTCCCATGGCATCTGGTGTGTGTGCCCTCAATTTAGCAAAGGTGATATTGTGCACAATAAGGCAAAAATTGGCTCTCAGGTTGTAGAAGAACTTGTATATTGTGATGATTTGGGGTCTTCTAAAGCTCAACCCTATCTGACAAAATCTTATTCCTTAGGGAGAAATTTAATTTTTCTCCAGGGGGCTGGTGGCCTGATAACCTTAAAAGATTGACAAAAGAAACATTGACCTAGCCCAATGTGGAACACAGAATAGGAGTTTTCTCATCCCACTGCCCACTGTGAGAGCTTTCCACCTGAATGTCTAGCACCCGATACCTCCTACTCTCTCCCCTCAAGGACTAGTTCAAGGTATCTTGCCAGAGTATGCTCATACAACAAATGTTTGAATACCTACTGTGTACACTAAAACCAGATTAATTTTTTTCTACAATAGTCTTCTCCTGGTCCTAACTGGTTTCAAAAATTTCAGTGGCTTTTCCTGACCCTAAGAATGAGGTTCCTACTAGTGATGTTCCAAAGCCCTGTGAATTCTGAGCTGGCCCTAGATCCCCAAGGAGCTAGGAGAGCTCATCACCTGTCTTCTAAACACTTCATAATGTTCCATCTTGGAGCTTTTCTCTCTCATCAAAATCCTTCCAGACCCCAAAGCTAAGAATGATAGCAGCCTCTCCACTCAACTATGGAACTGTCTTTGGTTTTACTTTTACAATTTATTCCCCCATAAGCATCATTCTTTGGCATTATATTAAGGAATTCATATGCTCTTTCCAATCCACAAACATGAATCCTTAACATGAATTCCTGGGTTGGCATACTTAGTATGTTTTAATTAAGTAATTTTCACTGTGACTATCAGTGAATTTTTATCAGCATAAAAATTCATTTATTGATCACCTGCTATGATCCAGTCACCATACTAGATCCAGGGCATGAGGTGGTGGTTGCCCTCTACTAACTTACATTCTAAAGAGAGAGTTAAATCACAGTGCTATTAAGGCTAGCATGGACAATGGGTGTGCAGTAGGGGTGGGGAAAGACTAGCTCTAATTTCCCACATAGAGAAGAGCAGGAAAACCATCTAGGCAAAAGGAACAGTGCTGCAAGACCTGGAACAGCAAAAACAAACTGTGTTTTGAGGCACAGTGTGAAAGCCAGTATGGCTAGGGCCTACGCTGCAGCACTTCTCAGACTTTAACAGGTGTACAATAACCCAGTGGCTGGTTAAGACACAGATTCTGATTCAGCAGGTCTGGGGTGGGGCCATGGTTCTCATTTCCAGCAAGCTCCCAATTTGCAAGGGGTTACAGGACACTGGCCTGGGAGGACTAAGGCAGTTCTGGATGGGTATCCTCTTCTGCTTTCACTTAGAAAAGACATTAATGCTATTTGTTTAAAATGAATGCCTCCTAGAGAGAGTAGGGTGCACTTTACCTTCTTATTCCATAGGTATCAAGATAGACTTCTATGTTTAAACATACCTAGTATTTAATTTTAGCCTTTATATCTATTGTCTGCATCCCAAATTCCTACTGTTGAGTAGGTGTTTGGTCACAGGGGAGGCATCACCCATGGTGACCATGCTGCTCCCACATTCCCTCAAGACTCCCCCAAGTATATGAGGGACAATGCTCCAATGATCCCAAGCTACTAGGTAATGACAGCATTGTGTATTGTTACCCATAACCTCCCAACAAGGAATATTTTGATTTTATTTAAGTGGAATACAGTAAAGCCTCATTGATTCAGCCTTTATTAATGTGTAATGGGTGATAATTTGATAATTTGATTAATATTTACTTCTCAAATTATTCATAAATAGGATAAAGTTTAATAATGCAGTTGTGATTATAAGGATGTCTAAACATTTAAAAAGATTTCAAGTAAACTCATATGGTTTTAGAAACACCTATTTATATTGTTCATTTCCTAAAAAACTATAATAGGTAATGCTACCGATCTACTTACAGGGCTAGAAACAATAATAGTGACAACAAATATTTATTAAGAACTATAAAAATTTTGTTTTTATTTGTAATGTGAATAATCAAAAAATTAAAAATGATTTTTGAAAATTACATTATTGGATTTGGTCCAAATGCATCCATTCTAGGAAGGCCCCTATACCTACATGTAAAATGATGAGTCTTGAACTGTGCTGTGAAGCTCTATTGTTAGAGCAGAGAAGAGATTAGGAATAGAAGGACATCCTCTCTCAGGGGACACTCATGCATTCAAAGAGCTTTTAGAGAAACAATGTGTGGGGAAAGGACAATCTAGCTGCTTATCATAGAAGGCTACATTTGCTTAGTTTGGGACATATCACTTGGATTTCTCACCATCCCCTAATTTTCACAAAATGTAGTTTAAAGACTGAAATTTGAAAAGCAGAAACAAAATGGCAATTTCAAGCCATGTCTACCTAACTGCCAATCTGCTTTTCCCCAATGAAGGCATTTCGATGATACTCTATCATATTAATCTCCAAAATATTTGTAACAAATCTCTGTGAAGTGATGTAATGTTCTAAGATCATGATCCATTTGATTTACCTGTTAATATGTCCAGGTGCACATGTTAAAAGAAATTAATGACTTGATTTTTTTTCAAGTGGATTAACAAAGTACTGAAATATATTTAAGTGACATCACATTGGTAAATCACTAGAGTGTTTTAACTTTTACTGCAACTGCGTTGACTTATACTGTCGCAGAGTCTTCTATTTTCTTTCAGATCTTTCATTTTTATAGATGACTTTTCCTTTAGCTACAACATATTCAATTAATTCATGATGGCCTCCAAACTGGTAAATCAAATGCTCCCATCTAGAAAGAAATCAAACACACTTTAATGCATACAGGTCAAAATCATCACTTTGTCAATAAATGCTAATTTAGAAATACATTCTCTAGAAATGTCTTTATACCTTGTCATCGATATTTGGGCTTTTTAAAAAAATAGTAGATTACTATGATAACTAGTCTATGACTTAAATATTGTTCAATGGTATTATTTAAGTATTTGACCTTAAAATATTTGATCCGATTAAGTGATATACGAAAGGTGACATCAGCATTATTTTCAATAGAGAGAGTGAAGAGTAGAATTACAGAGTTGCTTTTCTTCAGTTGAACTTGAGGACCAAGTAGTGCAATAGGCTTGCTAGGGTCAAGGATTTACAACTTCAAGATTTAGGAAAATAAGACTCAAATTGTTAAATTGGAAGCACAGTTGACAACAGACCGTGGGTGAATAATATGAACCCAGGGCCAAGAAAACTGAAGTGAGGCTTTGGGGATCTGGTAGGGGAAGCCAGAGAGGTGATGAATCAGAAGCAGGGTGACCAGCTGGAGTTGGGACACCCATGGCTCAGCACAAGCTGTAGGTCAGAACTCCAGCAGAAAAACAAGAATGCAAGCCAGGGGCACAAGTCCAAAGTCCAGGTAAACAGAAGAAAAACCTGGAGAGCTATGACAGGTATAAGGCAGATAACGAGACCAGACAAGGGGGTCTATCTACCCTGTTTGGTCTACGACCTGTAGGGAGACTTTCTGGTTGGAAAGGGATGATGATGATGAAGGAGATTGGGGAGCTTCTGAGCCTACACAGAGCCTGATGCAGGAAAGGCATTTAAACCCAGTCCACATGTTACGAGGGACATAAAATAAAATAGCTCGGTTGAGAGGTCATTCACCTGGCCGCATTGATGACAATGAGATCTCCCTGTTTGCCCACTTCCAGGGATCCGTGTGTGTGAGATTTTCCCAGAGCATAAGCTGCATTGATGGTGGCAGCCGCCAAGGCTTCAGGCATGGACATTCTCATGTTCACACAGGCCAGGTGCATGACCACTGGCTGAGGCAGAAAAGAAGAGTGTTAGAGGAAAGTCACAAGATGGCAACTGCTCCCTAGGACATTTCTCAACACGGCGCAACCAATAATGGAAATTAAGTGTGTGGGATGAACTAGCTAAACTGGTATAACATTTTAATTTACATATAAAGATTCTTACGCTTTGGAAAAGATTCCTTTGTTACAGAGATCACACCCTAGCGCCCCTGACCCCCGTGTATTGAGTATTTATTTACAACTTTTCAAGACCACTCACTATGTAAGATGAAAGCCCCCCTACATACTTATTTACTAAAACTTCTTTGAGCTTGTGCTCTCCTCCAAGATGGTAGTAAATTATCGTCAAACCACAATGCCCAAGGCTGAATCAAAAAATTATGCAGATAGAACTTTCTCTCCTCTCTCGATGCCTAGAGGCATCCATGTGGCACAGACGTACCCAATTTACCCTGCTGTCTACACTTTTTTTTTGTTTCACAGGAAAATATTTTCTTAGATCTTTGGTACATTTTAACAGTGAACTATTTTTAAATCATTTATACACATGGTAGAAAACTGATTCTTTGCTCGGAAAGGCACATTAAAAATAGTTACCATTGAAAAGCAATATGCGTTAGGGTTGAAATCGCTGCCCAGAGCAACTATGACTCCTTCATCTAACATCTTCCTAGCGCGAGGTTGCTTCAGTCTAAGAGGAGGGGGCAAAAAAAAGGAAGATGTCAGTCTCTGGAAGTAGAACTTCTGCAGACGAGATGTTCAGAAAAAAAACAGACCTAAGCTATCCAACCCCCGTGTGTTCTGGAGGAAGAAACAAACTCAAGGTTAAGTGTTCAGTGGTGAGGCCAGGTGGAACCCCGGGATTCTTGAATTTTATCATTCTGCTTTTGAAATGACTTGTCTGTGACTAACTTCTTTAATTTGGGAGTATTTTGGCAATCTTTACATACATTCAGAGATTCTTGCTAAGGAAGAAAAATATGACTTAAAATTTTCTTCAAGTGTAACAGACTTTTTTTGACTCCCAAACATAAACAATGGGGTTAAAATAATGCTATTTTTATTAACTTCCATTTTGCAATTTTATTTTTTTTATTTTTTTATTTTTTTCCATTTTGCAATTTTAAAAAATTCATGTCTCTCCCTCTCCTTGGGTGGAGAGGGGTCTCAAACATTTTTTTGTCAGCCCTTTAAAATTTTGAAGGCCTAAGAATCTAATATACAAAATGTCTGTGCTTCTTCCTGGGTTGCAAGTCTCTTTGATCTCCTTGGCAAAATATTATTCTTTAGGACATGACTCAAAAGTTATATCAGAGAAAAACTGAGCCAAACACTGGCTAAAGTGGTGAAGACAGACTGTATAGTCTATTGCAAAAGGGGAAAGAGTCCAGTGTAGACTAGACTGTTTTGATTTGTACAGTGGTAACTGGATGTTGTGTTGTTGTTGTTTTAAGATTTTATTTATTTATTCACGAGAGATACAGAGAGAGAGAGAGAGAGAGAGAGAGAGAGAGAGATAGGTAGAGACACAGGCCAAGGGAGAAGCAGGCTCCATGCTGGGAGCCTGACGTGGGACTCGATCCTGGGACTCCAGGATCATGCCCTGGGCTGAAGGCAGATGCTCAACCACTGAACCACCCAGGCATCCTTAAATGGGTGTTTCAAAGAAAGAATAAGAAAGTCGGGAGGAAGAAGGGGCAGGTATTTAAGAAGACAATCCTGAGTGGTAGAAGAGTTATATCTCAAAGGAACAGAGAAAGGATTTACATTTGCAAACTTTGTAAAGTGACTGCTCTAAGAGGAAGTCCAGGGGCCTATCTGCCTATCACCTGGTTTTGCTGGAACAAACAGTAAATTCCCCTGCTACTAGCAGGCTGGGCTCTCTCAGGCAGGTGCTCCCTTTAAGGGGGCCTGGGTCATCCTAGGCATACAGCCTTGAGCTGTCAGAAACTATGTTAGTGTTTATTCAAGGCTCACAGTGTTGTGGGGAGGGGAATAGATAAAATCAGTTGTCTGAGAGCCTACAGGTTTCTAGGCCATGAGTGAGGTCCTTGAAACATTCATAGTCTATGATTGACAATTTGCAGGACTACCTAAGATAATGTTCCTCAACACTGGATAACATGGGATAATGTATGAGAGGAGGTGGGTGAAGCAGAGAGGAGAAGGAGGAAAGGTAGAGCTTAAAATTTCCCCACAGTTCATTCTCTTTTTTATTTTTTTAAAGATTTTATTATTTATTTATTTGAGAGAAAGAGAGAGCATGAGAGGGGAGGGGAGGGAGAAGCAGATTCCCCGCTGAGCAAGGAACCCATATTGGGCTCATCCCAGGACCCTAGATCATGCCCTGAGCTGAAGGCAGCTGCTTAACCCACTGAGCCACCCAGCAACCCTCACAGTTCATGCTGATGGCCTCCCCTCCCCTTCCAGAAATAAAGAGGGGAAAAAATGAGACTGTAGAAGTATCAAGGGAGTTCCAGAAAAACTGAGGTGAATGTATCCTGAATAAACTTAAACAGTTTACAAAAGGTGCATAAAATAATGATTAAAGGAAGTGGCATAAGGCAACTGTTACTCTGGAAATGAGAGTGGAGAAATTTAGGGCACGGCAGGGAGTCCTGCAGGTTGCTCCCGTTGGAGATATCAGAAAAATACCGGACCAGAGAAGCCAGAGAGAAAAAGTGTGGCTTTCTCCAGACTGTATGGTCAGCCCATCTTGCGGTTACCACAGATGGCAGCCGCCTCTGGCATAGGGACAGAGCTCAGACTTCTCTTGCTGAGTTGCCCTTCACAGTGCAATTCTCAGATTTTCGCTCCATCTTTAAGAGATTCAAGGTGAGGTAAAGGAAGAACCTTTTTTTTGGTAAAATTTATCCCTTGGCTGATGGAAAACTAACCAGATTAAGTACTGATTGATGACTGCTGAGACTTGTTGGAAATGCCAAGATACCAAGAATGGTTATTGATTGATATTTCCTGGATGCAATCTGCATTATGTCTACTCTTAAAATTAAGAGAACAGTAATAATACACATATATGTATAACATCATAATATATTTGAGAAAAATACTGCAGTATTCCTATTTTCTCTCCTATAAAAGTTACTCGAAGGGAGCCAAGGTGGCTTGGTCCGTTAGGCATCCATTCTTGATTTTGGTCAGGTCATGATCTCATGGTCAAGAGATCGAGCCCTCTGTCAAGTGTGAAGAATCTTTACATTCTTTCTCTCCTCTCCCTCTGTCCCTCCCCCCAGCTCATATGCACATGGGAGCGCCCTCACTCACTCTCAAACAAACAAACAAACAAATTAATAGAAATTACTCAAAGCCTGGCTTTTCAATCCCTAAAGCAGTGTCTCAACCTTGGCATAATTCATAATTGTAGGTGTGCAATTCTTAGACAAGATAATTCTTTGCGGTGGGAGGTGTTCTGCGGGCTGTGGGATATTATTTCTGGCCACCTATGAGGTGCTAGGTAGCGCCCTCTGGTGATGACATCCAAACCCACCTCCAGACGCTGATTTCTCCAACAGCAGCCATAGAGATGCACTACAGACTAGGCGTATTCAATCCTTAGAGGACAAACAGCAAAATTCTTGGGGAGATTTAACAAAATACACTTAGATATCTCCCCTTTCCTCCCACCCCTGGGGATCTGTGAGGACTGTGGTACCCACTTGCATCCTCTTAGACAACAGCTCCTTCAGATTCTGAACACTGCCAGACCTCTCTAACATCTGATGCATGTTTTTTAAAGCAGAAAGCATACTTCATTATTTTATAGTTATAAACATAACGCACATTGAATTTTTATTTAGAACATTCTCAACATGGGGGGGGGGGGGGAGAAAGAGAAAGCTCTACTCTTCCCAATAACCCTGCCACAGAAAGGCCATTTGGTCTAAGGTATCAGGTCTAAGGTATCAGGATACCTCACTCCAGAGTTGGTATCTTCCATGATCTGAGTTTGTAAGGAATTTGGAAGGGCAATGAAATAAGATGTAGGCATCTGGACCTGTGTCCTTATGCCTGCACCTGCCCGAATAGCTCACCTCAGCATGTAGGCCGTGGTGGGCAGGAGGATGGCCGAGCACCTGGCCGTTGCCATGGCAGCGATGCCTTCGTCGCTAGCTTCTTCCAGGTGACTGACCGCCAGGGCTCCCAGCTCAGCCCCGAGCTAAGCAGAACGGGCAGAGAGAGAAAGCTTTCACCAGCAGCAACAACAATCAATAAAGTGCCAGAACATTTTTTTTCCCTGCAAAATATAAACAGCACTCTGCTACTAAAATGTCTTGGCAACTGCTTCTCACAAGCACAAGCCCCCAAATGGGTAAAAGGTTCATGACGGACATTCATTTGAAAAATAGCTAGTGTGCTACTTCCAAAACTATTCTCGAATCCAAGTGCTTACGGATGTTCTTCAAGCAGAGTGATATTGGTAATAAAATCTGACTCTTACAGCATCATTCAAAACACAATAAGGAAAGGTATGCTGCGGTGCCATTGCACTCAGCAGAAACAGATCAGTTAAGAAAACAAACTTTAAAAATGTGAAATTATACATATAACTTGAGAGTATCTGCTGGAGCTTGATTTCTCTCCAGATAAAAAGTCTGGGCTCAATGGTTAGAAGAAAACTAGGTGGAGGTAATGCTATGATGATAATAAGAACATGGCATTCGAGTGGGTTTCTTCTCAGCTTGACACGTGTACACACACACACACACACACACGCAAACACACATGCACATAGTGCCCCAGCCTGTAAGGTGATATGTTAAGCTCTCCAAAGAAAAGAAAGGAAACTCATTTTTGACATTACGCTGTGGCCCAGGGAGGCAGCAATGCCCACACCAGGGCAGGAGAGGGCTGGCCCCTCGTCAGCAGCTAGCTCAGGTCTCAGAGCATTCTGGTCTGGGGCTCTGGGGAGGCAGATGCACCAAAGACAGGCTCTGCTCCCCAGGCGGAGCTTCCTTTTAACCTTGGAGTTACCTTCACTTGCCCAAACTCAATTTGGTTTGATCCCAGGTATTGATCCCTCTGTTTAATTCACCAGTTCACTCTCTACAACCTAAAGTAGCTTGCTGACCACCTAGTTCACATTCATTCAACAAACATTCACCAAATATTTACTCACTAATGGCCAGCTGTATGCCGGGCATTATGCTAACCTCCAGGAACAGGGCTGTGAAGCCATGGGTACGTCCTCAGCCTGTTTGTTTACAGTGCAGTAGGGATTTGACCACAGGGGGACAAGCACAAGGAGGGACAACAGCTCCTTCTTGGAGAGGTTTGGGAAGGATCCCAGAGGAGCAGTAGCTGAGATGGAAAATGGAGGGGTGGGGTAGTTAGAGTTAGCCAGTCAAGGGGTATTCGGATTAGAGAAAGCATGTCCAGAGGCGTGGGGTATCAGGCGTACTAAAACTATTTGTGCTGGCTCATGGTAAAGAGGGCAATGGAAGTAAAAGGGGGAGGAGAGAAAGAAAGAGAGAAAGAGGGAGAGAGAGAGAGAGAGAGAGAGAGAGAGAGAGAAGGTAAGCAAGAGCTGGATCCCAGTAGGGCTACAGGTATGGAGTATGGGATTTGTCCTGCGAGCCCTGGTGAGACTTCCACTGGTCTGCAGCAATGGAGAAGGAGATCAGAGGCACTGAGGGAAGGGGTTATGGGAACGGGTTAGAGTGCGGGCACGCTTGGCCCGTGGAGAAGAAGCTGTTGGGGAGTCCAGCTGCAAGCAGCTGATGGTGGTGTGACCTAGGCGGTGGGCTGAAGAGAAGCAGATCTAGACCCACTCAGGAGGCAAACCTGGAGGCCTTGCTGGTTGACTGAAATGTGGGGGGGGGGGGGGGGGCAGACAAGTGATGTCCAAGTTGCCTGCTTGGGCAATACCTAGATAACGGGGTCATTCACCGGGCAGGAAACACAGGACAGGATTTGGAAGTGATATTAAGAGCACATTGGATGTGTTGTGGTTGGGACACAGGTGGAGTATCCACATCTGTTTTTAGGCCCCAAGGGCAGTTGTTTGTTTCATTCCAGAGCTTAGAGAGACATCTAGACACGACTGCGGAGTTCTGTCTGCCTTATTCACTGCTGAATTCTCAGTGCCTGGCACAGGGCACACACTCAAGTATTTGTAGAAAGCATGAATAAATGAATCTGAGCAAGATATAAGATCAGAAGATCAACCTGTGACTATTAATGGTGTGCTCTGCCAACGTTCACCTGGACGCTGCCACGGAAAAACCCTAGAAGCTACATGTGAAATTAGTAGACTTGGCCAGTGTGGCGTTGGGTGCCAACCCAAAGAGGTTATGAATTTGATAAACAAGATCTCAAAAACACTTCCTTTTCTACGAATGCCACCAGCGGGTTATTAAAAAGGTAAATGACCAGCAAAAAAGTACATTTCTAACTGAGATTAGGGATTCTGAGGCCCAACCAGACCAATCCACACCTTGTTCAGACAAATTTCCCCATCTTCTGCCTTTGCAGAAGGCTACTGCCACCTCTGAATAAAGTCTTCTGTAGTATGAGTGTTGACAACGGAAAAACAAAAGGTCAACCACACCTCAGCAGCCTTCATTGGGTGGAGTTCATCCCCGTGGAAGTTAATCTGTAATCCCATCTCTTTTCCACTTTGAAGAATCCTTCTGGTGGAATTGAGATCGAAGACGCCCTTCTCACAGAACACATCTATGTTGTCCACGTGGATTTCCCCACTTGCACCCAGCTCCATCAGCTTTGGGAGGTGGCTATTGATGATTTCATCAGCAGCTTCCACAGCAGTCTTTCCTCTGGGGGAAGAAAATGAGATTACATGGGTAAAATATAATAATAATAGCAATAATAATATTTTGTTTTTCATTGAAGAAAGGCTTTTCTGGCACTGGAAGAATCTGACCAACTGTGGGCAAATGACCTCAAGCCTCACAAAGGCAGAGAAATAATCAAAGGTACAATTCAAGAGTCTTAACATTTGGGATGTAGAAGAGGTATTGACAAGATTTCTATAAGCAATGACTGTACACAGGGACTCAAAGCCCAGCCATGTTGCCTTCGAGAATGCCAGCAAGGCCACCTGGCTGAAAAAGTTCTTGCCAAGGACACTCAGCATCCTGGATGCTTCCCTAATAACCCAACTACAGGTTCCTCACCTGAGTCCTAGTGATCACTTGGACTTTTCCTTCTTCCACACTGTTTCTAGAAGCATCTGCCTAAGTAAGGCTTCTTGTCCCACCATTTAGAACCATGGGGAAAGAGAATTGTGGGAGACCCTGAAATTCTCTCTAAAATTCTGGGGTAGTTTTAGAGTAGAAAGAGCTGGGCTTTTTGAAGTCAGTTGGACACAGAGCCCTACTACTTGCTGGCTATGTAACTTTAGAGACGTCATGTAGCCATCATTTGGCATACTCTGAGCCTCAGACTATATCGTTGAGGGCCAAGACGCAGACCTCAGAGACTCATTCGCAGATGGAGAAAATTCCTGTAAAACCTTAGTCCTGTATTTGGCACACAGAGGTCTCTTGCTCAGCAAAAACCATTTTGGTGGGAAGATAGAGGTGAACCTTGAGGAGACAGGCACTCACATATGTTGCTCCTAATTCTCAAGACAATCAAATAGAATTGTGTGTTATTTAGCTGTTTTATAGATGTTCAAAAAAGTTAAGTGAAGCCCTCAAAATCACCCAGTGGGAAGTAGCAAAGCTGGATTCAAACCCAGGCCTGGTATGGCTCCAAAGCCTAGGACAGCTCTACCACGTTACACTGCCTGTCATCCACCTTATGTTCTGTTTATTTTTATTATTTTTTAAAGATGTTATTTATTTATTCATTAGAGACACAGAGAGAGGCAGAGACATAGGCAGAGGAAGAAGCAGGCTCCCCGCAGGGAGCCTACTGTGGGACTCGAGCTGAAGGCAGATGCTCAACCACTGAGCCACCCAGGTGTCCCTTATGTTCTGTTTAGAAAAACAAAAAAATCTTTCCTATAGACAGATGTCCCAAAAGTCTTAGTGCAGTTTTAAGCATTAATAATTTCAGAAGTATAAATGCTAAAAATGTACAAGAACATCACTGGAAATATTATTTATTTATTTTCTACTTAATTTTGTGAATTTACAATAATAAACTTAATGTTCATTTTTTATTCTCTGACTGAAAATAAGCAAAAAAATTAACATTAAACTTACTTTCCAAAGTGCATGAAACTAAATGTAAAAATATGTTATTAAACTTCCAAATAATTTCTGTAAGCCTGTAGCTCCTACATATCTTAGTTATCAAAACCCAAAACTGCACTAAGTCTTTGTTCTGTTTATTTTCAAGTCCTGGATTTCTTTTGGACCTTTTAATTCTGAAACTGTGGGCCTTTGGGTCTAGAAATTCCAGGACAGATAAGAAGCAGAAAGGAACAGATTTCTCTATAAGAAAGCCATATAGGAGAAACTTCTTAGATAAAAGGGAAAGCTAAAACACATTTACAAGAAAACATGTTTGCTGCTGTTAAACAAGTAGAGATGAACAAAAATAGAAACCATTCTGCGGGCAGCCCAGGTGGCTCAGGGGTTTAGCACGGCCTTCAGCACAGGGTCCCAGGCCCACCTCAGGCTCCCTGCATGGAGCCTGCTTCTCCCTCTGCCTCTCTGTGTCTCTCATGAATAAATAAATAAAAGATCTTTAAAAAAAAAACTTCTAAAAAAAAAAAATTCTGAGTCGTCTTGACCTCAAGATTTGATCTACCTCCTACACGGTGTTACTTTTAATCTCTAGAGTGTCATTATGCTGCCTTGGGCAACTAGTTAAAGTAATATGTCATTTTAAAGGATCTATGAGGCGGCATTGCTTTTTATTAACCAAACGAGTTTTGAGCATCTCTTCTTTTCTTCCTCGCCCGTCATTAAGGGACTAGCAAACTGATGACTGCGAGGGGCCTTCCTAAAACCGCCCGCGGAGAGGACTATTAGAATCCATCAGAACACCTTTCTAAGGGCTTCTGCTGGACTCTGCAAGCCCCAAAAGCGCCGCCGCACCTCCAGCCCTGGCAACGCATCCCCACTTAGGCGCCACCTGCCCCCTCCCTCCTCTATTTTCGACGCCCCACGTCAAGCCCGGGCGCACGGAGGTTACTTTGGCACCGAGTGAGCCCCGCAGTACGTGGCCGAGATGCCGATGGGCAGCTGCCGGCGGGCGCGCTCGATCACGCGCAGCATCTTGAGCTCCGTCTGCAGGTCGAGGCCGTATCCGCTCTTGCACTCCGCCAGCGTGGTCCCCGCGCGCACCATGCTCTGCAGCCGCCCCCGGAGGGAGCCGAACAGCTCCTCCTCCGAGGCTTGGCGCGTGTGCTCCACCGTGAAGTTGATCCCTCCTCCAGCCTGGTGGATATCCATGTACGTGGCACCTGCCAGCTGAACACAGGGCTCGGCCTTAGGCTGGCCGCACGCGGGAGGTGGCCGGCAGGGCCGCGGTGCACCCCCCCGTCTCCCGGGGGGCGATATCCAAAATGATTAACAGTTGGCATGTCAGGGACACCAGCAGATCAGAAAGGATGCTGGGGTACAGAGCCAGGGAGGCCCCTACTGTGCCGGCTGGTGGGGAGCCCGGGGTGGGGGGTGAATATCCCAGGAAGGACTGCGATGGCAGAAATGGGAGATGGGGGGGGGGGGGGCCACTTAGGGTCTACCACAGCAGCGGCAATCTACCAACCAGCCCAGAAGTATTTCAGTATTTTAACAACCCGGTTGGCCCCAGTGTATACCGACAAAGTCTCTGTCCGCCCCTGGCACCTATGAGAAAACAAAGCTTAAGCAATTCAGGAACCCTGCTACAGTTATTCCAAATATCCACTAAGGGGACCCTGGAGGGGGGTATCCACCTCTCAGTATCTGACCACTAGGGTTTGGGGCCTGACCTCTGTCACTCAAGCAAAGAAGCTCTTCCTGGGTTCCAGTTACTCTGGGCAGCAAGGTGGGTGGCACAAACGAAGTATGCCAGCCTGGTGTCTCCCTACCAGAGTTTCTTTTCTTTTCTTTTTTAAGATTTACTTGTTTACTTATTCATGAGCAACACAGAGAGAGGAGCAGAGACACAGGCAGAGGGAGAAGCAGGCTCCCCGCAGAGAGCCCGATGTGGGACTTGATCCCAGATCCCAGGATCATGCCCTGAGCCGGAGGCAGATGCTTAACCGCTGAGCCACCCAGGCGTCCCTCTATTTTGTTTTTTGTAAGATTGTATTTATTTGAGAGAGAGCAGGTGCAAGCAGGGGGAGGGGCAGAGGGAGAGGGACAAGCAGACTCCCTGCTGAGTGCTGAGGCCTACTTGGGGCTCCATCCCAGGACCCTGAGATCAGGACCTGAACTGAAGTCAGATACTTAACAGACTAGGCCACCCAGGCTCCAGAAGGCAGCCCAGTTCTGTTTTAAAGGGATGATTCTAAAACATACATGCATAGGTACATACATAAGGATTCTACAGGTAAAAAATTTTGATAACTATTATACCTAAAATGATTGCTGGCCCTGTGCATAGCATAAATATTTGGACAGTTATAAGTTAGTTTTGTTGCAATTTATTTTGCATAGTCCAGGCCAGTAAAAATATCCATGAAAAAGAAATGTAGGGGATCGCTGGGTGGCGCAGCGGTTTAGCGCCTGCCTTTGGCCCAGGGCGCCATCCTGGAGACCCAGGATCGAATCCCACATCGGGCTCCCAGTGCATGGAGCCTGCTTCTCCCTTTGCCTATGTCTCTGCCTCTCTCTCTCTCTCTCTCTGTGACTATCATAAATAAATAAAAATTTAAAAAAAAGAAAAAGAAATGTAGACATAAGTTGCAAAGCCTAATGGCCAATAACTCTTTAGAAAAAGACTTGTCTGTACTTGTGCCTTATTTTGACTTGCCATCGTTAATTGCAGTTACCTTCATTGCAAACTCGTGAACTCTTTCACCAGCCCATACTGGATGTGTGTGTGCATCCACCAAACCTGTAATCAATGAATCAAATCATCTTTAAAGCTGAGAAAGAGAAAGCCCTTAAACAGCAGGCCAATGATCCCATACCACTCTTGGGAAAGCAAGATGATGGTAAACCATCTTGGAGGAGAAGAATTTGTCTGTAGGTTTCCTCCAACAGAAAGGAAACAAGAATACTGTCTGCACTGGTCTAGAAAGCTTTGGTGCAGGAGGGCGACTGGCATGATGAGAATGCCCATTAAAGAAATACCTACAGCCCCTTTTGCCCACTAAGTCCGTGCTCACCAAGCAAGCTTTTGTTTTTTTTTTAATACGATTTTTTTAAAGATTTTATTTATTTATTCATAGAGACAGAGAGGCAGAGACACAGGCAGAGGGAGAAGCAGGCATCATACAGAGAGCCTGACGTGGGACTCGATCCAGGGTCTCCAGGATCACACACCCTGGGCTGCAGGCAGCACTAAACCGCTGCACCACCAGGGCTGCCCCCAAGCAAGCTTTTGAAACAGGTGTCACCTCTATTATGTGAGGAAAACAAAGGACTATATCACCAAGGAATAATCTGGGTACGAAAACAGAATACTATCCTTCCTCACTTTGAGAAGGAAAAATATGAAATCAGAAATATGAATTCTCCTTCAAAAAAGAAATGCAGTTTAATTGAAGAGACACTATAAGCAATCATGTGAAACGTTTGTTTATCCAGGTACAGCTCAAGTAAAGTGTGTCTTTCCAGAATATTTAAAATACCTTTTGGACTAAATGTCTCATTAGGGGTTCTGACTGGATTAAAATCAAGAATCTCTATTCAGAGTGCATCAGGTTTTTTTTTTTCTTGATCTATTTTTTGAAATAGATTAGTAAAATTCTTCCAACAGCTTTGAACCTAAACACAACTGGTTTGTCTTCAGCATCTCAGTGGGAAGAAGTGACCTGAATGAGTAGGTTTCATTCCCAGCTCGCCCTTTACCTGTCCAGCAATCTTGGGTGGGGTACTGCATCCCTAAACTGGAGTTTTCTAATCTGTAATATAGAGATAATGATACTTACCTTACAGGGCAGTTATAAGGATGCAAGATGAAACCACATTTGTAAAGCAGCTAGGCATTCAGTGGTAGAAATTCAATGCACAGTACCTATTCTTATATTTTAATATTATTTCAAGACCCTATTTAAAAGAAGCTGCTCCTCTTTCTCTTTACATTACTAAAACTGGTTTCAGGGCTTTACTGGAAAAAAGGTTAATACCTGGCAAGATGCATTTCCCAGAACAGTCGATTCTTTCTTCGAACGTTTCTTCAGAAAACAGTTTTTGGATAGCGTCAGCAGGACCGATGGCTTTTATAAACCCATCCCTGAAGAAAAATCAAGAAATAATTACTAAAGTGTGGATAAATACTGTGGAAAAACTAAAGATTTCAAATATTGGGTATCAGTCAACATTTACCGTATTTCCTTCTTGCATCTGCGTCTTTTGGGGGAAAAAATGCCACATGCCAGCAAAACAAGTCAAATCACAGATACAGAGAGTGCCGGCTATTCCCCAAGGTCAGTGTTCCCTCCTCCCTGCAGCGCTAGATTCCTAAATGTTAGCTGAACACATGAACACCCAGAATGAAACCTACCTTTCTGGGTTTCCCGTTAACCAGGTGCCCCCTCATGACTAAACTCTAACCAATAGGTTCGTTTTCTCTTCCTGTTCCCTACTGTCTGGAAGGCGGACACCAAAAGGAGAGATGGGGCTGTCACCTTGGATGATGGAGTGGGGAAGGCTCCTGCACGACCGAGCAAGAGAGACCGGCCTCCGGACTCCACAGGGCAGGGCTGTCAGTCAGCCCTGGATTTCTACCTCTGTCCAGTTCTGGTAACTGGTTGTTGGGTTGTTTTTGTTTTGTTTGTTTGTTTTTTAGATTTTGTATATTTACTCATGAGAGACACAGAGAGAGAGAGGCAAAGACACACGCAGAGGGAGAAGCAGGCTCCTTGCAGGGAGCCCCATGCGGGACTCGATCCCAGGACCCCAGGATCAGGACCTGAGGCAAAGGCAGAGGCTCAGCCACTGAGCCACCCGGGGGAGCCCTCTGTTAACTGGTTTTTAACAAACTTTTAACAGTAACCCTGGGAATGTTTTTATCTCGTTGTTAATTAAACACACACGGTCCCTGAAAGCTGGGCTGTTGCACAACCCTAAGCAGCCTCAGAAAAGCGCCAGAGCACCTTGCGCAAGGGCGCCGCGGCGGGGCTGGGGCGCTGCAATTCCAATGGGCATCCAAGCCCCCTCCCACTGCGGGCTCGTCCTCCCGAACTTCGCTGCTCTCTTACTCACCTCTAGCGGGAAGCACGGAGGGTTAAATGAAAAACAAAACAAAGCCAAACAAAGCAAACCGATAATGTCCTCTTTTTCTGGTGGCTGAATCGTTGATTTCCTACCACCCCCAAACCATCACCAGCTGAACGTTTTCCGCACACCCAAGGGGTTGGGCGGGAGGGCGTTTCGTGAACATGTAAAGCCCCAGAAGTCCACCGCAGAGGCGCTGCTTCCAAAGATCTGGGGATGGGGGGACGCGGAGGGAAGGGGGTTCAGCCTGAGAGCGTTTTCCCACGGAATGACAGCCGGTCGCCGTCACACAAGGTAGGGGGCAGCAGGTGCCCGAAGGACAGGCCCGCGGTGGCTCCCCGGCGGCGGGAAAGCTTGTCCCCGGTTCCCTCCTCGGCGCACAAGTTCGGGGAAGGGGCCACTTACGTGCCCACCACCAGGCTGGCGCCCTCCAGCACCGCCAGGCTGTGCAGCGCGTCCCCCGCCAGGAAGCGCTCGCCGCGGGCGCACACCGTCACCACCTGCCGCGCGTTCTCCAGCAGGAGGCGGTGGCCGCCCGCCATGGCGCCGCGGGTCCCCGGGAGGCCGCCCGGCAGGACGGAGGGCGGAGGGGGCCGCGGGGCCGGCGCGCGGGACTGGGGCCGGCGGCGGAGGGCGCGAGCGGAGGAGGGCGCGGGGCGGAGGCCGCGGGGAGGCAGGCGGGGGCGGCACCGCGGGGCCGGGGGTGGAGCCGGGGCGCGCGCTCGCCGCCCCCGCATCCGCTCGGCCCCGCCCCCTCCAATCCGCTCGGCCCCGCCCCCCAATCCGCTCGGCCCCGCCCCCTCCAATCCGCTCGGCCCCGCCCCCTCCAATCCGCTCGGCCCCGTCCCCTCCAATCCGCTCGCCGCCCCCCCATCCGCTCGGCCCCGCCCCCTCCAATCCGCTCGGCCCCGCCCCCTCCAATCCGCTCACCGCCCCCCCATCCGCTCGGCCCCGCCCCTCCAATCCGCTCACCGCCCCCCCATCCGCTCGGCCCCGCCCCCTCCAATCCGCTCACCGCCCCCCATCCGCTCGGCCCCGCCCCCTCCAATCCGCTCACCGCCCCCCATCCGCTCGGCCCCGCCCCCCCAATCCGCTCGGCCCCGCCCCCTCCAATCCGCTCGGCCCCGCCCCCTCCAATCCGCTCGCCGCCCCCCCAATCCGCTCGGCCCCGCCCCCTCCAATCCGCTCACCGCCCCCCCATCCGCTCGGCCCCGCCCCCTCCAATCCGCTCACCGCCCCCCATCCGCTCGGCCCCGCCCCCTCCAATCCGCTCACCGCCCCCCATCCGCTCGGCCCCGCCCCCTCCAACCCGCTCGGCCCCGCCCCCCCCATCCGCTCGCCCCAGCCCTCCAACCCGCTCGCCGCCCCCACCCACTCCCCGCCCCCTCTCCCAACCGGACGGGCGCGGCGGCAGCGCGAGGGCCCACACCCCGAGCGAGGGGTAGTGCTAACCCTTGACCGGGACAGTCCTGGTTCCGCCCCGTCCGGCTCTGGGCGCGTGTGCCGGGGACCACTGCCCCTACTCTGCAGATCGGGCCCCGAAGCTGGCTTACCGGGGAGAAGGGCGGGCTGCGCGGACGAACCCCTGCGGGGGGGGCTCCTGGGTCCGCGCGGCCGCGGGGGGGGCGGGTGCCGCGCACAATTTTCGGTTGGCCAGCTCCGCTCCGGGATCCCCTCCCAGAAGGTCCCCGAGATGAAGGGAGATCCGGGCGGGGGAGGCTAGACCGGGACGAGAGAACCCCCTGGCGCCTCTGCCCCCCGTCCCCTAACGCCTTCCCGAAGGATAGGTCGGACCGGCTCCCGGACCCAAACTCTCGGAGGTAAAAGTGGTTTCAGCTCAGCGTCCCTCCCCCATCTCCCCGGCCGTCCGTGGCGGGGCCTACTCTCGATTTGCCACCAGGGTTGGAGACAGAGTCACGTTTGTTTAAGGAAGATGGTCTGTGATTCTCACTCACGCCTCTTCTCACCTGTCACCTGCTGTGACAACACTGACAGGGACCGGGTTTGGTTTTGAGCCTTATTTTATTTTGCTCATACGCTTGCATTAGAAGCTCTGTGTTAGGCTGTGGGACACACAAAGACAGGAAAGGCACTTTCCCTGCCCAGCAAAGACTGCAATCAAAAGGAAGGCACTTTATAAACTCGAAAAATAGACCATAAAAGCAGGCTGAGGCCTGTAAAACCATAAAATGTAAAAGTCAATTTTAGGGTTATTTTAAAAGCCCTCTAAAAACAAAGAAGAGAAAGCAAAAAAAAAAAAAACCTGTTAGATGAACATAAGAAGAATATAGCTTTGTACTTTGGTCTTACAAGAGAAAAAATTGGTAGGAAAGAAAAAAAGGAAAGAAAAGAATTCAATAGAGAATATGAGTAAAAGAGACCCTACAGGAGAAGAAAAATCCATATATTACCCAGGCTTGGACACAAAATCACAAAGAGGTGTGTGTGTATGTGTGTGTGTGTCTATACAATAGTTTTAAAGAGAAAGGTATATAGAGAAAAATAATACAGGAGAAATATAGTGAAAACAAACACGTAAAGTTACTAATTTCAGAGAAATATCCAAATTTTCTAACATTTCTGCTAAGGACTTGAATCTGTGATGTTTTGCAATTATAGGCATATTTGTAGATTTATGAAGTTGTAGGTGTGAAGGAGCAGGTGAAATAATGGTAATATAGAAGGCTTTGGGGTTCCATAAACTGGTCTTAATCCCGCTGTTACTTATGAGTTATTTGATCCTGGGAAATGTCCTTAATTTCCCCAACCTCAGTTTTCTCATCCATCTTCTCAGGGGGGTAATTGTTTCTTTCTATTTCATGGACTTGTTTGAACTTTATAGAAAATGGAATGGAAAACACTTTACCCAGTGCCTAGCTCTAAATAATAGGTGTAATTCTTATTATATTACTACTACCACAGCAGCAACTGCTGCTGCTAGTTTATTTTAATACTTTTATTTCTCTTCCTGGTCAATTAAGTTCAAGGTAAGATTTCAGCCACAAGGTCCCCTCCGGAGTTCTCAGAATGTACCACGAACTGAAAGCTGACAAGTTTTGGGGAAGTAAAAAAAAGAAATGCTCATTCTTTTCATGGGGACATTGATTTGTGGGTGAACTGTGTCCATTACAGTCCAGGTACACAGCATTGGCTGAAAAGTCCCTGCAAAGAAGAGGTTTGCAGAAGCAAGAAGAACAAGAGTGAGCTGCTCTGCCCCTAGGTCATTGTTAAGCAAGTAATTACAGATCATTTCCTTAATAATAACCAGCATCCCTGTAGCACTTCTCAGTTCACAGGGTACTTTTTACATCATCTTACTCGCATTGGCTGACTTCCCCTGTTCTCCTTCCCTTTGACACTCAGGCTGTTTTTTGTTTTTTTGTTTTTTCAGTTTGCAAAAGGGGCAGACAAATGTCAACAGGAAAGTCCACACAAAATACGCCAGCAGGGCCTTAAAGGTCAAGCTGAAGGTAACTTCCTATCAGTGTGCTCTGCTTCTGACCTAATCGAAAGAGGCAGGTCATTGAGCAGGCCAAGGACCTAGTGGCTCCTGGCCCGCAGGTAAACAAAAAATTGCTAGCTCTGGTCTCTACACACTATCCAAGGACACAGTTTACAGCCCTTTCTCCTAGTATTTGTCCAAGTGGGTGGGAAGGAGGTGGGCAAAAATGGCTTTAGGTCTGAATCTGTCTAAATCTTTGTTTGCATATGGGAGCTAAACAAAGATAAAGCGTTTTATCTCCTACTAAGAGACTCTGGAAATCCATTTTCCCTGAGTTGTAGAGAGAGTTGTTAAGAAAATCAAACACAGGGAAGCCCCTGTGGCTTAGTGGTTTAGGGCTGCCTTCAGCCCAGGGTGTGATCCTGGAGACCTGGGATGGAGTCCCACGTTGGGCTCCCTGCGTGGAGCCTGCTTCTCCCTCTGCCTGTGTCTCTGCCTCTTTCTCTCTCTGTCTAATAAATAAAATCTTTAAAAAAATCAAACAGATTGCTTCAAATAATACCTGGTAGATAGTGTTATTGTTCATTTCATTTGGAGTTGGTCTTGGACTTTAGGGTTGGTCATTAGAAAAACCCCATTCTTCTTTTTCCACTTCTACTTCCATGAAGTTTGGAATGTTAAGAATGTGCATGAAGGTGAGTCAGGTTCCCCAAATTTGCAGCAGTATTGCTGGTAGATTGAGAGGACTCAAATGAAGGGTTTCAGGGAATTTGAGTTCAGGATTTCTTACAAAAGTTGGTGGTCAGTTATCCCTCCTTTTCAAAGGCTAGTGGTTATTCACAAGACAGGACTAGAAAGAGGACAGATCTGGACATCTACCTTGAAGAAATTAATAGGCAATTATTTCCCTATCGGCCTACCATGAGTAGCCACACTGCATACATTACCTGTGTTTGAAAATTGCAACAAGCCTGTAAGAAAGATATTAGTATCCATACCTGATAGAAGAAGGACCTAAGGTGCACTGAGTTTCAGCAGATAGATCTAAGAGAAAAAGCTGGTGAGAACCAGAGGCAGGATTGGACCTGCTGTCAAGACCAGGGTCTTTCCATAGTGTCATCCATCCCTGTGATGATCCACATGAAAAAACCTGGCTCAGTGGCCACACATAATTGCATAATGCCAGAGGAATGCTAGCATTAATTAAATCAACCAGTATGGTGTTTACCTTGGAAGAACAGTGTATTTTACGCCCATGTCCCCTAACATGTCTCAAATGTAACATGTTCCCGACTTAATTGGAAACCTTTGAACTTAATTGCCCCTTCCCCCATAGCTGCTCTGTCTCCATTGATGGCAACTCCACCCTTTGTTTCCTGAGCTCTTTATCTCATACCCCACATCCAAACCATCACCCAGTCCTGCAGGCTCTACTTTCCAAATGGATCTAGAATCTAACCACCCTTCCCCACTTCTATTCTTCCCATTATCTCTTGCCTCTCAATGACTGTAGCCACCCAACAGATGTCTTTATTTCACCCTAACCCCCTTGTACAGTCGCTTCCCAGCTCAGCGGCCACAGTGGTTCATTCCAGATTCCCATTTCACTGAGAGAGTGACCCACAGGGCCCTCACTCTCTCTCTGATCTCACCTATCCTTCTCTACGTTGTTTCCTCTGCTTAAGTTCTACTACTCTCCTGGCGGTTCCTCAAACACACCGGGTATCCTTCCTCTTCCAAATGCTTTCTCCATGGGCTTACGCTGCTGTGGCTCATGGTGCGCCTCATGCTGCCCAAGCTGGGGGCCACATAGTACCTAACTTAACCATCATATGAGGTACATGCTATTCTTATCAGCCCTTTTGAAAGATGGGGAAATTGAAGCGTGGGGATTTAAGGAGCATGATGAGTCCATGCTCTTAACGACTAGCCTCTGCCACCTCTAAAAATGATGCTTGAAGTCACCATGTTAAAGCCCTTGTTTTTTTGAGCTATTCATCTTTTTCATCTGTCAGAAGCTAGATTTAAACATATATTTTATTTTTTTAGCATGTATCTTAGATGTGAATTTGCAGGTGTTTGCTATGCAATCCAGTGACATTTTCCTTCTATTTCAACGCAGAGACTCTGGTAGTCATGTTATTTTTATTTTGCACAACAAAGACATTCACTGGCTTTGACTTTCTTTTCCTGGTTGGCACATCTTATTGGTTTAGTTCAAAGAACTTTATAATCCCTTCTAGGAATAGTTGGCTGTCTTCTTCTCTCATTCATTCTTTACCAATCTTTCACTTAATCAATAGGGAGATTAATATGTACAGAAGTACAGAAGCATAACAACTTCTAGAGACTACTGGTTCCATTCATATGTTCTCTGAATTATTGGAGAGATGGAATCAGAGCAGATACCTGCTATTAGCAGTTGGCTTAGGGGAACGAGAACTTCCAGTTTCCCTATGAGTGAAAAAGTGCCAGAACCCATGGGTAAAGATTTTTATTGCAGATAGACTTAGGATAAAGTGAATGAAAGAGGAGTGAATTGAGTTAGGAGAATTGGAAGATGAAAAGTGTGCCAAGAAATAAGGGAGTAGAATCTTAGGGATTTGGATGAGTGTGGAGTGTGTAAATATATATGAAAATCTTCTACCAACCTTTACTATTGGCCATCCAAGTTCCAAATACATCAACCCAACAATTTGTCCTCAATTTTCCACCGGCCCTTTTTTTCCACTGTCAGAATGAACCCAATGCCTGTGAAACAAATCTTCAGTAATGTGAAAAAGTATCAATGACATAGTTTTTGTTAACCTTTTCTCTTTTATAAGCTTTAACATCACGTCTTTTTGCTTTTCCATTTTTGTTTTTATAATCACTTGGAAGTAAAACCACATTCTCCTTGGTAAATATTAGCACAAAATTGCTCCCACCTATTACGTTTGCTCTGTGTGCTAGGCACCCTGCTTGGGTGTTTACACACATTACATCATTGTCTCCTCATGAAAGCTTTAAGGTACAAAATTATCTTCCTACTTTATGGAAGAGGAGCCTGAGTCCCAGAGCTACTAAGTAATTAAAATGTAGGCCCCCTGGAGAAAAAATATGTGGGTTTTTTTGTTTTTTGTTTTTCTCTTTGTTGTCATCATTTTTAAACTGTCCTGTTTCTGGCACCAGAACAGTGCCTCACACATGGTACATACTCAATAAATATATTTAGAATGTTAAATGATCTTGCTCACACAACTGTAAATGCCAAACTGACAGGCTTCTCCATTCCAAAGTCTGTATCTTGAATCACCTGCTACAAATGCCTCTGAGAGTCTTGTCAATGTGGCTCTTTGAGAGAACTGATGGACACCTTTAAATTAGCAGCCTGAGATGGGATGTGTCTCACATTGTTCCCTTTTTTATATAAACTCCCGAAGGCCCTTTTTCCTGCCCAAATGAAAATATCATTGCCACTTTTTTCATCGTAAAAATCACCAAGCTCATTGAGAAATAATAATACAAAAAAGTATAAAAATTTAAGACAAGGGTTAGGCTGAAGCAAGGGAAACATTTACCTGTGGTGTGACACCTAAGGAGGAGGGCAAAAACAAACAACATTTTAATTCACTATTTTTAAAAATAAAAATCAGGGGGATCCCTGGGTGGCTCAGCGGTTTGGCGCCTGCCTTTGGCCCAAGGCGCGATCCTGGAGTCCCGGGATGGAGTCCCACGTCGGGCTCCCGGTGCATAGAGCCTGTTTCTCCCTCCTCCTGTGTCTCTTTTTTTTTTTTTTTTTTTTTTAATTTTTATTTATTTATGATAGTCACACAGAGAGAAAGGCAGAGACACAGGCAGAGGGAGAAGCAGGCTCCATGCACCAGGAGCCCGATGTGGGATTCGATCCCGGGTCTCCAGGATCGCGCCCTGGGCCAAAGGCAGGCGCCAAACCGCTGCGCCACCCAGGGATCCCTCCTCCTGTGTCTCTGCCTCTTTCTCTCTCTCTCTCTATGTCTATCATAAATAAATAAATAAATCTTTAAAAAAAATAAAAATAAAAATAAATAAAAAAAATAAAAATCAATGCAAAGAATTCCACGATGAGGGCAGCCCCAGTGGCACAGCGGTCTAGCGCCACCTGCAGCCCGGGGCATGATCCTGGAGACCTGGGATGGAGTCCCACGTGGGGCTCCCTGCGTGGAGCCCGCTTCTCCCTCTGCCTGTGTCTCTGCCTCTCTCTCTGTGTCTCTATGAATAAATAAATAAAATTTAAAAAAAATTCCACGATGAGCAAAATACCAAAAATGTACATAAATACGAGATCTGTGGGCCAGGACGAAGGTGTGGCGAGGGAGGCACCTGCTCTAAGGGTCATGTGAGTGCAGTCAGAACCTGTCAGTATTTAAAGTCTTGATATTTTGTCCACCATGGATTTTTTCCTGCATTGACTTGGAATTTTTTTTTTTATAAATTGCATTAGTATGTTATTTATTTCGATAACTGAAGTTTGGGGGCCACTTCCTTCAATTTTGCACCTAGCCCTAATCCCAAACCTGATAGAAATGAATAGAGAGGTTGCTCCAAATCGAAGACAACCACTATTAATGTTCGGTGAACAGCTTCTCAAACATCTGACTTGGCAGGTGTTTTTTTTATCCCCACTGCTCCCATTCTTTCCACTTTTGATATATAGTTAACCACGGTAAGCAGTGACTGTGTTGTGCCCAAGATTGCGAATCCGAGAAACCACCGAGGAGCCGACACCGATGCAAACACACGAGGGTTTATTTACAAGCTCGAGCTTGGGTCCAAGTGTACCCGACACAGCGGAGCAGGGACTTGGACCCCGAGGCTAAGAGGCGTAGCAGCTTTATAGGGGCCAGTGGGATTGTAACATAGGCAGAAAGTTGCACAGTCATGTCGGTCCACACGCAGGTGGCCGATTGAATTACATTTTACCCTATAGTATCCATTTGAGCTGGCTTCTTGTTTTGGTCAGAATTGGCGCGCAGTTTTGGGGGGCACAAGGCGGGGTTACGTTGTTATGAGCCGATTTCCGATTAGGGTGTGCCCAGCAGCCTGACTGGGGTGGGGCAGCGCCTTAAGCAATAAGCAGGTCCTGTGGGGGTGATACAGGAGGTGGCGGGTGCAGCACAAAATGGAGTTAGTCCTGCTCTGCTTGTCCAGGGGTAGGGGATTTTTGTTAAACTTCCTGGGTCCCACAACTGCAGCATTGTTTTGATGGGACACGGGGCAATCCGTGTTATGGGCATACCAAGGTTATTTAATTAATAAACTCCCTGTTTATTAAATAACATGTCAACAAACATTATTGTACATACTTTTTTGCCCCCTTATCTGATTATTTCTTGGGATGAGTTCCTAGATTTGGAATTGCTGGGTCAAAGGGTTTGTGCTTTTAAAAGCAATGAAGAAAAAAATAACAATAATAAATAAATAAATAATAAAAAATAAAAGCAATGAAGGCCACTTGGAATCATGGGCTGTTGAGTTTAGCCCCCTTTATGCAAGCTTTACAGAATTTATTTTTTTCAGTTTTTATTTTAATTCCATTTAGTTAACATGCAGTATAATATTAGTTTCAGGTGTACAATTTAGTGACCCAACACACTTCCATACATCACCCGAAGCTCAGGTTTACAAAATTTTTAATGTATTCCCTTTTCTTTGGACAGGACCAGGAGACAAAATGTCATCACAATTTTTTCCGATATCCCTGGCTTCCGAAGGTAAAGAAGAAATCTGTCCATGAGTTCTTGTTTTGTGCCTGGTACAGTCAGTCTCTACAATAGATTGGGAACGTGGGAAAAGGAGAATGACACACGACGTGAAGGCCTCAGACATGGCCTTTCTGTGTAAAGAGGTTACAAATGACCTGCTGAGAAGGTTCCCTTCCACTTTTTAATTCTGCAAAGAAAAATCTTCACATTGGAAGATTGTCATATTTGATTAAATTGTCATATTTGGCCAGATTGCTAGGGAAATTCATGACATAAAACAAGTAACTCAATTATTTGTCATAATAAAGGTCATGAATAACTACATTTTATCAAAATCTGTCCTCTCCTTTCCTTTTCCAGCCTTTCCCTCCTCCTCCTGCTTCTTTACAAGTGTATAAGGAATTCGTATTTATCGGTATAGAAGAATAACTTCTTTGTCACTTACAAATTTGGCAAAGATTTGAACACTGGGTAACACCAAGAGTGTGTTACAGGTAACAGGCACTCTAGGCACTTTTCATGGGCTCAGGGAAAGTCACGCAATGGATTCTCCCTCAGAAACTCCTGAAGGAACCAAGCCAATATCTTCATCTCAGACTTCTGGCCTCCAGGACTGTGAGAGAATAAATGCCTGCTGTGTTAAGCCCCTCCATTTGTGGTGATTTGTTATAGCAGCCCTAGTTCTATGTGACTAAGAAGTAATTCAAGTGGAGAGAAGGGTTGGCTAAGGGCCAATGCTTAAGTGGGTTTATAATTCAGGAATCTTGCTAGAGTGGGGTGAAGGTGGTCCCTCCAAAATGGTAGTTGTCCATGTCCTAATCTCTGCAATGGGACCTTATTTGGCAAAAGGACCTTTCAAATGTAATTGAAGGAAGGATCTCAAGATGAGATCATCCTGGACTTAAGGTGGGTCCTGAATCCAAGGACAAGTGTCCTTGTGAGAAAAAGAAGGGCCTGTAAACATAGAGGCAGAGATTGGAGTTACACAGCCAGTGAGTGCCTGAGCCACCAGAAGTTGCAAGAGATAAGGAAGGATTCTTCTGTAGAGCCTTTGGAGGGAGCATAGTCCTACTGACACCTTGATTTTGGACTCCTGAACTCCAGGACTGTGAGAGAATAAAGTTCTGTTGTCTTAAGCTGCCAAGTTTGTGGTAATTTATTTCGGCAGCCATAGGAAACTGATATACTTGGTGTTTAGAGTTCTAGTTTTTTCTATTTCTTTATAACTAAAAGGCACTTGGCTTTGGAGTTGGGAAGAAATGTCTTGTCAATCCAGGATGCTTGAACTTGTTTGGAAAGGGTTTAAACTTGGGCATTCAAGATTTTAAGCCACCTAGGGTGGGGTGGACAGTAAGTTTGTGAGGTTTATCTTGGGAGGAGAGAGGGTTGGTTGAGGGAGAGATGTCCAGCCTACCAATGACTCACCTGTTACAGGACATCAGTGGTCCCATCCTGGGATGTCAGGTCTAGCTCTGTCCTGAGAGTGGTGGCGTAGGGTACAAGTACAGTTTCTGGCAATGCCATTCAACCCCAAGTCCCTTTAGGTCCTTGACTTTTCTTGCCTCTTCCTGGGCCTCAGTCTGTTGGCTCTGCCCTTCCATACTCCTGCTGTCTCCAAGCCCAGCTGCCTGGACCCACCCTCACCTGTCTTTGCTCATGTATTATAAGGCCTAGATTTCATATATTGCCTTGACGTCTTTGAGCTTCACAGAGCCCCCAAGACCTAATTGTAAGTCTCTCTGTTCTTGCCAGATTTGACCTCCACCCAGTGAGAAAGGTTCCCCACCCCTGTAGTTTCTCCATCAGTTGGACCAGTTATACTCCAGTGGTCTTCAACCTAATGGGTTTCACAAGTCAATTACATCCTCTTGAGGGAAGCTGGAGGCACCTCACCCTTTTATTACTACAAAGCCTGCCTCCTGCCATCTGTCTGTTTCACTCTGCTCCTGAGTGTGGTCATGATGTGACCCTGCCTGGCAGGTAGTGTCCTCCTCCCCTGGGCTGTGAGTGTAAGTGACTAATAACCCACTATCTATTTCATCAGTCCAGTGTGAAGTGTCATATGTTTAGTCATTTCATACTATTTGGGGCAAGGGATCCTTCCTTCACCCACAAGGTGAATCACAACACTCTGTGTTGAGCCCAAAGCTTCCACTCTGCAATTTTCTTTCTTCCAGGCCCATTACCTGCAGAAAAACATGCTTGGGTTTCTATCCCAGACATTCCCACTTTCCCACCTGAATCCCTGGCCAAATAGCCAATTCTCAGGCAGCCTCTAAGCTCCAGACCAGTAACCCCCAGCCCGGCTGTATCTTTTACCTGCTTAGAGAAGAGAGGTGCTTTCAAGATACTCCAGTATTTTAGGAGGTGAAAGTGGGTGCAGGGCCCAGGGTAGGAGGGGGGGATGTGTTTTCAGTTATCCTTTCCCTTTCTCTGATTTAAGATGTCAATTCCAAGCTCCAGAATTCCTGCTTGTGGCTATGGGTATCTGAAACCAATTTTTTTTTTAAATTTTTTATTTATTTATGATAGTCACACAGAGAGAGAGAGAGATAGAGAGAGGCAGAGGGAGAAGCAGGCTCCATGCACCGGGACCCCGACGTGGGACTCAATCCCGCGTCTCCAGGATTGGGCCCTGGGCCAAAGGCAGGCGCTAAACCGCTGCACCACCCAGGGATCCCTGAAACCAAAATTTCCACCCTCAAGCATTAAAAAGCCAGAAAGAAAGAAAAAGAGAAAGACTTTTGATCATTTCAAATTTTATGAATAAAAACAAAACATCTGTTCATAAATTCAGTTGACTTCTCTCTTCCTCCCTTCCAATCCCTTTCCCTCACTTCCTTCCCCTCTACAGCCAGGCTTCTTCTTTTTATTAAGGGTACAAGCCCATGGATTGTATGCACAGATACATGCCACCATCACCACAGTCCATTTTAGAACATTTTTATTGTCTCAGAAAGAAACCCTGGGCCATAACCCCCATCCTTCATCTCCCTTCCAGCCCCAAGCAACCACTAATCTACTTTTTGGCTCCATGGATGTGCCTATTCTAGACATCTCATGGGATATAATGGTATCTTATAATGTGGAGACTTAATGTGGCTTCTTTCACTTAATATAATATTTCCAAGTTTCATCAGTCATGTATCCTTCTTGTGGCTGATTACTATTCCATTGTGTGGATATACCACATCTTGTTTATCTATTCATCAATTGATGAATATTTGGGTTGTTTTTATCTTTTTATTTTTTAAAGATTTTATTTATTTGAGAGAGAGGGACAGAGAGACGGAAGACAGAGAGAGAGCATGAGCCGGGTAAGGGACAGAGGGAGAAGCAGACTCCCTGCTGAGCAAGGAGCCCAATGTGGGGCTTAATCCTGGGACCCCAGGTCATGGCCTGAGCTGAAGGCAGGTGCTTTTCTAACTGAGCCACCCAGGCGTCCCTGTTTCTATCTTTTGACTGCTATGTATAATATTGCTATAAATATTCATGTACAAGTTTTCATGGGGAAATACGTCTTCATTTCTAGGAGTGGAATGGCTGGGTCACATGGCAACTGTATGTTCAACTTTTTGAGGAACTGCCAGTTTGTTTTTCAACATTCCTGCCAGCAGAATGTTTGAGTTTCCAATTCCTACACACCCTTCCCAATTCTTGTCATTATCTTTGCTTTTTTATGGTTTTGTTTTTGAAGACTCTCTAGTCTGGACCGAGGATGCCCCGAAGGGTAGTAGCTGTGTCTCTTGCTGCCAAAATGGTGGTGTAAGGGTAATAGTACATATTTTCACAGTGATGAGAAGAACCAATATTTTAATGCCTCAAAATATGATCCCACTATCCTGTAACAGGCCCCCTTATCTATTCACACAACAAATATAGACTCATTCCCCCTGAAGTACTAAGCACTGTGCTCCATGCCATGGGAAACAGGTGAGCTGTGTCTTCTGCCCTCGAGATCCAAGCCCTGCATCCCTGCCTCAGTTGGGGAGCAAAAGCTGTGTCCTCCTCCTGAGAGGCTCACCTATCCTCCTGCTCCACCTTGGCTGGTGAGAGCCTTGCCCTTCTGGCCAAAAGAGCAGGGATGACAGATATTTTTCTTTTCTTTCTTTTTAACAGATAAAGGAAAAGATGACTCAGTCAAAAAGGACAGGCCATACAAGATCTTTTTCAAAGATCTCTTTCTTTTCAAAGAAAATGAAATGGCAGCAAAGAAAAAGGTAAAGTTTTATTAAAAACCCAATCCAAATTAATGTTAGAAATGTATCCTCTTACCCACCAGTTTTATGAACTTTGCTGGCGTAAGAAAAGGGGTCAGGTACCGCACGCTATGTTGGGGTGTAAACATGCACGACAGGAACAACATCAAGCCCATGGCAAGGACCTAATTATCACTGCCTACTGGTGGAAGACACACACACTGTGTATGACAAGTGTGGTACACCCCACTTCATTGATTTCAATGCTCATATTTTTTCACATTTTCTTATTCCTGCAGGGGGATCCAGCTTATATAGGTAGGATGCCATGTATAATTGGCAGTGCATAAAATAATAGTGCTTCTATAAATGACATCTTAGACTTGGTAAAATACAGTAATAGAGCATACAAAAGACATGTAGAGAAAGGAGTGACCATCTTTGTTAGAGAGAAGGGTGATGGTGATGGGGGTGGGGATGGAGGTGGGAGAGTATGTGTGTGTCTGTTTGTATCACATGCACAAAGACTTCACTGAGGAGATAGCGAGAGCTGAATTGTTAAGAATAAGTTAAAATTCACCAGATTCAGATAAGAGGATGTAAGTGTGCATTAGGGAGAGGGGCGGAGAAAGAAGAAGGAACAAAAGTGGAAGAGGGTGTCATTTTAGAATTATTTGGTATGGGGCAGCCCCAGTGGTGCAGCGGTTTAGCGCCGCCTGCAGCCAGGTTGTGATCCTGGAGACTGGGCATCGAGTCCCATATCAGGCTTCTTGCATGGAGCCTGCTTCTCCCTCTGCCTGTGTCTCTGCCTCTCTCTCTCTGTGTCTCTCATGAATAAATAAATAAAATCTTTAAAAAAAATAAAAAAATAAAGAATTATTTGGTATGAAGCTAAACCAGAGATGAGGCAAACTTTCCAGCTGTGCCTTGCAGTTAACCTCACTCCTTATATTATCGTACCTTTTATTACACAATTTGGATTTCAAAAGGCTTGCTTTCCTTATTCCTAGATGAAGAAAATGTCTAGAAATGCTGAATAACAGATTCATCTGTAAGGTGAAGGTTTTATGCTTGTGTTCTATAGTTTTATTGAAAGCATCCAAAATTAAATTGATTCATGAATATAAAAGGTTGATTTATTTATGTTTAATGGGGAGGTCCATTTCCTCTCAAGTTTTCAATTCAATTCCTCAATTCCACAGAACCAGTCATTTCAAATCAGTGGAATTTCCAAGTTACCTGCAGTTTGGGCAAGACAGGATGAAAAAATAAAAGTGAAACTGAAAATAAAGCCAGAACACTATCTAGTCTCATATTTGTGACATCCATGTTTAGTAAAGGTTGAATGTCTTTATGTTTGTGCTCAGCTTCAGAAGAGAAAGAATTACAAATTATACCCAGTCCTTCAGAGATAAGAACTCAAAGTTGCTTGTTTAATGTATCAATAAAAAGAAATATACCAATAATGAGAAAAGACTTACTGCAAATGATATTTTTATATATGATCACTATATTTTTAAAGACAACATTATTTTGGTATAACAGATATTATTTTAAACTTTCACACTTGGGCAGGAAAAATTTATAAACCGCAGCATGAAAGTCTACCAAAAGTCTACCTTTTCATCTCGAATGAAGAGTCGTTCACACCTGGGCCAAGTAGCATTCTACTCTGACGCAACTGGTGGCTCATTTGAAAAATTTGGGTTAGATCCCACTCTTATTCTAAGATTAACAGAAGGTAAGTCTAGATTACTGTTAAAGAATATTTTTTGAATATTTACTATTAATGTCAGGTTTGGGGGCTTTTCTGGAGGTAAAAAAAAGTATGCTGTCTCATACTATGGTTGAGTGGAAGGGAAGGGAAGGGAAGGAAGGGAAGCCCTTTTTTGTAAATGGAAGCTGAGAGTCAGGACAAAATCTATTTTAAATAAGAAAACAGGGATGCCTGGGGTGGCTCAGTGGTTGAGTGTCTGCCTTCAACTCAGATGGAGTCCCACATCAGGCTCCCTGCAGGGAGCCTGCTTCTCCATCTGCCTGTGTCTCTGCCTCTCTCTGTGTGTCTCTCATGAATAAATAAATAAAATCTTTAAAAATAAAAAAGTAAATAAGAAAACCTATTTTTCCAAGAAATAGATTGTTACTTATTTTTATGTCTCTAAGGAAGAAAGCCACTGTCAAAACGATACAGTATTAAAGGTTAAGGCTAGGACCATCGAAATTCATTTCTAGATGTAGAAATATATAGAAACTTTCTAAAGAGAAGTTGTGACTTTCCAGGCCATACAACTCATAGATCCAGAATCAGGAAGCTAATAGAATTAACTAAGTTTCTCTGTTGTTACAAAAACATAACCTGTTTTAATGGCACCTGAAGGCAACACGTTAAAATATTACAGGCTATGAATTATTGCTCTATGAAAAGGGGCCATGTGGTAATCAAAATGTCATAGACATTTCTTACTTATCAGATCAAGAAGTGCCTCCAAATGAAATAGAAAGCAGTTTGAAAAAAAAGAGAAAAAAAAAAAGAAAGAAAGAAAGCAGTTTGAAGCCAGTGAGGTTGAAGTGATTAATGCTAAGATGATGGGGTCATAAAATCTTCCCCCAAAATGAGTCTTGTCTAAATTTTTAAATTAAGGGATCCCTGGGTGGCACAGCGGTTTGGCGCCTGCCTTTGGCCCAGGGCACGATCCTGGAGACCCGGGATCGAATCCCACGTCGGGCTCCCGGTGCATGGGGCCTGCTTCTCCCTCTGCCTGTGTCTCTGCCTCATTCTCTCTCTCTCTCTGTGACTATCACAAATAAATAAAAATTAAAAAAAAAAATTTAAATTTTAAATTAAAAAGGAAGGCGGAAAGGAAGGAGGAAGTGGGGAAGATACATTGAGTGTCCAGGATTTGCCATGGTAACTTAAAAATTTCGTAACTTTGCCAAATTGTGATGAAAAAAAAAATCTTCAGAAAACCACAACAAAACACTTAGGAAAGAACTCCAGAGTCAATAATTAGTATAAAAGAGGGAAGCCATGTTAACTTTTTTTAGATTGTGAAGGTGCATATTCTGCACTATCGTATGAAAAAGTGCAAATGTCAGGTGACATGGTAGTATCAGTGACCACTGATAGGGTACAGCTAGGTTCAGTCTTGTGTCTCGTAGTTCACCTCTGTAGAGTGGTCAACCCTAAGTCATCAAGAGCACTTAAAATGATATGTGATATGTTTTAGAGTTCTACATAAAGTGGCTACCTCCAAAAATCCTTGCCACACTACCGCTTCTGAGATAACTAGCGAAGATGGCTTTGCAGGTGACTCTATATGACACCATGCTGATTGACAGAGGGGTGACTGGTCTCTTAAGAGTAAATGACATAAAGTAGACTCTTAAAAAAGGAAATGGTAAAATTGTTTGGTATTATCCAAGGCAATCTGGGCTCTGTCAGCAATGGAAATCAGGTTGTCAGTTTTTGCCAATTACACAGACAAGCAATTTGGATGTTTTTGTGGAAAATAGAGAAATTCTCCTCAGACTCTTTCCAATTAAGAGTTGATTTGGTTGAAACCCCCAACCCCCAGCTTTACATTTCCTGCCTGAATTCTGATTAAAGACAAGTCTACATGATGTAAAAGGAGCAAGTGACCCCTACTTTGGGAGCCCAGTTATTTTTGTGTATGCAGTAGTAGCCAACTGCATGCAGTAGTAGCCAACAGCTAGATTACCTTGAAGAAATTACACAGGCAACTGTCATAGACAGATCGGTTGGGCTGCATAAAAAACGTGCCATTTCCTCCTCTACGTAGCTGACAGCCTGACTGTGGTTTACTCTTGGAGGGCAACACCACTGGAGCATATCCGCTGTGAGCCGTTAGGGGCTCTGGTGTTGAGGAACACTAATGCTTTAATGACGGTTTTATCATACATTGTCTCTTTGCCAAAAAAACCCTTCTGGATAGCTAGAAGAGCTAAAATGGGAAACCCATGTAACCAGTGTATTTAGACTTGAAGAATAAAATCACATCAACTCAGCCAGGTAGTATCATGATAAAGTAGCCCAAAATGTAAGCATAACTATAATATTTAATAAATGGACAGCATAGGATTTTGTTTTTTTTTTTTATTTTTATTTTTATTTTTTATTTATTTATGATAGTTACAGAGAGAGAGAGAGAGGCAGAGACACAGGCAGAGGGAGAAGCAGGCTCCATGCAAGTTGCCTGATGCGGGACTTGATCCCAGAATTCCAGGATCACACCCTGGGCTGAAGGCAGGTGCTAAACCGCTGAGCCACCCAGGGATCCCCAAAACACCAAGAGTTAAAACAGTTCAGTCCACCTAGCACAGCCCTAGGAGTCACATGCCCCTCTGCCACACATTAGCTCTGTTGTCTTGGGCAAGTATCTTGACATCTCTGAGCTCACATACAGCATGGATATAGAAACATGTACCTCCTTGGGGTTAGTGTTAGGATTAAATAAAATTATTCATTTAAAGTGTCTAATATAGTTCATAGAATATGACAGAAACAAAATAAATGGTAGTTACTACTATGAAATTAGTTTTTTAGCGATTAGGAAGAAAGTTTATTTGAAGGTTTTTTTTTTTTTTTTAAAGTCAGATACAACCTGTATCCAGTAATTTAAGTACATAGCTTTTATTTTATATAAACTCCTGAGGGTTAGAACTAAACCTCAGTCTCTTTCAATTTTCTTTGAAGGTGCAGACACAAAAAGGACACTTCATGAATTTATTAATGACCAGAGAGACAGGTTTCTGCTGGAGGTAGTAAAAATAATTTCTTTCTCCCATTAGTAAAACAGAAGACTTGCTGCAGAGCGTTGCCAAATTTCACCCTTGACATTTTACTTTTCCATTACATGCTCCAGATCTATTGCTCCTCCTGTCCTTTACCGAACAACTTCAGCTGGGCTTTTGTCATTATTCCACCAAAACTACTTTTGTCAAGGTTCTTGGTGACTTTCCCATTGCCAAGTTCAAACTGTCAACCTCATGGTCTTCCTTTTCCTTCCCTTTCAGCAGCAGTTAGATCATTTGGTCACTTCCTCTTTCTTGAAATGGCTTCTTCAGCTGGTTTCCAAGGATCCACTGTCTCTTGATTCTTTCTCATCACTGGCTGCTCACTCCTTCACAGTTTTCTTTTCTTGTTCCTCTTCTCCTTGGTCTCCAAATGTTGAAGCACTCCTTGCTCTGTGCTCTCTCTGCCCTCCTCCAGGCCCCTGGCTTTATAGTCCACTTCCCTATTAACAATTTCCAAATTTATGTCTCTACCCTGATCCTTTTCCCTGAATTCCAGACTCACAAAGGCAACCGTAATTCTTACCATAGCCACTTAGATGCCCAGTGGGCACCTCTGCTTTCACATTTCCAAAATTTTGCCCCTTCCATACTCTTCCCTACCCCCGCAGATTTGCATCTCGTGGTGTGCCCCCATCGCAGTGGGTAGCAATTTTCATTTTTTTCCAGTTGCTTGGGAAAAACCTGTTGGAGCTATCCTCAACTCTCCAACTTACAACCCACATCCCAATATACTTTCAAATATATTTTCTCGGGGATCCCTGGGTGGCTCAGCGGTTTAGCACCTGCCTTTGGCCCAGGGCGCGATCCTAGAGTCCAGGGATCAAGTCCCGCGTTGGGCTCCTGGCATGGAGCCTGCTTCTCCCTCCTCCTGTGTCTCTGCCTCTCTCTCTCTCTCTCCATGTCTATCATAAATAATTAAATAAATCATAAAAATATATATATATATATATTTTCTCCCAATATATCCATACACACACTACTTTTCATGACCTCCTCTGCCACCACTCTAATCCATGTCACCAATATCACTTGCATGAATTATTGATATAACTTCTGAATACTGGTATCCTGCTTCTACTTCTGCTCCCTACAGTCAGCATATTCTCCACACATGCCCCTCCTCTGCTGAAGACCGCTAGTGACTTTATCTGGTGCTCCCCAGTTGTTACTTCTTTAAAATTATCTCATTTACGTATTTTAAGTTCTTTTGTATTTTAATGCATGTGACATTATAATTTCTTTTTTCAGGCATGGCATTAAAAACCCAAGTGAATGATTATATTCTGTACTAAAAAATAATAAATAAAATAAAATAAAATAAAATAAAATAAAATAAAATAAAATAAGAGCTAGATGTCAAAGTTGTATTGGGGATCTAAACAGGGTTCTTGGAGGCTGGTTCAATACCCCTAGCCGTGTGCAGTTTGGAGGAATGTGGCATAGACATTAGCAGGGTTAAAACCTTATTTTTTCATCCTACTTCCCAATGGAGGAGGCTTGGTAACTGCAGACTGCCCAGTTTCCCAATGCCTGAAATATTGGAGGGATATTGTGGATAATACAGGTAGACTTGCTCTTTGGAGTAATATGTATTGTTTTTTATTTTAAATTTTTTTAAGGATAGAACCTGAAGGGATATGGAGCTACTTTTGATTTGTGGGACACAGCCATGGTGGAACAATAATTGAGCCTCTTCATAAAAGGGAAAGAGGAATTAATTGGTCTCCCTTCTAAAGTTCCCAAAATAAAATTCCTCTATGAAATAAAGGCTGTAGTCTCAAGACTTGGCATGCTATTGTTTCTAAACCAAGTGATCACTTACTATGCAAGTTATTTCCCCCTTTATCATGAGAATTTTGAAATGTACTAGCAATGGGCTAGAAACGTGGAATAATGTTGCACTTCTGTTTTTAATATTCGCAGTATGCCCTGTCAACCAAAAGAAATACGATTAAAAAGTTTGAAAACCACATGGCAGTGAAGGAACAGCAACTCATAAAAGCAGAAAAAAAGCTCCAAGAAGATGCAATGGCCTTTGAAGAGTTCCTTCGAGAAAATGACCAGAGATCTGTAGATGCTCTGAAAATGTTCGTTTGGTTCATTCTGGCCAAATTGCCTCCTCGCCAACCCTCACTCCCCCCCCCCCCCCCCCCCCCCCCAGTTTCTCAGAATACAATGCAACACAAAACAAACTAACAAATCCCCTTGTTACCCCTTGTTACTTTTCAGGGCAGCACAGGAAACTATCAACAAGCTCCAAATGACCACAGAGCTAAAGAAAGCCAGTATGGAAGTGCAGGCAGTGAAAAGGTGAGCCCAGGGCACCCTCTTTTCCTGCTCAAATGTCCAGACCCTGTTGAGACTTACTTGTGCCTCACAAGACCTACGTGGTCTTCCTTATCAGTTGATCATAAGTATGACCTCCTTTTTAAACAAGTAACCTGTCAATCAAGGGCCGGCTGTCTCTGCCTGGGTATCAGAGCACAGTGACCTCTGGCTGAAAAGTTCCTGTAACTTTCTCATTGTAGAAGCCTAGAAATGGGTTGAGAAGAAGCAAGCCTGTGTTAAGAGTAAACTGTAAATTATTTTCTAAGTGCCTTCTCTCCTTCATTCTAAGGGATATTTCTTTCCACATTTTAACATCTCTGAAATTGGGATTCATGTTTACAACCATCTCTCAACTATAATGGGCAGTATTTTTTTATATTCATACTCACACTTAGTTGAACCTAAAATCGATATTAAGGATTTAATAATGACAGGATCCATAATGACAAAAATTACAGGAAGGATAATTGGGATAAAATTACTATACTACCTACCACTCTTTCTTTCTTTCTTTCTTTCTTTCTTTCTTTCTTTCTTTCTTTCTTTCTTTCTTTCTTTTTTTTAATTTTCAAGCCCAGATGTTTTCTTTGGTGGTCAAGTGTATCTCATTTGATCTAATTTTAAATATCTAAAGAAGCTTCCTTCTATCATCATTCTTGGACAGGAATTTCATGACGCAGGAGACACTAGTCTTGGTATCAAGTCATACCAAAACTTGTTTGTTTGTTTGTTTGTTTGTTTGTTTGTTTGTTCTTTTTGAGGCTTTGATACTTAGTGTTTCCCTAAAACCAAGTCTTCAAGATTTGGGAGAAGAGGAAAACAGCTTGTCTAAAATACAGCAAATGAACTGGATGGCAGTTTCTTTGAAACCAATTGTTATTGACAGAATGTGTTTTCAAACACATTCTGGCTATGGAAGCCTATTTTGGTAGCCTGAAGTTGAAGGCATTCCAAGGTGGAGACTTCCCTTCCTTCACTCCATCGTGTAATTAGAAGATTCTGCTCTATTTGTAGAACCAGAGTAGCAGCTGCTATGCTTGCAGAGAGGACTGTATTTATGCACGATGGCCACCCAGCAAACAGCCTTGCTGAAAAGAACTTGCTCAATTAGTGTATATGTGTCTCGTCATCCTAGAAAGGTGCAAAAGGTCATGAAAAACAAGCTGGGAACAGCACAAAGGATGCAGGCACCTGCTTTTATTTCCTTTTTTTCTCTCTATGGGCTTGGTGTGGCCCAGGAAGGTCCTCCACTGCAGGTAGGGCTGGAAATCTGTTTACAAAGGGAAAGGGAGCTTGTTCTGAAGCTTTTGCTTGAAAGCTGTGTAATTCTAGCCATTTTAACCCTGCTCTTGCAGCACATTTGGGAGGCTTCTTTCTTTAAAAAAAAAAAAAAAAGATTTTATTTATTTATTCATAAGAGACCCAGAGAGAGAGTCAGAGACACAGGCAGAGGGAAAGCAGGCTCCTCACAGGGAGCCTGATGGGGGACTTGATCCCAGGACCCTAGGATCACACCCTGAGCTAAAGGTAGATGCTTTGGGTGAAGAGGAAAACAGCTTGTCTAAAACTGCCATCCGTTCATTTGCTGTATTTTAGACAAGCTGTTTTCCTCTTCTCCCAAAACTTTGGGTAGCTGCCCAGGTGCCCTGGGAGGCTTTCCATCTAAAAATAAAGGGGTAGTAGAATGAGGGGCTCCCGTCCGCCTTCTGTGTGATGTGTTGAGCCAGTCTCTTACAGACTCTTTGAATCTCACTCTCACATCAGGGCTTAAGGAAGGCCCTGACTGAAGGAAATGCTGAAGCTGGGGATACGGTATAGGAGTAATATTAGTCAGGACATGGAGAAGGGTATGACTCAGGAAGCCTCAGTATGGGTGGGGCTCCCTTTCACAAGGGCCTTCACTGTTTATTTAAACATTCCTTCAAGGTCCACTTTGTAACATGGTTACGGGAAAGCAACGTGAGGCTGGGGAGAGGCTTTCAGCCCAAGTCCCTGGATATTGTTGGCAGAAGCTTGGGCATCAGAGTCAGCTAGACCCGGGTGTGAGTGCTGGCTCTGCACTGGACAGCTGGACAGATGACTTTGCAAGTCATTCATCTCTTCTTCCAAAAGACAGGAATAATACCTATTTTATGGTCCTGTACAGAGAATGAAATGATGATGCCTATAGTGCATCCTCCATATTGCCCACTCCACAGTAGGTGCTCCTTGGTGTTAGTTTTCTTTATTCTTTTTACGGAAGTACCAACTTCTGCTACCTTCTCATTTCTCCCTATGTCTAAAATTTAATATATTTCTCTAAAATAAATGAGTAAAACTATCATCAGTCCATTCCATGTGTATATATCCTTGACATGTTTTATTCAAAAAGCACTCCTATGGGTTTTTTCTTCTCCTCTTATCTTATTGACACCCATATTTTTATAACCATACTAACCATAATTTTTGCTATATAAATTATTACTCAAATACATGATCAAGGCAACAAATTCTGTGAAATCTTTTTTTTTTTTAAAGGACATGCTAAAAAAAAAGGACATGCTTTCACACAGATATTTCTAATGATATCTTCATTTCTTTTGAGTAGTGAGATAGCAAAAGCAGAATTCCTTCTTAGAGAGTACATGAAATATGGATTTTTTCTGCTGAAATTGTCTCCAAAACACTGGCAAATCCAGCAAGCACTGAAAAGGGTGCAAATGACAACGAGCAGAGACAGTATGAATGTTAGTCTTCCAGTACTAGCAAGTGAGTCACATATTCTTAATTTCAATTAAATGTCCCTAAGTCTCAAATATTGTTTCAATATTTGTTTGTTCCTTATTAAACTGTCAGAATTTCTATTTTAAGCAAAACCTGAACAAGGATTCTACTATCTCTAATATTATTATTATTTTTAGAAATTTTATTTATTTATTTATTGAGAGAGAGAGAAAGGGAGCATGCGCAAGCAGGGGGAGGAAGAGAATCACAAGTAGGCTCTTTACTGAGCGTGGAGCCCAAGTTGGGGCTCTGTCTCAGGACCTTGAGATCATGACCTGAGCTGAAATCAAGTCAGTTGCTTAACTGACTAAGCCACCCAGGTGCACCAGTATTACTAATCTTTTAAAGTCTTAATCTATTATCACAGAGTCTCAGAAATTAACACAGAACAGTACTGGTATTATGAAGTCAGCTCAAGGGGCCCAAAATAGATCTATTTTATATATATAAGTTGAATAAGTGATCCAAATGAGGTCACAAATCAAAAAAGAAAACTACCCCTTCCAGCAACATGGGGGTAACAAGGACCAGACTCACCCTCTTGCCCCCCCAAAAATCTGAAAAATATATGAAGCAATAGGCTTCAGGCATCAGGCATCAAGGAGAGAAACAGAGTGATCCGTGAGAGAGGAAAGGCAAATGCTGGCCTCAGCGCACTGCCTGGGAAGCATTTCCAGGATGTGGCATAGGGAAGAGGAACCCAGCAGTGCTCATGTATTGAAGATCAAGCAAAGGGTGCAGGGAGGCTGGAGTTCCCAGAGCATAGTACTGGAGAGGAGAGAGCTATACAGAGAGTTCTCTGCAGAGTCTTCAGCTGAGAGCAATCCTGAGACTCTGGGGTAAGACCACTGACCCCATAGAAGCCAGAAACCTACAAATCAGGGAAAACTCTGTTCCAGGGAGCTGACCAGCACCCCAGTGATGGCTGTCCTGCTCAGTACCTCTCACTGTGCTGTGATTAAATCAGATCATATGCACAGAGTATTGAGCATGGTAATGGCACTTGATTAAACTCAATATAGTGTTTGACAAAAGAGAAAACATATAAAAAGGAACATCAGGAAGTAATTGCATTTAACAGCTTAAAATTCAGTGCTCCTAGACTTGTCCTCTAATTAGAGGATGCTCAGAAAGCAATGAGCTTTTCAGGCCAGAGGAGTGAATAGCTGACACTGGGATTATAGAAGTTATGAGAGACTGATGCAGGAAATAAAAGACCTGCAGGTCCTGCCCTGGAGGTCAGTTCCCATCCATCCCGCCTGTTCCAGAGACCAGCCCTTGCTGCCTGCATCATACATTTGTCTGTTACAATGTCCCCATCCTATATTTCTGTCCCTTTAAATTTTCACAGTAACTCTACCTTCACCCATGAGACAAACCTCTCATTCTCAGAAATGTTTTCTCCCCTTTCTCTCTCCCTTTTGTTTTTCATTTTTAGAATTAAATAGAAGGAAAACAGAGAGCAATATTGAGGAATCCAGGAAGATATCATTTTCAGATGACTATTATATGGAAAGAGGTAGCCAAGGTAACATCAGAGATTTGGGACTTCACTCATAGAAGTAAAACCAGAGTTCCATCTCAAATTGGAAATCCAGGATGTATAAGCTAACCTGGCAAACAAAAAGTGGGTGTTCATATTACCCATAATCCTTACAAGCTAGGAGTTCCATTTCTTTCTCTTTGATATTATTCTAAAACTTGGAGAAGTGATGACTGGACAGGACAGGCAAAGAAGTAAAGGGCAGAGAACCTGTGGCAAGTTATCCCCTCCACGGGATGTAACAATTGAAGTGTCCATCATTTCTATTTTTTGCCTTAATTTAAAAAAATCTGTGATTAGAAAGGGAGACAAACAAGAGACTCCTAACTCTGGGAAACAGACAAAAGGTTGCGGAAGCGGAGGTTGGGGGAATGGGATAACTGGGGGATGGGCAATGAGGAGGGCACTTAATGGGATGAGCACTGGGTGTTATACTATGTGTTGACAAATTGAATTTAAATTTAAAAATGTAAAAAGAAAATCTGTGATTATGTAACAAATATATATGGTTAAGTTAAAAAGAACTATGATTTATATTTCACAATTTATGCCCCTGATTTGGGACTATCAAGAATTGCATCATGTTTTTGACAATATGTATTCTGCACCCACCCCCACCCCCTACCCAAACCAGTGCCTTTGATTTTATTCTTAGACTTGGAACCCAATTTCAGTAGAATGAAAGAGCTTGCTCCACTTTCTAGGATTATTGTTCTGATAATAATAAAAAGAATGGGTATACCAATGCAGGAAAAAATATCTTGCACAAATAACAAGGACTCATTTCTAATTGCATGTTATTTCTTTTCACCTCTACCCGCACCTATGACATGGACATCGCCTGGACATTTTGAATAGGAAAACCACGCAAGAAGACCACTCTCACCCTAGAGAACAGGAAATCATCCTTATCAACGTACGGTACATACTTGACTAACTCTCTTGGAAACTGTGAATGTTTTTCAGAAAAATATCCCTTTTAGCCTTTCGTCAACATATACATATCACACATCCGTACTCCTCCTCAGATTCTGGAGGCAGCGGTTGCCATTTTTGGGTGCTCCAGAGGTGACTGAGCTCCCACATTTTTTGATAAGTGCCTGCCACTGCTATTTGCAGAAATTGCCTGTCCCCTGCATCTAGGGTTTGGCTCTTTTAGAGCCATTGCTAGTTGTTTATTAAGCTACTCTGCTGATCCTTGTGTTTGCAGTTTTACCATGTTCTTCAAAATTGTTGAAATAGGATCGCAAAGCTTTTTTGTTTGTTTTGTCCCTTGCTTGATTGTTAACTCATTCATACTCATTATTCATAAACTGCTAGTTCTCAACCTTGGCTACTCCAAGGGAGCTTTAAGAAAATACATTGATGTCCAGGATAGGTACACTGGCCGCCAAGGAGAGGATCTGGGCTAGTACCACAGTATCCATGACAATCCCATATGACAAAAGTCAACACAGACACTGTACTCTAAATTTCAGGAACCCAAGGTCACTCCATTTCTGTGGCATTTAAGAGTCAATGTTTTTATTTTGCTTTTAATGAATTTTTGAAATTTTGAGATAGTTGTAGATTCACATATAGTTGCAAAAAAATAACACAGAGCGATCCATGTGCCCTTTACCCAGTTTCCCCCAATGGTAACATCTTGCAGTATATTACAAACAATATATTGCCATTGGTATAGTCAAGACACAATTAAGTACAGAACATCACCATGAGGATTCTTCATGTTGCTTCTTTGTAATACATCCACTTCCCTCTCTCCTCCCCTTGACTCCTGGAAACCACTAATCTATTCTCTATCACTTCAATTTTGTCACTTCAAGAATGTTACATAAATGGAATCATACACTATGCAACCTTTTGGGATGGGATGTTTCATGGAACATAATTCTCTGAAGGTTCACCCAAGCTGTTGGGTCTAACAATAGCTGGCTCCTTATTATTGCTGAGTAGTATTACACTTAACCCTTGAACAACATGGGTGTGAACTGTGCACTGTCCCTTATATGTGGGATTTTTTTTATATAGTACAGTACTGTAAATGATTTTCTTGACATTTTATCTAGTCTACTTTATTGTATGAATATAGTATATAATATATAAAACATACAAAATATGTGTAAGGATTCAGGTGAATAGTAGGATATTGGTGGTTAAGTTTTGGGGGAGTCAAAAGTTACATGCAGATTTTTGACTGTGTAGGGGGTTAGGGCCCTCAATCCCCATACTGTTATCAAGTCAACTATACATGATATGGACACACTGCAGATTAACTATTCACTCACTGAATGATATCCAGATTGTTTCCAATTTGGGGCTATAAAGAATAAAATTGCTATATATTTGTGCAACTTTTTGTGTGCACACCCTTTCCATTTCTCTGGAATAAATGCCTAGAGTACAATTGCTGAATTGGGTGGTAGGTACATGCTTAGTTTTTAAAGAAACTGCCAATTTGTTTCCCAGAGTGGCTACACCATTTTGCATTCCCACCAACAATGAACAAGGGATCCGGTTTCTCTACGTTCTCATCAGCAGTTACTGTTTTCATTTTTTTTTAATTTTAGACATTCTGATATATATATATATAAATATATATATTTATATATATATCTTATTGTGCTTTTTTATTTTATTATTTATTTATTTTTAAATATTTATTTATTTATTTATTTATTTATTTATTTATTTATGATAGACATAGAGAGAAAGAGAGGCAGAGATTCAGGAGGAGGGAGAAGCAGTCTCCATGCTGGGAGCCCGACGCGGGACTCGATCCCAGGACTCCAGGATCGCGCCCTGGGCCAAAGGCAGGCACCAAATCGCTGAGCCACCCAGGGATCCCCCTTATTGTGCTTTTTTTAAAAAAAAGTTTACTCCTGGATACTTTTTTATTTTTTTATTTGAGGATAGTGAACATATAATGTTACATTAGTTTCAGGTGTATGACATGGTGATACAATGATATGCTCATCAGGGGTGTAGCTCCCAGCTGTCATCATACAATAGTATTATGATATCATTGACTATGTTCTTTCTGCTGTGCCTTTTATTCTTGTGACTCATTCATTCCATAACTGGAAGCATGTATCTTCCATTCCCCTTCACGTTGTGCCCATCCCCCATCCCCTATCTAGCAATCATTACTTTGTTCTCTGTATTTATAGGTCTGATTCTTTTTTTTTTATTCATTTGCTTTATTAGATTCCACATGCGCATGAAATCACATGGGATCTGTCTTTCACAGTCTGACTTATTTGACTTACCATAATACCCTCCAGATCCATCCATGCTGTTGCAAATGGCATCTCATCCTTTTTTGTGGCTGCATAATATTCCTGTCTTTTGTGTTTTATTTGCATTTCCCTAGTAACTAATGGTGTTGAACATCTTTTCATGTACTTGTTTACATCTTTATGTCTCCTTTGGCGAAATGCCTGCTTTCTAAATGGATTGTTTTTGTTTCTTACTGTTGAAATTTGAGAATTCTTTATATATTTCTATATTAGCCCTTTGCAGATATGTGGCTTGCAAATATTTCCTCTCAGTCTGTAGATCATCCTTTCATGTTCTTACCAGGGTCTTTTGTAGAACAAAAGTTTTTTATATTGATGAAGTCTAATTTATCAATTTTTTCTAATATGGATCATACTTTTCATATCAGGCTTAGAACTTTTTGCTTAGTGCTAGATCTCAAAGATTATTTTTCCTGTTTTCTCCTAAAAGCTTTTATAGTTTTACATTTAAGTCTGTGATTCATTTTAGGTTAATTATTTTTTAATAAGCTGTGAGGTTTAGATTGAGGTTCTTTCTTTCTTTTTTTTTGGCCTCTGAATGTCAATTGCTTCAGCACCATTTGTTGAAATGGCTTCTCCACTGAATTGTTTGTTGTTTTTGTATCTGTGTCAGAAATCAGTTAGGCATTTTTGTTCAGGTGTATTTCCAGATTCTCTACTCTGTTCCATTGATCTGTGTAGCTATCTACCACCCATACAACATGGTCTTTATCATTATAGCTGTTAATCTTGAAATCAGACTGATTCTTCTTCATTCCTCTTTTTAGAAATTTTGTTAATTATTCTAGTTCTTTCGGCTTTCCATACAAATTTTAGAGTTATCTTGTCTATATCTACAAAAAAAAATCTTGCTGAAACTTTTATTGAAATTATGTTAAACTTTGTTAAGGATTGGATTATATCTCCCAAAAATAGATATTAAAGTTCTAATTACGGTACATATCTATGAATGTTACCTTATGTAGAAATAGGATCTTTGTAGGTATAATCAAATTTAAGTCATGAAAGTGAGCTCTTAATCCACTATGACTAGTGTCCTTAAGAGAAGAGACAGAGGTGCAGGGAGTATGCCATGTGACAAGAGGCAGAGATTGGAGAGAGGCACCTATAAGCCAAGCAACACTGATGATTGCTGGCAACACAAGAAGCTAACAGAAAGGCATGAAAGAGATTCTTTCCTGGAGACTTAGAAGGGATCATGGCCCTGCTGACAGCTTAATTTTGGACTTCTAGCTTCCAGAACTGTGAGAAAATATTCCTATTGTTTTAAGCCACAAAGCTGTTTGTGGTACTTTGATACAGCCGCCCTAGGAAACTAATTCCAACCTGTACACGAATTTGGGGAGAATTGTCATCTTTACTATATTAACTCTCCCAATCCATGTCTTTCCATTCCCATTTGGATCTTCTTTGATTTTGTTTATCAGCTGTGCGTAGTTTTCAGCATGCATGTCCCTGTACAGGTGTTGTTAGATTTACACCTAAAAGTTTCTTTCCTATTTTTTTTTCTGGCATTGTATTTTTAATTTTAATGTCCTTGGGTTCATTGCTAGTATATAGAAATACAACTGATTGTTGTACTTTTATCTTATGTACTGTGATCTTGCTGAGCTCACTTACTAATTCCAGGAATTTGGAGTTTGATTCTTTGGGGTTTTTTAGATCCCTCTGGATTTTCCATGTAGACCATCATGTCATCTGCAAATAGAGACAATTTTATTTCTTCCTTTATGATATGTACCCCTCTTATTTCCTATCCTTGCCTTGCGGCAGTGGGTAGAACATTCTATGTTAAATAAGAGTAGTAGGAACATACATCATTGCCTTGTCCATAGTCTTAAGAGGATTTAGGTTTTCACCATTAAGTAAAATGTTAGCTGTAGGATATTTATAGATATAGATACCCTATCAAGTTGAGGAAATCCTCTCTATTCCAATTCTCTTTTTATAATAAATGAGCATTGAATTTTGCCAAATGCCTTTTCTGAATCTACCAATACACATAGTAACATGCAAATACCATCTCCACTCCTCAGAAAGTTCACCACTCTCATAGTCTCTTTCATTCATTCAACAAATATTTATTGAGTGCCCTGTGGATTCAACAGTAAATAAAAGACAGTCTCTGCCCTCAAGGAGCTTACCATCTAGTGAGAAAACAGACAAGGGATTAGTCAGTTACAATATAATAAAATGCCATTGGAAGGATAGGCAGAGTGCCACAGGCATGCAAAGGAGGGACCCTTAACCCAAATGACAGGTGAGGGAGTAGGAGACAAAGAGCAGGATCAGTGAACACTCCAGAACAGGTGGCGTCCAAGCTGAGTCTGGTGAGAAGACGAGTAATAAAGGAGGACAAGCTCTGGGAGAGTAGGGGCCTTCTGTCATAAAGATGGCAGAGCTTGGCTCTGTTCAAAATGGCTGGGCCACAGGGTGTAAGTGAGAGGCTCAAGGGGTGAATAGTTATTGTATCATGAGCAGGAAAGCAGTGGTGCTGTCCTAAGGAGACTGTGGTTTGTCCCAAGGGTCCTGGGGAGCCAATAGGGTTTTAATCAAGAGTATAACAGAGACTCACTCAGATTTTCATTTTAGAAAATTGGATGTGGGAGTAATTTAAAGAATGAAATGGAGGGAGACAAATCTAGAGGTAAGAGGGGCCAGTTAGGAGGAGCCTGTTGTCACAGTTCAGGGAAGAGATAATGAACTGCCCCAACCACAGAGTGACAATGGGAATGAAGAAGGAGAGGCATCTCAGGGAAGTGGCATTGACAGGCTTTGAAAGACTCGCATAAAGATTGGGGGAAATGTGAGGAAAAGAGTGGTCAAAAATAACTCCTACATATCATCAAAGTTAACTCCCAAATTTGTGTGGCAACTGGGTGTAGAGTGTTGGCATTCAATAATATTGGGAACACAGCAAAGGGGAGCAGGCTTGAAGAGGAAGATAAGGAGTGTCATTTTAGATTGTTTTAGTTTTAGCCCCTTGTAGGATAGCCAAGTAGACACTGATGTCCAGTTGGAGGTTGGACAATGAAGTCTAGAACTCAAGAGAAAGATAGATGTGTGGGAGCCATTAGTATATTAACAGTGATAGAATCCATGAAAGAGGATGAAATAACCCCAAAAGAGTGGGTACAGTGGAGGGGAAGAAGGCTGGGGAACCACAAACATTTATGTTGAAAAGAAAACCAAAAAGGTAACAAGAATTTCAGAGAGGTGGGAGAAAATTGATTAGAAATTGATACCACTGGATCAAGAGAAGAAATGCTTTCTCAGGGAATGCTTCCTAAATACTCATTTACTTCTATGGCTCTTTCTCCATGTTCCCACACCTTATTTCCATAGATTTAAAGGGCAGCTCCATACAGGTATCTTGTCCCCTTAAACTCAACATGAATAAAGCAAATATTAATTTTTTTCTTATCTCATCCTTCAACTGTTTTCCATCTTGTTAGGATTACTTCCATTATTCCAGGCTCACAGATTACAAATGTTGGAGTTATCTTTGTCTCTTCTCTTTGGGTTCCAGTAGCTCTTTCTACTTTTGGTTCCTATGATTTCATTCTTTCATCTATCTCTAGATTCTCCTCCCATCCCCAATCCATTTACTCACTTTTCCCTTCATCATGACCCTCTACTTGAATGTGTTAATTACTTATCACACCAAAAGCCACCTAACTCTCCCTAGTCCCCGCTTCTTTAATTTTCCAATCATTTTCAATTTATCTTTTTAAACTGATTTTTCCAGTCACTATGCAAACCACATAATTATTCTTTAAGAATGTACCTCATTCCGCATCCCTCCAACCAACATTTCCTCAGCCTGAACAGAGGATATTTTAAGAAGTAAAATCTGCTCTTCAGAAGACAAATATTGTATTACTCTGGAACAGGCTTTGTTTTGAGCACTAGAGTAACATGTTTAGTTTATTTGACTGCATTAACAGGGGCAAAACAGATGCAGCAATGTAGGCTGTCATGTGTTTCTTTAAAAAGATTTTTTATAAATGCACTTCAAATAATTGGTACCATATGCTTGACCCTTCCTTGTGGTCTCACTTGTTTGCAAATGTCACCCTTGTCCAGATGGAATCTGATTTTTTTTTTTTTTTTTGCATATGTGTGGAATCCATTGACTCCTGCAAATGGCAGTTCCCTAAAAGGCTAAAAAGGCTATTGAAAAGAACTGTTCTAGTTAGGTTCCAAAGGCAGTTTAGAAATGAAGGAAATCTGTTGACTGAAAATGGTTCAGAAATCAGACATTTTCTTTCTTTTACAGCCACACTGACAGTATCAGTTCAGAAGACAGTTTGGAATTATTTTTAGACGAGGATATGGACTATGATCTGGTAACCAGATTATCTTTTTTGATTTAAATATTGTTTGGTGAAAAGTAAAAGTGCTCATTTTTTTTTCTTTTAAAATTAAAATTTCCTATTCTAAATAATCCACAACTTTCCAGAAGAAATTATAATTTTGATGCTGTTTCCCAGTTGCATCTATAGTTCATCTTTGACATCATTTTATGAAAAAATATTTATAAGGAGGTTTAGGAGATAAATATGTTATCTACAATCATTTTGTAAAAATAGTCACTTTCTGATTGCTTCTCATTTTACTGGAGCTCAAGATATACTGTGTAGCTGTACTGTAAGATAAACCAGTCTTCAACAAAACAGCCCTTTATTTTACAAGACTGACTTTGAGCTAACCCCATCCTGAATACAACCACAGAAACTCACAAGGAACAAAAAACATTTAAAAACACCATCCATTATTATATATAACACATCTTATACAAGTGATCTTTTTAAAATTGTGGTAAAAAACATAACAGAATTTATCATCCTCACCACTTTCAAATTTAAGTGTACAGTATAATGTTAACTAAATGCACATTGTCGTAAACAGATCTCTAGAACTTTATCATCTTGCAAAATGGAAACCTGTACCCACTGAACTCCCCTTTTCTCCTTCCCCTGCAGCCAGCCCTGGCAACCACAGTTCCTTTCTAAGAGTTTGATTATTTTAGATACCTCATAAAAGTGGAATTATACATTTTTTTCTCTCTGTAACTTGGCTTATTTCACAGAGCCTAGTGTCCTCCAGGTTCACTCATGTGGTAGTGTGTGCAGGGATTTCCTTCTTTTTTTTTTTTTTTTTGATTTCCTTCTTTTTTAAGGCTGAATAATATCCTGTTCTATGAATATACCACATTTTCTTTATCCATTCATCCCTCAGTGGACCTTTAGGTTGCTTCCACCTCTTGACTAGAGTAAATATGATGAGCATGGTGTGCAAATACTCAAGTCATCTTTTTAAAAATTAAATTTACTTAAAGTAATACATATATTTATTTTTTGGAAAATATAAAATAAAATGGGGGAGGAAATGACCTTCGCTTAGCCTCCTTTTTTTCTTCTCTTCCCTCTACTGCCTTTCCCCAGTACCTGCTTTCCCTTTTTCCTGCCTTGGGCTTCTCTTCTGCTCCATCTCTTCTGTTTTCCTCACCTTCCTTTTTCTTTTCTATAATACCTTTCATCTCCCCCGACACCCTAAATGTCTTCTTGCTGAAGGCCAGTTCTCACACAGAAATAGGCTCCTCTGCCATTCTCTGCCCATGCCTCCATCATAATCAGAATGGTATTCATTTTCTCCACTGTATTTCTCTAGATAAGTCATAGGTGCATAAATAGCATATTTTTAAATGAATTATATTCATTACTGATTGATTAGGAGCCAGAGCTTTATTTCAAAGAACCAGAAGAGTTACTTCAAGTCCTCACAGAGCTGGAAGAGCAGAATCTAACTTTGGTACAATATTCCCAAGATGTAGATGAAAATCTTGAAGATGTAAATAAAAGAGAAAAACTTATACAGGATAAAATGTAAGTTATTAAAGATAACAAAACAATAGATTTATTCTATTAAGCAGTCTCTAACCAGCGACAGAATCCAGCTGATTCCTATAGTGACCCTTCCTCATGGTCTCTCTGGATTTAGGGTGGGATTTTTATTAATAATCATTTATATTGTAGAGTTTAAAATGTAGAAGTTTGATTTACACAGAGTAGACTGGCTTTACTTTTAGTCTCTACTTCCTTTCACTTGTCAAAACATTTTCCTAGCTAGCAATAATAAAAAGCAGTTTGAAAGATTATAAAGAATTAAAATGTACTGCCTTGATTTTTTTCAACTGAAGTAGAGTTGACACACGTTACATTAGTTGCAGGTATACAACATAGTGATTCCACAACTTACTAAGTTTTGTTTGGTGTACTTTTCACTCTACCATCTAGCTAATTAAATCAGGTTCTGGATGATTAGGCTAAATCATTTTTCTTGGCAGTAACTCTCAGCAAAGCTTACGTGACTTAAATATTATATCATTTCATAATGTACATATGTAGATATATCAGGGCTCTCATAAAAGGGATTTTTTTTTTAATTTTTTAAGGTATTTATTTATTTATGATAGTCACAGAGAGAGAGAGAGAGGCAGAGACACAGGCAGAGGGAGAAGCAGGCTCCATGCACTGGGAGCCCGACGTGGGATTCGATCCCGGGTCTCCAGGATCGCGCCCTGGGCCAAAGGCAGGCGCCAAACCGCTGCGCCACCCAGGGATCCCATAAAAGGGATTTCTGTCACAGGAAGGAGGCTGAATTTGATGAAAATTCCTTCTGTAAAATTTTATATAATTGGAAGTAATATTGGAAGCTACTGGAAAATAGCTTCAAACTGCAGAGAATAAATCTGTTTATCTTCCATTATAAAAATGTGTAAAGCTTTTTTCGGAAGAGTTTTCTGGGCCTGAAGATTGCAATCTTTTCAAACAGTAGGTCAAACTATACTGGACTTTGGAACAAATTAACTTTCTGAAAAGTGAAGACCCTACAAATCATGATCTCACAGCTACCTGTTACTACTAATGTATCCTTTTCATCCTTGTCTTCTGTCTCTCAATCCTTAGAGCGTATGGTGCCCCACCCTGACAGTATGAGTCTTAGGAACGAGGTGGGTATGGCTGGGCAGGAAAAGGGTATCTATGTTAGGACAGAATCTATTTCCAGATCACACCACAACTTGGCTTCCTGACACATCAATTCTGCTGCTATTTAGGAGTTTCAAGGGAATCACAGGAAGAAAATGCTTCCTGGAGGAAGTTAAAAGCAGTACATGTACAGACATTTACTCTTCTCATTTTACCTGAAAAGTTGCATGTACTTTGACAATTTCTTAAAATATACTCGTATTTGGCTTGCTAGACATAGAATGTTGACACATGATATGGAAAGTGTTAAAACTACTGACTGATGGCTTATTTCTAAACCACAAATTGCAGACAAGGGTCTCTTTCTTCTTTTGCAATAGAAATAGCAATATAGAGTTTCTTCTGGAGCACAAGGAAATGCTTAAGGCTAGCTGTGTGAGAGAAGAGGAAAAAGCAGCAGAATTGGAATTAAGGTCCAAGCTATTTAGTTTTGGAGAATTTAAATCAGATGCTCAGGTAATCCTTCTTTGCCTATGGTAATTTTATTTTGGCTTCTGTTAATAATAATGTGCATTGCCTGTCCACTAAGCATTGGAATGGGGAGTTAAGGCATACCACAAATCCTGGGTTGATGACAGAGGCAGAAAACCAGGTTGGAATTATCCTGTCAGTATGTAAGTCAATTTACATACAGAAAGCATTCAAATTGGCAATGAGGTTCTTTTTAAAATGTTGCTCTAATTATTACAAAGTATGATGCTGAGATTTTTCCCCTTATAAATATATTTCTTTTGTCAGAGTGTATATACATGATATAGTTCATTGCCTATGATCATTTTAGTAGTAATTTGAAGGCAAATAATTAACGGGAAGCACTGAATCAAAACTGAATGGAATATCTGCCTAGAACTGAGCCTCTAGTAGATTCTGGCCTCTCTTGCACAGATAGATCCATTATGGGAGCCCCTGTGACAAACGTTAATGTACTATGCATTTACCTGAACATCTCTCCCAGCAAGGTACAAACCCCTCCAGGGCAGGGATTGTATGACCCTTCCTAGTTAGGTATGTTAAGTGTCCCTATAAAGTAGGTGCTCAATAAATGTTTGTTGAATGAATGATTCGTTCTAGACCCACAACAAACTCCAGCCAGCATGGATTTCCTTATAAAAAAACCTCAAATGAAATAAAAATTCAAATTTCATATGTGAGGCCATTTATGGTTATGAAATGGATTTTCAGAGGTAGATTTGGGGGAACTCAATCAGAAGATTGTCCTCCCTAAACATAGGATGAGCAGAGTTACAAAAGCAAGCTATTCATGGCTCGTTTACACACATTTCCTAGGGTGGTTTTGTACCTGGAGTTAGGAGGGAATGGGATCACGCACAGCTAGAGCAAGACGTGGGATGACAGCCACCTTTCAGTTCTTCAATGTTGGCTTTTTTAAAGCCGTATGTGTGGTAAAACATACTTGACAAAATTTACCATTTTAAGTGTACAATTCAGTGTGATTAAGTATATTTGCAGTATTGGGTAACCATCACCACCATCTATTCATAGAATTTTTCATCAAATAGAAACTCTGTGCTCATTAAACAAGAATTCTCTCTTCCTTCATCTTCCTGGCCTCTGGTAACTTATTCTGCTTCTTGTCTATAAATTTGCCTATTTTTAGGCACCTCACATTAACGGAATCATACAATAGTTGTCCTTTTGCATTTAGCATAATGTTTTCAAGTTTCATCCATGTTATAGCATGTGTCAGAACTGAATTTCTTTTATGGCTGAAGAATATTCTATTGTATTTGTATTCCACATTCTGTTTATCCATTCATCTGTGGATGAACATTTGGGTTGCTTCCACTCTTCAATTGTTTTCAATAATTCTGAAGCTGATCGGCATAAAAAATGTCAGATAAGTATCAGCGGTATTTCACCCTCCCCAACCAAACCCCTTCATCCAAGTTTCAGACAGCTCTACAAACAGTTAACGTTTTCAATACTCTTAAATTCTGAGGCAACCGGATCCCTAAGCAGAATAGGTAGTAGAATTGATCTGAAAATTACTTTTTAAAAGATAAATTTTGGTCACAGGTATAATTTTGGTATTCAAGAATTACACGCTCTGGGAAAATAGGCCTAATAATTCATAGTGTCTCCTAGAGATGGGAAATGCTCCCAAGGGAAAGAGGGAACAGAGCAGGGAAATGATAGGGGAAAAGTATTTTTAGAATCACTCCTAGGGGATCCCTGGGTGGCTCAGCGGTTCAGCACCGCCTTCAGCCCGGGGCGTGATCCTGGAGACCCTGGATCAAGTCCCACGTCGGGCTCCCTGCATGGAGCCTGCTTCTCCCTCTGCCTGTGTCTCTGCCTCTCTCTCTCTCATGAATAAATAAATAAAATCTTAAAAAAAAAAAAAAAAAAAAGGAATCACTCCTATTCTTTCAGGTCCCCAAATGGACAAAACATAATCCTTCATTAGTAAACAGCTTATAATCTAACTTTGATACTCATAAATGATCATAGTTACTCTGGATTTATAACTATAAAATCAAAGTTTTATTCTTGCTAAACTTCTACACTACTTACTACTCCCTAAATGCATTTTTGATTCAGTATTTTACTTTTTAAAATAAAATTTTAAATTCAAGTATAATATTGGAAAATGCACAAATTCTATAAATATCTCTTAAGAACTTTACTCAAAGTGAACACACCCATGTTTAGGGAACAGACCATTATAACTCCCTGCAGAAGCTTCCCTCAGGCTCTCTTTCCAGTCTCTACCATCTGTCAAAGGCGACTGCAATCCTTTTTTTTTTTTTTTTTTTTTGAAGCGACTGCAATCCTGACTTATCAACTAGCTTTCATGTTTTGAACTTTATATAAGTGGAATCATGTAGTATGTCTAGCTTATCTGGCTTCTTTTTCTCAAAATTATGTTTGAGATTCATTCACATTGTTTTGTGTAGCTGTTATCTGTTCATTTTCATTGAACATGAAATGGAATGTAAGCTACTGAACAATCTGAAGGATGTATTCATCTCTTTTATTCTTTCAAACAGGGAGCTGATCTAGTTCAATTGGGAGTTATTTGCAGTCAGCACACAGCAGAATGTGACATGGATTAGAATTAGAGAATCCTTAAGAAAGAAAAACTTTAAATGGCATCTATACATCTCCCACTCTCTTATCCAATTTTGATAGAATTATTACTCCTACACATCACCCTGGTCAGGTCACGTCCTATTCACTGTTGGAAGGCATCCAAAGCCTTTATCCCAGTTTTGGTCTTCCACAACTCTGGCCCACTCTACCTCTGGGGAGCAGCAGGAACTCCTCCCAACTCTTGCAGCCTCCCAGGCAGCTCCTCCTCTGAGGGACTCTGGACTGGGTCTGCCATCTGGTGGCAGCTCCGGGGATTGGACACCTCACTTCTAGGTCATCAGAAGGCCTGTACCTTGAGCTTCCTTTTTCCTTTGCGTTTTTGCTCTGCTGGGCCAGGCCCTCATCTTTCTCATATATGAGTATATATTCCTTAACCTCATTTCCTAAGCCTATTTCTTATGCTGTCCTTACCTTGTTATCTTAAGAAAACATCTCTCCTTGTCTTTTCCTTTTCTGTTTCACAGGGAGAACTTAAAAAAAAGAAAAAAAAAAAAAAAAGAAAAAGGCATTCTAGAAAAAAGAAGACATCCTGAAAGGCCACTATCCATCCACCTCTAACAGTCTTATGGTTCAAGAGCTCACCATCGGAAATTTTCATCAACTCTAACCATTCTCATATTAAAGTTGCTTTTTTCTCAGAACCACTGTTCATATTTTTAAAATTAGGACTCCCACTGCAACAAAATTGTTTTCACATACCCAATATACACTTCTTGATGAGTGGGCTGCTTTTATTTTCCCTTATATATCCCTGTATTCCTAAAGTTCTCTAAAATGAATGCACTAATATAAGTAGGAAACAATGTTATTTAGAAAGGGAGAACAAAAAAGAGCTTTACAGCAAATAGGCCTTTCTGCATTTTTCTTTTACTTTTTCCTTTAATATTAGTTTGTGCTTTTCCAAGTTTTCTAAAAGGTGCATTTTTTTTAAGTTTTGGGTTTCAATTCCAGTGAGCATACAGTTGTATCAGGTGGAGGTGTGAAAAACAGCATGTTTTTAATATAAACAGGAAAATACAGTAAGTGTCAGGGAAGAAAGGGTGCTTAGAGGTAAACAGGACCATCAGAAAAGTGGTTAAACCAGGAGGTGAGAGACACAAGCTATCTGAAGCAAACTATTGGTAAGAGACCTGGACTTGTAATTAAGTGCTGGTGGCTCTGTAAGGAATCTGTGATTGCAAGAGGGTTTTCCCATGGCTCCTGAAGCCCTATCTGTCTTGAGTTTAACTTGTCCTTGGCTTCACGATGATTTTCATCTTTTTTTTTTTTTTTTTTTGAAAATGGAAGCCTGCTTTTATTGATGCACACATTGACGGACTTGCGATTGGAAGGGGTGGTGACGTTAACATGACTCTGGTGGTTAACGCAACGGAAACATGAGGGCAGGAGATGGCTTTGCAGGGACATGATGCCTTCATAAGTTAGGGAAACGGACTGCTAGCTGGCTGCCCTTTCATTTCATGTTCTTCACAAACTCCTCTTCCTTTTTGATGGAGGCCTTCAGCTCGGGGATGGCTTCTGCTATCATCTTCTCTTCAAAAGGGGAGATCTTGCCAATGCCTAGATTCTTCTCGATGCCCTTTTTCCCCAGCAGTAATGGTGTGGATAAATAGGCACAGTCTGCTTCCTGGGATTTAACAAAGGAACATTCGACAACTCCTTCCTTCCCATTCATTGCATCCACAAGGGAGAAGACAAACCGAGCTCCAGCGTATGCCATGGACAGGGTGGCAGAGCCTGCTCCAGCTTTGGCCTTCACCACCTCCGTGCCGGCCTCCTGAATCCGCCCAGTGATGGCTGTCAGCTGGTCCTGGGGAAGGTCCACCTTGGGAGTGCACTGAGAGATCAGGGGGATGATGGTCTTCCCGGCATGACCGCCAATGACAGGAACATTGACTCGTGCGGGATCCAAACCCTTTAGTTCTGCAATGAAAGTGTTGGCCCTGACAATGTCCAGGGTCGTCACCCCGAAGATTTTATTGGGGTCGTAAGCTCCGTGTTTCTTGAAAACCTCCGTTGCAATTGGGATGGTGGAGTTGACCGGATTTGAAATGATGCAGATCATGGCCTCGGGGCAATGCTGGGCGCAGGCAGCAGTCAGGGTGGCCACAATTGAGGCATTGATGTTGAACAGGTCATCCCGTGTCATGCCTGGTTTTCTTGGGACTCCAGCTGGAATAACCACCACATCGCAGCCTTTGAGGCAATCCGGCAGCTGCTCAGGTCCGAGGTAGCCTTTCACGGTTGCTCAGATCTGCGGCCACTCCGGGTGTATGAGCAATATCGTAGAGGGTCAGGCGGCTCACTAAGGGGCTGTTCTTGAGAAGCAGCGCAAGGGGCTGCCCAATTCCTCCGGAAGCCCCAAGCACAGCTACTTTAGCATTGTTCTGGGCCGAGGTGCTGAAGCTGCGGCGGAGAGCGGCGCCGGCAGGGCGGGCGAGGGCGGAGAGCATGGTTGGTTGGAGCGGGCAGGGAGCCGAAGAGCAGGCGCAGGAGCTGGCGGCTGGCAGGTGACACCCGATTTTCATCTTCTTGAGCAGAAGCAGGAATGGGGGCAGGCTGCTACCTGGAGAACGATTTACTTTGCCCATCAGTTTATTGAGATCCTCTTAACTGCGAATGCCGGGTACACGGTGGAGAAAGAGCCTGAGAGTTACATGGTCCCGAAACACATTACCTACAAGCTCGAACATATCTACCAACAGTTAAGACGGCGCAGTGGCCAGGTACAGGGATCATCAGCAAGGTTTGGCCCAAGCCTCTACTTAGACCAGAATATGGCAACAGCTTCCAGTTGCAAGAGTGAAAATTAAACTCCTCAAAAGGCTTTGTAGGCCAGCCTGGCAATCTGTTTGCTTGTAACTTTTTTTCCTCTCAAAATGCACTCAGCCATTTATTCAGCAAACATTTATTAAGTGCATAGTTATGTGCAAGGTGCTGCTTTAGATAGAAGTATAAACATAACTCCTGCCCTCCAGGTGCTAAAGTCTAGAAGGGGAGATAAGGCATGTATGTATGCAAATAGCTTTCATGTAGGGTGACTGTAGTTTCAACAATGAAGAGTAGTTAAGTGAAAAAAAAAAAAGAAACGGAGCTCACATGCCATGTTGCAAAGAGATGCACTGAAGTGGCAAAAAAAAAAAAGGATTTAAAATATATGTATTTATTGCTTTTACCTGAATGTTCAGGGAATCAGATACACAAAACACTCAAGCGTAAGGATATTGTCATATTAAAATTGCCTTTTTATACCTAGACTGAAATATTTTTTAAAGAAAAAAAAAAGGTGTTACTATAGTAATAATCTAAAATTATATCACTGCTGCATTTTCTCACCATTCTATTTTTTTTTTCATTATTTATTTACTTGAGAGAGAGAGAGAGAGAGAGAGAGGACGAGCTGGGGGTGGGGCAGAGGGAGGAGGAGGACAAGTAGACTCCCTGCTGAGCACAGAGCCCATCCTGTGGTGCTTGGGCTGGGGCTTGATCCCAGACTCTGAGATCAGGACCTGAGCCAAAGTCAGGTGCTTAACTGACTGAGCCACCCAGGCATCCCTAAAGTTTTTTCGTTAAAAAGAAATATGTAGTAGCACATAAGAGCCTTTTCATTAAAATACAGTAAAATAGAATTTTACATTTATTGAAAGAACAAAGAAATAGTCATGAGATGTTTTGTTTTCTGTTCCCCTTTTCTTTTCAATCTCAGGAAAAACTGATAGACTCTCTTAGTAAAAAGATTAATCAAGTATACAAAGTCTGCACTGGAGATGCTGATGTCGGCAGCCTCAACCCAGTTCAAAAGCTGGTAAAAGTAGAGTCTCGCCTGGTGGAATTGAGCGATCTCATTGAATCCATTCCCAAAGAAAATGTGGAGGCAATTGAGAGGATAAAACAGAAAGAACGACGGCAAAAGTATAGTCAATGTCTTATGATGGAGGTGTAGTGAATGACTTAATGAGATGAGAAAATATTTTCACTGAGCAAGCCATTACATGGCAAGGATCTCAAGAAAGATGCTGTATATCCAAACCCAGCCCTGCCCTTCTAGAGCTATTATTTCATGTGGGAGACATATTAATCAAATATTCTTATGAGATAATGTGTCATTACCAAGTAATGAGCACTGTGAAGGAAAGAGTTCACCAGAGCAACTGATCTAGTTTGAGATGGGTAAAGGAGTTAAGTCTGAAAAAAATGGATTTTCAGGATGAATATTCACAACTTATTATTTTTGAAGAGCTATCTTGTGGAAGGGGAATTGCAGTTATAGTAGAGGTCCCAAGGCATAGAATTAGGAGCTGTTCACTGCAAGGAGACTATACATGAAGGAATTGTTTGAAAGAGCCATGCAATGAAGGTTTTTCTCAGTGCATAACTGGCAACACTTACACACACAGCATCTACACATTAACTCACTCATTCCTCAAGACAACTTCATGAGGATTATCATCCTTGGAACAGCACTCTGTCCCCACCTCGACACCCATCTCCACATCCTTACCTAACTTGCCTTTCAAGGAGAATGTACTGATTTACAAACTTCCATAGTGAATTAAATAAAGATAACTACCTTTGGGGCAATGATTATAAATATATGATCCCTAGAATAATGTGGCACGTAGACAATGCTTATAGGTGCAATACTGTTCGTGTCCTAACAACAACAAAAAAAGTTAAGAGGCAGACTAACACTATGGCTGACCTGCTTGGCTTCAATGCAGGTTCTGCCCATTTACAACTTCTGTGACCTTAGGTACAGCACATAATCTCTCCTATGTCTCAGTTATCTGTAAAATGGGCAGTAATAATGGTACTTATCTCATAGGGTTTGTGCATGGCACATAGTGAGTATTCAAATATTAGGTACTAATGTTAGATATTTTGTTATAACTTACCAGTGTACGGGGAGTATTGTTTCCCCCATTTAAAAACAAAGTACAGAATACATTAAGGTGATCCTGATAGGATTTCATTTAATATAAAGGAAAAAATTTTTTAATTATAAAAAAATTACTCCCATAAGATGACCCATGACAGATTACATTAACTTGCATCTTATTCTATGGTAGGAAATATATGCTCATTGAATTGTAAATACAACTTATTTTCAGTAGTGATAAATGAATCTATTTCTAGTTGTTTACCATTATCAAAAAGAGAATTTTGTTTTTTCCTATGGTGTAGAGGTACATTAACAACTCATTTTGCATAAAAAATATTCAGTAAATGTTACTTATAACTGTGTAAGTCCATAAAATAGCTATGACTTCGTGAGGGACTATTCTGCACCAGGCATTGGCCAGACAGTTGACATAGGTCATCTAATTTAATTTTATCCTCACAACAACCCTAAAGAGAAAAAGACAAATAGCAGTTCTTGGTCTTAATTTCAGGAGACCATTCAAAAAGATTAACTGGAAAAGTACACTTTTGTGGCAATTCACTGAACTATATACACTGTGGTTTATGCACTTTTCTGTACCTTATACTTTAGTAAAAGGCTAAAGCAGGGGCTGGGTGTTAATTCGAGAGGCCTTGTACACATTAACTGCAAAGTGCTAAAATGTAAGTGGAGTGACAAGAAGGCTTTGCTGAGATGCTTGTTTTAGACCAAGATATGGGTAGATTTTACTCCTTCCAAAATGGTGACTAGCAATTTTCTCCAATTTTAACACAAATGGGACCTGTTGTTGAGATTTCACCTGAATGCTAAAAAACACAATATGGGTGAAGTGAAGGTGAAGTATTATTTTAACTTTGAGAGCTTATAATATTTCATTTATTACTAAAAAATAATGTAGGTCTTTGTTTACTTTCTGTGATTTATAGTTAAAAGAATGTTTTCCGGGATCCCTGGGTGGCGCAGCGGTTTGGCGCCTGCCTTTGGCCCAGGGCGTGATCCTGGAGACCCGGGATCGAATCCCACGTCGGGCTCCCGGTACATGGGAGCCTGCTTCTCCCTCTGCCTGTGTCTCTGCCTCTCTCTCTCTATCTGTGTTTGACTATCATAAATAAATAAAAATTAAAAAAAAATAAAAGAATGTTTTCCTTTTTTGACAGGTTACGTGAAGAGAAAATGAAAGAAAAACAAAAACACCAAGAGGAAAGGCTAAAAGCTGCTCTAGAAAGAGCAGTAGCACAACCAAAGAAAAAGGTTTGTGTTTTGTTATCAACAGGCCCAACTATGTCAGGATGTGAGCACTTCTGTGGCATAAAAGCAAAATACCAAAATCATGTAATATATCCAGCTTTGATTGATCGCTGATTCCTTGTTACTTGGGAGATAATTCAAATTTCTAGGTCTACAGTTCTCCATTAGACCCACTTTTTAGTAAAAGAAACTTTTCCCCTCTCCTTTTTCTTTAGCTCCAGGTTCATGAAACTGATAATTTTTGCTTTAATTTTTTTGAATAGGTAATAACAAGCATATATCTCAAAGTTCAAAAGATACAACAGTATTTAGTGAAAAGTAAGTTATCCTCAGTTCCCCTCCCTTGATACAACCTCCTAAAAGTTTCATCTGGATCCTTCTGGAAGTATTCTATGTATTTATATATACATTCTCCTTCTTACATGAGCCTTGCTACTTTCAATCAGGCAATGGAGACAGCAAACCCAGAGAACTGTGTATGATTGGAAAGGTCTTCTAATCCTCACATTGTAAAAAATAAGATTAATAGTTGGCATTAAACTGATTTACTCAGAGTCGCTTAGATTTAGCAGCAGGTTCAAGGACCAGAAGTCAAGGTTCTTTATATTCCAAGATTAACTGTCCAATAAGAAGTCTGGGATTGGGCAGTCACTAAGTATATGTGGTTCTTGACTTCCCACTGGGTATGGAGGACATTGTGTTTCTATATACACTACTCTCCTTCCTCTGAAGGGAAGGTTAGGGTCTGAAATAGATTTGGGGAAGCCAATTTCACGGTTATCTGCAAAGCTACTATGGACATTGATTCTTACCATATTAATAGCTAACCTACAGTGAATACTTATTGTGTGCTTCACAACCAGCCTTTTGAGGTAAGTACTTGAAAAAGTTTCTGAAATGTGTTAACTATTAATATGTATGTCAAAAAGTGTTATCTTAATTTGACTTAAATAAGCACTTCAACTTATAAAGAGTCTGACTTCTCTAGGGCAGCTCTTCTTATAAAGACCTGCCCTCTTTCTTCCAAAGGAGTATTACCCTTCCATGTATACAAACTACTATTCACTAAGCTCACCAAACTGAAATGATTATTTTTAATATATCCATCACCTTTCCTTCTAGACTGTGAGTTTTTACGAACTTTGTGTCCCTAAGGTCTGGCACACAGTGGATATTCAATAAATGCTTATTAAATTAGCAGACTAAAAATGAGAGTGAAAACTAAAATGGGAAGATGGATGAAAAAAAATGCCAATTTGATCAGTTGACAATGTACGAAGCCTCTGACAGAAGTTCTTATCCAGTCAGGGCACTTCATTACTGGCAATTTTCTCAGGCAGTATTAATGACAAAGATTACCAAAAGATTGTTGACAGAGAAAAATAAATCTGACATTAAATCTGACATTAAGAAAGGAATTCAGGGATTCCAGTCCCTAAGACCATTTTTGTTGATAAAATGATGGAGAAGACTGCTATTCTTAGTTCCCATGGGCCAGGAATGTCAAATTCTGTAATGCAGGGTACAGTCTCACATGATAGGACCCCTTTTGAAACACAGTGGAGATGTTCCATCAATCTCATTTTCAACAGAAAAATATACTCATCTGTTTCATTTACTAAACAAATTCAGATATAGAAGCAAAACCAAAGTAAATACATGAAGAAGGAAGGAAAAGACTAAAAGAGAGAAATAATGAATAGTATAATATACTTGAGTATATGCCCCACAGAATGAAAAGATATGAATTAAGGGATTTCCCTAAGCCTTTCCTGGTGGGAACACATCTAAGAGCCAACAGGATTACTAGTGTTTAAGAAGAGGTACATGGTTTTTCAAGTTTTTATCTAACAGAATTTCTAAATGCCAGTCAACTGGTGTTCAGCAGAGAAAAGTGATCTCTTCTAACCAATGGAGGAAAAACTTGCTATGGCACTGAGAAATGAAATGTTGGCCTTAAACATGGTGCTTTTCCAGGCCAACTATATCTGAAACACAGGCTTTTTGATGATTACCTAAATCTCCCAACTTTCCCATAAAACCTAACTGCTCTGTCTCCTGCAAACTGTGGTGCTCTATTTGTTAATTTTTGCCTAGCAAGTCGCACACCCATTAGGTTATCAATCCCTTTGTAACGGTAATTATTTACTATTTTAAGCCAGGTTATTCCTTGGAAAAATCAAGTTGTTATTATTTTACTTACAATTCCATTGAAAATAGTATGCTAAAAATATTAAGTATTTTTCTTTTATTTCAGCTGGGAAGACAACTTGTCTATCGCTCAAAACCTCCATCTGGTAACAAACATGAACTACTTTTAGTCAAGGATACAAGAACAAAATCACTAGAGGAAGAATATTTTTTCACTTGAATAGGAGCAGTAAGACATTCATTACCAGAACGTTCTAGGCATATTCTGTAGATTCTGGTTTTCAATATTGGCAATATTCTGCCCCATATGCTGGCCTAACCAATTTGAGGAAGACAGGCACTTATTCTAGCGGTTATAGGATTGGGAAGGAGTTTTCTTTTGTTGAAGCTTTTTAGTATCATATACTAAGTACAATTCCATATAGCTAAACATTTATATCTCAGTTGCCCCAGTTGGGGATACACATCCAAAGTTTACTTTATTGGTGTAACTATGTGGTGAATGGCCATTGAGTTGCAATACTGGCATTCTGACAACATGGGACTTTAAATGAACTAATTTGTTTTTAATCAGTCCACAGTTCATAGTATACTTTTATCACTGTGGAGTATACATTTTAAGGATGTATAACTCTAAAACATCTAAATGGTTTTGAAGAGCTTAAAACTTAAGCGAAACCACTAGTATATTCTCAGAATATAACTGCGAGACTGTTTTTTTTGTTTGTTTGTTTTTTGTGAGACTGGTTTTTAATTAACATTAAGGAGTTCTGTTCAGAACACTTAATTCTCTTAAGTGAACAAACCATATGCCTTCAGCCTAAACATCAGTTCACAATTTCTGTTGTGCTCTATATCCACAATCATTTTAATTTTCAGGTGATATTTCAATTTTCGATATAACACGTACGTTATTAGCTTACACTGACATAGAATTAACATGTAATTTGTTGACTACTGAGTAAAACAGTATATAATTAGTTCTAAGAATATATTTAACTTTATACCTGTCAAGCTGTTTCAAAAATAACTTTAAAAGAAACAGCTGTTCTTAAAAGGTCTCAGTTAATATATAATCACAAAAAAGGGCTGAAATTCACCTTCATAAATGTTTATGAAGCATATAATTTTCCCCTATAGAAAAAGAATACTGAGCTTACAAAAGAAAACCAACTCGAATGAAGTTGAGTGGCTCTTAAAGTATTACTCCTTTGAATAATCTTTCTACTGTTTCAACATTTGAACTCTGCATTTAAAATATCTGAATATGAATAGTTCATGAGTCAAGTTGAAAAAAAAAAGTTTATTGTCTAGAAATATATATAAAAAACATTCCCCACAAAAGATGCTATTCTCTCATTTCTCCATCTTCTTCCTCTTCTTCAACACCCCTGATATAAAGGACATTATTACACCTGTAAATAAAAAAACAATCCATTTTGTTGTTCCCATCCAAAAACCACATTAAAATCTAAATTACTATTGCTAGATATTTTTGATGACAAAAATACTGAATGCTAAATTTAAAATATATCACTTCATTCTTTTTTAAAAAATGTTTTACTATTGATTTGTTAAAAAGCAAATGTCACTTATTTACTACCTGAATGTTTTATAAAATAGTATCTTTATGATCTTCCATAAGGCATGAGTCAAATTTGAAGGTGTGATGCTAGTTCAAGAAAATGAACGTACAAAAAAATCCCTAACAGCAGCCAGATCCAACTAAAATTCAAAACCAAGCTCTTGCAACTAAAACCACTGAAAAAGGTTAGAGCTAAGAGCTAGAATTTAGTATTAACACTAGAAAAATCTGAAAGATGAATAACTCCCAAAACATTCCATCTTCTTTGACAAGTTTAAGGACTTCAAAACTCTTTAAGTCTAATTGTAGAATATTATGTTAAATTAACAGTAATTTTTAAATTCTGAAATTGAGGCACTAGTCGATTTAAATAGGTATTTCCAGTGTTCTCTTTACATATACTGCTGTTTTGTTACCTTATTAAAACTTCACCCAAATGTCCAGACAACGCTCCATCTATGTATTCTTCTGTGTTTGCAAGCTTTAAAAAAATAGAAAATATATTAGCGTATTAACACAGGGAGAAAATAATGTAACACTATCTAAAATATTAGGTAATACTGGTGAGAGAACTTATTAACTGAGACCTTTCTATACCAACAACTCACATTTATCTGTAATTAATAGATTAGCCGCCTTCTACTATTGTAGTACTTTTTGGGTTTCACATAAACATTCCGTAAAGTTAACATCGATGGATGTAGAATATATAATAAAGCTTGTTTCAACAATTTTTAAAAATTTCTGTTATGTAACACTTCTTTCTATTAGACATTAAAACGATATGTAGAGGAAGACAATTTCCAATTTATGAATAAGTTGCAATTTTAAAAGTTTTCCAAAAATCCAGTTACATAAAGTTACAAAATTCAGGGTACAAAATCTATGGCTAAAATATCAAATACTTTTATATTAATCAACACCCAAACCAAAGGATGGAATAAGAATTTTTTAAAATTATGTGCAAATAAACAGCAAAATAAGTTCCTAAGAGAAAGTTAAACAATTCAGAGTGACCTTTATAGTTACTTCAGGAAACTAATTTTTACATTAAAATGTTTAGATTTCCTTCTGCATACAAGTAATAAACTTTGTTATTTTAAAAAACACAATCATGGGCAGCCTGGGTGGCTCAGCGGTTTAGCGCCGCCTTCAGCCCAGGGCATGATCCTGGAGACCCAGGATCGAGTCCCATATCAGGCTCCCTGCATGGAGCCTGCTTCTCCCTCTGCCTGTGTCTCTGCCTCTCTCTCTCCCTCTCTGTGTCACTCATGAATAAATAAATAAAATCTTAAAAAACAAAACAAAACACAATCATTTAAAAGGGCCTCTAGGACTACCATTCCAACCTTATTATTCTTCTTCCCCTAAGTCATTCTGCTTTTGCCTTGCCATGCCTTGAACACACCAAGCAAGTTCCTGCCACAAGGCTTGTGTACTTGCTGCTCCCTCAAACTGAGATATGCTCTTTCCAGATACTCTCTTCAGTTGCTCACTCAATCCTGTTCTTTGCTTAAATTTACTTCCTCAGAGAACCTTTCCCTAGCTATCCTAACACTGCACATTCTTGTCAATACCCCGTTTCTGCTTTTTTTCTCCATAGTATCTATCATTACCAGGTATCACATTATATTACCATCTCCCACTACCACAACATAAACTCCTTGGAAGTAGGGACTTAGTTTTGCTCATTGGTTTATTCACAGAGCCACGGACACAATGGGCTTTTAAAAAATATTCACTCAATAAACAAACTTAAGAACATCATTAATGTGGTTACTCAGAGACACTTCACAACTCCGGCAGGCTCACCATGAACTATGATACTTCTAAAACCAAATATGTGGTGGATATTCTTTATTTCTTTCTTTTATTGAAATGTAATTCCCATAGCATAAAATTCACTTTTATAGTATATAAGTCAGTTTTTATTTTAAAGACTTTATTTATTTATTTATTTGAGAGAGAGAGAGAGAGGCAGAGGCAGAGACACAGGCAGAGGGAGAAGCAGGCTCCAAGCAGGGAGCCTGATGTGGGACTGGATCCCGGGTCTCCAGGATCACACCCTGGGCTGAAGGCAGGAGCCAAACCACTGAGCCACCCAGACTGCCCTAAGCCAGTGGTTTTTAATGTATTCATAAAGTTGTATAATCACCATCACTATCTTAAGTCTGAAACATTTTCAGCAGAATGATATACTCTTCTGATTTTTCTATGGCTTTGGTAAATGATTCCTGCTTGAGGAATTTTCCAGGCCAAAACCATGCTCTATAAGAACTTTGGGGATCTAAGCATCGTTTGTTCAAGTGGTAACCTCTTAAGGAAAATCTCAGCTTTTTGCCTACATGTACCCCTGTGAGCATTCTTCCTAGTACTACCAGTATACTCGGGAGTCATAGTTGGAATGACCACCCATCTAAGTAACTTTTAAAAATCCATCTGCCATTAGTCACATAAATACCTATGCTTCAGGAATATGTAACTTCAAACTCTTTTGTCAAAAACCTGGCAGGAAACTACTACAATTAAGCAACGAAGAAAACATCCCAGTCTTTGGGCAAAGGACATGAACAGGCATTTCTCCAAAAAAGATATATAGCCAATAAGCACATAAAAATTGCAGATATCACTAATTGCAGATATCACTGGGGAAATGCAAATCAAAATAATGAGATATTTTATACTTATTAGGATGGCTATTATCAAAGAAACAGAAAAAAACAAGTGTTGGTGGGGAGACGTGAAGAAAGCGGAACCTTTATGCTTTGCTGATGGAATGTAAAATGGTACATCTGCTATAGATAACAGTATAACAGTTCCTTAAAAAAATGAAAGAAAACAATTCCTGTATGATCCAGCAATTCCATCCACTTCTGGATATATATCAAAAGAAGCAAAAGCAGAACCTCTAACATAGATTTGTACATCCATGTTCATTGCATTATTCACAACAGCTGGAAGGTGGAAAACAATTCAGATGTCCACCAACAGAACAATGGATTAAAATGTGCTATACATATACAGTGGAATATTATTTCAGTCATTAAAAGGAATGAAATTCTGGTACATGCTACAATATGGATGAACCTTGAAAACATTATGCTAAATGAAAGGAGCCAGACACAAAAGGACAAATACTGTAGAATTCCATGTGAGCTAGAACAGAGAAAGAATAATGTTTACCAGAGGACAGGGGAAATGAGTATGAGTATTTTTTAATGAGTATAGTTTCAGCTGGGGATGATATAAGAATTCTGGAAATGGGATAATGGTGATGGATGCATAATAATAATAATAATATGAATGTACTTAATGCTACTGAGTTCTACACTTGAAAATGGTTAAAGTGGTAAATTTTATGTTAGATAGATTTTACCACAATTACAAAAATAAAACAAGGGGTGCCTGGGTGGCTCAGTCGGTTAAGCCACGTTAAGCATCTGACTCCTGATTTCAGCTCAGGTCATTATCTCAGGGTCATGAGATGGAGCCCTGTGTTGGGCTCCAAGCTCAGTGAGGAGTCCGCTAGAGATTCTCTCTCTCCCTCTTCCTCTATCCCACCCCTACTTCTACACTCTTGCTCTTTAAAATAAATAAATAAATCTTTAAAAACCAAAACATCCTGTTCTAAACATTTACAGAAGCCAGCTTAACAGGCATTCAGTCAGTTCAAGAAATGCTCAAGAAATGCTTTTATTGAATTACTTTTTGTGTCTTTTGCATTCATTCAAAGATTTAAGAAATTTGCTTGAAAAATTTCAGAGCTAAATGTTGAAAGAGTTTTGCTTTTTCTGCAAAAAAAAAAAAAAAAAAAGAAAAGAAAACAAGAAACTTATTTGTGTTTCCCTTATGCCACTGTGACTCAAATATCGACGTCCTTTTTATTTTAAGCACTAGAAGTCAATTGTATGGCTGGATTTTGGTTTTGTAAGTCTTGTGCAAAGTTTATCACTCTCCCTGACCTTGACTTTATTTCCGAATGTTTTATGTTTGTCAATTTGTTTAACTACATTCTTATAAATCACAATCAACCTTTGAGGAGTTAAGGTAAAGTAAAATAAATACAATTTAATGATCCTTCTCTTTGTAACTTACCTGCATGTTCATATAGCCATCTACAGATACGAGGTAGCCTTTGTACTCCATTCCCCACTTCAGTTTCACCATTACTGGCTTTCCTGTTAATCCATTCAGAAAAGGTTTCGGATTGAGAGGCAAACTCTGTGCAAAGAACAAAAAACAGGACTCAATTACTTTGCATTAGCTCAGTTTCCATTACCTACTCTCCTCTACCAAATCACCAATATTTTATGGTATCCAAATAAAGCAAACTTTTGACTCGCTCACTTTACTACTTTTATTTGTTGAAAAGCATAGGAGAAAATAAATACCCAGTTAGTCAATTTCATTAAGTATTCACTTAAACAAGGAGCACCTACTATACAATACTCATTGTTCCAGGCTACAAAGAAACACAGGTAATAAAAGTAGTCGGGGGGGGGGGGGGGGGGGTGGGGTGGTGGTGGTGGTGGTGGTGAGCAGACTGTAGTCCTTGTCCTCAAGAAGCTCACAGTGGGAAGGAGGCAAAACAAGTAAGATTTACACTGGGACGTATGAAGAGGAGATATGCTATGTATATGGGTATCAAATCAATCCAGAGTCCAAAGGAAAGTTTGCCTGAAATAAGTAATGGCTCCATTTTAAAGGGTGAAAGATATCTCTAGAGAGAAAAGGAGGCTGTTCCAGGTAGAGGAGATTACCTACGTAAAAAGAGGGAACAGTGAAGCAACAAGGCCATCTCAGGGACACACAATTCGGTGATGTCAGAGCCCTGAACATGAGGCTACAAAGGGAAGGAGGGAGCAGATGGCATTTGACAATCTTTCACTGGAATTCCAGGAGTTAGATCTGGTGGGTCTTACTTGATTTAGCAAAGCCGCCTATACTCATGGGCAATTACTCAGTGTTGGTTTATTCAGCAAACCAGTAGTATTCCCCCGGTGAATTCAGACTTTTCCTTCCCTCAACTGCTCTCCCATTCTCCCATTGGCCCAAAGAAAGAAAAGAGCCAAGAAACTTGATTACTAAACCTCTTTCAGATAACCATATTCAGAGTGATCTCCAAGAACGTGGGGGCGACTGCAATAACCTAACGGGTCTTCAGTTTTCACTCTTGTCTTTCTCCAACTTATGCACATGGCAAGTATTTTTAGCTTAAAATGCTTCGATGGCTTTCACCTGCACTTGAAGTAAAATCCAGACCTCCTAACACGACCTAAGAGGTCTTCCCGACCCTATCTCATAACCAGCTCCTGCAAGCCCCCGCAGCTTTGTGTCAATTCCTCCCAACTGCTCAAGGTTTCTTTCCAGCTTTGGGGCCTATGTTCCTGTCCCCTGTTTCGTGCACTCTTCCTCTTGCTCTCTGAGGGGCTGGCTTTCATATTCCGCATCATTTAGGTTTCTGGTTTCTGCTTAAATCCTCCGACCAGGGACGCCACCCTGACTGATGGTACTCTTCTCGTGTACCATCGCGCATCCTCGCAGCATCCTGTTTGCCCTCTTCTTAGCGCTTCACGTTATTTGCGATTACGTGTTTATGTTATCCTCCGATAAAGTCTGTCTTTCCTACCCAACTGAGTAAATCTAGAGCAGGGTCCGCGTCAGTACTTTTCACCTTATGTTCTGACGCCCACAACAGTCCTCCGGTAGGTAGCGTGAGCGAAAAAAAAAAAAAAAAAAAAAAAAGAATTTGCTCAACGAACAAACGAAGGCTCCAAAGCTCGGGCTCTGTATTCCGGAGGGCTGCGGGGCTGGGAATCCCAACACGATGGAATGAGAGAAAGCCGATCGTCGGAGTAGGATGAGACTTAAAACCGCTTCGTCTTTACCCCGACCCTGTGGTCCCAGGCAGCAAGGATACGTCAGGCTCACATTCGAACGAAGAGGGGAAGGAAGCGCATCGGAGGAAGAGCGCGCGCCTCGGGTCCCCAGAGCAGGGAGAAAAGGGGGCAGGCAACCCGGTGCGCGGCTCCTCACGCGGATGAATGGGGAACGCGCGAACCAACTAGCAGGCCGGGCGAGTCGCGTCCCCCGCTCTCCCTTGCTCGCTAGCGGCTCCGGTCCTACTCCGCCTCCTTACCATTGCGACCACAAGCCAACGCTGCAGGCCGCTCGCCGCCGACCCAGCTGTAGTCCGTCCCTCGTGACGGGAGAAACTCCGGCCCGGCGCGAACCGCGAAGCTTCCAGAGAAATGGCCGCCAAACAGCAGCGTGACCTTTCCCCTCTAACTACAGGCCTCTCGGCTTCTGTGATTGGGTGCAGAGAGACGCGTCCTGATTGGAGGAGCTGGCTGGGCAGGGTCTCCTGGCAACCAGCGGAAGCGCGCGCGGTCGAGCGTTCCGCGCGGCGCACAGCCCTGTGGGAAACTTCAGGAGCGCCACCCGCGGCAGAGGGTCCCGGGAGGCTGCGGGGGCGGCTCCGGTTTCCCGCCTGTTCAGCTGCCTCGCGGGTCGACTGAGGGATGCTGCGTACCCTGTAGAGCGGACTTGAGGTCTCGCCAGCTTGGCTGATGGGGGTTCCTTGTCCCTTTACACCTGGGAGGACGGATCCTTGGATCTTGAGTTTCTTGCTCACGTTCCCACAGATGCTGTGATGTGGGGGCTCCTATACCACAGGCCCCTTCTCTAGTCTGTAGTGCTTATTTCAACCCACTTTTAAGGAAGCGGAAGAAGCAAGACTAGACTAAGAGAGGCGAAGCTCACCAAAGAAAGTGCAGTACAGAATATAGTTCAGATGAGGTCTCGCCGAGTCTAGAACGTGCTGTGGTTGCCTCCCCGTGGGTGTTTCCTTTGCCTCGCCACCAGGGTTGGCGCAGTCTTCGATCCCTCTGAAGTAACGGGGTTGCTGGAATCTCCCTGGTTTCCGCGCCCCCCGCTCCCCGCCCCCACCCCCCCTCCTCCCCTCCCCGCTCCTGCCCCCGCCGCCCCCTGGGGGCGCAGACTGTTAGCTCCCAGATCTGAAATGCTAAATGCAGGTTTTGGAGAATAAGCACTTTGAGAAGTGCTGTGTTTTGTTTTTGTTTCCGTTTTGTTTTTGCGGCCCTAAGAAAATAGATTTGGAATTGAGGTTTGAATGCTGCATATGGAGGCCTTAGGAAGTAGTGGGTAAGACTTTGGAGGCAGCCTGAGTTAAGAACCTCTGAAGGTTTGCAAGGATTCGTGTGAAAGAGGTTGGGACTTAAGGGCTCAGTGGAGGATGTTTATTTTTTGATGTCCATGAAAATGCTGGAGAATACTGACAAAATAGAGTAATTTTAAATGTCGGAATTTACCCCAAAGTTCAGTGGGTTTTCCCTTAGTTTGGCCATCATTTAATGACTATTTAGCTTCTGTACAGACTTTGAGTTCCTACTATGAGCCAGGCTTCTTCACAATGGCTATAATGGAAATCTTACCATACAGCCCGTGATTTGGTTGTTATACTCCCATTTTAGAGATGAGGAAAATGGCTCAGCAGGTAACTTAACCAGACTACACAGCTGGCTTTCATCCCCGAAAACTCTGCTTTTTCTACTTCATAAAGTTTCCTTTCTCAGAAGCTCAATATGTGCTTTACAAGTCTGATTAAAACAACAACAAAAACTTTTCTCAGTGAACTGAAAAAAAATATTACTATAATATTTGTAAAGATAGCTGTTTAAAGTTGTTGATGTTTTTTTTTTTTTTTTTTAAGCAGGACTCCACACCCAATGCAGTACTTGAAGTCACAACCCTGAGATCATGACCTGTGCAAAGATCAAGAGTTGGATGCTTAACTGCCTGAGCCACCCAGCTGCAACCTAAAGTTGGTTTTTAGCCTTACGTTAAACATTAATCTTTCCTTTTTGAAAATAAAGTGGGTATGAGGTCATTGGTATTTTTTGAATTTTAAAAACCATATGCACATTTTGTGAGAATTTGGAAATATAGGAAGTTCTGAAACAAAAATTACTGTATCACCAAAGAAAACTACTTTCTTGGTGTACAGTTTATTATAACACATGCACTTTTTTTTTTTTTACACAAGATATCTACATATAGTTCTTAACTTTTCTTCACTTTGTATTGAGCAAATGCTGGTATAATTAAAGCTTCTTCTAAAACATAGTGTAACATCTATTATGCATAATTCGTATTGTATATATGTGCTAATTTATAAATCATTCTATTGTTCCTATTTCCTTCATTATAAACAATGTGTTTTGAACATACTTTTGAACATGAATCTTTGAGTATATCTCTGATTCTTTACAGTAAATCCTTAGAAGTAAAATTTCTGGGCTAAAAGGCATAATAATTTTAAAAGCATGTCTTACATATGGCTCAACAATATCCATCAGAATAATTGGCTCTAATGTGGGGGAAACAGAGGGTTTATATTTTTTGAAGATGAAATAGAACACATTTGGAGTACATTCTGAGCAAACAGTCCCTAGTTATTAATTAGGATGAATGGTTTGGTAAGGCCTGGGTTCTACTGCTCAGCATATAACCCAGAAATGCCAGTGGTAAACAAACACCTAAAAGGTAATTTCTTGAGCACCTGGCTGGCTCAGGTGCTGTCTCTGCCTCTCTCTGTGTGTCTCTCATGAATAAATAAGTAAAATCTTAAAAACAAAACAAAACAAAACCACAATATACTGGAGGATTCCTCAGTACTAAGAACACTGGTTACCTACAGGTGTGGTTGGAACTGAGCTGAAAGCAGACCAAAGATAAGCTTTTCACCATATGCATATTTTTTTAGATTTTTATTTATTTATGATAGTCACACACACACAGAGAGAGAGAGAGAGAGAGAGAGGCAGAGACATAGGCAGAGGGAGAAGCAGGCTCCATGCACCGGGAGCCCGACGTGGGATTCGATCCCGGGTCTCCAGGATCGCGCCCTGGGCCAAAGGCAGGCGCTAAACCGCTGCGCCACCCAGGGATCCCACCATATGCATATTTTAAACTTCCTTTTATGATGAAATTCACAGAACATGAAATTAACTATTAAAATATACAGTTCAGTGGAATTCAGTATATTCATAATGTTGTAACCACCGTTTCTATCTAGTTCCAAAGCAATTTTCGTTATCTCAAAAGAAAACCCTGTATCCATTAAGCAGTCAGCTCCTATTTTCCCCTCCCCCCCAGCTTCTGGCAACCACCAATCTGCTTTTCTGTCTCTACACATTTCCCTAGTTTGGGTGTTTCATAAAAATGGAATAATGCGGTATGCAACCTTTTTTCTCTGGCTTCTTTCACTTCACATAATATTATCAAGGTTCATGCATATTGTAGCATGTAGCAGTACTTGATTTCCTTTTCATAGCTGAGAAATGTGTGTGTATATGTGTGTATTCATGTGTGCATGTGTGTGTATATGTATATATATATATGTATATATACATACCTCATTTTATTTATCCGTGCATCTGCTGATGGACATTTGAGTTATTTACACTTTTTGGCTATTATGGATAATGCTCCTATGAACATCCATATACAAGCATTTATTTGAGTACCTCTTTTCAAGTTCTTTTGGATATATGCCTACAAGTAGAATTATTGGGTCATATGGTAATTCTATGCTTAACTTTTTGAAGAATTACTTAGCTGTTTTCCATTGCCTGCACCATTTCACATTCTCACCAGCAATGTACATACAAAAGTCCAAATTCCTCCACATTCTCACCAACACGTTATTTTCCATTTAAAAACATTACTACAGTCATTCTGGTAAACCTAATAATAATTTTTAAAAACCTTTCCGTTGTAACTTTTTTTTTAAGATTTTTATTTCTTTATTTGTGAGATAGAGAGAGAGGCAAAGACACAGGCAGAGGGAGAAGCAGGTTCTGTGCAGGGAGCCCGATGCGGGACTTGACCCTGGGGTCTCCAGATCAGGCCCTGGGCTGAAGGCGGCGCTAAACCGCTGAGCCACCTGGGCTGCCCTCCCATTGTAACTTTGATTTGCATTTCCCTAATGACTAATAATGTTAGTCATTTTCATGTCATTACTGGCCACTTGTATATCTTTGGAGAAATGTTTGTTCGAGTCCTGGATACTTTTATAGATGTTCTGTTTTTGGAATCCTTGAATGTATTGCATAATCAAAATTAAACTAAAATTTTTGAAATAATAGGAAGAGTCATTTAAAAATTCTGGGTCTCATTTCCTTCATTTATACAATGAAGGGATTAGACTAGATCAGGATTTTCAATCTTTGGTACTATTGACATTTTGGGTCAGACAATTCTTGTTGTGAGGCCTGTCCCTGTATTGTAGCATATGTGTTGTAGCAGCATCTCTGGCCTCTACCAACTAGATGCCAGTTGCAACTCCGTCCCCTACAAAGTTGTGACAACCAAAAATGTCTCCAGGCATTGCCCAATTTTCTCCAGCGAGGCCTAGTTGAAATTGAAGATCAATGGATTAGATCAATGGTTTATAAACACCTGCCCCCAGACTTGGATCACTTTGGTTTTGTTTTTACTTTTTTTATATATATAAGACTTGGATCACTTTGTAGGTAGCATTGAGGCTTGGCAAACTATTTTCATTATTAAAAAATAAAACAGCTAATAAATCAAAGTACAGTTGAACAATTGTATATTTATCTAATGTAAACTGTATAAAACAAATCTTTGCTTTTATTAGAATGAAATTAACTCAAAATATAAATACTGGTTGATTATCATGGATTAGGAGCTCTGAATGGCATTTATATATGTATCTGATTTATAAAAATAGGAAAGCAAATTGTCAATAAATGATATTTTTTAGTTTCGTAAATCATCATTTCAACATTGGGTGGGGGGGTAGATAATAAAAGAAGCCTTTGGGGGCAGCCCCGGTGGCGCAGCGGTTTAGCGCTGCCTGCAGCCCAGGGCGTGATCCTGGAGACCCTGGATCGAGTCCCACGTCAGGCTCTGCATGGAGCCTGCTTCTCCCCCTCTGCCTGTGTCTCTGCCTCTCTCTCTCTCTGTGTGTGTCTCTATGAATAAATAAATAAAATCTTTAAAAAAAATAAAAGAAGCCTTTGGGAGGTTAAAAAAAAAGCTGGGAATCCCTCAAATAGATGACCACCATTAAATATTGACCTTAAACATACTGTAGTTCCGTGCCACACTTCCATAGGGTGGCATTGGTGACTTTTGAGTAAACTTTCTAATTGTCATAGAGGCATTTGCAAGTTAATCTGTACATGGGAACTTCACTGTTTGCACAACAGAGATAAAACAAAACAAAAGCTCATGGAATTTCTCCCACAGTCGCCTGTTCCATACAATCTTCTCCCCACGCACACACTTTCCTCATCTGTCAAATGTTTACATAGAATCACATTTTAAAAAAATAATCCTTGCTACCTCTTCACCTGTTACCCACCTTTTACCAGAGGTGTCTCTAAATTCCCCTCCTCCAAAACAAAATGAATATCTGGGCATACTATTCTGTTGCTTGCCAACCTTGGATGGTTCCCAATTACCAGCAGCCCAAAACAAACCCCTTGCCAAAGTTTCTCTCCAACTTCGTCTCTCTCCATTCTGTCCCATACACCACAATGCCTGCCTTTGAATCTCAGGCCATGCTTTTTTACAGCTCCATGTATTTACACATGATTTTCTCTCCACTTAGAAGTCCCTTCTCCTGTAGTCTCAGTACTACTGATTTTTTTTTACTGTCATAAAATATACATAACATAAAATTTACAATGTTAATGATTTTGAAGTGTACAGTTAATCAGCATTAAGTACACTCACATTGTTGTACAACCATCACCATTGTCCATCCCCAGGGCTTCTAAATTATTGATATTTTGGATCAGATCATTCTTAATTGGGGTGGTTTTGGGAGCGAGGCATGTCCTGACCTGTACATGGTAGGATGTTTAGCAGCACCTTTTTCCTGTACCCATTAGATTCCTCTTCTCCCAGTTGTGACAATCAAAAATGTCTTTCACCATTTTCAAATGTCCTCTGGGAGGCAAAGTTGCCCCTGGTTGAGAATCACTGATTTAAAGGAAAATAATTTTCATTGTAAGTTGTGTCATTTTAACTGTGAAGACATAACTTTGGAAAAATGCATTATGGGCATTCATTAATATCAGACACAGAACTATTTATGACTTGACTGTGTGTCAGGTCAGTCGTGCTTATGTAGTAAACAAATAGAGCATTTAATTGCCACAACAGTGATAACATAATCACTCTGATTGGCATGGATTCAGAATAGCTAAGACTAAACAGAAAAAGTGTGGATTGGAAATGACAGCTTTACATGCATGACTGAATGTGTTTGTGTGAAAAAATGTTGAAGTATAGGGTTAAAAAGTCTATTTTAGTTTTTTATCATAATTACTGCAAATTTTATAGAGTGATGTCAACTGGCTTGCAGGAAAAACCCATCCTGTGTTATTCTCAGACTGAAAGAGTATATCTGTCAAAAAATTCACTTTGATCTTGTTGACCAATATATAATGTAGTCACAGTGAACAATACAAGATAGACAAATATTTGAGAAATATATTAATTGTATGCCAGAAAGTACGTAAAATTTTCCAAAGCAAAATATTCTGGATCCAATGCTATCTATCCAACACCAAAAATGAGGGATTTTGATTACCACTTTAACTTTTCAGACATTAAAGAATGTTTTCCTGTGATATCAAAATAATGTGGGCTATTATTTAAAGAACTATAGAAATGAGGTATTTAGGGATCCCTGGGTGGCGCAGCGGTTTGGCGCCTGTCTTTGGCCCAGGGCGCGATCCTGGAGACCCGGGATCGAATCCCACGTCAGGCTCCCGGTGCATGGAACCTGCTTCTCCCTCTGCCTATGTCTTTGCCTCTCTCTCTCTCTCTGTGACTATCATAAATAAATAAAAATTAAAAAAAAGAAATGAGGTATTTAATGTTATCCACAATGTTCCAAATTGCTGATATTTATCCTTGGGTGTGAGCACCAGTCAAGTTAGAAAAAGTCAGATTTATTCCATACCGAATTAGTTCTCTTATGTACTTCTGGCAATTATCAGGATACATTACTTATAGGTACCACAATTCTAAAAGAAAAATGTTAAAGCACCACACTTGGTATTTGGTTAAGTCCCAGGCCTTAGTTTTGCATCAAATCAAGGAACTGAAACAAGTCATTTTAAGGACATTTTCAGTCTTACTATATTGTTATTCTCTGATAGCTTAAATCGATAACTGGAAAAGATGAAGTTTAAAATAAATAATATCCCTTGAGTTGTGATTATGGGATACAAACCTGTTATCCTGTCAAGGGACAGAATCCCTGTTCAATTTAAGTAACAATAAGTTTTCAGAAGGTTAAGCCTTTCATTTTAATATGTATGTCGAGGACATTTGGCAGTAAAATAATTATTTTGAAAGTAAAAAATTATGGCTGTTAACATTTATATTTATATTCTCACAGTATAGCAGAACTATTAGAAATGTGATAAATTAAGAAGGGGAACTAAATGTTCTTCTTCCTTTCAGAACCTATAATGTTGAGAGAAAAGTCTAGACTGTCCTTGAATCTATATAATAATAATACTTCAGCCAGAAGCAGCAGCATTATGACTGCCATTTATTGAGCACTTATGTGCCAATACTTTATACATATTATCTCATTTAATCCTTACAGCACGTCTGAGAATTAGATATTATTTGCCAAAGTTGGTAAGTAGCCTGGTTCAAAACCTCACAAGGAATCAGCCTCACAGTCCAGATCTGTCTTTCTCTAAACTTTGTTCCTTTGCTCTTCTACCTCAAACTGTAAGAACTTTTGGGGAAGACAAGCAATTTTAATTCTTAATTACCCACAGAATCAGTAATAGCCTCACTATGAAGTCCCTATACTGCAGAATGAGTGTGAATTATTTTGACATATGTGACTGTCAACTTAATTACCTGTACATATGACCTGCTGCAGAGTATCAGATTCATTCGTCTAGTCTCTGAATTAGGTTTTGGTGAGTGGTCAAAATTAAGATTACTTTATATCACTGTGTCTGCTATGCTCTATTTCATTCTCCATCTGGAGGTAGAGGGCCCACAGAAAGCTCCTGGGAGTTTAAACTAGAGGAAGGCGTTCTTAACTTCTTACAAACCTACCCTCTCTTTTGAATGGTAGTCCTTTATAGGCTTGCCTAAAGAATACACATTTTCCCACGGCCCCCTGCTGATTCTGAATGAACAGATTCTCGGCCCCCTGCTGACTGCTGAATATATTGTTTATCCTCATCTTTACTCTTTACTGACAGCCTTCATAACAAACTTGCTTAGAAGACAAACGGCAGGGCCAAATCTCTGACAACTCATTAAGGAAGAATACAGTAGATTTTTGCCAGATATCACTACCATCTCACTGTGAACTAACAGCAGCTTTTGTCAAGATGGAATATGGAAAAGATGCTGCTTGAGAACTATGGCTCTCTGTCAAAAACACATGTCTCTTTGCACTCTTTTTTAAATAAATATTTTATGAAGAAGTCAATGTACAGACTATCAATAGCATATCACCTCTGCACATACTGTTCCCTCTGCATGGAGTGCCTTCTTTCCCTCCTCTCTCCGCCTACTTTTCCAGAGCCAGCCCAACTGGAACTTTCTGTAGGAGCTCTTCCCAGTCTCCCACAGCCTCACTCCTTCTGAGCTATGACAACACTTTTTTCCTACCTCTATTATAATAATTAGCATGTTTCTGTGTCGTCCGTATGATTATTTGTCTGGACTCAATTAGAAACTTCTTGAGCACAGGGACCATAGCAGCCTTATTCATTTTTGCATCGCCTGCACCCAGAACAGTCCCTAGCACAGAATAGGGACTGGGTTCCTGATTGTTAAATGACTTTCACTACCATCGTATGGGGGTTCCTTGTTGGGATCCAGACCTTCTCAGGGTATGGTGGTTGCGATAATGGAAACTATTGACAAGTCCCAGCTCTGCTGATTACTTGACCGGTAGTCCTTCGAGTTTTCTCATTCTGTAAAATTGGGATCATAATGCTACTTACCTCGTGGAAGTAAGTTTCTGGGAATGTTTTCCAGGATTTTTTTTTGTAGTTATAGATCTATTCAGGTCTTCTGCTATTTATTCTTGAGTCAATTATTTATATTTTCTTAAGAATCATTCACATCTTGTTTTATTTTCATAAAGTACTAGGTAAGTATTCTCCTATTGTTTGATTTTATCTATACATCCAGTTATATCCTGTTCCTAACTTGTATATATATATATGCTCTCTTGGTCTTTCTCTTTTCCTCTTTCTAGAAAGAAATATGTCAAAATGTTAATAGTGGCTCTCTGCATGATAAGGTTATGGGTTATTTTAATATTTTTCTGATTTTTTCCAAATGTTCAGAAATCAGTGCATATATTACTTACATAAAAAACTTTTAAAATACTTTATTTATTTATTAATGAGAGACACACAGAGTCAGAGACATAGGCAGAGGAAGAAGTAGGTCCCTGTGGGAAGCCCGATGCCGGGCTCCATCTCCAGACCCGGGATCACGACCTGAGCTGAAGACAGACGCTGAGCCACCCAGGCATCCCACAGAAAAAAAGACTTAAAGAAAAAATAAAAAACTCTTTCAGCTCTTTTATTTCCAAATAAGGAAACTGAGGTCAGGAACATTACACAGATAGATCATGACCTTAGATTGGAACCAGGAAACCTGTAGTGGCCCAGTCACTTTTTGCTGTGAGACAAGAGCCATGAAAACACCATGCTTTCTCTAGTTCTCATCTGATTGAAAGAAACTGAGCCACTAACCCATCTCACTTCTGCTCTTGTTTTCATCTTACATAAGGTGACAACTGTTAGAGTTGGGTAAAACGTCACTAAGAATTTATCTTTGGGGTCTAACTATGTTATAAACTGATTTTTTTTTGGCAATTCAGCATTATAGTTGATGATAAAGATAATTACAATAGTGATAAAGAACAACTTAGTTAATATGTGAGGATAATACATATGGCAATGAGGGATGCCTGCCTGGGTGGTTCAGCAGTTGGTCACCTGCCTTTGGCTCAGGTCGTGATCCTGGGATCCAGAATCGAGTCCCTCATCACGCTCCCTGCGAGGAGCCTGCTTCTCCCTCTGCCTATGTCTCTGCCTCTCTCTCTCAGTCTGTGTCTCTCATGAATAAATAAATAAATAAATCTTTTTTTAAAAAAAAAGATACCTAGACTTGAAGGATGTTTCTTTTAAAAAAATATGGCAATGAGTGAAATATTTGAATGTGTAATTGGAGGGTGAATGATATATTTTTGATATTTTAAAATTTCCTGAGACTCTATAATAAGGTTTTTAAAGGAAAACTATTTTTAAGGAATACTTTTATTTTTATTGGAGGAAAACTAGCTTTTTAAAAGTAATCTATGCTCAGTGTGAGACTCAAACTTGCAACCCCAAGATCAAAGATTGTATGCTCTACCAACTGAGCCAGCCAGGTGACCCAAAGGAAGACTATTTAAAAAAAAAAAATGTCTGGGAAGGGGTGTCATCTAATAGTAGATGACATTTATCAGTGTGCCAAACATTGTACTATCCCTTAAATGAATTATTGCATTTAATCCTCGTGATAACTCTATGGTGCCATTAGCATCTTCATCTTGCTGAGGTTTAGAGAGCATGTAACTTAATCAAGGTCACATAGCCTGAAAATGGTTTGGCTAGAATGATCCAAGTCGGTCTGATTCCAGACCTGGATCTCTTTACTACTTTGATCATCAAGCTTAGTAAATATTTGGTTAAATTAAGTGAACTTTCATTTGCAGAAATTTGTATTTATTTTAATCACTTTATCGCTTTTCTTAAAAAAAGAAAGATTTCTGATTTTATGAACATCTTACTATAAGAACAACTACAAGTGTCTGTGAGATTTATTTTACTGTATTTCAAAGATGCACCACTGTTTTATGTACTGATTATGTGCCAATTATAATTATAGATACCATTTATGTATCAATTTATGTTGAATTATAATTGTGGACCTTATTGATTGCTGGTGATATTACAACTTTAGAAACATTAAAATTTGTGCTTTAGAATAGGTAACACATGTAATGTGTACATATGTGTGTTTTCTTTATTGCAACATGAGGTTTTTTTCTATAAGTTCTGAGACAATGCCATGTAGCAGACTTTGAAGCCAATCTGCCTGGTTTCAAATCCCAGTCGGCTTCTTATTTGCTTGTAGCTCTGGGAGAAATTGCTTAATTTTTCTGATTTAAATACTTTACCTATAAAATGGAGATAGTAATATTTTCTTTTGGATCACTCAGAGTATACTTCATTAAGGATTTTTAGTTTGATTCCTAAAGAAAAGATGGATCTGATTCTTTGCTTAAAGTATCTATCAACTGTCATGGTGTTAACCTTAAAAAAATAAAACTGCCACTTATTTTACCAGCAAAAGAAGTGCTTTTTCAGGAATAGCAGAGAATTGCAATCCAGGACAAGGAAGCTACAGCAAAACCATAGGCAATTCCAGAGAACAAAGGAGAGGTATGCCCTTTTATGGAAGTGTGGTGGTGGGTGGGAGGGGCTGTTCTAAACAAAAAACCCATTGGAGTAAACCGGGAGTTCAAAGTATAGTGACTTCTCACTGGCTGAATTGTGATGTCTCTCATTAGTTGGGCTATTGCGATGGGGGTTGTGGGAAGGCTTTCTTTCTCCTGCTGGGATAGTAAAGTAGTATCCACAGGCAAGGTCCCTCTCTAACTGTTGGGTTTGCAATTGATCCTGAGTGGTAGGGCATGACAGTGTCCCCTGCCAAAACTCCAACTCTATGTTAGTGAGATTTCCCTTTATTAAATTTCACAAAAGGAAATGAGCCCTTATTTCTGCCTGCATTTTATTTTCAAAGATTATCTTTTTCCTTATAAAGATTTTTTTTCTTGCAAGATTTTTTGTTTTTAAGATTTATTTATTTGAGGGGGCCAGGGCAGAGGGAGAGAAACTCTAAGCAGACTCCATGCTGAGTGCAGAGGCCAAGGTGGGGCTCAATCCCACAATCCTGAGATCACCACCTGAGCTGAAACCAAGAGTTGGCCACTTAACCAACTGCATCACACAGATACCCATCAAATTTTAATTTAAATTCCAGTTCATTAACATACAGTGTAATATTAGTTTCAGGCATAGAATTTAGTGATTCATCACTTATATAAAATACCCAGTGCTCATCACAAGTACCCTCCTTAATATCCATCACCTATTTAACCCATCTCCTTCAAAACCTCTTTTCCAGTAACCCTCAGTTTGTTCTCTATAGTTAAGAGTCTATTTCCTGGTGTGCCTTTCTTTTTACTGCCCCCCTTCCCATGTTCCTTGGTTTTGTTTATTAAATTCCATATCTGATGTAGGGTTAGTATCCAAAATATACAAAGAACTTTTAAAACTGAACACATGCAAAAAACCCCACAAATAATCCAGTTAAAAAATGGGCAGAAGACATGAATAGACATTTTCTCAAAAAAAGACATACAGATAGCTGTTATAACAGATACATGAAAAGATGCTCAACATCACTCATCATAGGAAAGGAAATACAAATCAAAATTACAATGAGATACCACTCACACCAGTCAGAATGGCTAAAATTAACAATACAGGAAACAACAGGTGTTGGTGAGGATGTGGAGAAAGAGGAACCCTCTTACACTGTTGGTGGGAATGCAAATAGGTGCAACCACTCTGGAAAACAGTATGGAGTTCCCTCAGGAGGTCAAAAATAACTACCCTATGACCCAGCAATTTTACCCAAAGGATACAAAAACACTGGTTTGAAGGGGTACATGCATCCGATGTTGATAACAGCACTATTAACAATAGCCAGATTATGGAAAGAACCCAAATGTACATCAACTGATGAATGAATAAAGAAGATAAGTTGTGTGTGTGTGTGTGTATGTAATATATATATAATATATATAGTGGAATATTACTCAGCCATAAACAAGAATGAAATCTTGCCATTTGCAATGGGACGTGGATGGAGCTAGAGAGTATCATATGAAGTGAAATAAGTCAGAGAAAGACAAGTACCATATGATTTCACTCATATATGGAATTTAAGCTTTTATTTTTAAGTAATCTCTACGCCCAACATGGGGCTTGAACTTACAACTGTGAGATCAAGAGTCATATGCTCTATCAACTGAGCCAGCCAGGAGCCCCATAGATTATCTTTTAATTTAAAGACTTTTAATTGTATTCAGGAGTTCTCCAGTCCAATGATGTCCTAAAACAGCTATCCAATCAGGTTATTGACACTGAGTTCACAGTAAGAACATAATGTTGAATAGACACATGTCCATGCATTTACTTCTCAGTTAATGTTGCATAAAGAAAACCTCCAATCCATAATCATAGCCTATACTCATTCAAACCAGCTAAACATCTGTTTCTTCCAAAGTTTTTTGCAACTGGAAAGGTACATATTCATTAATATTTTCTTGACTTCTCGTTCTCTCCTCCTCTGCCTCCCCATTTAGTCTTTGCAAAAAAACCTAAACAAACAAACAAACAAAAACCACAACTTCTTAGCTCTATTCAAGCAGCAAGTGAACAGAATTTATTTTTGCCAAATAAGGTCCCTGGGTCCAATGGATACATTTGGAATGTACTAGGCCATTTGTTAACTAAGGTAAGCTATAATGAATTTTTGAACCCCCCCAAAAAATGATGTCTTGTTCTAAGACTAGAAAATTTTTTCTGAAGTTCTTAGAAACTATAAAATGTGGGGGTTTTGTTGTATGCAATTCAGATGGCTAAGAAAGAATAAATATGGTGACAAAGATTACCTGGGCAGAGGATGTAAGAAAGACTATTTTCTTTTTGCACTCTTCTACATCTAAATTTCTTGTACTCTTCTAGATCTAAAGTTCCCCTCCTCTTTGAAAATGTCAGAAGCCTAAAACATTATTTTATCATCTTAATACAGTGTTTCTCAATCCTGACTAGTCATTAAATCATCAGAGTACAGTTTTTTTTTAATGCCAACGTGTTTTAAAAACAAACACAGAGGTTCCAATTTAATTGTTTTGTGGTGGAAAAAATTTAAAAAATTGTTTTGTGGTGGGACGTAGGCATTATTATTATTTAAAAGTCCCCCAGGTGATTCTAATTTGCAGCCAGGCATGAACATGAATGAATTAATGTGCTATCTTATCTAAATATCTCCTAAATCTCTTAGTAAGTTCCTTGGGAAAAGCTCTGATTCTAATACCTCATTTTATTGCTTATGAAACATTCAATTAATGTATGTTGTTTGAAGATAAGAAGAAAGATAAGAAGGAAAAGATTGGACCTGTGATCTGAACTTTACAGTCCAATGATGTAATTGGTGATCAGAGATTCAATTGGTTTATTTTTTAGTATTATATCTCAGTGCAATACATTTATTTTATTATCAGCCTTAAGTTAAATTTTAATGCCTATTTCTACAACAGGAACTAGAAATTTTACATACATTACCAGAAATATAATAGACCATGTTCCAAAACCTTTGTCAGTCTGTTCAATGAACAGGTGATTGGCCATATGCCAAGGGAATCTGCTACCCTCTGGAGGGTATTATGCCATTACAGATGAAAATACCATCTCCCTACATATATTACAGAGCTAGTGAGAAGTCATGAAACAAAACAAAAAGGATTCATGGTAAAATCATTTGAAAAATGCTGCACTATCTCTGTGTAAGGAAATAACAATGCAAATTAACAAAGTAAAAATTAAGAAGTTCTATAATAAATTTGTTTCCCAAACTAATTGGACCATTTGCTCCCCTACTTAATTAATATCTCCCCTACTCCTATTAATATCTGGGAAACTAACATTATACAAATAATATTATTTTATATATGATTCTGTATTAACCCACAAATAACATTTGGGGTTTAGAGTAATTAAAGGAGAAAAACTTATTGTAAGATTTCTTCAATAAGCTATAAAAAGAAGATTGATAAAGTAGATGCATTAGAATAAAAAGATCCCATATCCATGCAGTGACATTTTGACTAGAGGGATACATTCTGATGTGACAATGTGAGATGCTATGTGATATTATTATTCATGTTATCTTTTTAGTTTTTATCCTAATGCAACATTTGAGATGTTTGTATTGTTGCATAACAAGTGGAATTTTGACTTGTGCTTTATAACATATAGAGTTGACTTCATGTACTGTCAAATGTGGCAAGAATCATACTAGACCAAAAATATACAGACAGTGCGACTAGGCATGATAGAGTTTTACCCGAAGTTCAATTAGTATAGGTGTAGATCCTCATGTAATTACAGCTATGTTTTCCTCAGCTTAGAAAGATTGCAAGTTTATAGACATAGGATATTTTTAGTCAAAAGACTTGGGTTTTGGGCAGCCCTGGTGGCTCAGAGGTTTAGCACCACCCTTCAGCCCGGGGTGTGATCCTAGAGACCCGGGATTGAGTCCCACGTGGGGCTCCCTGAACGGAGCCTGCTTCTCCCTCTGCCTGTGTCTCTGCCTCTCTCTCTCTCTCTCTCTGCCTGTCATGAATAAATAAATAAATAATCTTTAAAAAGAAAAAGACTTGGGTTTTTTCTTTTATGTCACTAATTTTGTGATCCTTGCCAATTAAATACAATTCTCCTTATGTGTAAAAGGAAGACATATAGAGCTGTTGTAACTGTTCAATGAGATACTATATGATGTGAAACACATCACATATAGCCTCTGATATATAGTAGGACCTCAACAAAGAGAAGTTCAATGTAAAGATGACTGGTGAGCACAGAGATAACACTTTGACTAAAGAGTCAAGGAGTAAACATAGAAGGAAGCTAAAACTGGAAGAAAGAGCTAAAGTGACCAGTCCCATCCCACTTTGCCACCAACCATCCCTGTTCTAACACTCACAATCCTGCATGAGGGAAACTGCTCAGTCCTGGGCAAAGTAGGGTGGTTGATCACCCTAACTCAAAATAGAATAGAATAACCCAGAATAGAAATGCAAACAACTAGGAAAAATACTAATGGTTGGAACACAGACACAGAGTCTGGGAACATTAGGAAGAATGATCCTGAGATTGACCAGTATTTCTCAAACAGATGGCAAACCAGGCTTGGAGTGTAAATAGAGATAAAGCCACAGGTGAGGTCAGTAGAAACACTTGACTCAATTGAAGGAAACTCAAAATGCTATACAAGTAATACTATACAAGAGAAATGTTATACAACTGATTTGTTGAGTGACTGTGGTGGTGAGACAAAAGTGAACAATGCAGGGGCACCTGGATGGCTCAGTCGGTTAAGTGTTGGACTCTTGATTTCAGCTCAAGTCATGATGTCATAGTCGTGAGACCAAGCCCCACATCAGGCTCCATGTCCAGCATGGAATGGAGCCTGCCTGGGATTCTCTTTCTCTCTGCATCTCCCTATCCTTGCTTGAGCATGTTCTCTCTCTCTCTCTCTCTCTCTCTTCCCCCCCCCTCTCTCAAAAAAAAAAAAAAGAACAATGAGGAAAGAATAGTCTCTTTAGGGACTAATCTAATGCTGGGATAATTACTACCTACAGGGAAGGGAACAACTCTCTACTTCATACAATACACAAGAATTAACAACATAGAAGCCTAAATATGGAAATCACAACTTCAAACATTTTAAAAGAAAATAGAGAAAAGCTTAATGAAGGATTTTTAAAATATTTTATTTATTTATTCATGAGATAGAGAAAGAGAGGCAGAGACACGGGCAGAGGAAGAAGCAGACTCCATGCACGGAGCCGGATGTGGGACTCGATTCTGGTACTCCAGGATCACGCCCTGAGCCGAAGGCAGGCGATAAACCGCCGAGCCACCCAGGGATCCCCCTTAATGAAGGATTTTTAAAAAATAAGCTATCAAAAGGAAAAGATTGATAAAGTTGGTTACATTAAAGTGAAAAGATCTCATGAACATAGTGAAAAGACAAGCCATAAACTGGGGAACAGTATTTGCAATACATCAGACCTACAAAGTACTTATATTAAGAGTATGTTAGGGATCCCTGGGTGCCTCAGCGGTTTGGCGCCTGCCTCCTGCTTCTGTCTCTGCCTCTCTTTCTCTATGTCTCTCATGAATAAATAAATAAAATCTTTAAAAAAAAGAATATGTTAAAGACCCTAACAATTCAATAAGGAAAATGTCAGCAATCCAACAGATACATGAGAGGAATAAACAATTTATAGAAGAAACTTCTGTTGGGAAAGCATGTTTTTTTAGGGAGCTCAGTTTTACTATGAATTAGGCAAACACAAACTGAATAACAATGAAATAACATTGTGCACCAAGCAGAGTGTCAGAAATTAATAAGCCTGAGATGACTAAGTTTTGATGAGAAGGAATAGAAATTCTCTCACACTACTGGTGAGGGTGTAAATTGGTGTAACTCTAGGAGAGCAAATTCTCAATATCTACAGATGTTTTAAAATAAATACCTGAGCACTACATTCTTGGCATACAGACTAGAGAAACTCTTAAGTGTGCACACAAGAGATCACATATAACAGTATTTATTGTAGCATGGTTTATAAGAGCAAGAGATTGGAAAAACTCAAATGTACATCAGCTATAAAATAAATTGTGGTATAATCCAACCAATTTATTAAAATAAATGAGTAGAGCTAATGACCAATATGAATAAATCTAAAAGGCATACTACAGAACTAGAAAAAGCAAGTTTCATCAGGGTTTATACAGTATGTTATTGTTTATATCACGTGTAAAAAATGCAATATTATCAACATTATAGGTATACAAATACATGATGGAAGTATAGAAACAATCTCAGAGAAATAAACCAGAGAATGGTTACCTCTGAAGAGAAAAGGATGGACATAAAATCAGGAAGGAGTTCATAGGGCATCAAATCTGTCTACTATGTTTTACTTTTGAACCATCTAAGGAAAATATAGCAAAATGTTAAGATTTGGGAAAATTGAGTGATTAGAAACATGAATATTATTTTGTTCTCTATGCTTTTCTCTACACTTTGAGTATTCTATTTTTTAAGAAATAAAAAATGTTAACATTTAAATAAAAAACATTTAAATCAGATGATTTCAATATTACTCTAAAATATTAAAAAAGAAACAAAATTATGCTGTTAAGAATTGATCAAGCCACGTTTAACATTATTTCCAATAAGTTAAAACTACCCAGTGTCCTGACACATAGTTCACTGCCACTTAACTAACACTAGATGTCACTTTACTTCATGCATTTAGTTTAATATGAGTGCTTTCTAGTTGAAATTAGATGAACTTGAATATGATTTATAATTGTTTTCCTCCAGTTGATATAGAGAGTGAGGAAAACTAAGAGTGCCCTCTGCTACATAACTGTGCAGGAAGGCAAGGGACATGTCTGTTTAGATTCATAGTTTTATCCTCAACGTGTATTGCATGAAATAGGGTTGTAGAAATACTGGTAGCTCAACAGACAAAGGATACAAGAAACTTTAATAGAAGAAATATTTAATATCACCAAAATGTGTGAAGTCAGGTTTGGAACAGTTTTTCTTTCAAATGTCAGGTAGGTGTGAAAGATTTGACAGGGAAATGTTGTGATTCTCATCTCAAAGCCCATTTTGTGATCAGTGGGGAGGGGACATCATTTCAGATCTTTTAATTCAAAGTTATATTCCAGTTTATTGGAGTAATGCATTTTACACAAACAAGGACTCCTTAAATCAATAATTTTTACCCGTTAAGGGGAATAAAGACCTTTAATAATCATGAAAAACATGGACTTTCTGAAAATTTCCATATAAACACATAAGAATTGTTTCATGCCATTTCTGCAGATTTGCAAAGGTGCTTAAAGCTCATGCATGGACCCCAGATTGGAATCCTCGAGACAAGCAAAAGCACTTGCCCAGGTGCTTCCCCCAAGTTTTATAACTCTGCTTCCACTCTGGCAATAACTGAGAATGGAAATATATATATATATATATATATATATATATATATATATATACTTAATATACTTAATATACTTAATATATATATATATACACTTAAGAAAAGAACAAAATATATTTATTTGCTAAAATATTTATTTGGAAGCTTGATATTCCCTGCAGAGCAAACTAAATTCCCAGAATTGCTCCACAAATTAAAAATATTTCCTTGTGCCTGTTTGTTCAACTGTTTTCACTATACACATCCTAACTGGAAAGAACCTTTTTCAAATTGTATTATTGATTTTCTTGAATCATAAATATTTCTAAAGTAATATTTTGTTCAAACTAGATGATGGTAATTGATTTTATGAATACAAGTTAATGAAATTCCACTACCAGTGTAAAGATACTCAAAATCAAATAAGCTCGAAACCTCTTTAACTTCTTTGTTCCAGGTCCTTTCCTTACTCAAAAGGCCTCCTCTGTTAGTCACATTATCAATCTACCATTATCAGGTGTTCAATGACAAACAGGATTCTTCTTTATCATGACAACACTTTTGTTTGAATTACTTAGTTACAATAGATGAAATGGGCCACTTTTTAATTTTTTTGGGGGGGGGCACTTTTTAAAAATTGTGGTTTTACCCTATAGGGATTATGTTAATGCCATGAGAATGGTATCAAATGGTATCAGAGTTTCTTTTTTCCTGCTCTGCAATTCTACCAAATGTGTTAGGCCTTGGTAAAGTAAAACAAGAGTATTTTGGAGACCTGGTTTGGTAGGTCAAACAGTCAGTTACAGCACCCGTTGTGAAATTACATGTGGAAAATGGAAGCTGCAAAAGAACAGAATCTATCTTGGGTTCTAACCACTTCACCACCAAACACTTCCACAACCCTTTCTAACAGATATAGAAGAACATGTGGCTTGTATCTGAGATAAGAAGGACTCCATGCAGCAGTTTAATTTAGGCATTTAAACAAAAATTCAGAGTTCTGCTTCCTTAAAACAAAGAGCCTGAGTACTGATCCTTCTTTGTTTATAACTGACAATGTCCCTAGGATGTTTTCATAAAGAAAGTGATCAGTATATACATTTTAACTCTATGGATAATAACTTATATTTTCACAACTAAATATTTAGTTTATTTAGCTGGGGGGTAGCGGGCCCAGTCCTATGCGTGGTTGTCACTAGTCTGTTGTCTCACACTTGACTGTTGTCCGTTCTCTCCCGACTTGTTCCCCCTGAAGGACTGATGGCCGCTCGTCCCACTGTGATGGCCATGGGAGAGGAAGAGTGGATGGGGACAACTGCCTTTCCCCCAGGGAATGCGTCCAGCAGCCCTCAGTCGAAGCACTGTTGCTATAAGCTATCTCGGGGGTGCTCTAGGGCCCCCTCCTTCAGCTCACCTCTGGGGAAAGTACGCACTGTATTAACTTGTGAGGATTTTCCTCCCCAACAATAAATGGAGACAACCTCAGTTGCCAGTGCCCCAGAGCCTGGGGCGCTTTGCCCTCAAAAAAAAAAAAGCTCCAGCGGCTGAGCCCTGGAGTGCCTCATGGCAGGGCTCCTTCTTCCCTTCTGACTTGACAGTACAGTTCACCATGGTGCCAACGCCATCTGGGGCCAGCTGGGCAGAGCCAGGGCTCCTCATGGACATCCTGAGCATCCGAAAGAGGCGAAGGCCTCTGAGGGGAGACGGTTCAGGCCATCCTCATCCATTTATCCAATTTATACAATCCAATAAATTTATCCAATAAAATCTGTAAATTTTCTGTTATTGATTTAACTCTCTCCTGCTGGCCTTAGAACTTGGAAACATCTGACTTCTCTTTATGAAAACTCTTGTCATAAGTGCTTAACTGAATGATTAACCTTTTCCATGGAGGAAATCATGCTCTATGAATCACAGGAAGCTTAATCAATAGACTCATATTTCCAGTTCTATAAAACTGGAAGATCCAAGTTCCAATCCAATAATAACATGTGATCATTTGGTCAATTTCTGGTTCTATGATAAAATATTTTGTATTTATATGCTAATACTAGATGCTGAATTTAAGTGTTTATCATCATTCTTGACAATTTAAAAATTACTAGCATTTTTCGACATTTAGAATTTCTCAGCTTGGAGAGAAATTTACTGAGGACTACTGGGAGAGAGTGTTAGACTCCAGTGTTCCTGAAAGCTGGGTCCGCTTTCTTATGCTGCTCCTTGGAAAAACAGACTTTCTTTCTGGCTCAAGTTATATCTTCCTTTTATTAAGTTATATATCTCAAGGTCTTGCAGTATTTTCTCTTTCTCAGATAACACAATACAAGTAACTGGGGGCAGATGGGAATCCAATATTAGTATAATTTTGGCAAAACTGAAAATATGCTACGCTCCTGATTAAATCCCATCTGCATCCCTCATGCCAAGAGTTTAAGTGTCATGAGAACAGGAACCTGGTTTGTTTTATTACTTATGGAATCCTCAGTGCCTGAACCAATGCGTGGCACCTAGAGGTAACTGTCAGAATTGACTGAATGAATGAATGAGTGAATCCAGTATTTAGGATTATGTGAATCTGGCTTTGGCATAAGAAGCCTAAGCTCCCAAAAGAGCATCAAGGTTCTTAATTATAAACATTCCTTAAATTTACAGAGAAAGTTCTACCTCTGAAGTGATCCCATGGTCTTTATATATTTTATAGTATCCTAGGCCACTAGGTTGTTTAAAGACTTTCACAAATGAATACATGAACCACATCTATGTTTGCACACAGAATCACAAAATTTGTCAAATCAGATATTTTGAAGAATTTTTTAAAAATCATAGGCATCGCTGGTTTTAGTTTTAAACAAGTATGAAGTAACTATACTTTGTGACTATTTTAACTCACTTATACCCAAATCCTTAGAGTTCCGAAGTGTTCTTTGCTTGAAATCTGGATTTTTATGAGGCAAGCCTACATCATAGATAATGCTGAAAAATTTTTGACCTCAAGCCTAATCATTTAAGCTAGCCAACCGTGGAAGGGCCATCTACCCTGGAAAAGGGTGAACATGTGGTCAGAGCGTGAATTCTGTGGCCAGACTATCTGTGAGACAATCCTGGACCAGCCAGCCACTCGCCGGCTCTATGGCCAGAGGCAAATTATATATCCTAATCTTGCCTTTTTTACCCATCTGTAAAGTAGGGATGCTTATCATACCTCGCTCACAAGGTTGTTATGTGAGACCTCCTGAATTCATGTTTGTGAAGTCTTTCGAACAGTAACAGGAACATAAAGTGTTCTGCTAAACAAACAAACAAGCAATGTGTAATAGTAGATGTTAAATGCCTTTATGCAGAGATGCTATAAAAAAGATTTTTGCATGTTAAGAAAGATGACCTCTAAACTCCCTTCCAGTGCTAAATTCTGTTATTCTACTCACTCCTGTGTATCCTACCCCTCTAAGACATACCTACCCAGTGTATCCCAAACATTCTCTATTCCCTTTAAACCTTCATGCATGCTTTTTGAGAATGGCCTCCCCACCTCTCTTTAGTTGACCCAAATCCTATCATCCTCTCCATCCCACTTCTCTTCTTCTGGGCATCCAGTCTCTAGTGTGTTTTATTGCTCTATATTATTCTTTCATTGTGTAATGTGCAATTACTGTCTTCCCGATCAGATTATAAGTCTCTTGAGAATAGCCTTACGCCATTACATTTCCCAGCACAAAAGTAAATTTTTTTTGAATGCATAAATCGTATGGGGAAAAGTAAATTGGGAATTGACCTTTTAGTGATAATTAAATGCAAGTTAAGTGGGTTATATATACAATGTTTATTAATGAGCAGTTTTTATTTCTAAAAAAGTTTTGATTCATAATCCCCCCCCTCTTTTTTGGGGGGTCTGATCTACTGTTGGTGAAACATTTGTAGATTAGCTGGTTCCCCTTCATTCCTTCTCTTCTGAAATGTGTGGTAAAGTAAAAATGCCTAGAGCAATAATTTGTGGATAAAAAACAGCTGCGCATGAAAAATAATTGATGTGGTTTTAAAATTACTCTGAGGTGGAAATTAAAATGCCTTTTCAACCAATGCTCTGAAAAGAGTGCTAAAGCTAATTCCTTATAAATCATGAAATGGAAGCAGAGAAAACACAAACTTTGGGGTAGCCATTGATTTTAAATAAATAAAGTTTCAAATTTCTGTATATAATATTAAAAAAATCTAGTTCACTGAGAGGCTATTGCTATAGTTCAAGAAAATCTTATCTACACCCTTAGTAATGTGAGTATGTTTTTCCATAATTACAATAAGAAAGCTAATCACTTTTATTTATTTATAAGTTAATTTTTTATTTTTTTATTTTTTATTTTATTTTATTTTTTTTATAAGTTAATTTTTTAAATGTCGTTGTACTTTTAGTTCTTTTTTCTACTCTACCTCTCGCATTTTCCAAGGGTGACCCAAATGGCAAATCTTTATTCATTCTTTTTCCCTGGAGGAGAATATTTCTGTTGTGCTGCCTTAATGTCACTTACATCTGGTGTGCAGGTATGTGAATGATGCCAGACATTGGGACAAGACTGGAAGATTTACAGAATAGCAACAATATAAGTAATTTAAACATGACACAGATGATATTTGATTGATTTTTAAAATCTAGATATACACAGACTTGTTCTTCCTGAAAATAGTTTCATTCTATTCATTTGTTCCTTCAACTGAAATTCTTATTTTTTTAAGGTTTTATTTATTTATTCATGATAGACATAGAAAGAGAGAGAGAGACAGAGACACAGGCAGAGGGAGAAGCAGGCTCCATGCAGGGAGCCCAACGTGGGACTTGATCCGGGGACTCCAGGATCACACCCTGGGCTGAAGGCAGGCACCAAACCGCTGAGCCCCCAGGGATCCCCGAAATTCTTACTTCTAAAAGCTATGCTTATTAATAAAATTCTAATTTCCTGGTTTTCATATCTTTTCTTTTCTTTCTTTTTTTTTTTTTTAAATATTTTATTTATTTATTCATGAGAGACACAGAGAAAGACAGAGAGAGAGGCAGAGGGAAAAGCAGGCTCCGTGCAGGCAGCCTGATGTGGGATTCGATCCCGGGACTCCAGGATCACGCTCCAAGCCAAAGGCAGGCGCTAAATCACTGAGCCACCCAGGGATCCCCTCTTTTCTTTTCGTAAAGATTTTATTTATTCATTCATGAGACACACACACACACAGAGGCAGAGACACAGGCAGAGGGAGAAGCAGGCCCCCTGCGGGGAGCCCAGTGGGGTGGGCTCAATCCCAGGACCCCAGCACCACCACCAGAGCCAAAGGCAGATGCTCAACCACTGAGCCACCCAAGGCTCTGGTTTTCTTTATATAGAGAATGGCTGAGTAATATTTAAAAACGAATACTTTTCCTTTAGAAGGAAATTAAGCAGGAAATAGAAAAGGTTTTAGTCATTATTCTTTAAATTACTGTATCTCTTAGCTAATTCACACAGGAAGCCTGAAAATTAAGCAGCATTAAAATGTGATGAGTCACTAGTGTATTTTCCTGCTTGATTTGAACCTGTTGTTCATTTCAATACTTCATAAACAGTAGTTAAGCTTAAAGATTAAAAATATGTACATGTATTTTATCTTTGAGGCCAAAGACTTGTGATGTTTAGCAGTGTCTGTATAAAAATATAAAATATTCTAAGTATTTATTGTATTTACTACATTCTAACAGTTTGCTTTGTTAGCAAGGAAATTTGTTAGGAAATTATACAAATATTATAGTTTAAACATATACATGGATTTTGGGGAAAGGTACAGGCTGAGATAATAAAAGACAACAACTTCCAACTAACTACCTGAGGATTAAAATAGTATTAAATCAATGATTGCAAAATACTAAAATTAGGCAAATAGGTATATTCAATATGTGGTTAAAACTCAACCACATATTAAATATGTCTAGGTACTTAGAGTGGGGAAACTTGAATGTGTTTCTCTATGAACATTTTACTGATAAGCTTTTAAAAATCAATTGACAAGATATAATTTTTCATGGAGAAATTATAAAAGAATTAATAACTCACATGAATGCATAGTATGTGCAAGGCACTATTCCTAGAACTCTATAGGTAATGATTCATTTAATCTCAGCAAATCTACGAAATAGATACTATTACTATCCCAGTTTACAAATGAGGAAACTGAGGCATACAGAGGATAGATAATTCACTCAAAGTCAGTCTGTTAGTGAGAGGAAGATCTGGGGCCGTTTCACCATTCTGACTTTGCAGCATGATCAATAGTCTGTTAATTCACTTGTGTTGAAGCAGTATGAATGTCTGGTTAAAATAGTAAGTTATGGTATGTTGTAGTCCATTACAACATGGAAATCCAAATAAGTTACATAGAGTTTTTAAACACATGAGCATATGCTAGAAATTACACTCTTGTGTTACAAAACTGAAGATGAAAGTGATAATGAAATTTTCTTTAGGCTCATTAGGGAAAAAATATCCACTGTACTCTATAGGAAAAAGATAAATAATAGTTAACTTCTAAAAAAAATTATTTATTTTAAAGAGAGAGAGAGAATGAGAGAGAGAGAGAGGGAAAGCAGTGGGAGGGAAAAAGGAGGGAAAGAATCCAGGAGCAAACTCCCTGCTGAGCACAGAGCCTGATGGCAGACCCTGAGGGCTCCATTCTAGGACACTGAGATCATGAACTGAGCTGAAATCAAGAGTTGGACATCTAATGGACTGAACCACCTAGGGACCCCAATAATGGTTAACTTTTATTAAATGCTTACTATGTGCCAAGCACTTTTCTAAGTTCTTTAATTAACTTATTTAATTCTATCAAAATCTACAAGATACATATTATTATTATTCCCACATTATGAATGAGGTTAAGTAGGAGGTAACATGCTCACCCTGTCCTCTCCCACCTATATTCTTTATTCATAGAGATTTCTGGATCTTTGGTGTTTTCCTGTTTTAGATTGGTGAGTAATTTAGAAGCTTTTAAATGGCCTTTTCTAGGAATCTTTGATTGAAGGATAATTGCTGCTTAATGACAGAATAGGAGAAAAAAACCAATAACAGCCTTTAAGGCACTTTGCTTTCTATCTGCTATGTAACTACTGCACAATCTAGTTTTGTAGAATGGTAATGGCCAGGAGCTCTGGCCAACTTTTCAAAACCCTGGCTCTGTCACTTAGGTGATTTTAGGCAGGTTACTTAACCTCCAAAGACAGTGCTCTTGAATTGATTACAGGGAAGCATTTCCTCCTTGTAGGGGAAGGGTGGGGGGGTGGGGGATGGGAGGAGAAAACTGAGTGCCAAACGGAAGAAAGAGGCAAGAGGTTATGAAATTACCTAAAATGTTTCTTCCTACTGTCACTCAACATTTTCCATTACCTATTTGATATTTTCTATTTGTTTAATGATGAAATCTGTTCAATTTCTCTCAGCTTCTTAGTCATATGAGAACTTTCTAGACTGAATGTGTTTTTATGAGAACTGACCTACCAGGCCCACCCATGGTGCTATATTGAGATCACTTTTTGCAGCACTTGTTCTCAGTCTGTTTGTCATCTATTCTGATGTGTCACCAATCCTGGGCTGAGAACCACACCCACAGAAACAACTCAGAAACAGATTTACTCTAACCACACGTGACATTGGTGAATTGGAATATTTTTAACTAGGTCACATATCTATCTAACTGATCATTCTTCCTCCATTTTCATCAGATATTTTTTGAGAACTTATTTGTGTCCAGCACCAGTGATATAAAGATGAATTAATCACAATTGCTGCCCCTGGTCACCTCCTAGTACCAACAAGCCTAATATGCCTTATACATTGCCAGGGCAGACTTTTTTATTTTAAACTTAAGTTGCCTTCCAACTCTTGACTATTCATAACTTTTTTCTTATAATCTGTAGTCTAGATTTTTGCCTTCTGTTTAGCTCCTGTGCTAGCATCATTATTTGCAAATACATCAGAGCACCAAATTTGTCCTTTTTATCAAGGTCATGACTGATTTACACTTATTTTGGCTTCATCTGATAGGTAATTTTTCTGATGGTGAAAGCTAGTACCCTAGCACATGTTATTTCCTTTGTGGCATTACCCTTCTGAGAGATCTAGATCTGTGCTATCCAATATTGAATGAATGAGTGAATAAAAAAAAAAAAAAAAAAAACAGCTCTAGATGGCCAGCTACAAAGATGAACTGGTTATTGTCTGCCCATTTTAGTCTATAACTAAAGATGTGCCTTTCTAAAGAGAACTTTCTGGTTTCTATCAGATAAAATTAATTTTGACCTTACTTGGGCATGAGGTGAGAGTTCAAAGGGTTACAACGGAAAATCTGGTGTCACTGTATGTCTGGCATACATTTCTTAGAAACTAGCAGCTATGCTATGCAATCCTTTCTCTCTCTTTATAAAATAATTTTTAATGTCAGAATCTAAGTCCCAGTGTAGCTTAAATCTGGAACTAAGCCAAACAACTAGAATTCATATTATCACCATCTTACCGTTATCATGATCTTGTCACAAATATTATCACTACTAATGAGACTTATAATTGTGTTAGTTTTAGGTTGATTCTTTCCTCCAAGGAATTCCTCCCACTCTTCCCATTTTTTTTCTCAATCTAATGGTATTTATACAAGCAGAGTGACAATTTACTTAATTATGTAATATTGAAAGTAAAGAACACCCTTTATCACAAACTTCCATTTGTCTCAGCACTGGGCTCCCTCAGAATTGGTCAGGCTTATGGAAAATTTATTTATTTATTTATTTATTTATTTGGAAATAAAATTTAATTTAGAACATGGACTTAGAAAGTGTATTAAGAGTAATTCAACTAGTAGAAAAGATAAAGATATGGGAAATGATTAAAGATAAGATATGAGTCTGGCAATAAGGAAGATTAGACAACTTTAATTCCTTCAGTACAAACACTTAGTGTTGGCTAAAAAAGAAGAAAAATATTTTTTAAACACACTGCTTACCTCATAAGATAATAAGGAAGTTCACCAGCCTTCTAATATTGTGACTATTCAAAATGTACTAAATGTTCTAGTCAGTGTAATTAGCAAAGAAAAACAAATAAAAGTTATAAGGATTGGAAAAGAAGAAACAAACTGAATGTATATGCATATGATACAGTTGTTCACACAAAAGAATCCAAAAGCCTGCAAATTATTAGAACCAAAATCTAATAAGGTTGCTAGATATAAGATCAATATACAAAGACAATCAATTACATTCCAATATACCAACAACAGAGACTTTAAAAATATCATTTTAAAAAGATAACATTCATAGAAACAATCAAAAACAGTGTCTAGGAGTGAGTCCAACAAAAGATTGGTAAGATTTTTATGAAGAAAATTATAAGACTCTATTGAAATATCTAACACAGGACATAAATACATGGAGGATTATACCATGTTCATAAAAATTCAATTTCCTAAAGATGTAAACATTCATAAAATTAATTATAAACATAAGATAATTCCAATTCAACCCAACCCAACAAAAGTGAGTAATAGAACAGAATTGAGTTGCTGGTATTTGAGGTGAATCTGAAATTCTTTGGGGAGTTTGGTATAATTAAACTTATAGAAAAAAAAATCTGATAGAACAAAAAGATCTATGTAAACTCTGTTATGGAAAGGATAAAATGCTCAGATATATACTTCAAACAGAAGGCTATCTGATTTACCAAGAACTGGAATATTTATGTCAATATTAAGAAATTAAGAATGTGATTTCTTGGCAAAGGAATCTCAGTTGCAAGATGGCATTTTTCATTTATGACTCAAAAGATAAGTCTGGAATACATACATGCCCCCATCCCTAAGATATAGAATCTAGGTTTCCAGATCTAGAGAGGAGAATGCTTTTAGCAAATGCACCCTGCCACACATGAGAGCATCCAAAGCATCCAGAGGTATCTAAATGACTATACCTCACCCAAAGGCCATTTGTTAAACTATAACAGACATGCCACCTGTTCCTTCAAAGGCCAATAAGTGATCTTTGAACAGGGTTGGAGTTAAAAAGTAAACCTATGCTTCACGTTTTTGCATTGTTGTAACTAAAATACTTACAACAACTGACTTAAGTATGCAGTCAATGTTTGCTTCTAAGATTGGCTCAGTGTTTACATTTTAAAGGAAGAACACATTTGTTATGAAAAAGATTTTCCAAATAGTCTGATTGCTTTTGAAGCAGCTCTTAAAACTATAATACTATGTAATCAGCTGAACTTTCTCTACTGCAGTACCTTTCCAACTTTATAACCATAGGTTTGATAAATTTTACAATGAAAATAGGCTCAGTACCAAACACAAGATGACAGATGCTCTTTTTCAGTGTTACATTATCACTTTTTTCATTAAAAATTATGAATTCTCAAGAAGACTGATAAATATAAAGACCTTGGTGGGGTGCCTGGGTGGCTCATTGTTGAGTGTTCAACCTTTGGTTTCTGCTCAGGTCATGGTCTTGGGGTTGTGGGATCAAGTCCCACATGGTACTCTGTGCTCAGTATGGAGTCTGCTTGTCTCTCTCCCTCCTTCTCTCCCTCCCCTCCCATCTCCTTCTGCTCCTTCCCTCCCCATGCATGAGCACACGTGGGCTCTCTCTCTCTCTCTCTCTCTCTCAAATCAACAAATAAAATCTTACCAAAAAAAAAAAAAAGATAAAATCCTTGGTAATACTTTTTTTTTTTTCAGTAGGCACGAAAGCATCATTCAGAATATATGGAAAAAATCTCAGACTAGTGACGTGACTGGTGTTTCCTTTCAACATTTTCTTCTGTGTTTCTGGCTCACCCTCTCACCCAGCTTTTCCTCTCATACATCCTTTTCATTGTTAGAAAGAGGTAATAGACAATAACTAAAAACTTCATGGAAAGCATATGTGGAAATCTGTTTCCTACAATATAAGCTTTAAGTATAAATTAGCTTTTTATTGACTTTTCTCTTCTGTTGTCTTTTCACCAGTGGCTAAAATGGAGTATAATTTGAGAAGAGTGAAAACAGTAAGGATATAGATGATTTTAACAGATCAGTTTAATTGAGTGGACATTTATAAAATACTCCATCTAACCACAGCAGAATACACATTTTTCTCAAACTCACCAAAATAGACCACATTTGGGTCATAAAATTTATCTTAACGAATTTAAAAGAATAGGAATCATACAAAATGCATTCTTTTTCTTTTTTAAGATTTTATTTATTCATGAGACAGAGAGAGAGAGGGGCAGAGACGCAGGCAGAGGGAGAAGCAGGCTCCATGCAGGGAGCCCGACATGGGACTCGATCCCGGGACCCCAGGATCAGGCCCTGGGCTGAATGCGGCCCTAAACCTCTGAGCAACCCAGGCTGCCCACAAAATGCATTCTTGTACCACAGTGGAATCAAGCTAGAAATAAATAACAGAAGGATGGCTAGGAAATTCCCAAATATCGGAAACTTTTTAAAAAAGATTTTATTTATTTATTTATTTATTTATTTATTTATTTATTTATTTGAGAGAGAGAGAGAAAGAATGAGCAGGAGGAGGGGCAGAGAGGAAAGGAGAAGCAGGCTCTGGTCTGAGCGGGGAGCCCAATATGGGGCTCAATCCCAGGACCCTGGGATCATGAATGGAGTTGAAGGCAGATGTTTAACTGACTGAACCACCCAGGTGCCTCCACAAATATCTATAAATTAAACAACATACCTCTAAATAACCCATGAGCCAAAGAGAAAAATGCCAAAGGAAATTTAAAATATTCTGAATTAAGGAAAAATAAAAGTACAGTTTTTCAAAATTTGTGGGACAGAGCAAAATCAACCTGCTTAGGGGGAAATTTATAGCATTAAATGCATATGTTTTTAGAAAAGAAGAAAGATCTAAAATAAAAACCTAAGCTTCCACCTTAGGAAACTAGTGAAAAGAGTGAAATAAAACTGATTAGCAAGCACAGAAAACATTTTCAACTTTATATACAATCCAATCAAAGAAATGCAGTTTAAAATATCACTTTTCACATAATGAATGAAGAAATTTGTATTTCTAAAATACGATATTCAGGTTTGGTATGGGTAAGGTGAAACAGGCACCAAATATTAGTAAAGCCCTTTAAAAAAAAGATTTTATTTATTTATAAGAGAGAGAGCATGAGGAGGAGCAGAAGGAGAGGGAAGGACAAGTAGACTCCCAGATGAGTGTGGAGCCCAATGCAGGGGTTGATCTCAGAAGCCTGCATTGATCTGAGCCAAAACCAAGAGTTGGACCCTTACAGGACTGAGCCACCCAGGCCCTCTAAAGCAACCATTTTGAAAAAGAAATTTGGCAATGTGGTTTAAACATATCTTTTCTTTGCCCTACTCTTTCCATTTTAATGATTATAAAGAAATAATCCCAGAGTGAGAAAATATTTAATTCACAAAGATATTTATAAAAGTATTATTTAAAATAGCAAAAAATTGAAAATAGCCCAAACATCCAAATAAGTGTAACATTAAGTAGAACATTAAGGTATATGCACTCACTGGAACAGTATGTGGTCATGAAAGTTGATATTTTGGGAGAATTTCTAATAACTTAATAATGACAATAAGTGATAAAGAATATGGGACAAGAAAATGTATGGATAGAAATAAGATTAGAAAGAAGTGTGCCAAAATTAAAACTAGTTTCTTGGGATGATGGGTTTGCCCTTCTTGCTGCTTTTCTATATGTCCTAAAGACCCCTGATGGACATGGTGGTTTTGCTCATGAATTTTGGAGATCCATGGCTTGGGTTATGGTCTCAGCTCTGCCCCAAGTCTCAATTCTCATTTGTAAAGTGAGGATGATAATTAAAGTTCTTTTCCTAAAAAAAAAAAAAAAAAAAAAAAAAAAAAAAAAAAAAATAAAGTTCTTTTCCTAGGTGACTGTGAGGATTGAACAGAATGTATGTAGAGTGCTTAGCACAGAGTCTGCCATACATGAAGTCTCCAGTGAAAAAGTGGGACAGGGAGTCCTATTGGAATTTCAAATTCATCCACATTTGCATAGGGGTGTTTTTACTTCTATATACAACTCTATTTACTTATTCCTTTGGATGATATGTATATTCAAGACATTTATTTAGTGATTGCAGGGTATTTTGAGGCCATCGAGGGGCAACTGAATATCCTTTTGTGTACAAAAAAAGAAAGAAAATAGACACTAGGAAATCTTAAGTGCATTTGATTCTCTTTGTGTATTTAAAAGTGCTATACCCACACAAGTGAGATTGAGAAAAGAATTTGAAGCTACTGGCTTTAGCTACTTATTACCTCAAGTCTGCAGGTTTTGTTTTGTTTTGTTTTTTCAGAGTAAGAGATAGTAATCTGTACTTCCTCTTTTCCTCTGCTGGCTGGATGGGAGACCAGAGAATATGATAGTTCTGCAGAACAAATTTCCTATTATAGGGTCATTAGTAGACTGAGAAAACCCCTGATGCTTCAGGATTCTTTTTTAACATAAATTCCAATGTTTTCAATTTTTTAAAAGATTTATTTATTATTTATTTATTCATTCATTCATTCATTCATTCATTCATGAGAGACACAGAGAGAGAGGCAGAGATATAGGCAGAGAGAGAAGCAGGCTCCCCAGAGGGAGCCTGATGTGGGACTCAATCCCAGGACCCTGGGACCTCGCCCTGAGCGGAAGGCAGATGCTCAACCGCTGAACCACCCAGGCGTAACGTCAAGGTTTCTTAAACTGCATTAACAGAGTTCTTTTTTTTTTTTTTTAAGATTTTTTTAAAAGATTTATTTATTTATTATTTATTTGAGAGAAGGAACATGTGCATGAGCAGGGGGAGGGGTACAGGGAGAGGGAGACAATCCTCAAGCAGACTCCCCACTCCCAACCTTCCCTGAGCCAGGAGGTGGAAGGGACCCCAAGGGACCTTGGGACCCCAAGATCATGGCCTGAGCCAACACCAAGAGTTGCTGTTCAACTGACTGATCCACCCAAGTGCCCTTTATTTATGTTTTCATTACCAAAAACAGAATTCTGTTTTTAATAGGAAAATCATGTATTCTAACAATAATTAATAATTTTTTTAATTTTATTTATTTATGATAGTCACAGAGAGAGAGAGAGAGAGAGGCAGAGACACAGGCAGAGGGAGAAGCAGGCTCCATGCACCGGGAGCCTGATGTGGGATTCGATCCCAGGTCTCCAGGATCGCGCCCTGGGCCAAAGGCAGGCGCCAAACCACTGCGCCACCCAGGGATCCCCAATAATTAATAATTTTTAAAGAAGATTCCTTCTTCTCTGCTTGCAATAAAACTTGCATTCACTCAAACACTGGGCATAGAGGAAGCTCAATCCCTGTTCAGTCACTAATCATAACTAGCTGTATAACTTTGAACACCCTGGGGCCTATGGTAAATAGGCTTTAGGTTTTAAATGTATAATCTCAACAGTCCTCCATTTTTTCATGTTGAATAAGGAGATTGGTCTAAATAGCTACACTAATGTTTTATCATATAATTACAAATTAGCTAAAGTTATAATACTGATGGTAAATGTTCTTAAAATAGCTTCTCTTGGGGAGTTCTTCTCTGCTTATTTTTTCAACAGTATCTTTATGTAAATAACTCTTAAACCTGTATCTGGAGACTTGACTTGTTCTAAGCTCCAAAGCCAGATTAACTGTCTGCTGGATGCGACTGGCATGCCATTCTCTCTAAATCAATGTTTTCAAAATGAACTGACCATCTCCTATCGTCCCACCTTCCACATTAGCTACATTCCCTGATTCTCCTATTCTGAAAAAGAAACTATCATTTTTTTCAACTAACCAGATTCAGAGCTACCACGTCATTCTTAATTTCTTCCGTCAATGACACCATCAAATGGTTCCAAAGTCCTATCAGTTCTTCACATTTTGTTTTTATTTCCGTCTCTCTCTTTTTCCGTTTTCCCTATCGCCACCTTGGTTTCAACCTGGCTCCTGCCATTGAGTAGCCCTTCACTCCTCTTCTAGGTCTACTCTTTTCTAATCTATTATCTGCCATTTCTAGATAATGACAACTATAATACAGTTTCCCAACACAAATCAGCCTAATTCCCCAGAACCTTTAACTATTTGGCCTTCATCTACCTTTTCCTCCTCATCTCTTGCTGATTCCCAGGAATCCCTTCTCTTAATGGGCGTTACTTATTGTCCTGGAAACACTTTGTATATTGTGAATTTACAGGTGTGGCCTGAGCATTTATGTGACCATCACCAACAAGGCTTGCCCACACCTGCCACCACATCCATCCAAACCTATCCAATTGTCAGGACCCAGTTTAGTGCACATCCTCCATGTAGCTCATCTCAGCTCCTGAGCCCATGGTGTTCCACCTGCTGCTAACTGCCTACTTTATATGCCACTCTTCATGTCCTGCTTTATCAAATTTGCCTTAAGTTGTTCTACTTTTGAAGTGAAGATGTAATCATAACAATTATGGTATTGTTAAAAGCTTAAAAGCCAGAGAATCAATAATCTCTAACATTTTGATATATTCCATTCCTTTTTCATATATATATTTCCTATAGTTATAGTTAAAGTATAAATACAGTTGTGCTTCCTGTTTTTTTTTCACTCAATAAATAAGGGGGAAAAACTATAGTTGAGGATAATATAGTAATGCAGGGGAGAGTGGGGGGACAACTAACCCAGTTGGAAGAGGAGAGAGTAGAAACGGCGGTGTCACAGCAATTTAACTGAATTTCTGAGGACTTGCTAGAGTGAACCAAGAGAAGGAGAGAAGAGGATTGGGCAAAGGCAGAGAGTGTGTAGAAGTAAGAGGCATGGAGCACTGTTGTCCATCTCAGAGACTGTGGGTAGTTCACTGGGGGCAGTGCTAAAGAGCCTGTGGCCGGTAGCTGATGCATCACAGGTTTGGGGCCAAGCAAGCAGCATGAATTCCATCTGTCAGTGATGGGGAGCCACGTTTGGACTTGCTTGGGCCAAATACAACAGTAAAATTGCTAACTTTTGATGGCATATATAGCTAATTGTCTACTCAATATTCAACCTCCTTTTCTTTCTAATAGGAGCCTGATTTCATTAAGGGTGGCAATAAGCCCAATTAAAATACTCAGCACCATCACCATCCTCTCCCCACCCCACTCCCTGCCCCCAGACTTCCTTATGGTCTGCAGAAGCTATATACCCAGTTCTGGACAATTAGATATAAGCAGGTATGCAAGGTTGCTTGGAAAGCCTTTTAACTTAGCTGACATATATCGCTTTTCCTTCTCTTCCCATCTTTCTTGTCTAGATTGAGGACACAAGTCCTAGAGGTAGAACAGCCATCTTTTGACTATGAAGAAGAAAACTGCACAAGTCTTGATGACTTTCTTGAGCAGCTTCACTTGTACTGGGCTGTATACCTCTTATATACATTTTATCATGAGAAGAAAATCAATCTTAGTTTGGTTAAGCTACTGAGTTGGGTTCATGTAACTGAATGTAATCCTATCTAATATAATATATCCATTTCTTGGAGTTTTTAAAAAGATTTTATTTATTTGAGATAGAGAGTAAGAGAGTGAGACAGTGACAAAGAGAGAGAGAGAGAGAGAGAGAGAGAGAGAGAGAGAGAGAGAGAGAGAGAAAATGAGAGCACACAAGTGGTTAGGGAAGGGCAGAGGAAGAGGGAGAAGCAGACTTCCTGTTGAGCAGGGAGCTTGATGGAGAGAGATCCCAGGACCCCAGGATTCCGACCTGAGCCAAAGGTACATGCTTAATCGACTGAGCCACCCTGGTGTCCCCATTTCATGGAGATTTGAAATGAATTTAGCATCTTAAAGATTCTGGGAAGTCCTACTTAACTATAACTTACTGTTAAGATTATTTGACTACAAAATCCTTTTTCTTCAGAACACTTAGTACATCTCACTGTACACGAGTAGTTCTGCGGAAGTCTGAAAATACTACTCTTTTTGTGTTGATCTAGCAGATGGATAGTCGTGACATTCCACAGGATACAGAAGATAGGAGGAATAATATGTTAGGGGAGAAAGATGATGAATTTAGTTTTGAATGTGTTGAATTTGAGGTGTCTAAGTAGAGCTGTCTGTTGATGATTGGATATACAGCCCTGAATCTCGTGATATTTGGAAATAAGCAGGTAGATGGTGGTTAATAAACTGTGATTGTCAAAGTAGAAAACATGATAGGAGTGCTTTAGCCTATGAAGAAATTGGCAGTCTAGTTTTGATCCCTTCCTCTAAATGTCTAGCTATGTCACCTCTCTTAAAAAAGGAAATGAAGAAGATGTCACGTAAAATCAGACACCCTGGACTTCAAATCCTAACTTGTCTGCTTACTTCGCTCTGTGACCTGGCTCAGGCACCTAACTTCCCTGACCTTCGGTTTCCCCATCAAAGAGTTGACAACCCCACCGTAAAGAGTCGTGAGAATTGTAAAGAATTCAACACTGTGCCTGTAAGTTGTAGCTGCTCCATCAATGCAAATTTCCCTCTCCCTTTAGCTAGAGGAGATCTGTGGCCTCATACTTTCATTTCTTGTGTGATGCTTTCATAGACATAGGGCAACATTTAAAATTAAGCCAGGGCAACCATTTAGCTTCTGCCTATTAAATATCTTTATATAACCTGAAGACGAGGGATGCCTGGGTGGCTCTGTCTGCCTTTGGCTCAGGTCGTGATCCCGGGGTCCTGGGATTGGGTTCTGCATTGGACTCCCCATGGAGAGCCTGCTTCTCCCTCTGCCTGTGTCTCTGCCTCTGTGTGTCTCTCATGAATAAATAAATAAAATCTTTAAAAAAAAGAAAATTCCAGGGTAGGTCAAAAGAGATTGTATGTACATGATGGATTTGTATTTTACTATTGAATGCATATAATAAAACCAAAAATGCTTCCTGTGTCTTGCTCTTGTCTACCATTTCATAAATATTAATTCATTTAATATTGATAATAATCTTATTAATTAGGTGCTATTATAATGCCCATATAGCCGATGAGGAAATGGTTGCACAGACAGGTTATTTATTTATCATTGCCCATAGTCACACAGGTTGTAGGTCATGGAGCCAGGATCAAGCCTGGGGAGTCAAGCCATCCATGCTCTTACCCACTATACTATTACATAAAAGACACGAATAAATGAAAGGAATCATTCATATTGTTGTTCTTTCATCCTCATGTGGCCTTTCGTCATTGTCGCTTTGTCTATTTTCTTATATTTAAAAGAGTAGTAACTTGTCTCTGAGCATCTTTTTGTCATTGTCAGAAATAGCAATATGTATGGAAAATGTCTGTTAAGAGCTATTTAGAGGAGAAAGTGTTCAAATTTTGTGTCAATACAGTGCTGTCCAGAGTAGCTATCTCTGTAAAAACAACAAACTATTCTTGTTTGTTTGAACTTTCTAGGCTCCATATAATTAATTTAAACATGAGAGAGCATGTGTGCCTTTTTTTTTTTTTTTTTTTTTTTTTTTAAAGAAAAGTACTGCTTACTTTCTTGGAAGAGCACATGTAGTTTCAAAGGCCCTCACTCCCTTCCTAGGAATGAGCAGCTGTAGCCAGGAAGCACATGAAATAAGAAACAGTGCCAGTGGCAGGAGGCTTAGATTAAAGCTTAAGGAAATTCCCAAGATGATGCTTTTAAAGGGCAGAAACCAGGTAGGAAACAAAATATAGGATTATTTCAATGGAGATAATTCTTCACTTAATTTTCTCTCAGTAGTCTTCTAGTTCCAAGAGAGATAAGATTGTATTCATGGAAAATTGATGGATAAACATTGACTTCTTTAGAAAAAAAGTCTGAAAACCCATATTTGATCTCCAATGTATATTTATTGGATGGTCTAAATTTGGCACTTCTATCTTTCACATCACTTTCTCTCTCTGTAAATGCACACAGCTATTTGTATTCCCTCCCACACATTGATGCTTCAAGGATAAATGAGACCATGTTTATAGTCCCATGGAGGAAAGATACTAAGTATACTAAAAAATCACTACTGCAAAGTTTTTCCTTTCCTTGGAAATGTATAGTAACAACATGTATACAGTGTTGTTGAAGAGTCAAATTTTTCATAGAAGTGATTTTTATTTCAGAAAATAGGTATTTATCCCATTCAGGACTAACAGTTTCTTTTTAAACTTTTAACCATTTTTTCCAATTTGAATTTGTTGACCTTTTTTCCTTTAAATTAATATTTACTGAATCCTCACTATCTAAAATATACTTTAATAGAACTTTCTCTTTCCTTTCTCTCTTTCTTTTTCTTTCTTTCTTTCTTTTTTTAAAAAGATTTTATTTATTTATTCATGAGAGACACAGAGAGAGAGAGAGGCAGAGACACAGGCAGAGGGAGAAAGCAGGCTCCATGCAGGGAGCCCAACATGGGACTTGATCCTGGGGCTCCAGGATCACACCCTGGGCTGAAGGCAGCGCTAAACCTCTGAGCCACTCGGGCTGCCTTCTTTTTCTTTTTCTTTTTTTTCTTTTTCTTTTTTTTCTTTTTCTCTTCTTTCTTTCTTTCTTTCTTTCTTTCTTTCTTTCTTTCTTTCTTTCTTTCTTTCTTTCCTTTTTCTTTCAAGATTTTATTTATTTATTCATGAGAGACATACAGAGAGAGATAGGCACAGACACAGGCAGAGGGAGAAAGCAGGCTCCATGCAGGGAGCGGAACATGGGACTCAATCCCGGGGCCTCCAGGATCAGGCCCTGGGCTGAAGGGGGCGCTAAACTGCTGAGCCACCTGGACTGCCCAAACTCTTTCTTTCTGATTAAACAAATGTATTTTGTCTTTTATCAATGACCTTTCATCAATATATGAAAAGGAGATTTTAATTTGCTTCAAGGATAATATCAGCCAGTACCATGAAGCTGTTATGCATTTTGAGGCTACAGAAATATAAGCCCTAGACCTATGTTGAGGAAACTACTAGCTCTGTTTTACTCTACACCAATCCAGATAAACCTGGACTTGAGTCCTAGATGCACAGTATAAGACACTGAAAAACTGTAGTACATCTGATAGGGGAAGACAAAGATTGTGAAAGTTTTGGAAATGATGCAATATGGATAATTAAACAAACACCTGGAGAAGAGAATAGTTAAGTGGAGCAATAAAATGTGACTTCAAATCCTTGAATATCTATCAGAAAAGAAATCGGACCTATTCTGCATAGTCACAGAAAACTAAACTATAAAAGTAGGTAGAATTTTAAGAAGAGAGATGTCACAGCTCAATAAAACACTACCAAAAATGAAAAGGGCTGCTTCTGGGGCACCTGGGTGGGTCAGTGGCTAAGCATCTGCCTGTGGCTTGAGTCACGATCCTGGGGTCCAGGAACCGAGTCCCACATCAGGCTCCTAACAGGGAGCTTGCTTCTCCCTCTGCCTGTGTCTCTGTCTCTGTCTCTGTCTCTGTGTCTCTCATGAATAAATAAATAAAATTTAAAAAAAGAAGGAAAGAAAGAAAGAAGAAAGAAAGAAAGAAAGAAAAGGACTGCTTCTAGGCTTTTGTTTATTGATTTTTTTTGTATTTTTCTTTTTTTTTTTAAGGCTTTTGTTTATTGAGATTTCTAGAGCAGAAACGGGATGACTATTGGACAGAGATTTTGTGGAGAGGTTTCCTATGGGGTGAGAAGTTGGGATCAAGGATCCCTAAGGTCCCCTCTGATGCTTAATATCATTCACTACATTAGGAACCTCACTCATTGTGATAAATTATAACAGAGTGACACCTTTCCAGCCTTTTGGGGTTTTGCCTCTACTAAACGGCCTCACTCAGATTGCTGAGGGTTTTGTGTTTTGGTTTTTGGTTTTTGTTTTTTTTTGTCCATATGGCTACCTTTTATAGTTCTGTCATTCTCCTTATTACCAGGTTGCCTCAGTTCATTTCTTGTTTTAATGTCATCCCACTTCATTCTAATTTGTTACTTCTACTCTGTTGTGGTCTAGGAAAATAGCATAACCAAACTTGTTAACATTGCATGAATAATTTAAATGAATGTCTGAAGAGCTCTCCCACAAATAAGGCCTTTGGTGCATGGACTTTTTACCATCTATTTTAGTTCTTAAAGGCCCTTTTAGCTTTCTTCCAAGTTCTTGAGGGTATTTTAGGTTTAATTTGTCAAGTATGTGGCTCCTGGAAACTTGTTACAGAAATTCCATAAATTTGCTGAGCCTCCTACTAATTCATAAAATTAAAATAGAAAATTCTGGGATCCCTGGGTGGCGCAGCGGTTTGGCGCCTGCCTTTGGCCCAGGGCGCGATCCTGGAGACCCAGGATCGAATCCCACATCAGGCTCCCGGTGCATGGAGCCTGCTTCTCCCTCTGCCTATGTCTCTGCCTCTTTCTCTCTCTCTCTCTCTCTCTCTCTCTGACTATCATAAATAAATAAAAATTAAAAAAAAAATAAAATAGAAAATTCTGAATCCATTACTGAAAATTTCCAAAATAATCATAGGCAATGATAATCTCATCATTGAGCAAGATTTTCCTTATGTAGGTAAACTTCCCCCGGACAGCTTCTTCAAAATGGAAATAGAATTTGTAACTAGACTATATGACTAGGTGAAATTGATTGGACTGCTAATTACTTTTCTCTCCCAAGCTGCTTCATATGGAAAGTATTGGTGTAAAGGTACAGATTCCTCTAGAATATGGGGAATCATTCTGATTTTATCAGTTTTCTTCTCATTCCTGTACTTATATATAGCAATAGTTTTAATATAACTCAATAAAAAATATTAAATGAAAACTTATTATATATCTAGCAGGTATATAAGAATATGTACATTCATAAACCTGTTATATATATAACATATATATATCTCAGTTAAGAATAATGAAGAATTTAAGAAAAACATAATAGTGTTTTATATAAAGTATGAAAGAAAGAAAGAAAAGGGCTTTGCCATTAAGGAACTTAACATCTTGTTAAAGGAAACAAGAACCAGTTATAGAGCAATCAAGGAAGTATCTTATCCAGGCAGGACTGGTACAGATAGTAAATGTTTCCGAAATCTGTAATGAGAAATGGAGTAGTTCTGCCTCAATATAGTAGACTCAGAGCTTAATAATAAATGCGCTCTTCCTCTCTTTTTCAAATTTGCTTTGGCCATTAGATTAATACTGGTGCCATGAGCCTTTGTCTATTATAATTTCCTATCATTTATTTGGTAAAAAAGAATAATTTGGAGAAGTGTTTCAGTGACTCCAATGGGAGCATATCCATAAGATATGAAGAAAGCCCCAACACTGTCAATATTTGAAAACTCAATGGGTTTATTTTCTAAAGTGTAATACTAAGCAAAATAAGTCAATCAGAGAAAGACAAGTATCATATGGTCTCACTCATATGTAGAATTGAAGAGACAAAACAGAGGATCATAGGAGAAGAGAGGAAAAAATAAAACAAGACAAAATCAGAGAGGGAGACAAACCATAAGAGACTCTTAATCATGGGAAACAAACTGAGGGTTCCTGGAGAGGAGAGGGGTGGGAGGATGAGGTAACTGGGTGATGGACATTAAGGAGGGCAGGTGATGTGATGAGCAATGGGTATTATATAAGACTGATGAATCACCCACCCCGCTTCTGAAACTAATAATACATCATATGTTAGTTAATTGAATTTAAATAAAAAATAAAAAGCATGAAAAAAATTAAAATGTTCCACAAATTGCTGTACCATACCTTTGCCACTCCCCAGTATTTGCCAAAGGAATAATTTTAATGTCTCCCAGACAGATGAAGCTGACCTCATCCCAGTTCTTCTTGGGAGATACAAACTTCTTACATATCCCCAGGTGAGTCATGAAATATACTACTTGAGACCCCAAACTCTGAATTGTCATCATCAGTAACACACAACCCAATGGTATCTGTAACGTAGTTAATTTTCTGAGAAATATTCAAAGGTACAAAATGAGCAGGGCAATAAAAACAGGGCTTTCTACCAAACTTTTGCCTATCCTTCTGGATGTGTGCATAGAACTATGTTTTCACAGGACTTGCAAATGTCCCAGACTGAAGTACTATTTAATCTCCTCCCATAAGCAGCAGTCCTGAGCAATCCTCGCCACAATTAGCTGCTTCTGGTTGCTACTAAATTGCTCCTCCTAACTTATTTCACAACATTATTGTTTCACAGCACAACACATTCTGTATGGAGTGAAAATGTTTGGAAAGACCAGTTTCTCTTTATCATGCCCCCGCCTCTAGACAAGGATGTTTCCAACTGCCCACTAGCCAGCCAATCCTGGGACTCTTTTAGTACCTTGAGTTTGAATTAAGGAACACCTTTTACGTCAAAATGGATACACCTCGGGTGAAGTAAGCATTGACACGTTTAGCCCAGATGCCCTCCCCCGCCCACCAACAGCGAAGGCCACTTAGCAGTTGGTGCGCTTTCCAAAGCCCGTGGCCCGGAGCGGGCTTGGGGGGTTCCTCTCCTGGACCGTGAGACTCCGAGGGAAGGGGTGGCGGAGATGGGGAGTGGAGGGGAGGGTTTGTTTTGCTGGGGGATGTGGGAAGTAGGCGCTCGCCTGTTTCGCGGTTTTTTAAGCCCCTTGGCATGCCCTGACCTGATCAAGAGGGAGTCGACTGCTCTCTGGAATGTTCCGGGAGAAGGTGGGAGACTGCTTCCCAGAAGAGGCCTGTGGGTGCTGGAGGGCACCGGGGGGGTCACGCGGGGAGATGCAGGGCAAGCGCCGGGAGGGGCAGGAGGGGAGGCGGGGGCCGAGGTGACCCGCGCACTCGGGGGCGAGGGCGGGCGGGACGGGCGCAGCGAGGCTTCGGGGGCGGCCCGCGGGGCCAGGAGACCCCTCCCCGGGCGCGGCGGCGGCGGCGGCGGCGGCGACCCGGCAGCGCAGGCTGCACCGCCCCGGCTGTCAAGCGAGCGCGGGGGGCGGGCAGGAGGAAGGGGTGGAGGTGCAAGGGGAGGAGGGCTGGCACCGGAGCGCCGCGGTGTCGGTGCAATAAAAATGCATCCCATGGAACTGCCCGTGGAGAAGGACGGGACCGAGCCGCGGCAGCGAGAGGAGGTGGTAAAAGCGGAGGAGGACGCCCAGGCGGCGGCGGCGGCGGCGGCGGCCGGGAAGTGAAAGGTCTCGGAAAGTTCAGCGGCTGCTGCGGGCGCCGAGCCCCGGGCTAGCGGCGGAGGAGCCGCAGGACCGCTCCGCGGGGGCCGCGCGGCCAGGCCGGCTATGGTCCCGGGGCTCCCGTCGCCCCCGAGGTGCCCGGGCCGCTCCAGGCCGGTGCGCGAGGGTCACCCCGCCGCCCCGCGCGGCCCCGGCCCGCGGCTCCCGGCAGCCGGCGCCCGCTGACCGAGCCTGGCGCCCCAGGAGGGGGAAGGAATCAAGAGCCCCAGTTCTTCCCGAGGACTGTCGGCGCTTCATCCCCCCGCCCGGCCCGCGTCCTCCCGGCTCCTCCCGGCTCCTCCCGGCTCCTCCGGCTCCTCCGGCTCCTCCCGGTCCTCCCGGCCATGGGGAGCTGCGCGCGGCTGCTGCTGCTCTGGGGCTGCTCCGCGGTGGCCGCAGGTGGGTGGTGACGCTGCCGGGCCCCCACCCCTCTCCCTCGCGCTCTCCCTTCCCCACCTCGGGACTCGGGCCGCAGGGGAGTGCGGGCTGGGAGCGCCAAGCTCAGCTCCCGAGGATGAAATGAGTGGCCATGTTCCGCCTCTTTCCCCCCGGGTCTCTGCAGTTTAAAATACTATTGATTTTTTTGCAACTGCGATGCACATGCCCTTGGGTAACCCGATATCCTGGGTGCGCTCGGCCGGGGATCCCGCGACCTTGGTTTCTTTCTCGGTTTGGGCTTGTAAAAAACTGCCCTTTCCACTCTGTGAGGGAACAAAGGACCCAGCTCGCCATCCCCCGGCACTTCATGGCCTGAGGAATGATGGGGAGGGATGGCCCGGCGACCCCGGGCGCGCGTGGGCCGCGGCTGCTCTCCCGCGGAGAGCCGTCGCCGTAGTCCCCGGCCTCGCGCGGGGCACGAGGGAACCAGGTAGGCACACCTGGGCGGGGGTGTGCCCTCCACCGTGGCAGTGGCTGGAACGCGCAGAGCCCGGGCTGGGACGAGGGGCGGCGGTCGCCCTGGGTGCAGGAGCTGGCTGGCCGTGCCCTGGGAATTGGTACCCTGGCTGCGGCTCCGTGAGAGGGCGGAGGCGGGTCTGCTCCCGGGCTCGGGAACTGGACGACCGGCAGAGGCCGTCCCCCTCCTACTCCCATCCCGGCTTTCCCGGGCTGCCCGTGGCCACCGGTTGCTAGCGCGCCGTTTCTAAATTCGGGAGCCCCTCCCTCTGTCCCTCTACCCCCCCCCCCCGCGGGTCACCTGGTTTCCAATTAGGAGTAAGTGCAGCTCAGTGAGTGAGGGGGAAAGCGCGTGAGGGACTCTTCAGCCATCCAGTCTCTAAAACGTTTCTCGTTTGCTCTAGAAAGGGGAGTGTGGGCTGGAGGGATGGACTAGTGGACAGGGAGCGCTGACGCGCTGTGCCTTCCCCTGGGCTTCTTCCACTCTGGCCCCAGAGACGCTGGCGCACAGGAAAGCAGAGTCGTAGAATCTTCACCCCAAATCGGTCAGACTCAGGAGCATCCTTGCCACACTTGAATAGTCACTTCTTTAGGGATCTCCTAGTACTTTGTCCACTGATTATTTATCTGGCTCCAGTCGTTTCTGTACTTCGGAGTTCGGAGGCATTTAAAATGATTCAGTACTTTCCCCCAAGGAGCCATTAAAGGTCTAAGATTTTACTTCAGTTCTTCTTACTGATGCACCCCCTGGCTGCATTGATGCGTGCTCCCCCAACCACAAAGTGAACTCTATTAAAACCCTTCCCTTTTCAAACCCTGTTATGGCAAAAAACATGCAAGCAATCAAGAGGTTGTAAATAAATATCACAAGGCAAGTGTTTCAAGTCAAAAATACTTGTACGGGCAGTATATGATTTTCCCCGAAATGCTTTACAGGTGAGTCATAGCACACTGTGTGTTTGGGTGATCCTGGCCACAAGCAACTGTTGCTCCAGCTAATCAGAACAGTGGCAAACAGTCCAGGCATAATGCACATTTGAATTTGACATTGAAAAAAATATGCCTAAGGAAGCCCTTTCTTTTGGTTGCAGAGGCTATGTGGGGCCGGGGATTGTCAGCCAGTGTGTGAAATGTGTCTGTTTTAGTCTAAGCTGTCATTTGGCTTCTCCAGCAGTACAGTGATAACAGTTCAGAGGTGCTCTTTCTTAAGAAACAAACGTTCAATTAGCCAGAATTTGGGGTTTGACTTCCTTTTCCTTCTTTCCTTCTCTGTTTTAACTTTTAAAATAGATGATTTTGCTTAAGGTATTCATAATTAAAATGACAAACCCAAATTAAAGGATTAAAATATGCAGTCAGGATGTTAATAAGTGGATAATGTTTATCATTTTAAGCAATTTTGAAACATTAAAGTCTGTTGGACCTTTGTTTGGGTGGAAGCACATGTTTCTTTAAGAAAGTGTTTTAGTTCACAGATAATGTTTAAAGGTGCTGTTAGTGGCTGCCAGACTGTAAACATTCTCCTGTTAAGCAAACAGGCAACCACTATGTAACTTGTCATAGGCAGAAGCACTGAAAGGGCAGAGAGCATGTCAAATAAGCTTTTCTGCCATTTGGCAGTTTAGAGATTTTTTTCTTAGTTATATTTACTTAATATTAAAAATAAACATTATGCATCTGAACTCCAGTGGTTTCTAGTTTTGCCTTCCTAAGTGAGATCCCATTGTTTATTGATTAAATATCTCATATTGCTTTTCCTAGGGAATTTGTCCCTTCACATTGTTGGATTAAAATATAATAGAATTCAACATTTCCTCCTTAATGCATTCTAATAAGCATATTAGATAATGCTAAGGACTAAAATTATATTTGAAAGACTTAAATTGGGTGATCTTAAAAACATTCTTGTTTTTTGGTATTATTTAAGTCATTACTTCAAAACAAATAAGTATATATCTAATATACTGAATACTTAAATCTTTTAAGTACTAGAAAGCCAAGTACTTAAAAGATTTAGGCCCGTCATCTTTCCACAATGTTTCCATTTTCCTTCCTCTCTCTTGCCCTTTGTCTGAAGTGATTTTTTTCCCCTTTATGTGAATCTGACATAGGAACGTGAAATGCATGCATACACACATGCACGCTCACACACTTGTAAATACAAATGCAGCATAAATGTAGAACAGTATTCATGCTCAAATTTGATAGAATTTCCTCTTTAGCGAAAGTCGTAAGGTCTTTGGGGATATCTTGTTGAAGACATAAGAGCTTTCCAGATGGGTTTGTCTTGAATAACATATGCTTTCCCTTTCCTAGGACTGAGTGGAGTAGCTGGAGTGAGTTCCCGCTGTGAAAAAGCCTGTAACCCTCGGATGGGAAATTTGGCTTTGGGGAGAAAACTCTGGGCAGACACCACCTGTGGTCAGAACGCCACCGAACTGTACTGCTCCTATAGTGAGAACACTGATCTGACTTGTCGGCAGCCCAAATGTGACAAATGCAATGCTGCCCAGCCTCACCTGGCTCACCTGCCAGCTGCCATGGCAGACTCATCCTTCAGGTTTCCTCGCACATGGTGGCAGTCTGCTGAGGATGTGCACAGAGAAAAGATCCAGTTAGACTTGGAAGCAGAATTCTACTTCACTCATCTAATAATGGTGTTCAAGTCGCCCAGGCCAGCAGCCATGGTACTGGACCGGTCCCAGGACTTTGGGAAGACATGGAAGCCTTACAAGTACTTTGCAACTAACTGCTCGACTACATTTGGCCTGGAAGATGATGTTTTCAAGAAGGGAGCTATTTGCACTTCGAGATACTCCCATCCTTTTCCATGCACTGGAGGAGAGGTAAGACCACACATTTAACTCTCCGCTGTAAGTAAGGGAGAAAAATGTTACCAGCCCACATTTCTTTTTAAAGCATGGAGGTATACTTGTAGCAACATGAAAGAAATTAGAATTTTTCATGAGCTTTATTTGTCATAAATTATTTCTCACCCTTAGATATGGATGAGTAGTCATTTTCAAGCAGGTTGTCCACTGGATGGGTTTAAGCTGGAATTCTAAGGTTTTAATTTTCTTAATTTTAAGAAAAAGTAGACATACAACATCATTACTCCATCTTAGAGGTTTAAAAGGCTAATGATTTCTTCAGTTAAAGAGACTACTTACTGTAATTCCTAAGGAACAAGAGTTACTGAGACAGCCTGTTCCTGGAGTACATGCACGCTGGTATCTTCCTGAAACTGTTAACGTAAATAGGAAGTAAATAAAACTAAAGCCAAGGGAGAAAAACAATCTGTCAGAAGGATACTTTTGTATAACACTGGAGTTTTATTGTTAAGATTACAGGAATGCATTGCAAACAAATGAAGGTAGTTTCTTTTAAGATACAAAACTTCTTTTTGGACTCCCAGACATTATCAGTTGCAGTTTAGGGACTTCCTTCTATCCTAAACTGAAAATCATCTCAATCTCATTTTGCAAAACAGCCTCCTTAGCTACTAGCCCAATTTCTATATGGAATGTTTTCTCCTTGTTTCATATTTCCTCTTCCCTAAAGGGGAAACAGGTCCTTTTTTTTTTTTTTTGGTCTTTTTCAGATATTTTAAGATATATTTCCAGGTATACTTATATACCTGGAAAGCCACTCCCCTCACCCCAGCCCAGCATTATGAAGATATTTAGAGGAAACTAAGTTAAGCGAAAGCAGATTAAGAGAATAAAATACCACCATGTAGATCCATTAATATGGACTCAGATGGGTGCCTGGCTGGCTCAGTTGGTAGAACTCACTCAGGGTCATGAATTCAAGCTCCATGTTGGGCGTAAAGTTTACTTAAAAAATAAAATAAAGTTTAAAAATACTGATTCAGAGAAAAAGAGAAGAGAGAATATAATCTTTCTAATTCTGGTACATGTCATGAACACACAGACTAAATTAGTGGTTCTCAGGCAGGGGTGATTTTGCCACCCCCCTAGACCATCCCAGGGGACATTTAGCAATGCCTGAAGACATTTTTGTGGGGGCGGAGGGACACTCCTGGCATCTAGTGGGTATAGGCCAGTGATGCTGCAAAACCTCTTACAGGGCACAAGACAGGACCACTCCCACTCCCAACAAAGAATTCCTAGCCCCACATGTTAATAATAGTACCAAGGCTGAGAAAGCCTGGACTGTGTGTGAGGCAGAAGTCCAATGTATATAGTACGAGAGCTACACAGACTAAGATAAGCTCTCTTCTAGTAGTCCTTTGTATCACTCCTCACCGGCTTCCCAGATGATGGTACTTAGTTAGCATTTATTGAGCCCTGACTATGTGTCAGTGTCACTAATTCTGCCTTTGGTTTGGGGAAAGGGATGGTTGCGAGCGGCCTAATGAAAAGCTGGTTTGGGAACTTCTCCCCCCTCACCTCGCCCCAGCCACTGCCATAGACATATATGGCTTTTGCCATATAATTCAGCTACTTCTGTGTGCTCCCTGCAGACCAGGCACAATGCTGCTGGTGTGGGAACCAAGTGGGATATGACACAAACAGCACACCGATGATTTTTCATTCTTCTTCTTGGTCTCTAAAGTTGGCTTCAAGGGTGTCTGGGTGGCTCAGTCAGTTAAGCACCTGACTCTTGGTTTTTGGCTCAGGTCACAATCTTAGAGTCGTGAGATAGAGCCCTGCATGGAGCCCCGGGTTGGACACTGCGCTCAGTGCAGAGTCTGCTTGAGATTCTCTGTTTCTCTCTCTGTCTCTCTCTGTCTCTCTCTGCCCCTCCTCATGTGTGTACGTGCGCAAACTCTCTCTCTCAAATAAATAAATAAATAAATAAATAAATAAATAAATAAATTTTTTAAAATAAATTTTAAAAAGTTAGCTCCATATTATAGGTTATGTGCACCCTTCCATGATGGACATTTTTAAAGATACCAAGACAGGAAAGAGACGGATAAATTAGACTCATTGTTTTCTTATGTGGAGAACACTTTGTGTTGCAAACAAATGAATGGCTTGAACTCTCAAATTGCATTGGAATTGATCCACATGCTCATATCTGTTGCCTACAGCTCAGTGCTACTGGGCCATGTGTATCTATGAAGGAACAAAAATACAGTTTCAGTAACCAGATGGCAGGCATGTTTGCTTAGCAAATATCACATTGAATGTATTACAATGGCCCAGCAATTACTTAGAAATAACTAAAGTAACATTTATTTAACTTAGGGTAGAAGCAAAAGCTTATATTCTTTAAAGCCAATCTACTTATTGTCATCAATGCTTTTTACATCAAATTTCAAGCAGAGAGGACTAAAATTTAAGTTAGATATTTTGCCTTTTATATCCAGTTTTTGTCATCTTTTATGTCCAGTTAAAAAAATCAAGAATCATCTGCTTCCCTCCAAAGTATTTTTGCAAGTAGACAAACCATCAGAATTTCTTCCCTTCAGAGCACAGGTTTGGAACTTAACTGGAGTTTCAATTCAAGAGTCTCCCTCCTGAGTTGGAGAGTAGAAGAGTCTTCCTCAAAGATAAGGATCAGAGGACACCTCCCTGGAGGTGATTACTACCCATGTCTCCTGTGTTGCTTTGGAATATAAGTTAGTGCTGAGCTACATACTAATTTTACATACAACTCTATATCTTTGGAAATTGACTGATCAGAAAAATTGGCCAATACCCTCGGGTCAAAGAAGTAGTCTCAAATTTCCTTTTTTTTTTTTTTTTTTTTAATTTTTTTTTTTATTATTTATTTTTATGATAGGCACACAGAGAGAGAGAGAGAGGCAGAGACACAGGCAGAGGGAGAAGCAGGCTCCATGCACCGGGAGCCCGACGTGGGATTCGATCCTGGGTCTCCAGGATCGCGCCCTGGGCCAAAGGCAGGCGCTAAACCGCTGCACCACCCAGGGATCCCTAGTCTCAAATTTCATTTATTGCTTATTTATAATGTAGACCTATATTTTCCTCCGTTCAATGTAAGACTTCTGAGGACTTCTCTAGGTATTATCCTACCACTAACATAAATATATCCCAGACTTAATTTGTTGTCATTATTCATTCCAAAATACTTCTTTGGGCTTTTAGGGCCTTAGAAAGACCTGTAGCTTCATGTCTAAGAAATCAGATACCTCCATCTTCGGAGTTGAAGGCACCAGTCATCTGAAAGAGAACTTTTAAAAATAAAGGCCTCAAAAGCCACCCAGAAGAATACTTTTTAAATCAAGTTAAATCAAAGTTAAATCTGCTACATAGCCACCTCTTAAACCGGTTAGCAGTTACGACAAATGGTTGCCCTACAATGTGTCTCCTTGGCAGGAGAGGAGACTATGGCTTGCTCTGAGGCGAAGTGATTTACTGACAACATTGCATTAGTTAGTTATATGGCAGAGGCAGGGCTAAATCATAAGTCTTCTGATTGTAAGTCTAGTGTTTGTTCCACAAATCAATGTTTTCTCTTCATTAGTGATCCCCCAAGAACTGCTCGCAGAGAGATGTATGCATATTTTTCTCTACTTGCTCACTCTCTGACAACCATTTGTTATTCATTTGGATGTGACATGAAGATGAAAAAGGAGGTGCCAAACAGCTTTCTCCTGAGCAGGAATGTCCTCTGAGATATCAGTGGTGTTTTGGGAATAAAAGGTTCCGTGACCAAACTAGGTTGGGAAACACTGACTAGGTTTAACAAAATTAACATCTATAAATACATAAATGTTCTTCTTTTGTGTTCTGTGTCTCCAAGTGAGAAATATAAGATGTAACATTCCCAAACTTATTTGCCCAACAAAACTTTCTTTTTGCAGAACTCCAATTACTAGCTTTCAGAGCCCCAGAGATCCACAGAGCACAAGTTGGGAAAGGCTGGGATGGAGCTATTAATGCTCCCAAAATCCTGATAGAAGGACAGATGAGGGAGAAGTTGTTCAAGGGATACAAAGTTCCAGTTGTGCAAGATGAATGAATTCTGGAGATCTAGTGTACAGCAATGTGACTGTAGTTAACAATACTTCGTTGTGTGCTTGTAACTTGCTAAGAGGGCATATCAAGTGTTCTCACCATACATATGCAAAAAAGTGGTAACTATCTGAAGTGATGGGTATGTTAATTAGCTTGAACATGGTGATTATTTCACAGTGTATGTGTACATCAAGTCATCAAACCATACTCCTTAAATATATTTCTCAATTTTCACATATACCTCAATAATTTTTAAAAAGGCACAGGGAGGGGATCCCTGGGTGGCGCAGCGGTTTGGCGCCTGCCTTTGGCCCAGGGCGCGGTCCTGGAGACCCGGGATTGAATCCCACGTCGGGCTCCCGGTGCATGGAGCCTGCTTCTCCCTCTGCCTGTGTCTCTGCCTCTCTCTCTCTCTCTGTGTGACTATCATAAATAAATAAAAATTAAAAAAAAAAGGCACAGAGAGACATGGTGCTTGGCATGGTTTGACATCAAGCCTCTATGACTATTAGGGGCTTCATCTCCCGTTTAGCTGGAGCAGTAGGTAATAATAACTTTGAAGCTGAAGATGAGAGGTTAATAGGCTTTTTTGGTGATTCACAGAAGCACCTTGGACCCTGTCTTGGGTACAGGGAACAGAGAGAAGTGAGGAGGTGCAGCAAGTCATTTTAGTTCTGCACAGTGAGGCCTCATGCAACTAGAGTTTCTATTGTAACTGTTTAGGAGGCTGTGAGGTCACCACAGTACCTCTAGGGTGATGGAGTCATCTTCTCCTTAGAAGTGACCATTGCTGCCCCCTGCCCTATTAACTCACTGCAAGAAGAACTCTATTCAAAACTGGATAGCAACCAACTCAACCACACAGATTTTTTCCCCTCCAGGGCATTATGAATATAAAACATTCAAAGGGAGGCAGCAGTACAGAGAAGCCAAGAACAGAAGGCTGGTCCTAAATGAAGCAGTAGGGAAGGATTGTGTCAGCTTTATTTGCCTCTGTATCCCCCGCACTTAAGCACATTGTTTGGATCACAGTAGGCACCCAACAAATCTGTAATGGAATAAATGAGCATGAACAAATGAGTGATATGACAAGTAGGAGAATATCCTTAAATGACACAGGGGGAGGAATGATTATAAGCCTTGGGTGATGGGGGGATAAGATTCAGAAACCTGATTAACATGGAGAAGTTGAACTGGTAAAAATATGAGATAAGTTGTGGTTGGGAAAGGCAATTAATGGAGGACCTTAAATTATGTTTATGCATTCATTTGTCCATCAAATAATTTTTGGGCTATTATGTATCTGATGCCATTACAGGTGCTGGGGATATGGTGGTGAACCAAAGGGATAAAAGTCCCTGTCCCCATGAAGCTTAGGTACCGGGGGAAGGGAGGTGGAGAGAGGACAGACAAAAAATACTTAAGCAAAATATATAGTATGTCAGAGTGTGATATAAGTACCAAGGAAAAAATGAAACAAGGCAGAGGATGGGGAGTGCTAGCAGGGAGGGCTTGCTGTTTTAAACAGATTGAAGAGTTCATGTTTGATGGAATAGTCCATGACAAGAGCTCTGAGATCCTGGCAAGTTTTCTCGAGTGAACAAAAATCTATAATTAAAGGTCCCGTGTTTTTCAATCTGTAGATACGGAAAAATGAAGTTGTGTGTTATACTGACAAACATTGTTAAAAATCCCTCTTGCTAGTGTTTCTTAGAATGAGAGCATTTGAAAAGGAACCTAAATGTCATCAATGGAAAAACACATGACTGATGAGTAATCTGAAGCCTACAGGGAGTTAAATGACTTGTCTATAATTACTCAGCTGAAATCCATGTTTCCTGATGTTTAGCCCAGTGCTGTTTCCACTATACTAGTTTGAAATTCCTTTGCCCCAAGTCAGGTAGTGTGAAAGATACAAAAATGATATACATTGTTTTCCTCCACCATCCTTATAGTCCACTGTAAAAGATTACAATCCTGGGTAAGAGATTAAACATGATCATTTTGGGGCTGATTTATTAAATAATATGAGAGAGTACATGATTAATTTCCAGATACATTATGCAAATAATATGCCTTTCCAAATCTGAGCATTTTGAACATCCTTCGAAGGATGTCTCTTTGGCCATAGAAAAGATAACACTTCAATACCTTGTGGTAAAGTCAGTATGGCACAAGTGTGCAGAACGTGATAAATTACTTAATCAGGTTTTTGCAGGTATTTGCATTTATAATATGCTAAGCAATATTTATATTTTTAGCTGAAAAGATAAAGTAATACATGAGTCAGAATGGTTTCTAAACACTACTCTTTGGTTAGCTACTTGTTTACTTCAATTAGTGAAATCAACTTGTGCCTATTTTTGCAGCAACAATGGCCATGAATCATGGTGGCAGGTTATATCCATGTGCGAGGCATTCTGTAGAGTGCACATATCCATTATTCTCACAAGAACCCTTGTTAGTTGGGTCCAGTATTAACCCTATTCTACAGAAAAATAAATTGAGACTTAGTGAGTCAGAGTAACTTGGTCAGACTCAGATAAGTAATGAGCTAACCCATGCCAGAGCTGGGATTATTAGCTTGCCTTAAAATTATTTATAGGATTAGGTTTTAGTATAACTAAAACAATTTTTAAAAGTAAACTAGTAACTGCTCTAAGTAATTTTTCTAATAAAGTTATTCATCCAGTGTATTAATGTTTTACTTTGAACCATATTCTTAGCTCTAATTTATTGAACTTCCTTGAAAATAAAATGTTGTATATAGTTGTTTAGAGTGCTTCGATTATCCACACCCTAGGGATACTCCCTTCCTAGAGGGGTGGGGCTAGAGATTTATAACAGTGTTCTTTAAAAAAAAAAAAAAAAAAAAAAAAAGCCTTTAGTTTAAAGAAAATCCACAGGGTGATTTTTAATTAAAATTATTTAAAGAAGCTATGTAGGGCAGCCCAGGTGGCTCAGCGGTTTAGCGCCGCCTTCAGCCCAGGGCGTGATCCTGGAGACCCAGGATTGAGTCCCATGTCGGCTCCCTGCGTGGAGCCTGCTTCTCCCTCTGCCTGTGTCTCTTATGAATAAATGAGTAAAATCTAAAAAAAAAAAATAAGGAAGCTACGTAAAAATTAGAATAAACCCAGAGATTAAATCATAAACTTTGATTTATTGATTTCAAAGAGTGGACTTGTCTTCCAAAAATACCTCCTTCCTAGCTGTTAAAAAAAAGTCTGTTAGCATCTGTTCTGTTTGCTTTGCATTTGTCCAATTAGATGGTTTAACTTTGTTAGTATTTTCTTAAAATATTCTGGAAACTTTGAGAAATCAGATTATAAAATGCTGATTCACATTGAAAAATTAAGGCCAGACAATGAAGAGCAGATGAGGAGCGGCACCTGGAGGTCAGGTATATCTGGACTACAAGAGGCGTTTCTTACCAAAGAATGGAAAGCTCTAGAAACCAGAATGGTGGTGTTAGGGATTGAGGGCTGTGGAAGATGAGGAAAGTGCATTATGACAGAGAATATAGAAACCGCTTCTGATGAATAATCATTAAGTGTCTGAAAACTCAGTAAATGTCACCTCTCCCTCTGGAGTCTGCACCCCCATGCACTCTATGTCCCTCACATGTAACTATAATATCATGTCCCTTATCTCTTCTACTCCTATAGTGCTCACTTCTTGAGGAACTTTATCCCATCTGTCATTGTATATGCCCTGTGGCTCCCAGCCCCCCAGTCTCTGTACCTGACACAGGTCTCTGCAAGGCATAACTGTCCAAAGTACATTTATTGAATTGAATCATATGAAAAAAACTACCTGTAAAGTAATAATACTGTTTATTAACTGTGTTGGATGTTACACATCTACTAAGCACTGATCTTTTCCAAGTAGTCATGATTCATTCATTCTTTCTATAAATATTTGTAAAGTGTCTCCTATATGCCAGCCACTATTTTTGGAGTTGGAGATACAGAGAAAAAAAAAAAAAATTCCTGCCCTTGAGCTTACATTCTAAATGTACAGTGCTAAACAAGGTAAAACATATAGGATGTTAGAGTGGTAAGTGGAAAGGAAAAAAATTAAGCAAGAGAAGGGGCCAGAAAGTGGCGAGGAGGTTTTTAATGTTTAGAAAGAACTCCCAGGGAAAGCGTTGCTGAGATTTTGGATAAGGACCTGAAGGAAAGCACAAGTGAGAAGTGGACATACCTAGGGAAAGAGTAAAGGCCCCAAGGAAGTGTGCCTGATGCCATCAGGACAGTGAGGAGGCTAGTGTTGATGCAGAAAGGTAGAGGTACAGCATAATAGGTGAGATAAGAGGTCAGAGAGATATTTAGAATGTGGGGCCTCAAAGTAGGTGTCACGATGGCCCAAATTTACACCTAGATCAGTTAAAGCCTGTTAATTATTTTCAGCATCCCTTTTCGTTCTCCCAGTAGTCCCAATTTGTACTATAAAGTATTATAAATTATTACCATAAGATCATTGGTTTTTACTCTGAATGATATTGGAAGCCATTGGAGGTTTTAAGCAGAGGGAAGAAATGAACAATTTATTTTTAATAGGACCACTTTGGCTTATGTGTTAGAAAAGACCAGAGAGAGAAGCAGGGAGACCGGCTAGGATGCTGTGGTGATAATTCAGGCTAGATCTAACAATATGTGGACAAAGGGTAGTGATGGAAATGGTGAAAAGTAGTTGATTTCTAGATCTAGTCTATGGAAAGAGCTAACATCATCTGCTGACAGGTTGGATGTAGTGTGTGAGAGAAAGAGAGAAATAAAGATGCTTCATTTACCTGGAAGAATGAAATAGCCATTTTCTGAAGTGGAGAAAACTCTAGGGAGGCAGATTTAGAGAGAAGTGCCAGAAGCTCATTTCTGGACACATTAAGATGTTGCCTATGAGATATCCAAGTGGAGATAGTGAGTAGGCAGCTGGGTCTGTGAGTTTAGAGTTCAGAGGAGAGGTCTGGACTACTCTTTAAATTTGGGAGTCATCAGTATAGAGATGATATTGAAAACCATGAAACTGGGTGAGATTATCAGGGAGTGGGTATGGATGGAAAAGAAGGAAGTCCAAGAACTGAGTCCAGGGGAGGATCAAACTTAGTCCATTGATGCTGCCATTACCAAAAACAAGACAAAACAAAACAAAAAACCACTCTTGCAAATCCCAAGGCTTTTATGAAAACCAGTCTTGCCAGTCTAGGGGGTCCAATGTTTGTTTAATTAAGAAACAGCATGCACTGCATAACATTGACTTTCCACAGTCAGGATGGCCAATGCAAATTCTAAAATGACAAGTGTGAGGGAAGGCTTAGGAGCTGCAATTCTAGGTTATCAAAAGAAGGGAAAGTGCTGATTGGATACTGAATGAGGATGGAGGAGGGGGAGGGAAGAGTACTGAAGGGGAAAGTTGCTTTCAGGGACCTTCAGATTTTAAGGGCCTCATTTCGTTTTGATCTATCCAACTCTTCACCCTCTTCTTAAAATTGCAGCTGCAGGAGCAATTTTTTGGAATGATTACAAAAGATTATTTTTCGAGTGCCCCTGGGCCATCCCAGTATTGGAAATTAAAATGTAGCATTGTACACATTTTTTCCTGCTTAGTGTGTTATGAAACTTGATTTTCAGAATGTGACAGGGGACATCTACCTAAGGCATGGGAGCTATACAGTTAGTCCCATTTAAATACGTGTTTACACTGTCACAATTTTTAATGTGTTTTAATTAATGCTTTAATTAATGCTTACCATATTAATGTTTAATTATTTTGCTAAGAAGGGAAAGCCAACATTTAGAGATTGTGGTGGGAGGTGCCAGTTTCTGTGTCAGGCATTTTGCATACGTCTTTCTTTATCCCTGAGAAACAAACTCTTTTCCTGGATGCTTTGTCTTGTTAAGGAACAAACAAAAACAAAACACCAACTTTCTTTCTATATCATAATTCTCTTCTCTTCCTAGCCTTCCTGCAAATGATAGAGGAACAGAAGCCTTTTCAGGTCAGGCATCAGCTGTGTTTGCTAATGTTACTTTACACTTCATAATTACAGCTCCTAAAACAATAAAATAATTGTGAAAAATACTCACATGCTTTCTACATGACATCATG